>NC_083387.1:3580000-4203500 GCF_031755915.1 Ziziphus jujuba
AATTCCAATGTGGTTTGGGTCGGGGTGTTACAACCTTCTCCCCTTATAAGAATTTCATCCTCGAAATTCCGTACGTCACTGGAACAGATAAGGATACTGATCACGCATCTGCGCTTCGGGCTCCCACGTTGCTTCCTCAATTAAATTATTCCGCCATAAAACTTTAACTAAAGGAATAATCTTGTTACGTAGCACCCGCTCCTCGTGATCCAAAATCTGTACTGGTTGGTCTACATACGAAAGATCTTCCCTTAATTCTATGTCAGGAGTCTCGAGTACGTGTGAGGGGTCTGCAATATATTTCCGTAGCACCGAAACATGAAACACGTTGGGCACTCAGGCTAGCTCTTCTGGTAATGCCAATCTATAAGCCACAGGGCCAATCCTCTCCATAATCTCGTAAGGCCCAATATAACGAGGACCCAACTTACCTCGTCGACCAAAGCGTACTACTCCTTTCCATGGAGATAACTTTAGGAATACCCAATCTCCTACTTCAAATTCCAAATCCTTCCTACACACATCGGCGTAACTCTTCTGTTGATCGTGGGCAACCTTCAACTGATCTTTAACGATCTTCACCTTGTCCAAGGTCATCCGTAAATACTCAGATCCAACCGCATTATTCGTTGCAAGGAGTCTCTCTTCTCCTACCTCACTCTAGCACAAAGGTGTCCGACACTGCCTCCCATATAAAGCTTCATATGGGGACATCCCAATACTCGCTTGATAACTATTGTTGTAGACAAATTCTATCAATGGCAATTGTTCATCCCAACTACTGCGAAATTGCATAACACAAGACCTTAGCATGTCTTCTAATGTCTGAATTGTGCGCTCAACTTGTCCATCAGATTGCGGGTGAAAAGCGGTGCTGTAGTTAAGTCTTGCTCCTAGTGCATCAGCCAACTTCCACCATAGTCGTGAAGTAAAACATGGATCTCGATCGGATACGATGGCTAGCGGTACTCCATGAAGACTCACAATACGTTGCACGAATAACTGGGCTAACTTCTCGGGTGAAAAACGTTCTCGTACCGATAAAAAGTGTGCCGACTTGGTAAGACGATCAATGATCACCCAAACACCATCATATCTTCTGGGCGTAGAGGGAAGCTTGAACACAAAATCCATATTGAGTCCCTCCCACTTCCACACGGGAATAGGTAAGGATTGGAGTAGTCCTGAAGGCTTCTGTCTTTCTGCCTTTACTAGTTGACAAATTAAGCACTTTGATACAAAATCTGCCATTTCCCTCTTCATGCCAATCCACCAATAATACTTAACAAGCGTTCGGTACATTTTGGTACTTCCAGGATGCATCGCATACATCGAGCTATGCGCCTCTTCTAAGATCTCCTTCTTAAGTTTTGGGTTATCAGGAACGCTAAGTCGTCCTTTATACACGAGGGCTCCATCCCTCCTTATGGAAAACTCCAGATCAAGACCTTTTTGTACCTTGCTCTTAATTGTTCTCAACTTAGGATCTTCCATTTGGGTCTCCAATATACAATCCACCAATACCGGTCGCACCTGAAAACTAGCCATAAGAGCTCCCGAAGGATGCATATGCATTAACACTCCCATCTTCTTCAACTCCACCATGAGAGGTAGTTGGATGGCTTGGATGTGAGCAAGAGATCCGATAGCCTTCCTACTTAAAGCATCTGCCACTACATTCGCCTTGCCTGGGTGATAATCAATCACACAGTCATAATCCTTCAATAATTCATCTCCTTTGTCTCATATTTAATTCCTTTTGAGTGAAAATGTGCTTGAGGCTTTTGTGGTCGGTATAAATTTGGCATGTGGCCTCATACAAGTAGTGTCTCCACTTCTTTAGAGCAAATACTACCGCCGCCAATTCCAAGTCATGCGTAGGGTAATTTTGTTCGTGCTGCTTCAATTGCTGTGATGCGTACGCTACCACCCTTTGATTCTGCATTAGCACGCAACCCAACCCTTGATGGGATGCATCACAATAGACTTCAAATCCTTCATTCCCATTAGGTAAAGTTAAGACAGGTGCAGATGTTAACCTTTGCTTCAATTCTTGAAAACTCTGCTCACACCTATCCGTCCAGCTGAATTTAACCTTCTTTCGGGTTAAGTTATGAAGCGGTCAAGCAATTCTCGAAAACCCTTCTATAAAACGATGGTAGTATCCCGCTAATCCAAGAAAACTTCTTACTTTCCTCACAGTGGTAGGGCGCTCCCAACTCAACACTGCCTTCACCTTATCAGGGTCCACATAGATGCCTTCGGCTGACATGATATGTCCGAGAAAACCCACTTGATTCAACCAGAACTCATATTTGTCGAATTTAGCATATAGCTGATGCTGCCTTAGAGTTTGGAGCACTCTCTTTAAATGCCTCACGTGCTCTTCTTGGCTCCTAGAATAGATCAGGATGTCATCTATAAATACAATGAAAAAATGATCCAAGTACAGACGAAACACCCGGTTCATCAAATCCATAAAAGCTGCTGGGGCATTGGTGAGTCCGAATGACATCACTAGGAATTCATAATGTCCGTACCTTGTCCTAAAGGCAGTCTTAGGAATGTCCGACTCTCGGATCCTTAACTGATGGTATCCAGGCCTCAAGTCGATCTTGGAACACACTTTGGCACCTTAGAATTGGTCAAATAGATCATCTATCCTTGGCAACGGATAGCGATTAGGGATGGTTACCTTATTAAGTTGTCGGTAGTCGATGCACAGTCTTAGACTACCATCCTTCTTCTTCATAAACAAAACTGGAGCTCCCCATGGCGATATGCTTGGTCTAATAAACCCTTTATCTACCAAATCTTGCAATTGGACCTTTAGCTCCCTTAACTCCGCTGGAGCCATCCGATATGGTGGTAGAGAAATAGGCACGGTACCTGGAATTAATTCAATGGGAAAGTCAACTTCCCTTTCCGGAGGCAATCCTGGTAACTCCTCAGGAAACACATCCGGAAAATCCCGCACAACGGGCATGTATTCCAACCTGACCCCACTTACTCGGGTATCTATCACATGAGCCAAATACCCTTGGCAACCTTTATTCAGTAGCTTCTTGGTGGTGAGGGTAGAGATCAATCTCGGCAAGGGCCTCCCAACTTCCCCACGGATTACCACTTCAGGCAAACCTGGCCTCCTGAATGTAACTTCTTTGCTAAAACAATCTATGGATGCATGGTTCCTTGCCAACCAATCCATGCCCAAGATTACATCAAGTCCGAATAGATCCAACAGGATCAAGTCCGCTTCCATCATTTGATCTTCGATGTAGAAGAAACACTCCTTGATTAACTGGCTGGGCCACAAAGATTCTCCAGCAGGAGTGGCTATTTCTACTAGACATTCTAAAGGAGTAGGGGTCATACCGACCCGAACGACAAATTCTCTTGAGATGAACGAATGTGTTGCTCCTGAGTCTATAAGCATACGTGCGTCATAACTAAAAATATTCAAAGTACTTGTAACAACGTCAGGCGTGGCTCGAGCTTCCTGCTGCGTCATAGCAAACACTCGACCTTGACCTGTCTGCTGGGGCTTCCGTCCTCTACCTCGACTCGATCCTGCAGACGGTTGGATCGATCCTGAAGAACCTCCTACTGCTTGACTCCCCTGGGAACTCTGATCCTGAAATCCACTAGTGTGCTGTGCTCGCCGACCTGCCCCTGGCATGCTGCCACTACCATAAGGGCACTCCCTCCTTATGTGGCCTGGCTGCCCACGCTGAAAACATAAACCATCCATGTGACACTGCCCTGAATGCTTCCTCTTACAAATTGGACAAATCCGCGCAGAACCAAAGTGTGACTGCTGATACGAGCTTGTATCCCCACTGGGGCATACGATAACTGCCCTCCGCTGAAATCTGCCTTATGGGCTTGGTCCACCACTACCCGATGAGCATGAGCTATGACTCTTTTTGGACGGTCCCTGGCAAGGTGCTCCACTGTATGAACCTTCGAATGATCTGCGCCTTGAGGGTTTGCGCATCTCCACCTGCCTCTCTAGCTCCAGCGCTGCATTCCTGGTGGACTGATAGGTGGGATGTACTGATCCAGCAAGGGTGAGGGCTATGTTTTCGTTCAAACCGTCTATGAATCTCACCTTCTTCGCATGATCGTCGGGAATCATGTGCATGCAGAATTCGGATAGTTCCCGAAATCTTCTCTCGTACTCGAACACAGTCATGTTCCCCTATCGCAGTTCCTCGAACTCTCTCCTTCTTTCCTCACGGTAGGCAAGATGACAATACTCGGTAGTGAAGGCAACCTTAAACTAATCCCATGTATGCCTTCTGTGAGTCTTTTCTATTTTCCACCACTTCCAAGCGTCTCCTTCTAACATGAAACTAGAGATTCTCACCATATCCTCGTCGGGGCACTGCATCCCCTCTTCCAGGATTTTCTCCATGTTGGATAGCCAATTTATGGCTGCAGCTGAGCCTTGGCTTCCATCGAAGTTCATGGCTCCCAAACGTTGAGCCTGATCCACAGATTGATTACTAGAGCTTGAACCTCCTAAGGCTCGAGTTAGTTGAGAGACAAGTTACCTAAGGCTCGATCGACTCCTGGAACTCTTAGCTGAGTGTTCTCGAGTACTACGTGCATCCCGCCTACGCATCGTAGCAGATTCTGAAGAAACAAACAAGAGTTTAGAAACAGAGACACTTAAGCACGATTACAAAAAAAGAGAAATTTACGGATGGGCTGTACAACAATGCACAGTCCCTTAGGATTATAAGAACCTATGCTCTGATACCAACTGTCAGGACCCGTCCAAAATTCCTCACCGGAACCCTAGACAAGCCCTGATCCTAAGGAAACCCTACCGGACCCTCCAATGCAAAATCCGGCAGAACCTCCCCTAAGGGTTGGACTTACCACCAATTACCTGCACTGAAAACACACTTCTATATTCATCCCCTTATTCCTCCCGTAAATACTACAAATTGATTCCACAATTTTACAGCACTTCACAGGAATAACAGTAATCCAGTGCATAAATAAAACATAAATGTCCAAAATAGTATACAAAGCTTCATGAAGTACTATTAAGCATAGAATACAACAGGGATGAAAGAAATATTGCAACTGAAATAACGAGTACAAAGGTACTTCTCGAACTACGATAGCGAAGGAGATTTGGTTCGGACCCGAGGTGGCCAGAATCTCGCCGGAAAGCTTTCAGAATTCAACTCCTCAATTCTCCCAAACCATCGCAAATTGGAGGAAAACGATGCTGGATTTGGATTTAGGAGGTCGGAATTAGTGGACAAGGACCGGTGGTGCAACTGGGTACTCGCCGGAACAGTGACTTCCGGTGAGCCGGCACGGTCACCGGCAACCGTCGCCGGCGGCGACGCGTACGGTGGCCGATGGCTGAGATTTTTGGGGGTTTTGTAGATCAAAGGGAGAGGATTCCAACGGGACCGGTGGTGAGGCAAACGGAGGCCGGACGGCGAAGAGATCGGGGTTTGAAGGTTTTCGGTGCCTCACCGAAAAATGCTCCGATCCCGGCGCTTCTGAGGTCCCGTGGCCGTGAAATTTGGTGGGTAGGCCGGAATTGCCACGGGTGAGAGACCGATCAGGACGTGTAGCTTAAAAGTGGCCGAAAATGGGTCAACGGCGGTGGCCGGCGGTGGAGGGGAAAAATCACCGCCGAGCTTCGCCGGCTAGGTCTAGACGCTTCCGGCAACCGGTAGTCGTGAAATTTCGAGGTTCGACCGGAAATGGGGAGGCGCTCCCGTCTGGCCGGCGAGTGTAGCAAGGATCGGCCGGAAAATTGGTCGAGTCCGGCAGCCGGTCGTTTCTCTCTCTCCCTCTCTCTCTCCTCTCTCTCTTTCTCTCTCCTCCCCGGTGTTTTGTGAAAAAAAAAACCACTGTGGGTGACACTGTTCACTCACATGGACCAATCAGGTGACGACGCGTGGCGTTACTGTGCACTTAAGCCAGATATAATAAAATATTACGGTATCCAGCGAACTTCACACATCCATAACTTTTTAACCAGATGTCCAATTTAAGCGTGCCGCTAGTCTATTAACTCGTATCGACGAGTACTTTACAACCATACAAAACTCAAACCAAAATTATACAACAATAAAAAGTTAACTCCTGGCACCTTTTGGACAGTTTGCACCTCGACTTGTTTTGCCCATAACTTTCAAACCGTAGCTCCGTTTTTTACGTACTACTAGTCTACGAAATCGGAGCATCATGCACTTCGCCACGGTACCATGGTCAACTAAAAATTTCAACTGGAACAAAGAGTCAACTTTTGACCCACTCGGTCAACGGTCAACCTCGGTCAACGTGCACGAATTCCGATATGGTTTGGGTCGGGGTGTTACAAGTATTGGGTTTTGTGAAAATGTTTTAAAAGGGGAACATTTGTAACAGAGTGAATTGTGAGAGTTTTGAGAGAAAACATTATTTCAAATATTTATTATAATTATTTATTTAATTGTTTTGTATTGATTAATTAAGTTTCGTTTATTGTTATATTATTAATATTATAATTGTGTAATAGATTGGGTCACTCACTGAGATTATTAGCATCTCATGTTTTTAAATTCCATTCCCCTAGGCCCAGGTTGGGAGATGTTGATCGTCCAAGGCGAACCCGACGTCTCAGTTCATTGCTGAAAGTCCAAGAAGCATTTCCTCCCTTTTTCCTCTCCATCTTGTATTGCTTCATCTGTCATTGTATTAATTTCATAATTATTTGTATGATACTCTGTATACGGATTGGACAGATATTTATTTAATTGCTTACTGATTCCCTGTTATTATTTTGGAGTGCCGTAAATTTGTGGAAACAAATTATAGTAAGGTGGAGGAATAAGGGGATGTTACTAGAAGTGCTTTTCGTGCAAAAAATTATGTGGTAAGTCCAACCCTTAGGGGAGGTTCTGTCAGATTTTTCATTGGAGGGTCCGATAGGGTTTTCTTGGGATCAGGGCTTGTCTAGGGTTCCGGTGAGGAATTTTGGACGGGTCCTGACATTAATGCTCACCAAAGTACTCGCTTGGATTGCAGCATGCAGGATAGTTGAATCATCTCGGCCTCTTTTGTCATAAGAATAACATCTATCGATAGACTCGGAAGATAAGCATAGGGAATGTAGGTACAAGAAAGCATCCTTCTTTCCATTTAGAACTGCAATGTATAGAGGAGTCTCAGACCTTTTGGTTTTGTCACCGATCAGCTGTGGATAATCCTTGGCGATGCACTTACACATACATACGCTCCCCATAGATGCTGCATGATGAAGAGCTGTATAGCCTGCATCGTTTTGAACTCTAAGTGCTTCTCTGTCTTCTTTCAAAATCACTTCCACAAGTTTTGAAACAATCTCTTTTTGGCCTTGTATCACTGCCGCATGTAAAGCTGTCCCACCCGTCTGTGTGATCCTCGCTTTGTGAGTGCTTGGATCGTGCTCATATATTTTCACTACTTCTCCCCATTTTCCTTGCAGCGTTATGTCGAACAATTTTTCAAAATTTTCACTCTCCACCATAGACGATGAAGACAAGGAAGATGACAACATTGAACTGAAACCCCCAATATTGATTATTACTATTAGTTGCTTTTAGTGTCTTACTCCATTGGTGATCATCTTTTTATCTGTTTATATAGAATAAGAAACGCTATACTTACTTTTTCCAGCGCCAGAAACTGTCTATTACACTTTCTTTGTTGATTAAGCCTCATCAAAACATAAACATACACAAAATTATTCTATTCTCTTTTTGTTTCTGGGAGACAAAAACAAGATACAGAGCCCTGTTCATAGTTGGGACGAATAATTAATTGATTAAATAGTTTTTGGACCCTGTTCAATTTGAAAAGACTTTGGCATTATTTTGAGTCAAATAATGGTAAATTAATGCATGTCAATCATGGGATTAGAATTTTCACCGACCATTAATGCTTCTCTTTCAATTCACACATCTTTTCTAAAATGATCTTATCCTTCCTATGTATATAAACATTAGTTACTTGACCTGCTATGAATATGCATAATTAGAATGAAATTGTCATCCCATAACATTTTGAATGTTAATATATAGATATAAATTGTGTATTTTTGTAGATATAGTAAATTAAAAAATAATTAATAATGATTTTTCACAAACGTGTGATTTAAATATAATTATGACAAACCCAAGGGTTTTAAATGAAAAGGGGCTAGTTTTATTTTGCTGTAAATAATTTATTTATCAAATAATACATGTTAAAATATTATTAGTCAATATATTCATATAATCTAAATATAAAAAAATAAATCTTTAAATGGATAATTGAATTAATAAGATAAACCAATTAAATATTTTCACATCATTTGATATAAATTAGATAAACATTTTGATAATTTAGCATTATTTTTTCATATGTTAATTGGTTTATTGCAAAAAAAAATCAATTGAGATCATAAACATATGTATTGATTACAATCATTTATTGCAATAGAACTTTATTTGAATGTGAATAGAAATCAATGTTAACCAAACAATTTGTAAACTGTGAAATATCATAGGGCCCCTAATGAATATATTTTGTTCCTCATATTAATTGATTAGACTTATGTGAGCTTTAAAGTCGCAGATAATGAAGATAAGAAAAGAACTAATCCATTTTTTTGGTCCACATTCGATTCTCAATTCAGGTAAAGTAAAATTTGTTATTATTAAAGAAAATGTAGAATTTATTATTATTCTTTTTTTTTTCTTTTTTTTCTTTTTTTAAGTGAGAATGCAATTCTGTTTGGGAAGAGGAGAGAGAGGAAAAAAGAAAAAGCTTGAAATTCTTGTGGAAAAACGATCAAAAGAGGATGCGCAAGCAACAAATCAAATTAAATTGCCATGATTCGTAAAATAAATAAATAAAATAAATTGACATAAAACACCAGTAGCTTAAAATCCATTTATTAACCGTTGGTTAGTTTTTTTTTTTTTTTAGTTAGATTCAAATTATACATATAAAATATGTACTGAAATTATTACACACATATAGACCTATCAGTACATAAACATTAAAAATTAAATTTAGCATAAGATTTGGAAGCTAAAATTAAATAATTTAATTCCTTTCCAGACAAATTAATAATTGAACTAATGTTCACCAAATTGCTCCCGACGGATTGCACATGCAGAATATCTCGGTCTCTCTTTGTCTTCTTTCGAAATCACTGGCACAAGTTTTATAAACATTTTCTTTGCCTTCCATCATTGCCGCATGTAAAGCTGTCCCACCCGTCTATGTTATCCTGGCTAGCTTTGTGAGTGCTTGGTTCGTTCTCATATATTTTCACTGCTTCTTCCCATTTTCCTTGCAGCGTCATCCTGAACAAAAATGTTCAAAATTTTCACTCTCCATCTAGACGACCACGACGACGCAACATTGGATTGAAAACCCCAAATATTGATTTTTACTATTAATTGTTGTGGTTCTATGAACACTTTAGAGAAGAAATATGAGAAGAAAAATGAAAAGAATTCTATTATTCTTTTGGAAATAGAATACAAAACAAAACTTCTGAAAATTTCAACTCTTCTCTCAAGCTCTCTCTGGAGTCTTTACAATGCTCTCAACACTCCTCTCTTGGGATTGGATTGAGATTGCTGCCGTGGATTCAATGCAACGGGATGGAAACTATTTATAGGCTCACAAGGTCGGTGCATGTCCACCGTTTTCAACTTCCTCTGATAGTTGTCCACTTGTAGCAACAAGTTGTTTTTCGGTGTGAAATGCAGCAACTATTGTCAATAATGGTGGCTGAGTGGTCTTCACACTGTGGTGCAGTGGTGCGGCTGGACTTCACATTAATCGCTTTTAGTTTCTTCCTCGATCGGTCTTTTTGTTATCTGTTTATATAGAATAAGAAAACATACACTTATTTTTTCCAGTGGCAGGAGAAACAGTCTCTTGCAACTCTTTTTGTCAGTTGAGCCTCATAAAAAAAAAATATATATATATATATATATATATAGATATATTCCACCAAAAAAAAGAAAAAAAAAAGGCCACCAGGAAGGTACAGAACTCTGTTTATAGTACGGACGATTAATTAATTAGTTATTGACATGCTCTGTGTCCCTGATTTAAATAGTTTCGGCTTAATTTTGAGCCAAAATGGTAAATTAATGCAGGTTAACAATAATTCTTTAGAGGAAAATGTTACCAAGACCATTTGATCCATCCATCATTTGGTAATTCAAATAATTATTTACATGGATTTATCTTTTAGATTTTAAAATAAAATATCAATAATAGGAGCAAGAGACTTGGTGGCAACAACCAGAATGAAATATTATTTAATCGTGGAAATGCCATGTCAGGTGCACCTATAAGAATCGGAACAGACCCTACATATATATAATTAAATGATAGTTTTATTGGTGATCATCACCACTAATGCAAATTAATAACAATATTCTATTTCAATAATTGGAAGGTCAAATACTAAACGGTATTACATTGGACTAGATCATTTTATTTAAAATATTCAATTCACTTCATATGCAATGCTGCATCTCATAATATCAACAGCCACATTCCAATCATTCCTTCCTTTTCCAACCAAAAGTTACGTGTTCCATTAATTTTAAATGATTCTTTTCCCTAAGCCGAAACTTAGTACTTTCCAATTATTCCTTCCTCTTTCGACCCAAAATTTACATGTTCCATTTATCTTAAATTATTCTTTTCCTTAACCCAAAAATTAGTACATTCCGTATGTATCTAGTTGGAGTGATCAAGTTTCCATAGGCATCTATACTGCAATATATCTGGAGGGGGAAAAAAAAGAAAAAAAAAAGAAATATAAACTGTCAGGACCCATCCAGAATTTCTTCCCCGGAACCCTAGACAAGCCTTAATCCCAGGGAAATACCACCGAACCTTCCAACGGAAAATCCGACAGCACCTCCCCTAAGGGTAGAACTTACCAAAAATTACCTGCACTGAAAACACACTTAAAAAATTCATCCCCTTATTCCTCCCACATTACTACAATTTGATTCCACAAATTTACAGCACTTCAAAATATAACAGCAACTAAGTGCATAACGAACAACTACATGTCCAATACAGTATACAGAGCATTATACAAATAAATGTGGAATTTATACAATGACAGATACGGAAACAATACAAGATGAAGAGGAAAAAGGGAATAAATACTTCTTGGACTTCGGCAACGAACTGAGACGTTGGGCTCGCCCCGGACAATCAACGTCTCCCAACCTGAACCTAGGGGAACGGAATTTAAGAGTGTGAGATGTTAATCATCTTAGTGAGTGACCCTATCTACTGTACACCTTTAATATTAATAGTATACCAAATAAAGGGATTTAATAAATCAATACCGAACAAATAAATAAATACATAAATAAACATTTGAAGTAATACTTTCTCTCAAAACCCTCACTATTCACTCCGTTGGAAATGTTCCCCTTTTAAAACATTTTCACAAAACCCGATATTCGTACTTCCCGAAAACCAAGGGACCAGTTAATTTAATAAACAACAAATAAATAAATAAATACCCTAAATATAAATAAACTGCAATAAATTATAAAAAATAATTTTGTACTCTTTGGGGGTTGAAATTTCTATCCGAAAAATTTGTACTTGACGCACCACACCATATACCAGTGATGCCCTCCGATACCCAGCGTCCTGAGCACCGATTGGCGGGGAGATTAAAGAGAGAAACTTGCAAATGGTACTTCGGCGTTTCGACAGTACCGTTGCTGAAACCATCATCCCGGTCAAGGAGGGGGGCGGCTGTAGCCAATAACAAACTTGCCTGCCCACGGTCCAATGGCAACTCACGGGTGAAATAATAATACTTGCGCGCTGAACCACATATACATATACCAGAACACCAATACTATGTGAATGCGTCTAAAATAATTATTAAACCAACCGTACCGTTTTCCAAAATTACCGTGGAAAATATACCAAATTTTCACACTTACCATCCCATATATTTTTATTTAACAAACCGGTACGAAAACATCGATAACCAATAAAACCATAATTTTTCTCGTAATACGAGATTCAACAATTCAAATACCGTGGGCATAATTTATAAAATTAAACAACCAATTTGAACAAATAATTTTCTTAAAATATTCAAACCAATTATGCCCAAAAATAATATAAAATCCTAACACAACGAATTACTGAAAATACTTGCTCATGTGTAATAAATATGATTTAATCACAATGAAATAATAATCGGGAATTTCTAATGACCCCAAAATTTCATTTAGCACCAATGGGTAAATGTATATATAAAATATTTTTTTCCCGATTATATTTAAAATACGCCACATGAGCATCAATTATAGATATCAATTTAATACCACATAAATACAATTAATTACCCCAAAAACATTTTCAAAGGTGGGTCACTCACCTGGAGCACGCAATTAGACCATGATCCACCATGGGATCAATTCCACGACTCACCGGTGCTCCTAGAACACAATTCACACACAGTCAAATAAATTAATATTTTAATCGGGTAAATAATACCCGGTACCCGGGGGGTCAAACACAAACGTTATCCAAAATAGTCGAATAATATACCGAATCGAAGCTTGAGCGACGAAGATTACAAATCCGGTCTCCATCGACCCCAATTCCGCCGGAGGTGGCCGAAATTTGGTCGGAAAGCCTCGGCCGAATTTAAACTTGAGGGATCTCTCAAACGGTGGGGATTTTGGGCAATCTAACCCCGGAAATGGACTCAGAGGGGTCAAAAATGGTGGAATAGAGGTATGGGTCGGGCTGGATTGGTCGGAAACGGCAAGAATCACCGGCCTGATCTGGGCACGTCCGGTGGCGACTGGCGGGAAAATTGGTGGCTGAGATCGCAGCGAGCTGGGCTTCACCGGTGGCCAGTGCGTGAGGCTTTCCGGCGACTAAAATCCGGCCAAAAGGCTGGTTAAAGAGAGCGGGGGAGAGAGTCAAAGGAGAGAGAGAGAGAGAGAGAGAGAAGTCTGTGTGTTTTTTTTGTCTCTGTCAGGCTCGGGGAAGAAGAAGGGAAGGAAAGGAAAAGAAAAGAGAAAGGTGTTTTCCCACGTGGGGAAAAAGAAAAGAAAAAGAAAAAAGAAAAAGGAAAATAAAATAAAATAAAAATAATTAAATAATTAAATAATAATAAAAACAATATTATATAAAATAATAATAAAATAACATGATATTATACATGGTTGACATGTGGCTTCTCAACATGGTGACACATGGTCACCTTCATTAAGTCACACGTGGCACATCGTTACACGTTCAAAAATAATATTAAAATAATACAGTATTTGAAAAACTCTACAGGTCCATAACTCTCAAACCACATGTCCAAATCAGACGTGCCACTAGTCTATGGACTCATATCGATGAGCACTTCACAACCATGCATGAGTTAAAGCTCAACCTTGCATGAATAAAAAGTCAACTCCGGCACCCCTTGGACAGTTTGGACCTCAACTTGTTTTGCTCATAACTTTCAAACCGTAGCTCTGTTTTCAACGTGATACTAGTCTACGAACTCGTGCCAACGTGTACTTCGTAACAGTACCTCAGTCTACCTAGAATTCCAACCGAGTCAAAAAGTCAACTTTTGACCCCTTGGGTCAACGGTCAACAGTCAACCTCGGTCAACGTGCAAAAATTCTGACATGGTTCGGGACGGGGTGTTACATAAACACAGAAGCTTTTGAATTTCTTGTGAAAAGCATCCTCATACTTTCTTTAAATAACTATATTTTCAAGAAAAATCAAATGAGGTTAAATATGTTCATGGTCATGGAACATGTGTAGCTCAAAAATCGTTGTACAAAATCTTTGTGATAACAAAATTGCTGTCTATCATCAATAATTCACATAAATATATGAATAAACAAACAATTATTTGAATATTAATACTTCATGATTTTTGACTGTGCATACGGTATATGGATGCCAAGCCTTGTAATAAAGGCTTGTAACCAAGTACAGCATATGGAAGCTTATAAGCAGTTACATTACTAGCTGACATTAATTTGTTGTCCTTTCAAAAGTCATAACCCATTTCTAAAGCAAAATCGTCAGGTTCCAAAAACTGTTTAATTATTCCAACGTACAAAATATAAATAGGGTTTAATATCCTTGTCGTGTACTATAATATATATATATATATATATATAAAAGAAAGAAAATAAAATAATAGTACAAGGCCAGATTATTATAGAGGACGTTTCTAGCACTGAACAATAAAGTAGGACTAGTATATATAGTATATACATACTATATTAAAACGGCCAAATCCAGAGGAATATGTGTTCCAATTAAGTTGATTAATTTGAGTGTTTTAGAATGCCATCTTCCTCGTTTGTAACTGATGAGAGCTAGAACATGGAAAATCTGTTCCAAGTTGCCATGAAAGGCAAGTGGGGAGAAGTAGAGAAAATATATGAGAGGGATCCAAGGTCTCACAAGATGCCGATCACAAGGACAGGTGGTACAGCTCTGCATCTGGCAGTGGCAGAAGGGAAAGAAGAGAGTGTTATTAAGCTGTGAATGAGATCTGCAAAAACGACATCGGAGCACTGAAAATGGTGAACGATGGAGGGTATACTCCTCTACATCATACAGCGTCAGTTGGGAACAAAAGAATGTGTGAGTGCCTGGCCGAGGCTGATCCTTCACTGCTTGGAATCCGTAACAAGAACAAAGAGACTCCTCTCTTCATTGCTGCTCTACATGGAAAGATGGATGCTTTTCTCTGCCTACATTCAGTGATCATTCGCTCCTCCTCCTCCTCTGACCACGATTATACTAGGAGACTCACCGCCGGCAATACTGTTTTACATGTTGCAATCGCTTTCGAGTACTTTGGTTTGGATTATAATTTCACTTTTAATTCAATATATATCTATGTATAAGCATAATTAAGATATCGACATGTTAATTAATGTTTGCAAGCGCTTAATCATTTTATTTGCAGATTTCGCTTTCCAAATAATTCACTTGTATAAGAATCTTTGTGATTCTATGAATGAGCAAGGGTTAACTCCACTCCATATTTTGGCCACTAAGTCATCTGCCTTCGCAAGTGGTACTTACCTTCGACTATGTAAGAGACTCCTTTATCAATGTAAGTACTAGATTTTTATGTTGAACCACGGCCATGTTTAATTATGTGTGTATATATATATATATATATAAATATATAATTTTATTCCATTGCAGAAATTCACAACTTTAATAACTTGTGGAACAAGTGTTTTTAATTAGTTTCAAAAATAATGTTTTTGCTTAACATGCAAGGTGATTACTTCTTTTATTCACTCTGTTGCATTGCTAATGCATATTCTAAACAAATTTTTCATCCCATTAGTAATGGATATCAATATAACAATGAAAAAGTTGCACCAAATGTCAACATTTTAGTACCATATATATTTTGACTAGATTGCACATTAGATCATTGAATTTAAAACGCTTTCATACTAGACTTTTAACTTACAATTTGTTTCACCTTAGTCCATTTCCCAAAATTGATTCTCAAACTAACTAACAAAAAATTTAAAAATGAAAAAAATTTTACTAGTTTTAGTTTTCACAATTACAAATAATTTTTTAACCAGTCAATTTTTTTCATTTTAAATTTTTTGTTAGTCAATTTTAAAATAGATCTAATGTGAAACAAATTGTAAATTGAGAATTCAATATAAAATACTTTAAATTTAAAGGTACAATGTGCAATATGGCTCAAATGTAGGTATGAAAGTGAAATTAACCTAAATAGTTTTTAGAGGAAGAATTTTCTTTAAATCCTAATTATTATCCCCAATCATTGTTTTCAAGCTAAAAAACCTGGTACACAAATTATTTAAGTTGTGGATGTTCACATCGAAACAGAACATTTATATTTAAATTTGTAATGAGTTAACATACCATAACAAATTAAGCTAATGCTTGTCATTTCCAAAATACATTGAGATAGAGTTCTATATATAGCATTTGCTACATCAATTGTCTTTCATTATAATGTTAGGACTCGTCTAAAATTCCTCACCGGAATCCTAGACAAGCCCTGATTCCAGGAAAACCCTACCGGACCTTCCAATGGAAAATCCGGTAAAACCTCCCTTAAGGGTTGGACTTACCACAAATTTCATGCACTGAAAACATACTTCTATATACGCCACCTTATTCCTCCCACATTACTACAATTTAATTTCACAAATTTGTAGCACTCCAAATGAATAATAGGAAATCAGTGCATAATTAATAAATAAATGACCAAGACAGTATACAGAGTTTCATAGAGTAAAATTAAGTATGGAAGTTATACAACAAGGATGAAAGAAATATTACAATAGAAATAAATGAAAATAAAGAGAACTCCTCGAAATACGATAGCAACAAAGATTAAGCTCACTCCGGACGAATGTCTACCAATCCTTGTACCTAGGGGAACGAAATTTAAAAATATGAGATGCTAATCATCTCAGTGAGTGACCCTATCTACTGTACAATTATAATAGTAACGATAATTATAGCACATTTGATTAATTAAGAATAAATAAGTAAATAAATAATAATTAATTGAAAATAATATTTTCTCTCAAAACCCTCACCATTCACTTCATTGGAAAGGTTCCCCTTTTAAAATATTTTCGCAAAACCTAATCTTTTATGCCCCAAAAAATCAAGGAATAATTAATCTAATAAATAATTAAATAATCCAAATATGAATAAAATGTAATGAAATATAATAAAATAAATTTAGAATACTTGCATGAAAGAAATATAACATAAAGGAAAAATTAAATATATAATTCATAAAATTTGATTTAATAAATCAAAATAAACAGTATCAAAAATATAATTTAAATAATTACAAACAATCATGTAAAATAAGTGGTAGAAAAATACTATAATATTTATTTTTGAAATATTCAACCAATCTATATAATATTTTTATGGGAAGATGCATTTTAAAAACACTAATTTAAAATAAATGACATAAAATATGAATAAATACATTTTAGAAAATACTAATTGAAAATAGGTGATAAAACAAATTAAATACATTTAATTTAAATGCTGCTTTAAAACTTTAAGATTTAAAATTCATATCTGAAAAATAATACTTGACGCACCACACTATATACCAGTGATGTCCTGTGATACCCAACATCCCGAGCACCATCTGGCCGGAGGTTAAAGAGAGAAACTTGCATATGGTCGCTTCGGCGTCCCAACAGCGCCGCTGCTTAAATCGTTATCCCGGCCATGGAAGGGGGCAGCTTATGGCCAATATCAAACTTGCCTGCCTTCGGTCCGATGGCAACTCACGGGAGACATTATAACTTGCGCGCTCATCCACATACACAGTACAGAACACCAGTACTGTATGAGTGCGTCTAAAACAAATAACCATATTATTTTTAAAAATAACCATTTTTCCAAAACTCACCGTGGGAATCATACCATTTTTCAAATTCACAATCTCACATTTTTTCTTTAATCCTCAACATAAATCCATCACTTTAAAATTCATCAATTTCAAATCCATCCATTTAAATATAACAATTTTCAACACCATGAAAACCTGATCCATAAATAATCAAACGTATAAATACGGATTTTGAACTCAATACTTTAATGCAATTATTTTTCTCAAAATCTTAAAATCAATTTATATCAAAATCACATAAATTTCATATTGGCTTAAATCCATATAAGTACATTTATTATACGCAATAAATTCCATAATATAAATTTAACAATAATCGATCATAATTTAAATCCATAACTTCTTTAAAACCAAATATATGATTTCCATGCAATATATGCTTAAATCAATAAACTTTTGGCATCATAAATTCAAAAATAAATTTAATAACAATTTAAAACATAATTTATTTAAAAACCCAAAATATAATTTTTGATGCAATACATGCACTAAGTCAACATAAATCATCATCATAAGCTTAAATAACAATTTCTTAAATATTAAACATATATAGCACATTTTTCATAAATTCAATTAGCACCATATATATATATATATATATTTCACAATCCCAAAATATAGTTCGGTGACAATACATATATTAATCAATCATAATTTGACATTATAAATTTTAAATATCAATTCCTCTCAATATCAAACACATTTATTTTTCATAATTTCAAATAACACAAAATATATATTTTTAATAGTCCCCAAAATAGTTTTGAAGATGGGTCACTCACCTCGAGCACGCAATCCAACCAAGATCCTCTATAGGATCAATTCTACGGTTCACACGTGCTCCTAAAACAACAATATTACACAGGATCAAATAAATTAATATTTTATTCGGATAAATAATACCCGATACCCGGGGGGTTTAACACAAACGTTAACCAAAATTTGTGAGTAATATACCGAAACGAAGCTTATGGAATGAGGATTACGAATCTGGTTTTACTTCCCGGAGATCGGACCTGAGGTGGCCGAAATCTCGCCGGAAAGCTCTCGGATTTTAGATCCTCGATTCTCACAATCCGTTAAGAATTGAGGAAAGTGGACACCGGATTTGGGTTCAGAGGGTCGGAATTAGTGGGAAAGGATGGGCAGTGCAACTGGAAACTCGTCGGAAAGTCGATTTCCTGACGAGCCGCTGGAACCCATCACTGCCGACGGCGCGTCTGGTGGCCACTAGTCGTGATTTTTGGTGGGAAGGTAGATCGAGGAATGGGTGACTCAACGGGACCGGAGGTGAGGCAAACGGAGGTCGGAATGGAGAGAAATCTGGGTTTGAAGTAATCGGCGCCGCCGCTGGAAAAAGTCTCGATCCGGGCGTGTTGGCCGTGATTTTTGGCTGGCCGGCCAGTTTTTAGGTGGGCTTCAAGCTAGGGTGGCGCGTGTACTGTTCTGGTGGCCGAAAATGGGTGAACAACGGTTGGCCGGTTGGGTTTCTCTCTCTAGCTCTCTCTCTAGCTCTCTCTCTCTCTATCTTCCCTCCCCTTCTCAGCCAGTCAAACGCACGTGGGTGCCATTGTGCACTCATGGCTGGGTCCACTTTTTTGACACGTGGCACCACTGTTCACACACATACAGATCCATGAATAGTAAATGTTGTCTTGGAAAAACTTCACAGTTCCGCAACTTTCAAACCACATGTCCAAATTGGACGTGCCGCTAGTCTATAAACTCATATCGACGAGTACTTCACAACCATGCATGAGTCAAAGCTCAACTTTGCATGAACAAAAAGTCAACTTCGGCACCCCTTGGACAGTTTGGACCTCAACTTGTTTTGCTCATAACTTTCAAACCGTAGCTCCGTTTTCGACGTGCTACTAGTCTATGAACTTATGACAACGTATACTTTTTAACGGTACCTCGGTCAATGTGAAATTCCATCAGGAGCAAAAAGTCAACATTTAATCCCTTCTCGGTCAATGATGGTCAAACCTGGTCAACTTCGGTCAAATTTTAGAAATTTCAATATACTTTCAGTCGGGGTGTTACAATAATTTGGAAGATAGTAATTTCAAAAAGAACAAAACTTACATATATATATATATGTAATCGTAATATTATTATTGTTATTATCATTTTTCAAGGTATACTTGTGGAAGACCTAAAGATCAAACCAGATCCATATAAATCAAATCCCCAATCCAAGGATAGAAAGAATGTCGCTCAATCTGGTACATAAAGATATGCATCTTTAATTCCATTTCAAACTTATGTAGTTTTTTTTTTCCCCCTTATATTAAATGGACGTAAGCTGTGGAATAAATCAATTTAATTGCACTCTTTTCTTTGTAAATTTTTCAGAAAAAATGAATAATAAATAAATTAATGCTGATTTTCATTTATATAAATTGATTTAATTCACAGTTAACTAATTGGATATTAAGATAATTCCATTAGTAAAAAGAGTCTTTTCAAAAAAAGTTGTGATGGGTTCCTAGTACGCTCCATTACTATTGGTTACAAAATAGTATTTTTATTTCAATAAAATAAAAAAAAAACTACACATATAGAAATACAAATACGAAAACATAATTAATTAATAAACCCAATCAAAATTCAAATCCACTTTATATGTGTACTTTCTGTTCGGATCCAGGTCTTCTATTCTCTTCAGCCAATAATAGCGAATTAAGAGATATCTTCATCGAAGAAGAAGAAACCACAAGAACTGATATAGAGAACCCAACTGGAAAATGCCACATAGGTTAGCAAAATAAACTTCATTTTATTTAGACGTGTATAAAACTTAACTGGGGTAATTTTGAATTTTAATATTTTAATCATATCTTCCACAGGGTACCGATCAGCAACTAGTCCTAGCATTGAGTACTGTCGCACCTTTTTGCAGGCACTAATGTGGGTTATTCGTGTACTAGGTATGGATTAGATCTAAAGTCCATTAAATGGATCAGATCTAACGGTGTATAAATCATGGGTATAATTATTATAACTTTTCAAAATTAAACTACCACTTCTCCAACTTAAATCAATAAAAGATAGATTATCATTTCTTTTAGATTTTTCTTTATAATCCTCCTCACATGTACCAACATATTTTGGGCTCATTTTTGGTTGTGTTTTTTATTTTATTTTATTTTATTTTGCCAACATTTTTTTTTTTAAAGGTATATTGTTGAGTTTAAATCTAGAACCCTAATGATCTTTACTTTGATAAAAAATTGAATTATTCAACCTTTGATGTGCCCAATCATGTCCCAAGAAGATATGACAAAAAATTTCAAATATTTTGATATGTTGAACATTTCCTTAAATATATATCTATATATATATATATATATGTATCTATATGTAATTATCATTTCTGAATTATGTAGCTAATTTGTTTGTGTGGAGTTAATGAATTTTTTAAAGGAACAAAGATAATAAAAGAATTACAACCGGAGCTAGTGGAACTGAGACAGAGGCATAAATGGTCTATTCAAATCATGAATGAACTCTTCAGGCACTCTAAGCCTATTTACCAGTACTTAGACGCTGGAGTCAATATGAAGCAATGGAGTCAATATGAAGCAATCAGCATACCCGCAAGTCTCGGAAGGGATAATGGAGACGCGCCATCGGCAGTGATGGGTTCCAGCGGCTCGTCAGGATATCGACTTTCCGACGAGTTTCCAGTTGCACTGCCCATCCTTTCCCACTAATTCCGACCCTCTGAACCCAAATCCGGTGTCCACTTTCCTCAATTCTTAACGGATTGTGAGAATCGAGGATCTAAAATCCGAGAGCTTTCCGGCGAGATTTCGGCCACCTCAGGTCCGATCTCCGGGAAGTAAAACCAGATTCGTAATCCTCATTCCATAAGCTTCGTTTCGGTATATTACTCACAAATTTTGGTTAACGTTTGTGTTAAACCCCCCGGGTATCGGGTATTATTTATCCGAATAAAATATTAATTTATTTGATCCTGTGTAATATTGTTGTTTTAGGAGCACATGTGAACCGTAGAATTGATCCTATAGAGGATCTTGGTTGGATTGCGTGCTCGAGATGAGTGACCCACCTTCAAAACTATTTTGGGGACTATTAAAAATATATATTTTGTGTTATTTGAAATTATGAAAAATAAATGTGTTTGTTATTGAGAGGAATTGATATTTAAAATTTATAATGTCAAATTATGATTGATTAATATATGTATTGTCACCGAACTATATTTTGGGATTGTGAAATATATATATATATATATTTGGTGCTAATTGAATTTATGAAAAATGTTGCTATATATGTTTAATATTTAAGAAACTGTTATTTGAGCTTATGATGATGATTTATGTTGATTTAGTGCATGTATTGCATCAAAAATTATATTTTGGGTTTTTAAATAAATTATGTTTTAAATTGTTATTAAATTTATTTTTGAATTTATGATGCCAAAAGTTTATTGATTTAAGCATATATTGCATGGAAATCATATATTTGGTTTTAAAGAAGTTATGGATTTAAATTATGATCGATTATTGTTAAATTTATATTATGGAATTTATTGCGTATAATAAATGTACTTATATGGATTTAAGCAAATATGAAATTTATGTGATTTTGATATAAATTGATTCTAAGATTTTGAGAAAAATAATTGTATTAAAGTATTGAGTTCAAAATCCGTATTTATACGTTTGATTATTTATAGATCAGGTTTTTATGGTGTTGAAAATTGTTATATTTAAATGGATGGATTTGAAATTGATGAATTTTAAAGTGATGGATTTATGTTGAGGATTAAAAAAAAATGTGGGATTCGGAATTTGAAAAATGGTATAATTCCCACAGTGAGTTTGCCAAAATTGTTATTTTTTTAAAATAATATGGTTATTTGTTTTAGACGCACTCATCCAGTACTGGTGTTCTATACTGTGTATGTGGATGAGTGCGCAAGTTATAATGTCTCCTGTGAGTTGCCATCGGACCGAGGGCAGGCAAGTTTGACATTGGCCATTGTTGGAATTTGGTGTAGGTTTATGTTGTTGTACCCTAGAGCACAATCATTTAAGGTGTTAGTCAAGAATGATTGTTGCTGTTGGTTCTTGGTTCTTGATTTTGTTTTTGGGTTTGTTAAGGTTTTGTTTCTGGTTTTAATGGAGGTTTTAGGGTTCTTGAGAAGGTTGTTAGCTTTTGGGAAAAAGAAAAAAACAAATGTAGTAGTTGAGAGAGAGAGAGAAAGAGAGAGCCAAAATTGTTGTTTTTCAAAATATGTTTGTTTTTTTTTTGAATATTTTTTCAACGTTTTTCATTACAATTTTCATACTTTTAAATACATCAAAAAGACAATAAGACATGCTGCCATATTGAGCAATAAATACAAAAGCATTAAAAGTAACCAACCAAGCCAAACTACCTCAACTAACTATAATCAATGTGCTGGGCATGCAAGAAACCTTCTTTAATGGGTAGTTCAGCTTGTCTAAGGCATTTGAATTTTAAAACGAGCTCCATTTGACTTGAAAATTGGAGGGAAGCCTTTCTGAATATTGAACTATGTTCTAGCCAAAAACCAGATAAAAAAAAGTCCATTTACCCATTCAAAAGTAATTAAACCCGAGGCAGTTTTGGCCTAGTTTTCTGGGCAACAAAAACTGTACAATGGTTAGATTGTTTAGGGCTTAACTCAGCCTTCCCAGCTCCAAATTGGGCCATTCCTTTCGCTGCTGCTTCCTCTGCGTTTCTAGTTTATTATATCCAAAATTCAGATCCAAATCCCAAACCTTCTTCAAACGGAATCCAAGGAAGTGGACTTATATTGCTAGAAATACAATTCCAGCAACTAGACAAAAAAGGCCCTAAGCTTAAGTTAATGAGCTTAGGGCATTACAAAAAGGATATTGTTCTTAAACATTACAAGATAAAATAAAATGCAAAAACATAAATAATGTTTGGTCTTTAATGTTGCAAAACAAAGAGTGCAAGTATAACCGAACTACCTTGCACATTGTGGCAAGATCACCACATTTCAACAGCCATAAGCCGCCCCTCTCCATGGCCGGGTTGACGATTTAAGCAGCGGCGCTGTCGGGATGCCGAAGTGACCGTATGCAAGTTTCTCTCTTTAACCTCCCGCCAGATGGTGCTCGGGACGCTGGATATCATAGGGCATCACTGGTATATAGTGTGGCCCGTCAAGTATCATTTTTCAGATATAAATTTCAAATCCTAAAGTTTTAAAGCCGCATTTAAATTAAATGTATTTAATTTATTTTATCACCTTTTTCCAATTAGTATTTTCTAAAATGTATTTATTCATATTTTATATCACTTATTTTAAATTAATGTTTTTAAAATGTATATTGCCATAAAAATATTATATAGATTGGTTGAATATTTCAAAATGAATATTATAGTATTTTTCTAGCACTTATTTTATATGATTATTTGTAATTATTTAAATTATATTTTTGATACTGTTTACTTTGATTTATTAAATCAAATTTTATGAATTATATAATGAATTTCACTTTTATGTTATATTTCTTTAATACAAGTATTCTAAATTTATTTTATTATATTTTATTCGTATTTGGATTATTTAAATTTTATTAAATTAATTATTACTTGATTTTTGGACATAAAAGATTGGGTTTTGCGAAAATGTTTTAAAATGAAAGCTTTTCTAATGGAGTGAATGGTGAGAGTTTTGAGAGAAAATATTATTTTCAATTAATTATTATTTATTTACTTATTTATTTTTACTTAATCAAATGTACTATAATTATAGTTACTATTATAATTGTACAGTAGATAGGTTCACTCACTGAGATGATTAGCATCTCATATTTTTAAATTCGATTCCCCTAGGTACAAGGATTGGTAGACATTCGTCCGGAGCAACCTTAATCTTCGTTGTTGTCGTACTTCGAGGAGTTCTCTTTATTTTCATTTATTTCTATTGTAATATTTTTTTCATCCTTGTTGTATAACTTCCATACTTAATTGTACTCTATGAAGCTTCGTATACTGTCTTGGACATTTATTTATTAATTATGTCTTGATTTTCTATTATTCATTTGAAGTGCTGCAAATTTGTGGAATTAAATTATAGTAATGTGGGAGGAATAAGGTGGTGTATATAGAAGTGTATTTTGAGTGCAGGAAAATTGTGGTAAGTCCGACCCTTAGGGGAGGTTCTACTGGATTTTTTATTGAAGGATCCGATAGGGTTTCCCTGGGATCAGGGCTTGTCTAGAGTTCCGATGAGGAATTTTGGACGAGTCCTGACAAAAAACCCATGGGGTACTCATCAAAGAAGGAAGAGAGTGGCTGATAAAAACCTCAGAATCTTGCTCTGTGGTGGCTGCACTAATCGCCGGTGTCTCTTTTGCCACCTCGGCCTCCATACCAGGAGGTACTATGGACAACTGTGGGAAACCAATCTTCAAAGCACGACCGGCTTTCGAAATCTTCTCCATGGCATCTGTGATCGCCCTCTGCTTCTCATGCACTGCCTTGGTCATGTTCCTGTCCATTATCACGTCTCGTTTTCAGGAAAAAGATTTCAATAAAATCCTGCCAAGGAAGCTTTTGCTGGGCTTAACATCCCTCTTCATCTCCATCGGCTCCATGCTGCTTTGTTTTTGCGCAGGCCACTTCTTAATGGTTGACGATAGACTTAAATACGCAGCTTTTCCAGTATATGCCCTCACATGTCTTCCCGCTTCCATTTTTGCTGCAACTCAGTTTCCACTCTACTTTGATCTTGTTTGGACTACTTTCAAAAATCCTTTTCACTCTTTGCATCAATACAAGTAACTAATTTTTTTAGTTTACTTGAGGATGGAAACCACTATTGCTTCTTCTCCTTTTTTGTCTTTTTCTTTTTTTTTTTTTTAAGAAAAAAAAGTTGTACTAGTAAGTAAATAATTGTTTGCCTACAGGCACTTGATTAATTATGATGTATATTCTTTTGTATCCAAAATTTATTATAAACATCCATGTGTTCTCTCAATTTTTTTTTTTTCTACGAGCAGCAATAATAATAATAATATTGTTATTGAAGGCCGAGATCTTCTGTCTCCAATTGTATGTCCGATTGCCTGTCCCTCCAATGAATACTTGCCATGTCATATAAAAATTCTACGGCTTATTTAATTTCTTTTGCGGTTAGTTTCTTCCGTTCATTTCCATTCACCAAATAATCATATATAGAATTAACGTTGTGAGTATTTAATTATATTTTTGGATAAAAGAGGCTGTTTTCCTCTTGGTATCTTTTTTTTTTTTTTCCATAAAAACAAAATTATATATTTTTTTATGAAATATATGTTCTTCTTCTAAATTAAAAAATTTCCGCAAGGATTAAGATCCTATTTCGGAATATTGGTAAAATTTGTGAGAATACTGTCGAGTGAAATTGTCTAAATTGGTAAGTTCCTCATATCTGCACCCTTGAAGTGGTGGGTTTAAGACACCAAAGGAAATTCTGGAAATATAAAAAATGTTCTAAATCTTTTCTATGTTTAGATAATTATTAGGTGATAAACAGTGTAAGTTTAGATAATCAATTCTCAAATTTAGAATAAATAGTTGATAAAATTTTTCCCACCTATATTATATATGTGTCATTTTGAAAATTTTTAAACAGGCTTTCTTAACCCTTGTTTAGAACTAATCAATCCTAGTTGATAAAATTTTTCCCACCTATATTATAAATGTGTGAATCCTAGCTGTACATTCTATTGTACCTGCTGGCAAATATGTATACACATTTATATTATCAGCATCATCACGTAAAAGAATAATGTTGTTAACTTTGCAAAAGAAGAACAGTGGTGTGAAATGAAAACGAGTAGTTTTGATTTGTTGCTGTATCTTTTGCTTTGGACATGTGCTTCTCGTTTTCAGTCCGTTATATATATATATATATATATATATGTATATATAATTAACTAAAATCCTGTTTCTGTTTCTGTTTTTAGTTTTTAGTTTTTTGTTTTGTTTAGTGTTTATTTTTATTTTATTTTATTATTATTTATTTTTTGCGTTAATCATCAAATTATGCAAGTGTCTCAAATTGTTAACGTTAAAACCAAAATCCTTGGATATTAATTATACGACCCAATGTCTCCAGCTTTTTTCAGTTTTATTATAATAATATCTTTTCTTTTTTTTCCTTTCCCTTTTCTTGTTTTGTTTTTGCTTTGGTTGCTCATAATTATATATATATATATATATAGATATATGCATGTGGAGTTAAAAATAATCATATATAGAATTAACGTTGTGAGTATTTAATTATGTTTTTGGATTAAAGAGTTTGTTTTCCTCTTGGAGTCTATATTTTTTTCTCCCATAAAAAAAAAATATATATATATATATATTTTTTATGGAATATACGTTCTTCTTCTAAATTAAAAAATTTCCCCAAGGTTTAAGATCCTGTTTTGGAATATTAATCAAATTAGTGAGAAAATTGTCAACTGTAATTGTCTAAATTGTTAAGCTCCTCAAACCTACACCCATAAAGTTATGGGTTAGAAACAACGAAGGGAATTGTTGGGAATTATATAACTGATAAGAAAAAAAAAAAAAAAAAAAAAGAGAGACAGTGAGAATTGATCTGATTTTTGTGGAAATGTAAAAATTGCTTTATGTCTTTTCTATGTTTAGATAATTATTAGGAGATCAACAACGTAAGTTTAGATAATTAATTCTCAAATTTGGAATAAAACAGTTGATAAAAATTTTCCCACCTATATTATATATGTGCCATTTTGAGAATTTTTAGACAAGCCATCTTAACCCTTGTTGAGGACCTATGCAAAAATAATAATAAATATTTAAAATTAATTTAATATTTTTTGCCTATCTATTCTTACTTTTTCATTATAAGATCTAAAAATATCAATAATGTCTTTAAATTTAAGTTTTGATGATCAAATATTTTTCAACCCAAAAGCAACCATGTAAGAGCACCCAAAAGGATTGATTAGTTCTAAACTATTAAAAACAAAAAGTGTTCTATACCATGAAGTACAACAAAAACTTTTAAACAACTGGGAACATGAATATTCATGCAGAGAAAATAAAAATAAAATAAGAAAGATAATGAGAATGAACAATGAATATAAATTTATTAAATAAATAATAACAAATAGGATCATGTTTCTTTGTGGCCTTTTGGATCAAAGTGTGTAAACTATATAATAAAATTTAACAACTTTCAAATGTGAAATATGAGTAAAAGAAACGAAAGAGAGTGAGAGGAGATGAAAAACTCATTAATATGGAGGATTTTATATATATATATATATCTATTATTATGAAATTAATTGATTTGTATATGTCTCTTTAATTAATTAGGATATAGTTTATTTTCTCCATTAAGTCATTAATTTATGTTGAAAGGTCAAAGAGGATAAAATTCGTGCAAGAGTTAAAGGAACTGAAAAAGAAGCATAAATGGTCATATATATATATATATGTGTGTGTGTGTGTATATATCTATTATTATGAAATTAATTGATTTGTATATGTCTCTTTAATTAATTAGGATATAGTTTATTTTTCTCCATTAAGTCATTAATTTATGTTGAAAGGTCAAAGAGGATAAAATTCGTGCAAGAGTTAATTCTGTCCCATGCCAGCAGGCCAAATCAGGACAGGACTGTGTCCCAGTCCGGTGTTTGTTGAAAGGCCATGTTTGTTGCACCGGATTGGGCATGTCAGGACAGGACTGTGTCCCAGTCCGGTGTTTGGTAGCAACATTTTGAGAAGGGGACAGGATGTCCCAAACAGTAATTCTGTCCCATGCCAGCAGGCCAAATCAGACCCTTTCTACACCTGGGTCACTTTTGTCCCAAACTCGCCGAAGCTCTTCTCTCCCTCGCTGGTGTCTCTCGCCCAAAGCAACTCCTCACCGGATTGTGTCAACAATCGAAGCAGCTCTCTTCCTCGGTGAACGATCATGTTTTTCGCCGGACCTCTGCATCTCTCTGAGGAACAAACACGGCCGGTGAGTATGAATTTTTGCATCTCTGCATCGCTTTCATTTTTCATTTTTATACCCATTTTCTTCAACATTTATTGGTTCATGGCATGGACGGTTAGCTTGTCCTGTAGCGATTCTTTCCCATTGATTTATAGGATTTCAATGCTGGTTTTTGTGTTTTTGTGATTGGGTTTCTTTCGTAGATAATCATGGCTAACCGGCATAGAATTGAGCTGACTGTGAGCATAATCGGGGTTGTGTCTGAAGCTCTTTCTAAGTACCTAGATTTGTTTGTGGTTCTATCCAGTTTGATATGGGGGTTGGTTGTCTATTATGGGCCCATTGTTGTGTTCTTGGTGTTTGCCAGGTTGAATGGGAAGATTGTGCCATGGGAATCCAATGGAGAATATACCTGTGTGTAGAAGCAAGATAGTTGGGTTCCTGCTTATTTCACATTGGCAATTCTTACTATATTGTGGTCTGCTACTGCGATGGTGGAGGCGCAGGTGTTTGTGATCAATGGAACTATTTCACAGTGGTACAGAAGGCCAAGGTCAGTTGTCCATAGTTGGGAGTTTGAATTTATGAACAATTTTTTCATAAAATTCTGAGAGTATATTTTATTTGGCTGCTGAAACATTTTTCTTTTTCTTTCAGATTGAGATTGTGCTGGGGAAGTATGAGAAATTGGACTCTTTTATGATTGCTGCTGTGGCATTTAAGATAGCTACTGAAGACGAGCAAAATGTTAAGGAGATTGGCAAGGGAAACAAGGAAAGTGGAAGGGAAAATGATAAATAATAGAAACCTTCTTTTTCAATTCCTTTTTTTTGTTTTTTTGTTTTTTTTTTTTTAGTTTAATATAACATTCTTCAGATTTTGTGGTTGATTAGGAAAGGAATTGCATTTACCTTTCTTCAGATTAGTCTGCAACTTGTTTTTTGGTCAAATTGGTTTTTTTTTCTAAAATTTGTTTATGGGAACCATCTATTCCACCAATTAAAGTTCTGTTTCTTTGTTGCTTATGAAAATGGTCCTTGCAGAACTAATTCCGTTCATAATGAGAAAACAACACAAACAAATGAATTGCCTACTAATCGAAGACTCAGTGTAGAGAAAAATTAATTGGACCTGATGGCCTCCTAGGAAACAAGTATATATTTTTTAATTCTAGTTATAAATCCCATTAAATTATTTTTATTTTTATTTTTAGTTAATTGTTATTTATGAAATACTATATTATAATTTAATTTTAATTTATATCTAAAATTATATATTAATATAATTTGTGGATGTAAAAAAAAAAATTTAATTTTTTTATGTAAATATAAATATATAAACTTACAATTTTAATTAAATATAATAATTTTTTTTATAAATATAAATATAAATTTAAAAATTTTCATTTTAAAAAAATTAAAAATTATACTGTATTAGACATGTGACAACTAGTCCTCCATTCAGTCCGAAATTCTGCCAAACACAGAACTGTACTATTCTATTCTATTCGATCCTATTCGATCCGGATCTGTCCTGTCCGATCTAGTCCAATTCGAACCTATCCTGCGTACCAAACGCCACCTAAAGGAACTGAAAAAGAAGCATAAATGGCCATATATATATATGTGTGTGTGTGTGTGTGTGTGTGTGTGTGTGTGCGCGCAAAAGGTATAAAAATAAAACACTTCCTTTAATTGTGAGAAAATCATAAAAAATTAATCTGGAGATGATAGTAGTTTGACTATTGCATGTTATGCATGGCAAATTATTTTTTTCGCTCTCTTAAACCAAAAACTATTTCTGCATTCTCAAACATACGATTGTCTTACCTTTTTCTACTACATATTAATTAATAGACTCTGTGTGAACACTAAAGCCGAAGGTATTGAAGATACTTACTAGAGGAAGGCCATAGATTAATCAACAAGTAAATAAAAAAGAGAACGACTGCTAGCCACTTTCATTCTCATTTCAGTAAATTATAAGTCACTATTTATAAAAAAGAAAAAAAAATCAAAAAGGAAAATTACTCTGTTCTTCTATTTAAAAAAGTGAGAACATAAATTTTTTTTTTTTTGGCAAAATAGAAAAAGAGAAGAAAAAGAAAAAAAAGAATGCACAACCAAAATTATATTAAATTGTCACGAAACATGTGTATCTCAAAATCTAATCTTCCATCTTATGTTGTGTATTAAGTATGATGGAACTACATTAAGGCTTGGGGATATTTAATTTTTTTTTGAAAATATTTATATCTATCATATAAAATTAAGCATATTATTTAATAAAGCGCCCTAAAATTATATCACTTTCCTCTTAAACTTATTATCACTTTAAAGCTAATTAGTTATCGATCATTTTTTTTTTTTTTACCTTAATCAAGTTTATAATTTTTTTTTCCTTTGATAGAGTTTATAAGTTCTTAAAATATCTAAGTTATTATTACAGCTAATTAGTTATTTATCACTAAATTTTTTTACCTTAATCAAGTTTATTAATCAAATTTTTTTGCCTTGATTAAGTTTATAAATTCTTAGATATCTAATATAAGTTATTATTAATTAATTATTTTATTTATAAGTTCTGCCTTTCTAATAATAAATTCTTATATATTATGCGTATTATCTGTTTAATCTAACCTAATCAATCAAAAGTTTTTATATGTCCAAATAAAAATTGAAACATCTTCTCCCATCATAACACTGTTCTACAAGAAATTGAAGTCCGTTTCTCATTCTCAATTTCAATTGTTATATTAAAGGGACCAAGTAAGTTTTTTGTTTTTATTTGTTTTTGATTCATAAACTTATTCATGATATGTTTTATTTAGTTTATAATTCAAAGGTCATATAATTTGATGCACAGATCAATTTGATCATTTACATATGACAAATAATAAAAAACTACGTTTGGATATGACATAGTTATATGTAAATTTTGGGCCCCTACCTATGCAATCCTGGTTCCATCCTGATGGGTTGGTTTTTTGAGTATGTGGATCAAATTTGGATGCTGGAGCAGGTCATATTTTGTTGTCATATAAACATTGATTTCCTAAAATTCTCATTATGAAGCTCCACGATTTGTAATAACGGGTGCACACGGGAATCATTTAGGTTTCTCTCTTATTCTCGTGCTTCTTTAGAGATCCTCTGTTTTCAAGTATGATAACAATTGGAGGGTAAACAATATTATTATTTGCAGCACAAATTAATTAGTAATTACTGATCTGTACATCATCTGATCCTACATTTAGCACGATTTGACTCAGCATAATCTAAATTTGGGATTGTAATATATAAATTTCCCCTTCAAAACACTATTAATGTATGAAAAGGATTCTTGAAAGCAGTACTTAGAAGATCAAAGTAGAGTGGAAACTATGCAGCGGCGAAAATAGATATCGGAAGGCATGTCATGGCATAGATGGGAAACACAGCAACTTTGAGTTTATGTTCAATGAGCGAAAAATGTCTGGCATAAAAACAAACGAGCATGGAGCCAATGTGTTGGATGAAAAACAAAAACCAGAAGCAGAAAATAAAAACGGAGCAGCAAAATAGAATACAAACACTAGAAGAAAGGGAAAAAAAAATTTGCCACTAGTTTATTCATTGGTTCTCAGCCGTTTTTGGCTTTCAGCACACACAAGAAAAAAAACATAACAATATTTATACTAATAATTAACCCTACCTACATAAAACATCATAAAATTACCATAAAAGAAGTTTCTAAAACTTGAACTCTAAGAAAACTTGGACCCTAAGTAATCAAGGCCCACAAAATAATAACAAAAAAAATAAAAATAAAAAATCAAGTTTATATTTCAACTCTCCCCCTTAAACTTGATTAGTTATTCCTATGAGACTTCTCAATTTAACAAGTACTTCATGCTTGAGAGGCTTGGTAAAAATATCGGCTACTTGATCTTGAGACTTCTCATACTCTAGCTGTACATCTCCTTTGACAATGCACTCTCTAATATAATGATAACGTGTATCAATATGTTTACTTCGATCATGAAACACAGGATTCTTGGACAAGGCAATTGCTGATTTGTTATCCACATATATGTTGGTTGGTTCTTCTTGTGGACAACCTAACTTCCTTAACAAGTTTCGAAGACAAATTGCATGACAAACACATGAGGTGGCAGCTACATACTCTGCTTCACATGTTGAAAGAGTAACAATTTGCTGCTTCTTTGACATCCATGTAAAAGCCATATCTCCTAAATAAAACACAAAGCCACTTGTGCTTTTACGATCATCTATGTCTCCACCCCAATCACTATCACTATATCCAACAAGCTTGTAATCATTGGAAGTTGAATAATACAAACCAAAACTTGTTGTACCTTTTAGGTATCTAAGAATTCTTTTTGCAACCTTCAAATGAGTTGTTGTTGGATTCTCCATGTAACGACTTATAACTCCTACTGCATAGAGAATGTCCGGCCTTGTACACACCAAATATCTTAAGCTTCCAACCAAGCTCTTAAAAAATGTTGGATCCACTTTTTCTCCTTCCTCATGCTTCGATAACTTGACTCCACATTCCATTGGTGTGCCAACCGGATTTGCATCACCATCTTAAACTTCTTAAGTACCTCCTTAGCATACCCTTCTTGAGTAATAGAATGCCTTCACCTCCTTGCGTTACTTCAATGCCGAGATAGTAAGACATGAGCCCAATATCGGTCATCTCAAACTCTCTCGTCATCTCCTCCTTAAACTTGGCAAACATACTTGGATTGTTGCCCGTGAAAATTAAGTCATCTACAAACAAGCACACAATCAATATATGGTCTCTTTTAATTTTAATGTAAAGTGCATGCTCATATGGACACTTGATAAAATTCCTTTCTTAGAGATACTTGTCAATTCTAGCATTCCAAGCTCTTGGTGCTTGCTTCAACCCATAAAGTGTTTTCTTCAACCTTAAAACTTTGTCTTCTTATCCCTTGATTTCATATTCTTATGGTTGCTCAATATAAACCTCTTCTTTAAGAAACCCATTTAGAAAGGTAGATTTTACATCCATTTAATGTATCTTCCAACCATGTTGATGTCAGGACCCGTCCAGAATTCCTTTCCTGGAACCCTAGACAGCCCTGATCCCAGGGAAACCCTACCGGACCCTCCAAAGGAAAATCCGACAGAGCCTCCCCTAAGGGATTTACTTACCACAATTTACCTGTACTGAAAACACAATTCTAAAAACATCCCCTTATTCCTCCCACAAACTACAAACTGATTCCACAATTTCCAGCACTTCTCAAAGCAACAACAGTCCAGTGCATAAATAAAACAGAAGTATTCCAATAGTATACAGAGCTTTAAGAAGTGCTAAACAACAGAAATACAACAAGGCTGAAAAGAAATAATACACTGAAATGAAAGAGTACAAAGAAACTTCTCGAAACACAACAGCAGCGGAAAACTTGGTTCGCTCCGGAAGAACGTCTACCACCACTTGCACCTAAGGGAACGGAATTTAAGAGTGTGAGATGCTAATCATCTCCGTGAGTAACCCGAACTACTGAACACCTTTTAATAATAATAATAAAATAATAATAATTAAGGAGTGGAACAAATACCAACAATTAATAATAAATAATAATAACCTTTGGAAAATAATGATTTCCCTCAAAACTCTCACCGATCGCTCCGTTTGAAATGTTCCCTTTTTAAAACCTTTTCGCAAAACCCAATGTGCATACCTCCCAAAAACCAAGGGATTAAATAATTTAACAACAACAATTAAATAAATACATACCCCAAATATATAATAAAAATATAATAAATTATAATAAATAAATTTTGAACACCTTTGGGGTTTAAACCATTATTTGCAATTACACCGACAATTACACCTGACGCACCACACCATATACCGGTGATGCCTTCCGATACCCAGCGTCCCGAGCACCGACTGGCGGGAGGTTAAAGAGAGAAACCTGCAGTGGTCACTTCGGCGTCCCGTCAGTACCGACTGCTAAAAACCATCACCCGGCCAAGGAGGGGGGCGGCTGTGCGCAACAATAACCTTGCCTGTCCACGGTCCAATGGCAACTCACGGGTGAAGTAAAAACCGTGCGCTAAACCAGATAATAACCGCGCACTACCACGTGTCCATACACCATACACCAGAACACCAATACTGTATGAGTGCGTCTAAAAATTAACATAAACAACCAACCGTACCGTTTTTCCAAAAACCACCGTGGGAAGTATACCAAAATTTCACAAAACACCATCCCACATATTTTATCCAATCACCCGGTACGAAACAGCGATAACAACAAACCACAATTTTTCTCGAAATACAAAATGCAACCATAAAAATACCGCGGGCATAATTTATAAAATTTAACCAAATATTTTCATAAAATATTTAACCTAATTATGCCCGAGAAATCACATTTGAAACCACGTGAAATTAATACCGAAACATACCTTGCTCATGCATAACAAATAATTTAAATTAAACCGCATTAAAATCATAATTAAACCACACCACATGAGCATAATTAAATACTAAATTAAATACCAATTAAATTTAATTAATTGCCCAAAATAATTTTTGAAGGTGGGTCACTCACCTGGAGAGCGCAAATCAACTAAGATCCTCCTCGGGATCCACTCCACTACTCGCGCGTGCACCTAAACAACCACAGTGCACAAACCAAAAATATTAATATTTTATTCGGGTAATTCCCAAATGGATACCCGGGGAGCGAACACCAAGCGACATCTAAGGGTTACGAGTTATATACCGAATCGAAGCTCGCGTGATGAGGATCACGGATTCGGTCTTATTTTCCGGTGATCGAACCCGACGGGGTCGGAATCTCGCCGGAAAGCTTTTCGAGTTCCGGCTCCGCAATTCTCCCAAACCGTCGCGAATTGGCGGAAACGGAAGTCGGATTTGGGTTCAGGAGGTCGAACACTGCGGACTGGAGCTAGCCGGAATTTTCGGGTACTCGCCGGAACAGTATTTTCCGGCGGGCCGCCACGTCACCGGCAACCGTCACCGGAACAGTATTTTCCGACGGTGGCCGTTTGCTGTGAAATTTTGCAGATTTGTAGATCGTGAGGAGAGCAATCCAACGGGACCGACGGTGAGCAAAACGGAGGTCGGACGGCGGAGAAATCACCATTTGAAGATTTTCGACCCCGCGCCGGAAAACGCTCCGATCCCGGCGCGTCGGTGGTCCGATGGCCGTGATTTTTGGTGGGTAGGCCGGACTTGAGGAGAGGATCAAGGCTGTCAGGCGCGTGTGGCCGGAAAATGGCCGGAACAGTGCCGATTCGCGGTGGCCGGCGGTGGAGGGGAAAAATCGCCGCCAAACTTCGGACGTCCGATCCGGGCGCGTCCGGCGGCCGTTCACCGTGAAACTTGGAGGTTTTGCCGGAAATGAGGTGGGCAAGCTTTCTGTCCGGCGCATGTACAGTAACTCGGCCGGAACAGTGGAAAACTCCGATGGCCGGCGGTGGCTCTCTCTTTCTCTTTCTCTCTCCTCTCTCTCTTTCTCTCTCTTCCCCGGGAATTGTAACAAATAAAAACCCTTGTGTGACACTGTTCATGCCATGTGGACCAATCAGAAGTTGACATGTGACATTGCACTGTTACCATTTCTAGTCGAGCAATGGGAGCAAATACTTCATCATAGTCTATTCCAGCTCCTTGACTATAGCCTTTTGCTACTAATCTTGCCTTGTACCTTTCAATCTCTCCTTTGGCATTCTTCTTGGCTTTATACACCCACTTCACGCCAATAGCCTTGGATCTTTGTGGAAGTAAATGTCAGGACCCGTCCAAAATTCTTCACTGGAACCCTAGACAAGCTCTGATCCCAGGGAAACCCTACCGAACCCTCCAATGGAAAATCCGGCAGAACCTCTCCTAAGGGTTGAACTTACCACAATTTTTCCTACACTGAAAATACACTTCTATATACACCACCTTATTCCTCCCACATTACTACAATTTAAGTTCCACAACTGGCAGCACTTTGATAACAAATTATATAAAAGGCATATAATGGAATTAATTCAGTAAATAACCAATTAAAATATACCATCATAGATTCTCGTCCGCCCACACCACCCACTTAGTGCTGCACATGTCAAATACACTTCAAATATCGTTTTACAAATATGCCAATGCGTAACATAGAAAGAAAGGTAAAAAAACATCACATTAACAATAGAAAAAAACTTTAACAAACGTTTTAATGATCATGGTATTAATGTAACTTGCCTGAGGGCTATTATATTCCCATACATGTATTAATGTAACTTACCTGAGGGCTATCACATAACCACACCTGCCCAAGGGCTATCTCACCTACCCAAAGGCTACCACTTGTCCGAGGACTATTATACTTGTCCGATGACTATCTTTCTTGCCCGTAGGCTGTGATACTTATTCGAAGGTACCATATGATAATAATAATAATAAAAACAATAACAAAATTACTATTAAAGATCTCATAATAGTGTTAATAAAAATAAAAATAATAATCAATATTATTTACTAAAATCTCAATAACTGAGAATGGCAACTGCGATAATACTTGATAATAGTTTTGTTAATAAATACCATTGATAATAACAATAATATCAACTATAATTATAATAATGATAATAATAGAAATTGGAATTACAATAAAAATAATCATTAAAAATAATAATAACAATCCTGATAATAGTGACAATAATGAATAAAATAGATAGTTAAATACAATTAATAGTAATAAGAATATAATAACATCGATTAAGAATATTAGTAAGAATTAAATCACAAATAGATAATACAACATAAATATATAAAATCATATCTTAAAATCCATAGCATAAAATGAATTATGCACACTCGTAATGGAGATACGTGTAACACTCCGTCCTGAAGTACATCAGAAATTTCTCAAATTTGACCAAGGTTGACCAGGTTTGACCGTCGTTGACCGAGAAGGGGTCAAATGTTGACTTTTTGTTCCTGTTGGAATTTCACATTGACCGAGATACTGTTACAAAGTACACGTTGTCACGAGTATATAGCCTAGTAGCACGTCGAAAACGGAGCTACGGTTTGAAAGTTATAAGCAAAAGAAGTTGAGGTTCAAACTGTCTAAGGGGTGCCAAGTTGACTTTTTATTATGCAAACGTTGAGCTTTGACTCATGTATGGTTGTGAAGTACTCATCGATACGAGTCTGTAGACTAGCGGCACATCCGATTTGGACATGTGGTCTGAAAGTTATGGACCTGTAGAGTTTTTCAAATATAGTATTATTTTAATATTATTTTTAAATATGTGAACAGCACGTGTGACCTAATAAAAGGTGCCATGTGTCACCATGGTGAGATGCCACATGTCAACCATGATTAAATACCATATTATTTTATTATTATTTTATACAATAATATTATTTTATTATTATTTAATTATTTCTTTTATTTTCTTTTTATTTTCTTTTTCTTTCTTTTTCTTTTCTTTTTTCTTTTTTTTTTTCCTTTTCCCCACGTGGGAAAGCACCTTTCCTTCCTTTGCTTTTCCTTTCTTTTCCTTCTCCTTCTTCCCCGAGCCCGTCAAGCACCAGCAAGGATTTTTTCTCTCTCTTTCTCTCTCTCTCCTTTGACTCTCTCCCCCTTTCTCTTTGACCGATCGTTTTGGCCGGATTTCAATGCCTAGACGGCTACATACGCGGGCCAAGGAAGGAACCCGCTCCCTGGCGACGCCACCCTCCAAATTTCCCGATCAGACGCCGCCGGACGCGCCCAGATTGGGCAGGTGAAGTAGCGGCGGTGGGTTGAGTTTTCCGGTGATTCTCACTGTTTCCGGCCAACCCAGTCCGATCTTCCACCCCTTTCCCCCCTATTTTGGGTCCTCTGAGTTCAAATATGGTCTCCAATTGTTTAAATTCGAAGTGGTTCGTGAGTTATGAGGAGGTAAAGTTCAGCCAATACTTCCCGGGCAAATTCCGACCACCACCGGCGGAATTGGGGTCAATGGAGGCGGTAATGCGATTCTCGTTCCATAAGCTTCGATTCAGTATATTACTCACAAATTTTGGTTAACGTTTGTGTTAAAACTCCCGGGTACCGGGTATTATTTACCCGAATAAAATATTAATTTATTTGAGTTGTGTAATATTGTTGTTCTAGGAGCACGTGTACATCGTGGAATTGATCCCATGGTGGATCTTGGATTAATTGCGTGCTCGAGGTGAGTGACCCACCTTCAAAATTATTTTGGATGATTAATTATATATTTTGTGTTAATTGATTATTTAGAAAATATCTTTTATGTGTTGGTGATTTAATAAAATTAGTCCCTAAGTTTATATTGTTAATTTATGATAATTTTAATGTGTGTTTTGGTGCCAAAAATATATTTGTGAATTTAAAGGAATTGTGGTTTTAATTCATTTAATTTATGTTAATGTTTATTATTAAATTTATTGTGCATGATTATATGATTTCAATACCTTATGAATTTATGTGATAATTTATGTGATTTAATATTTACTTTGGTATGGATTGATTGTATGGATTTGAAGGAAATTATTTATTTTAAATTTATTATATATTGATGGAATTTATATGGTTTTCATATTACTGATTTAAATTGATTTTTGAGAATTTGAGAAAATATGGATTTAAATTATTATGTTTCAAAAATATTTATGCTGGAAACATTAATGGCTTGATCTTATGCCATTGGAAAATTTGGATATTCAAATTGATGGATTTGAACTTGATGAATTTATGGCGATGATTTATAAAGGAATTGTGGAAAATTTACGGGTTTAATTGGATGGAATAAACCCGATGATATTCATGGAAATTTTGAGATTTTGAAAAATATTGATTTATGATTTACGAGTTTTAGATGCACCATACACGTACTGGTGTTCTTTATGCATGGGTATGATTAGCTCGTAGGTGGATGTGATGACTGCGCAGGTAGGTGTGAGTAGCACACAGGTGATTATGGGGTTGTCCTGTGGTTGCCATCGGATGAGAGTAGGCCGTCCCTCCATGGCTGGGACGCCTGTTTGCAGCGGCGCGGTGGGACGCCACGATACCGTATGCCGGTTTCTCTCTTTAACCTCTTGTCTGGCGGTACCTCAGGACGCTGGATACCATTGGCACCACTGGTATATAGTGGGTACATCAAGTGATTTTAAGAACTTGGATTTCAAAATAAATATTTTGAAATTGTATTTAAAGTAAGAATATATAATGTTGTTTTTATTATTTATTTCAAATGGAGGTTTTAATTTGGTTAATTTTTCCTTTGCTTAATCATTCAATGAATTGATTTATTTTAATTATTTAATTATTTCCTGAATTGTCTTAATGTCAGTTTCATTAATATTTTTGTATTATTTGTTTATGACATTTATTAATCATTTAGTAATTGTTACGAAATTATTTTTATTTCTATTCATATTTTATTTTCATTATAAATTTTGGATGCTTGATTTATTACATTTTATTGATATTTAGTTAACTAATTGATTCCTTGGTTTTCGGGGAATACAAATAATGGGTTTTGCAAAAATGTTTTAAAAGGGAAACTTTTCCAACGGAGTGAATGGTGAGAGCTTTGAGAGAAAATATTATTTCCAACTAATTATTATTTATTTATTTATTTATTCTTGATTAGTCAAGTGTACTATAATTATTATTACTATTATAATTGTATATTAGACTGGGTTACTCACTGAGATGATTAGCATCTCATATTTTTAAATTCCGTTCCCCTAGGTCCAGGTTGGGAGACGTTGATCGTCCGGGGCGAGCCCGACGTCTCAGTTCATTGCCAAAAGTCCAAGAAGCATTTCTTCCCTTTTTCCTCATCATCTTATATTGCTTCTTTATCTGACATTGTATTAATTCCACATTTATTTGTATAATGCTCTGTATACTGTATTGGACATTTAGTTATTAATTATGCACTGATTCCTGTTATTCATTTGGAGTACTGTAAATTTGTGGAATTAAATTGTAGTAATGTGGGAGGAATAAGGTGGTGTTTATAGAAGTGTATTTTTAGTGCAGGAAATTTGTGGTAAGTCCAACCCTTAGGGGAGGTTTTGCTGGATTTTCCATTGGAGGGTCTGGTAGGGTTTCCTTGGGATTAGGGCTTGTCTAGGGTTCCGGTGAGGAATTTTGGACGGGTTCTGACAAACGTACGATACCTTCTGACATGCTATGTGATCCATGATTCCAGCTGTCGTCGGCACTTTGCTACCAATACAAACCAGGGTGGTTGCCTATATTGGCCATCCGATCCCCTGGACTCGTAGGCAACATGGTTATGAGGCAAGCTCTGCATGGACCACATTGGTTTGCCGCCTCCATATGGTGCGGCATATGTAGTATAATATCAAATAATATAACATACAAATATATGTACAAACATATAAAAAAATACTTGATGCACCATACTATATACCAGTGGTGCCCGAAGGTACCCAGCGTCCCGAGCACCGACGGACAGGAGGTTAAAGAGAGAAACTTGCATACGGTCGCTTCGGCGTTCCGACAGCGCCGCTGCTTAAACCGTCATCCCGGCCATGGAGGGGGGCGGCTTATGGCCAATATCAAACTTGTCTACTCTCGGTCCAATGGCAACTCATGGGAGACATTACAACTTGCGCGCTTATCATAATCACATATACAGTACAGAACACCGATACGTGTATGGGTGCATCTTAAAAAAAACTATAAATTTCATAACATTATAAAATATTAAATTTAGATAAAATATAATCCAATTCATATGCTTTTATCAAATACATAAACAATAATAATAAATAATAAATAATCAAATATACGGATATTCTTGATCACAATAATTTAATATAATTATCTTTTTTTTTTTCTTCAATTCACTTTATACCAAAATTCATCATCAAGGCCACATACAATTTCACATACAAGTAAAGATACAGAAATACATTAAAGATATCGCAATATAGTTTATTATAAGTCATCCATAGATATCTACGTATATATTTGCATATATATATTTACATTTTCATACATTTAAATATATATATACACGATAAAGCCTTTAACAACCAATTTAACAAGCGCAATGTTCAGATACATATGTATAAATACATTTTGATATGCATAATCAAAGGCTTCAACAATACATATTTATACATATATATACATATATATACCCACTCACACATCTCAATATATATTCACATATCACCATGTATTTATATACATCACCACACATGTATATATATACATATATATATAATACATGTATTTACCAATACTCCCATACACATGTATACAGAAACCACACACACATATATATATATATATATATGTAATATACAATTTAATTTAAATCTCCCTTTTTCATATTTAATTTAATAATTTAATCAAAAATAACAACCTCTCAAATACACATCCATAATTTACAAACAAGATATCAATGCGAAGCTAAGGATATGGAGAATGAAATTCTGACCTTCGATTGGCTTGAAACCGTCGGCGGTGGTCGGAATTTTCGTCGGAAGCCGCTGCTGACTTGCCCCACCCCCCCCCCCCCCCCCGGGGTACACCATGAACGAGCTTGAATTGGAGAAATTGGAGGTCATCATCAGCTTCAAAGGATCCAAATTAAGGGGAAGGGATCGAGAACACAGTCGGAAACGGCGGGAATCCGGTGACCGGACGGGATGCTGCTGCCGGCTTCCATGGCTGTTTTCCGGTGCGTCAACGACTTCCCCGGCGACATGAGCACACTTTGATGAAGCCTTCGAATTAGAAACCTTCGAATTCCATGATCTTCATAATATTTTTGTAATTCATTTGATGTAAACTCTCCTCCACGGTCAGATCTCATGGATTTGATCAAAATGCCACTTTCCTTCTCAACAAGAGCTTTAAACTTCTTAAAGTTTTCAAACACCTCTAATTTTTTCTTCAAAAAATACACCTATGTCTTTCTTGAAAAATCATCAATAAAAAGAGGAAAATAGTTACCCTTACCAAGTGAGATTGGCTTCAAAGGACCACACACATCCGTGTGAATGAGCTCCAATGGCCTTCGAGCTTTTGAATTTGTCTCCTTTGGAAAACTTTTCTTGAATTGTTTTCCAAGTAAGCACCTTTCGCATACTTGATCCGGATTGCGAATACCAGATAGTCCTTTCACCATCTCCCTTTTGGACAGCAACTCTAAACCTCCAAAATTTAAATTCCTGAATCTAAGATGCCAAAGCCAAGACCCACCTTTGTAGAAAGCCTTGAGACACTTGGCAGCATCATTTTGAATGTTGAACATGAACATCCTATTTCTTGACATCGGCACCTTGGCAATTAAGTTGCTTGCATTGTCCCTTATACAAAGATGGTTGCCTCTTAGATGAATACCATAACCTTTCTCCAAAAGCTTTCTGAGACTCAAGATGTTGCTCTTCATACTCGGCACATAATATACATTTGATATGAACTGGTGTTTTCCACTCCTTAACCGAATGAGGATGCTGCCTTTTCCTTTTACCGCTACCTTGGACTCATCCCCAAAAGATACATTGCCTCTCATGGATTCATCAAGTTCCACAAACATGCCTCTTCTTCCACACATGTGATTGCTTGCACCGGTGTCCAAATACCATGTATTGTCTTCACTTTTTTCCTTATCTTTGTAAGCCAATAATAAGGTACCATCTTCTTGACTTCTTCGTCAACATAGTTGACCTTCTCTTCAATCTTATTGTAGTCAAAGGTTCTACATTCGAAAGCATAATGATCGAATTTTCCACATTTGTAACACTTTACATGGGAGTTATTATCATACCTTGGTGCTGGAAAACCTCTCCCACGGCCTCTTGTTGATCGTCTTCCTCTTTGAAAGTTGCTGTTGTGATCATCACCAAACTTCTAGCTCCATCCAGGTCCTTGCCCATGGCCACGTCCTCGCGCACGGCCTCATCCTTGTTGGCTTTGATCATTGTGACCGCTGCTGGTTTCCTCTTTAGTTGCATCAATTCGGGTTTTGAACAATTGTTCCACTATTCCTTCCTTCTTCTTTTTCTTTTCTTCATAAGCTTGCAACGAACCCAAAAGCTACTTCAATGACATAGCTTCCAAGTCTTTTGTTTCTTCGATAATGGCAACAATATGATCAAACTTTGAATCTAATGATCTAAGAATTTTCTCCATGATCTTAACATCATTCAATTTTTCACCGTTCCTTTTTAATTTATTGGTCACCATCAAGACTCTAGAAAAATAATCAGATATGACTTCTCTTTCCTTCATATGCAGCGTTTCAAACTCGGCTCTTAAGGTTTGAAGCCGTACCTTCTTGATTGGATCGGCTCCCTTGTAGGAGATTTGAAGCTTCTCCAATGCTTTTTTAGCCGATTGGCTTCCGAGATCTTCTCAAATGCATCATCATCTAATCTTTGATAGATTAGATAGAGAGCCTTCTTGTCTCTCTTTCTTAAGTCTCTAAATTGTCTCTTTGGTTTTGAGTTACACCACCTTCATTCTCTGATTCGATGTAGCCTTTCTCCACTATATCCCACACGTCTTGGGCGCCAAGCAAAGCCTTGATCTTGATACTCCAATTATCATAGTTATTCTTGTTCAGTGTTAGAACTTTGAAGGGAACCATATTGCTACTATTTACGCATGCATTGTTTATGCTATTGTTCACGCAGATATCAGCTATGATACCACTTTGTTGGATGAAAAACAAAAACCAAAAGCAAAAAATAAAAACAGAGCAGCAAAACCGAATACAAACACCAGAAGAAAGGGAAAAAAAATTGCTACTAGTTTATTCAATGGTTCTCAGCCGTTTCTAGCTTTCAGCACACACAAGAAAAAAAACATAACAATATTTATACTAATAATTAACCCTACCTGCATAAAACATCATAAAATTACCATAAAAGAAGTTTCTAAAACTTGGACCCTAAGAAAACTTGGACCCTAAGTAAACTTGGACCCTACGTAATCACGGCCCACAAAATAATAACAAAAAAAAAAAACAATAAAAAATCAAGTTTATATTTCAACATAATGGAGAGGAAGAGTGATGTTAAGCCAACCAAAAGCTTCTCGGGAAGGTTCTTATTGAAATCTTTCTCCAAGAGTCGGGAGGTGATGATTGACAGGAACATGACCAAGGTAGTGAATGAGAAGCAGAGGGCAATGAGCAATGAGATGGAGAAGATTGGGAAGTCTGGTCGATTTTCAAAGGTGGGTTTGCCACTTTCGCTATGAGTACCTCCTGGGATGGATGTCATGACCCGTCCAAGATCCCTCACCGGAACCCTAGACAAGCCCTGATCCCAAGAAAACCCTACTGGACCTTCCAATGGAAAATCGGGTAGAACCTCCCCTGAGAGTTGGACTTACCACAAATTCCATGCACTGAAAACACACTTCCATATATATCGCCTTATTCCTCCACCTTACTACAATTTAATTCCACAATAATCAGCACTTTCATAAATTAAATAGGGAACTAATGTAGTATTTAATAAATATATCTAATACAGTATACAGAGCATCATAGGGTACAATTAAGTATGAAAGTTATACAACAAGGGATGGAAAGAAATATTACAATAGAAATAAATGAAAAGAAAGAGAACTCCTTAAAATATGACAGCAACGAAGGTCAAGCTTATTATGGACGAACGTCTACCAATCTTTGTACCTAGGGGAACGAATTTAAGAAATATGAGATGCTAATCATCTCAGTGAGTGACCCTATCGACTATACAATTGTAATAGTAATGATAGTCATAGTACACATGAATAATTAAGAATAAATAAGTAAATAATTAATAATTAATTGAAAATAATATTTTCTCTCAAAATCCTCACCATTCACTCCGTTGGAAAAGTTTTCCTTTTTAAAACATTTTCGCAAAACTCAATCTTTTATGCCCCAAAAATCAAGGAATAATTAACTCAATAAAAATTTAAATAATCCAAATATGAATAAAATACAATAAAATAATTTAAAATACTTGCATTAAAGAAATATAACATAAAAGTGAAATTCAATATATAATTCATAAAATTTGATTTAATAAATCAAAATAAACAGTATCAAAAATGTAATTTAAATAATTACAAACAATCATGTAAAATAAATGGTAAAAATATATTATAAAATTCATTTTGAAATATTCAATCAATCTATATAATAAAAATATGGCAAGATGCATTTTAAAAACATTGATTTAAAATAAGTGACATAAAATATGAATAAATACATTTTAGAAAATACTATTTGGAAATAGGTGATAAAACAAATTAAATACATTTAATTTAAATACAATTTTAAAATTTTGGGATTTGAAATTTATATCTGAAAAATAATACTTGATGCACCACACTATATACTAGTGATGCCCTACGATACCCAGTGTCCCGAGCACGGTCCGGCGAGAGGTTAAAGAGAGAAACTTGCATACGGTCGCTTCGGCGTCCCGACAGCGCCGCTGCTTAAACTGTCAACCCGGCCATGGAAGGAGGCGGCTTATGGCCAATATCAAACTTGCCTGCCCTCAGTCCAATGGCAAGTCACGGGAGACACTATAACTTACGCGCTAATCATATCCACATATATAGTACAGAACACCAGTACTGTATGAGTGCGTCTAAAATCAATTACTAAATTTATTAAAATACCAAATTTTTCCAAAATTCACCATGGGAATTATACCATTTTTCAAATTCACAATCTCACATTTTTCTTTAATCCTTATCATAAACCCATCACTTTAAAATCCATCAACTTCAAATTTATCCATTTAAATATAACAATTTTCAACACCATGAAAACCTGATCCATAAATAATCAAATGTATAAATATGGATTTTGAACTCAATACTTTAATACAATTATTTTTCTCAAAATCTTAAAATCAATTTATATCAAAATCACATAAATTTCATATTTGCTTAAATCCACATAAGCACATTTATTATATGCAATAAATTCCATAATATAAATTTAACAATAATCGATCATAATTTAAATCTATAACTTCTTTAAAACCAAATATATGATTTCCATGCAATATATGCTTAAATCAATAAACTTTTGGCATCATAAATTCAAAAATAAATTTAATAACAATTTAAAACATAATTTATTTAAAAACCCAAAATATAATTTTTGATGCAATACATGCACTAAGTCAACATAAATCATCATCATAAGCTCAAATAACAATTTCTTAAATATTAAACATATATAGCACATTTTTCATAAATTCAATTAGCACCATATATACATATATATCTATATATATATATATATATATATTTTTTTTTTTCACAAACCCAAAATATAGTTCGGTGACATTACATATATTAATCAATCATAATTTGACATTATAAATTTTAAATATCAATTCCTCTCAATATCAAACACATTTATTTTTCATAATTTCAAATAACACAAAATATATATTTTTAATAGTCCCCAAAATAGTTTTGAAGGTGGATCACTCACCTCGAGCACGCAATCCAACCAAGATCTTCCATAGGATCAATTCTACGACTCACACATGCTCCTAGAATAGCAATATTACATAGGATTAAATAAATTAATATTTTATTTGGGTAAATAATATCCGGTATCCGGGGAAGCGAACACAAATGACAACCAAAATTTACAAATGATATACCGAATCGATGCTTGTGAAGTGAGGATTACGAATATGGTCTCACTTTCCGGAGATCGGTCTTGAGGTGGCCGGAATCTCATCGGAAAGGTGTCGAAATTTGGATCCTCAGATCTCACAAATCGCCATGAGTTGGAGGAAACCGACCTCAGATCTGGGTTTAGGGGTCAAAACTAGTGAGAAAGGACAGGCGGTGCAACTGGGAACTCGCCGGAAAGTCGATCTCCCAATGAGCCGCCATGGTCACCGGAACCTGCCACTTCCGGCAGCACGTCAGGTGACCACTGGTCGTGATTTTTTGAGGAGATGTAGATCGGAGGATGGGCGAACGGATGGGACCGACGGTGTGGTAAACGGAGGCCAGATTAGGGAGAAATCTGGGTTTGAAGCAATCGGCGTTGCAGCCGAAAAAACCTCAGATCTGGGCGCGTCGGCTGTCGGTTGGGCTTGATTTTTGGTTGGTCGACCGATTTTCAGGTGGTCGTCAAGGTGGGGTGAAAGGGGCAAAGGATGACAAACGGAGGGTGGTCGTGGGTGGTGGCTTCTCTCTCTCTCTCTCTCTCTCCGATCGCACGGCTCACACACGGGTTTGAGCCAATAAAAGGCCATCTGGTGGGTGCCACTGTGCACTCACGGGAAAGGCTGAGGGCTTGACACGTGGTGCACATTTTTCACAATAACACCATTTAATTAAAAATAATATAAAATAATACTATATCAGAAAAACTTTGTGAGTCCATAACTTTTTAACCTGATGTCCAAATTAGGCGTGACACTAGTCTATAGACTCGTACCAATGAATACTTTACAACCATACGAGAGTCAAATCAAAATTCTACATAAATGAAAAGTCAAACCTGGCACCCTTGGACAGCTTGGACCATAACTTGCCTTGCGCATAACTTTCAAACGATAGCTCCAATTTCGACGTGCTACTAGTCTACAAACTTGGGATGATACGTACTTTGAAATGATGCCTCGATCAAAACAAAATTCCATCGAGAACAAAAAGTCAAAATTTTGACCCTTTCGATCAACGGTCAACATGCAAAAATTCCGACATACTTTGAGACAGGGTGTTACAATGGATGCGAAGGTGGCAAAAGCCACACTGGCGATTAGTGCAGCCACCATAGAGCAAGATTCAGAGGTTTTGATCAGGCATTCTCTGCCTTCTTTTGCCAGATTCTTGTGTGTTCTCGAGACTACTTGTTCTAGGGTCTTGTGCTCGTTGTTACTGTGGAAAATGATGCCAGGTGGTAGAGACGCTTTAACAAACTGCATGCAATATTGCATGCTCTCAATATTAATATTGATATTGATATTGATAATGATACAATGAGAATGCAAAATTAATTAATTAAATTATAATTTATAATTTATAAATTAATTAATTACCTTAAACCATTTGATTTCCCATTGCATTTGGGAAGCAACCCCAGGAATGGGCCATTTATCTTCTCTATAAATTGCTGTGGCATGCAATACGCTATTGTACTTTGGATCCACTTTTCGAACTATACCCTCAATAAGGACATTTTTCTTTATCAACAGATTATATAGGTCAACTTGCCTGTTCTCAATTGCCAATATCACAATGTTCTTATTGTCTGCGTCCCTATCTTGTATGGCCACCGGATAAACTTCCAGGACTTTCTCAACTATCTCCGTCACCCCTTTTTTTGCCGCTATTAATAAGATGCTGTCTGCTTTTATCTTTTTAGTGCTTTCATTTGCCTCCACAGCTGCACAATGCCAATATAAAATTGTGTGTATATATATAAAATATAATTTTGCTATATTACAATTATATAGTAATAGGAATAGGATAGATGTACCTATATTATTAATTAACAAGTAAGTTAATTACCTTCATTCACATCCTCATTGCTGATCGTGATATCTACTTCTTCCCTATCCACTGATTGTGATGTATGCTTCTGTTTCAGTTCCTTTAGCTCATTTAAAAATTTTATCATCCTTGTCGATCCTTTCGAACATAAATAAACATTAATTAGTCATGGAGAAAAAGAAATTACCAAGATATGTGTAAATATATACATGATACGTGTATACATTTTAATAAATACATACCTAGTCGGCGAATAATGAGCAATAATGACAGTATGAAGTTGCCGCAGTAAAACGTTAAATATAGGCCATGCCTTTCAGTGCTAGGAATTGTTGTAAAAATCCTACATCACCTGTTGAGAATCCTTGTTCATTTTTAAATTTGCTGTTCGCTGATGGAAAACCGAACGTTATAACTAGCTTGGTTTATGGGACAATATACATAGCACATCCCAAATGGATTTTGGATAATTTAGATCGTCTGGCATATATTGACCATAAATTTCCATCTGTCTTTTTAACTATTATTTATTTATTTATTTATTTATTTAGGATAGGAAATATTGATCTTTCTAATTGGTTAATGCCAACGGAGATTAAAATCGATCGAAATGAAAATGAACGTCCAAATTCTATTTATTTTTTATTTTTTATTTCTGAAAAGAATGCAATATTAAATTTATTTTTAATTTACTACTCAATATAAAAAAATAAGGTCTAATTAGTGATAAGTCGTAATTTAGTTAAATTAATAATAAGCTACTCATCAAGTAAAATTTTTCAGTTGGTATATGTTTCACACCAACTCTCATGGTGCCTTGATTTCAAGATTTTTTTTTTTTTTGTTGTAAATGATAAAAAAATTTTATTTATTATAAAGTTTATTAAGCATCTTAATTAACTATATGTTAAAAAAAAAAAACAATTTGAACAGAATTTTAAATTACATAAATTGGTTTTTGGTTTTTTTAAATTTATTTTTTATTTTTTCCTCTCTCTCTTTTAATTTTTATAGTCAATCGAGATGCTTACCCAATTTGATAGAAAGAAGCAAAACAAAAAATGTCACATTTTATTAAATTGTAACAAAAAGAGTTATGCCTCCTGGAGATCCAAAAAAGGAGAGAGATAGAGAGAGAGGGGTTCCACACCCATTGCTATAGATATTTATGGAGCATCTAGAGTCAGGTCGGACCACACCTCTACAATCAAGACCAAAAACATTTTTTAATTCACAATCGTTGGATTTTATGACTTTGAATGGACAGCTGAGATTGAAGGTGGGCTAACGTGTGAAAACCTTACCCAAATTTGCCCTTCCCGTTCGCTCTCCCCCTCCCGCTTGCAAGGAAAGAGACCCTTTTTGATAATTGAATATTTTTTCTCTATGTTTTTTTTTCCTCTCTTCCTATTGGTTTTTTAGTTTCTCTTCCATGCAACTCATGTATACCTTTTTTTACGGGTGCATGGTGAAGTAATATTATTTTTTTTTTTAAGATTAAATTTAACGACTGTTTTGCATATTATTATTTTTAGGTATGTAGTATCTGCTAAAATAATACAGTTATCTTTTCTTTAAAACATATTAATTAAACAATGGGTTTTGATTGGACTCTGATTATCCTTGTGTATCTGATGTATATCTGCAAATTTTTTGTGGTATTGACACATGGGTTTTATTGGTGTTGTAGTTTCTTGTAGTTTTACGAATCCTTTTCTCTGTGTTCTAGGTATTGGAATTTGTTACATCTTACCCAATTTCTCTCTCTGTCATCTAGTGACAGGAACGAGGAATTTTATTATTTTGTTAAGGCAGTGAGAGTTGGAAATAGTAGGAAAAGAAAACATGAGGACAGAGGATTTGAATCTGTGCTTTGAGAAGCTGATGATGCGCGGTGGTAGTACTCGCAGTGGTGGTGGTGGGAAAGTGAAAATGGAAGCTGGAGTTATTACTGACTGGAAGGATATCCCTATGGAGTTCCTGTTGCAAATCATTTCCGTCGTCAACGACGGTGATCATGGCTTCTAGGGTCTATTGTGAGATCCTACATTGGTTGGAAAAAGTAACGAAGCATGCCTTATAAGAGGGTGTGGATACCTTTCCCTTGAGACGCGTTTTGACAAAACCATGCGGGCTAGGCCCAAAGCGGACAATATCTCATGCGGGTGGTCTGGGTTGTTACATCTGTCATGGGTGGAGAGATGCTATTTGCATGGGTGTTACCCATCCTTTTTCATGGTATATGTTCTTCTTTCTAAATTAGCTCCATTTCTTCTGTGAAACTTTATAAGTTGGGTTCAATGGAATTAGTTTTGCGAGCGGGAAGGGGAAAGCGAACAGGAAGGGGAGATTTGGGCAAGGTTTTCACACGTGAGCCCACCTTCAATCTCAACCATCCATTCGAAGTCATAAAATCCAACGGTTGTGAATTAAAAAACATTTTTGGTCCTGATTATAGAGGTGCGGTCTGACCTAACTCTAGACGCTCCACATATATATATATATATATTATATGCAATATAAGTACGTGCCTACTTTTAAATTAGAATTAAAGAATCAAATTTACATACAGTTTTGAACGCCATTCTTTCTATCCCCGGATTGGATATTTGAAGGATCTAGCTTAAGGTCATCCACAACTATACCTTCCAGAATTAAAACCAATTATATAAAGATCAACAGTGAAGAGCTATGATATACATATATACATATATATGTATATGTATGTATATATATATATACACATATGTATGTATTTAAGAGCTAGCTAGCTTGTTTACTTACAGTTATAGATGAGTCTCTTCCATATTCTAAGCTTACTTCCATTTTTGAAGGCAGATGACTGAAAGGCCAAATAATGCACTGGAGTTAATGTGAAGTCCCACATCAGTTGGAAAGGAAAACGAAGCATGCCTTATAAGGCTATGGATACATTTCCCTTGTGGATGCATGTAACAGCCCAGTCCACCCGCATCAAAATATTGTCCGCTTTGGGTCCAGCCCGCACGGTTTTGTTCTGCCAGTCCCACTGGCAAAAGGCCTCTTGAAGGGAAAGGTATCCACATGCTTGTAAGCCATGCTTCGTTCCCCTTTCCAACCGATGTGGGATGTTACAATGCATTTTAAACCCTTGAGGGCTAGTTTGTAAGAGGATTCTTCAGTGCCAAAGCAGACAATAGTCACATGTGGGTGGACTGGACTGTTGCAGTTGGTATCAAAGCCAGACCCAGATCGATGTGCCAGCGAGGACGCTGGGCCCCAGGGGAGTGGATTGTAAAGTCCCACATCGGTTGGAAAGGGAAACGAAGCATGTATTATAAGGCTGTGGATACTTTTCCCTTGTGATGCGTTTTAAATCCATGAGGGCTGGGTTTAAGAGGATTCCTCAGTGCCAAAGCGGATAATATTCACATGCAGATGGACTGGGCTATTAAATCCATGAGAGTTGGGTTTAAGAGGATTCCTCAGTACCAAAGCGGATAATATTCACATGCAGATGGACTGAGCTGTTACAGTTAATGCCTCGTTATTCACGGAATTAACAAGATCGTCGTACATGTGAATTATAAGGTACGCCAAATCTGTGAACATATTTTAAAAAAAAAAACTATAAATATTATTAATCAATCAAGTGCATACTCAACCTAATTAATTAAGATAATATATAAATGAATAATTAAACTAATTAATGCTCACCAAAGTGCTTCCTACTAATTGCAGCATGCAGGATAGTTAAACCATCTCCTTTATTGGCATAGCGAGGAGCCATAGACTCGGAAGATGAGCATAGGGAATGCAGGTTTGAGAAAGCATCCTTCTTTCCATTTACAACTGCAATGTATCGAGGAGTCTCAGACCTTTTTGTCTTAGCGCTGATCAGCTGTGGATAATCCTTGGTGATGCACTTACACATACATACTGTAACACCCCGTCCTAAAGTACAACGGAAAATTTTCAACTTTGACCGATGTTGACCGTTGACCGTTGACTTTGACCATTGACCCAAGGGGTCAAAAGTTGACTTTTTGACTCTGAGGTACCGTTACGAAGTAAACGTTGGCACGAGTTCGTAGACTAGTAGCACGTTGAAAACGGAGCTACGGGTTGAAAGTTATGAGCAAAACAAGTTGAGGTGCAAACTGTCCAAGGGGTGCCCGAGTTGACTTTTTATTCATGCAAAGTTGAGCTTTGACTCATGCATGATTGTGAAGTACTCATCGATATGAGTCCGTAGACTAGTGGCACGTCCGATTTGGACATGTGGTTTGAAAGTTATGGACCTGTAGAGTTTTTCAAATACTGTATTATTTTAATATTATTTTTTAAACGTGTAACGATGTGCCACGTGTGACTCAACAAATGTGACCATGTGTCACCATGTTGAGATGCCACATGTCAACCATGCTTATTATCATATTATTTTATTGTTATTTTATATAATAATATTATTTTTAATATTATTTAATTATTTTTATTTTATTTTATTTTCCTTTTTCTTTTTCTTTTTCTTTTTCTTTTCTTCTCCCCACGTGGGAAAAAAGGCCACAGGGCCGTTCCTCTTCTTCTTCTTCTTCTTTCTTCCTTCATTTTTCTTCCCACCGGCCGTCTCTCCCTCTCTCCCGTGTTCACCATTTCCGACCACCACCTTGCCACACGCGCCGGCCACCGTCCAAGACCACACGTCGGAGAGCTCACCAGCCAAATTTGGCGATCGGCCGGCCAGCGACGCGCCCAGATCGGGCCGGTGAAGTCGGCGGCGGCGGCTTGAAAGTTTTCGACGATTCCGCCGTATTCCGGCCAACCCAGTCCAAATTGCCACTCCTCTCCCCCTATTTTGACTCCTTTGAGTTCAAATATGGCCTCCAATTTCCAAAATTCGAAGCGGTTTGCGAGATACGAGGAATTGAATCTCGGCCGAATCTTTCCGGCCACCGCCGGTCGAATTGAACTCATTGGAGGTCGGTAATGTGATCCTCATCTCACAAGCTTTCCATATACATATAATTTGTCAATTTTGGATAACGTTTGTGTTTGACCCCCCGGGTACCGGGTATTATTTACCCAAATAAAATATTAATTTATTTGACTGTGTGTGAATTGTGTTCTAGGAGCACGAGTGAGTCGTGGAATTGATCCCATGGAGGATCTTAGGTTAATTGTGTGCTCCAGGTGAGTGACCCACCTTTAAAAACTATTTTGGGCAATTAATTATATTTATGTTGTGTTAATTTGATATCTGGAATTTATGCTCATGTGGCGTATTTTAAATATAATCGGGAAAAATATTATTTTATATATATATATTTACCCATTAACGCTAAACGAAATTTTGGGTTGTTAAGAAATTCCCGATTATTATTTTATTGTGATTTAATTGTATCTATTACACATGAGCAAGGTATTTTCATAAATTAATTGTGTCTGGATTTTTATATTATTTTTGGGAATAATTGGTTTAAATATTTTGTGAAAATATTTGTTTAAATTGGTGGTTTCAAATTTTATAATTATGCCCGTAGAATATTATTTGTTGGACCTCGTATTGCGAGAAAAATTATTGTTTTATTGTTATTGATGTTTTCGTACCGGGTTTGTTAAAAGAAAATATGTGGGATGGTGAAATTGAAATTTGGTATATTTCCCACGGTGATTTTGGAAAATCGATACGGTTATAATTTACTTAAATAATTACTTTAGATGCACTCATACAGTATTGGTGTTCCGATGTATATGTGGTTTAGCACGCCAGTTATTATGTCTCCCGTGAGTTGCCATTGGATCGTGGGCAGGCAAGTTTGATATAGTGCACATAGCCGCCCCCCTCCTTGGCCGGGATGACGGTTTCAGCAGCGGTACTGTCGGGACGCCAAAGTGCCGTATGCAAGTTTCTCTTTTTAATCTCCCGCCAGTCGGTGCTCGGGACGCTGGGTATCGGAGGGCATCACTGGTATATGGTGTGGTGCGTCAAGTAGAAATTTTTCGGATAGAAATTTCAAACCCCAAAGAGTACAAAAATTATTTATTATGTTTATTTACATTTTAACTATATTTGGGGTATTTATTTATTTATTGTTTATTAAGTTGTTTGATCCCTTGGTTTTCGGGAAGTACGAATATCGGGTTTTGTGAAAATGTTTTAAAAGGGGAACATTTCCAACGGAGTGGATAGTGAGGGTTTTGAGAGAAATTAGTACTTCATTTGTTTATTTATTTATTTATTTAATTGTTCGGTATTGATTACTTAAATTCCCTTAATTGTTATATTATTAATATTAAAAGTGTTCAGTAGTTAGGGTCACTCACTGAGATGATTAGCATCTCATATTTTTAAATTCCGTTCCCCTAGGTCCAGGTTGGGAGAAGTTGATCGTCCGGGGCAAGCCCGACATCTCAGTTCTTTGCCCAAGGTCCAAGAAGTATTTCTTCCCTTTTCCTCTCCATCTTGTATTACTTCTTTATCTATCATTGTATTAATTCCATATTTATTTGTAAAATGCTCTGTATACTGTATTGGACATGTAGTTATTATCTATGCACTCATTTACTGTTATTTTGAAGTGCTGTAAATTGTGGAATCAAATTGTAGTATTGTGGGAGGAATAAGGGGATGACTATAGAAGTACGTTTTCAGTGCAGGTAATTTTTGGTAAGTCCTACCCTTAGGGAAGGTGCTGCCGGATTTTCCGTTGGAAAGTTCGGTGGTATTTCCCTGGGATCAGGGCTTGTCTAGGATTCCGGGGAGGAATCTTGGACAGGTCCTGACACATACGCTCCCCATAGATGCTGCATGATGAAGAGCTGTATAGCCGGCGTCGTTTTGAACTCTAAGTGCTTCTCTGTCTTCTTTCAAAATCATTTCCACAAGTTTTGAAACAATCTTTTTTTTGGCCTTGTATCACTACCGCATGCAAAGCTCTCCCACCCGTCTGTGTGATCACTGCTTTGTGAGTGCTTGGATCGTGCTCATATATTTTCACTACTTCTTCCCATTTTCCTCGCAGCATCATGTCGAACAATTTTTCAAAATTTTCACTTTCCAACAACATTGACGTTCAAGGATCGTATTCAAAATCTCCCAACAATATTAGCTAGTATTGCTTTTCTAAGGTTTCTTCCTGATACATCGGTCGTTTTGTTATCTCTAAATATATATATATATATATAGATATATAAAATAAAGAACTCTTTACCTACTTTATTCCAATGGCAGAAACTGTCTCTTATACTCTTTCTTAATTAAGCCTTGTAAAACAGCCAATAACAATTCATACTTATATATAATCTATGAGGCACCTGGAACAATTTGTGTTGGATGCCAAACCAGTTTATTATCAATAATAAACCTCGAATTTTAAAATATATGTTATAGAGTTCATTTTTCTCACTCATCTCTTAGAATTTCTTCTATCGTTACCTTAATCTTTAATGAATCTCTGAGTTATAGTATTAACCAGAGACTCTGTTTTGTCGTTTCAAAATTTCATTTCTTCACAAGTCACCCATACAAAAAGAAACGTTAACAAGGCGATCAAGGCCTGAAATGTTAAGGTTTGAAGAATTATGAAAGAGTAGACAACGGTATCATTGCTCTTCTAACAGTGGCTTGATTTATTTTTTTATTAAGAACATGAAGCGGACTATACCCTGCTTATAGAACAGAGGAATAAAGAAGATTTTTTTATTTTGACATGCTCTTTTATCTTCGATTAATTTGCTTTTAACTTTAAATGACAAATAATATATAATATGCTCCCAGATTCAAACAGTTTAAGCATTTATTGGGTCAAATCATGCTAAATGAAGGACGAAATTGTAAGCACGTCAATAATTAATTTGTATTGCAAATATTGTACAGTCCAATTGTTTTCTTTTTTTGGTAAATACAGTCCAATTGTTCTCATAGTTGAAAAACAGAGGATTTCTAAAGAACCAAAAAATAGGGATATTATCAGCATTAGTCCCTAAACTATATCAACTTTTACACTGAAATCCCCAAACTTTTTCTCTTGACAAACTAATCCCTAAACTGACTTAACAGTTGCACCGTTAGTCCTTCCCTTGCTTACCGTTTATTTTCTACCGTTAAAAGGACATGTTTGGCACATGTGAATCAAATAAAGGGTATCCATTGTCTTTTCACATCTATTCATCTAAGCCACTTCTCTCCCATGTTTTATCTGGTCTAAATGCCTATTTGAAGTTGCCTGAAAATTTCCTGAACTAGTAAACTATTATCATTCATGCACGCCCCAAAATCTGCCAAGCTTTGCCCGATCCTATCATGATGTCAAAAATTTCCAATACCCTGCTAATTCCTAAATTTTTCACCACCAATCCAAAATCCCTCTTGCCAAAACTGTAGGTTGGGGATTTAAGATTGAAAAGCTTGAATTTATGAGGATTTGACCAAAGAAAAATAGGAAAGATTCGAGTTTAAACCAAGAACGTAAAATCTTGAGCAAATCCATTAGACATTATGGTAAAATATCTAACACAATTTTTTTCCCTTTCTCTGAAATTAACGAATGCTTCATATTTCCAATCAAAGCAGGATTTTTTTGAACTCAAATTATATAAATTGATTAAAACTAGAGAAAATGACCTATTGCAAACAATCAGCTTGAAATATGAATTCTACCTTCTTTTCAAAACTAAATATGAAGGTTCCAATCATTTTTTTTTTTTAAACGATTATGTTTTCAACCATATGAAAACAAAAAAAATAATAATAATAAAAAGCAAACAAAAGAAAGAATATAAGAATGCAAATGACTTGAGTGATCAGACAATAGCTAGAAGCCATATTTATTCTGGTTTTTATTATTCACGTTAGAATTCAAAAGACTGCCATTTATCCCTAAGATTTGGTCCACGAAATTGCACTTCCTGACGCCAAGTGCATAAAAAGACGTCAAATACCCTCTTACAATTCACTCACGTGGAAAATATGTGATTTTAACAATCTTAAATGGATGGAAAAAGAGTTAAGGATGAATGGTGCAGCCTTCTAATTAGTTGAGGGACTAGTTTGTCTAGAAAAAAAGTCTGGAGATTTAAGTGTAAAAGTTAATATAGTTTAAGGGTTAATGTTGATAGTATCTCCAAAAAATAGGAGCGAAATTCACCAAGAAAAAAAATAAGAAAAAAGAGAGAAGAGCGAAACGTAAAGAACGTTGCGTGTGTGTTCTTACTACTTGTCCATCAAATTTGAATCCAAGTACCCAAAACACCAGCCTATGGTTATACTTGTTCAAAATAGATTTAATTAGGATGGATTTTAAGCTACAAATTTGTTTCATGACAATTTAATATAATTTGTTGGTTGTGCATTCTCTTTTGAGAGTTTCCAAGAGAATTTTAAGTTTTTTTTTTTTTTTTTTGGTTTTGTCTTGTGCTCTTTTTTTTTTTTTTTTTTTTCCTTCTCTCTCTTTTTCTTTCCCGAAGTAGAATTACGTTATCACTTTTCTAAAGAGAAGGACGGAGTATTTTTCTTTCTTCTTTCAAAACAGCAACATAACATTTACTTACGTAAATGAGAATGAAAGTTGCTAGTTCTCTTTTATTTCCTTGTTGATTAATATATTGTTATCCAAATCTTCGCTCTCAACTATAGGGTATCATAATTTCCTTTAAAAATTAAGATTTTGAAGGCACCACACTAGAATCTAGATGTCCCACAAGTACGTCTAGGTAGTCTAACTGCTGCAGTGCGAAAGCCTAAAAGATAATAAAATCTCACGGACACATACAATGATAATCTAAATCTCTTGATTTACTCATAAATAACTCTAATTTAGAAATTAAAGTCTTGTTAATTCTGTAGAATAAACAACTCTCCATTACAACCACTAATACAATATTTTTATCGGCATCAAAAATAAAAATCCTAGTACATAAATTAATAATTACCAAAAATAACAAATGACTAAAATCCCATAATTAAAAAGATTCCAAAACAAATATGGAAATAAAACATTAAATCCCCTTATTTGCAAAATTTAAACTAAATTAATTAATTTTTTTCTTTAAAAATAGTAATCTTTTAAAACTAAGAATATTTCTCTTTTTTATTTACTTGTTGATTATAAACTAAGAATATTTCTCCTTTTTTATTTACTTGTTGACTAAAAACTAAGAATATTTATATTTCTCATTTAAGAATATTTATATTTCTCATTTTTCTTTAAAAATAGCGATCTTTAAAAACTAAGAATATTTCTCTTTTTTGTTTACTTGTTGATTAAAACTAAGAATATTTCCTCTTTTTTGTTTACCTGTTGATTAAAAACAAAGAATATTTCTTTTTCTCCTTTTTTTTTACTTGTTGATTAAAAACTAAAAATATTTACATGGTGATTAAAAACTAAGAATATTTACATATTTTTTTATATAAATATTTTTCTTATTTATTTATTTGTTGATTAAAACTAAGAATATTCATATTTCTCTTTTTTATTTACTTTAATCAACAAGTATATAAAAAGAGAAATATAAATATAAAAAAAGGTTTGGGGATTTTAAGTGTAAAGGTTAATATAGTTGAGGGATTAATGCTGATAATATTCCCAAAAAAATATGAGCGAAATTCACCAAAAAAAAGAAAAGAAAAAGCGAAACGTAAAGAATGTTGAACGTGTGTTTTTACTACTTGTTCATCAAATTTGAATCCAAGTACCCAAGAAACCAACCTATGGTTATACTTGTTTAAAATATAATTAATAAGTTGGATTTTAAGCTACAACCATATAATTAATAAGTTATACTTCTTTAATTTGTATTATATATTAACAGACTCATAAATTTCAAATCGATTAACTATTCCAAACCAAACCGATCAAAATGGTTTAATTTGGTTTGGATTTAAAGCTTTCAATGGTTTAGATTGGAATCTACATTGTATAAACCGAATAATATGAATTGAATTGTATTTTGGTCTAAAACCGAACTAATGCAGTCCATGTCCACCCCTAGTTGTTAGTTCTCTTTTTATTTCCTTGTTGATTAATATATTGTTGTCCAAATCTTCGCTCTCAATTATATGGTCTCCTAATTTCCTTCAAAAATTATATGGTATCCTAACTTCCCTCCTCTCTCTCTCTCTCTCTCTCTTTCTTTCCCAAAGCAAAATTACATTCTCACTTTTCTAAAGAGAATGACGGAGTATTTTTCTTTCTTCTTTCAGAACAGCGACATAACATTTACTTTACGTAAATGAGAATGGAAGTTGCTGGTTCTCTTTTATTTCCTTGTTGATTAATATATTGTTATCCAAATCTTCACTCTCAATTATATGGTATCTTAATTTCCTTTAAAAATTAAGGTTTTGAAGGCACCAAACTAGCTACAATCTAGATGTCCCGCAAGTACGTCTGGGTAGTCTAACTGCTGCAGTGTGAAAGCCTAAAAGATAATAAAATCTCAGAAAACACTTACAATGATGATGTAAATAACTCTAATTTAGAAATTAAAGTCTCGTTAATTCCGTAGAATAAACAACTCTCCATTACAACCACTAATACCATGTTTTTATTGGCATCAAAAATAAAAATCCTAGTACGTAAATTAAGAATTACCAAAAATAACAAATGACTAAAATCCCATAATTAAAAAGATTCCTACACAAATATGGAAATAAAACATTAAATCCCCTTATTTGCAAAATTAAAATTAAATTAATTAATTTTTCCAAATTATTTATAATTTATCCGGATTTAGAATGCTCAAATTTCTTCATATATGAACCGCATCAATGTGTGAATCCTAGCTGTACATTCTATTGTACCTACTGGCAAATATGTATACACATTTATATTATCAGCATCATCACGTAAAAGAATAATGTTGTTAACTTTGCAAAAGAAAAACGGTGGTGTGAAATGAAAACGAGTAGTTTTGATTTGTTGCTGTATCTTTTGCTTTTGACATGTGCTTCTCGTTTTCATTCCTTTATATATATATATATATATATATATAACTGAAATCCTGTTTCTGTTTTTGGTTGTTGTTTTGTTTTATTTTTATCCTTATTGTTATTTTATTTTATTATTATTATTTTTTTCCGTTAATCATCAAATTATGCAAGTGTCTCAAATTGTTAAAACCAAAATCCTTGGATATTAATTATACGACCAAATGTCTCCAGCTTTTTAAAATTTTATTATAATAATATCGTTTTTTTTTTCCTTTCCTTTTTCTCTTCTTTTTTCTTGTGTACATAAATTAAGAATTACCAAAAATAACAAATGACTAAAATCCCATAATTAAAAAGATTCCTAAACAAATATTGAAATGAAACATTAAATCCCCTGATTTGCAAAATTTAAATTAAATTAATTAAATTGTTCTTTAAAAATAGCAATCTTTAAAAACTAAGAATATTTCTCTTTTTTTTATTTACTTGTTGATTAAAAACTAAGAATATTTATATTTCTCTTTTTTCTTTTTTCTTTAAAAATAGAAATCTTTAAAAACTAAGAATATTTCTCTTTTTTGTTTACTTGTTGATTAAAACTAAGAATATTTCCTCTTTTTTATTTACTTGTTGGCTAAAAACAAAGAATATTTATATTTCTCTTTTTTATTTACTTAAAAACTATAAGAATTTTTTTTTTATTTACTTGTTCATTAAAAACTAAAAGTATTTACTTGTTGATTATAAACTAAGAATATCTATATTTCTCTTTTTTATTTATTTGTTGATTATAAACTAAGAATATTTATATTTCTCTTTTTTATTTATTTGTTGATTAAAAACTAAGAATATTCATATTTCTCTTTTTTATTTACAACAAGTAAATGACAAAGAGAAATATTCTTCGTTTTTAAAGATTGCTATATTTAAAGAAAAATAGTTTTATATTCTTTCTCTTTTTAAAATTGAGAATGTAATTCTATTTTGGAAAAGAACAAGAGAGAGAAAATAAAAAGCAAAAAAGAGCTTGAAATTCTGCTGGAAACTATCAGAAGAGGATGCACGCAGCACCGCCAACAAATCAAAATAAATTGCGAAGAAAGACATGTAGCTTAAAATCTAATGTTAACAATGAATTCATTTTTTCTGAGTAGGTGGATTCAAATTTGATGTGGGAGTCATATTTTAATGTTATGCAGAGATTTCTTTTTTAAATCAATATGATACCCCACGTTTATTAGGGACGATTACAAACACAAGATTCTTTACCTCTCCAATTCAAGAACAACTGGAGTGTACAATAGTCACAATACAAATAATTTAATGACCTGCATATCATTTTGTCATACATTTAGCATGATTTGAACTCAATATAATTCATAAACTATCTAGATTGGAAATGCATTATGAAGTTGTCCCTTCAAAATAAATTAATTAAAGATACAGAGTATGTCAAAATCCAAAAGACTTATTCATTCCTCTGTTCTACAAGCAGAGTATTCTCCACCTAATGTTTTTAAAAATAAAACAAATAAAAAAATTAAAGCCTCTGTTGGAAGACCACTGATACGCTATCACTCTCTCTTAATTAGTCCAGCTTCAACATTTCAGGCCTTGTTAATTTCTCCTTTATATGGGTGATTTTTAGTGAATGAATGAAATGGTGAAACTGAAAGACATATTCTCTGCTATATAATTCAGAGATTTGTGGAACATTATGGAAGTAATTCTAAGACTAGCTACATATGGGGCATTTATTTGGTGCGCCTGATGTGTTTTCCAAGCATTCTTAAGCAAAAATTTTAGATTTAATAATTTTGTTCCCTACTATAAACAGGCCTTTGTCCTGCTGGCGTTCCCAAAAAATAAAAACAGTACAAATTAATTACCACTGTCTATGAAGCTTAAAGGTATAGGAATAAGATTTTAGATGCCAAAAAAAAAAAAAAAAGAGTAAAAGAATATGTTGTCTAATTCAATATGCACATATATATATATATATATATAAATCAAACGGATGGAAGAAGAAACAAAAAACCAATATTGGGGGTGTTTTTGGATATCATTTTAGATTGTCTACTTCTCTGACTGAAAGTGAGAGAAAAAATTTGTACCGAGTGACAATGAAAGGTAAGTGGCCAGAAGTAGTGGAAATATACAAGGAAAATCCAAGGGCTCACAAGATGAGGATCACACACGAAGGTGGTACAGCTTTGCATTTAGCAGTCATAGAATGCAGACAAGACATTGTTTTAAAACTCGTGCAAGAGATTTCCAAAAATGACAAAACAGCACTTGAAATCCAAAACGACAGAGGCGATACCCCTCTTCACCATGCAGCTTCAGTGGGGGTTAAAACCATGTGTGACTACATCGTCGCGGCAGCTAATCCATCGCTGATTGGCATTCGGACCCACAAGAAAGAGACTGCTCTATTCATTGCAGCTATTAATGGAAACAAGGATGCTTTCTTGTACCTCCATTCCGTGTGCCCTGCCGCCTCTGACTCGAATTCGCCGGATTATCATCACTACTCTTATACCAGGAGATCCAACACTGGTGACAATATTCTGCATGCTGCAATCAATAACGGGCACTTTGGTGAGTGATTTAATTAATTCTTTGAATTCATTGCTTAAATCTGTATATAGTAATTTTTTTTTTTTGGATGTAATCTGTATATAATTAAGCATGAGATTTTGTCATCTCATTTAATACGATGGACCTGTTTGCATGCACTTTCATTGATATTGACAGATTTGGCATACCAAATAATTCATTTGTATGAGGATCTTGTTAATTCTGTCAATGAGGAGGGATTAACTCCATTCCATTGTTTGGCCAAGTCATCTGACTTCAAAAGCCGTTCTCGCACTATGGAAGAGACTCATTTATCATTGTAAGTGTGTATATATATATAAATATATTTTAGCATCATTTATACTCTTCGTTCTTGATCTATATACTTGATTTTTTATTTTGGAAGGTATTGGTGTGAAGAAGCTCAAATTTGAGGATAGGAAGAATGTTGTTCAAAATTGTACGTACGTAAATTATGCATCTTTATTTCTAATTAAAATTATGTTTTAGCTCTTTATTTTATTAATTAAATCTTATGGTTTCTTAGATCTATTATTCTTGTTACTGTACAGTAGGTAACAAATCAATTTAATTTTATCAAAAAAGCAAATCAATTTAATTGGCTGCACTCATAATTATATTAAAAAAATTATAATTTTTAGTAAAGAGAAAATGTATAAATTTATTAGTAGGTAACAAATAAATTCAATTGCTTGCAGTTATTCTCATTTAGATCGATGGATCTTAATCATAGTTAACTAATAAGAAATATTAAAAAAAAAAAACAATAATTTTTTTATAAAGATAGAATATAGAAATTTATGATTAATAGGAAAATGTTCAAACTTTATTGTCCCACAAAACCAAGCTAGTCATAACCTTTTATTTTCATAGTGAAAACTAGCAAATTAAAAAATGAACAAGAAGGAAGCTCAACCTCTGATGTAGAGATCCCGATCGGCGATGAGGATACAGGTTAGCCAACTCCTTTAATTACCTCCCAAAGCGTATTATTATAACCGATAAAAATCACTTGGAATTTAGTTAATATCAGTATATATCTTCTCCAGGGTCACAGTCAACAATTCCTAGCAATGAAATGCAAGGCATATTTCTGACTAGCTATGACAAATTCGTCAAGGTGCTAACCAGTCTTGGTGTAGGTATGCGTTTAAATCTATACATTTATGTTAATATCCCCATCTAATATGTATATAGATCCGCGATAACTGCTATCTTATTATATATTGGGGATAGTTTTCTTGAATCAAATTTGTATATATTTGTATGCCATTTTTTTTCCCATCAATTAGACTAATTCAACGGAAAACCATCACATTCTTTATATTAATTTTGGATTGCTTTAAAAATTGAAATTTAAAAATATATTTATAAACTATACATCTTAATGAAATATAAACTGAAAAGAAGGACAAAATATAATTTATATGGATTCATATGAACTTTTGATACATTTTTAAAATTTTAGCATTTAGAGGAATCTAATAGTACAAGGAAGGTCTTGATATTGTGGAAATTCTTGTATATTTATATAGAACTAATTTCTTTCTCCAACTAATTAATTTATGTTGAAAGGATTAAAGAGGATAAAAAAAATTGCACCGGAGCTACAGAAACTGAAAGAGAAGCATGAATGGTCAGTTCAAATCATGGATGAACTCTTCGAACGTTCTGAATTTATATACAAACACAGAGATGCTGGAATCAAAAGGGGAAAACTATCATCGGAGGAAGAAGACGAACACGATGATATGGAGGAAACATTCATGTCAGTGAAAGGAGGTAAATAATAATAATAATCACTAATTAACATGTATGGATCTGAATTGGATTAGTATTATTTATATTTATATATATATATATATATTGGCCAAATTGAGCAGATAAGAAGCTACCCGAAAAGGAAGAAACTGATGGCATAGCATTAATGGCGGTGAAAAATGGGGTGGTGGAGATAGTTGAGAAATTTCTGAAGGAATTTCCTGCGACCATCCATGATAGGGACAAACATATGAAAACTATGCTGATATTGGCAGCTGCGAACAGGCATCCCCCAATATACAAGTCATTGACAAAGGAAGATGTTCACTCTAAAACCGCCTTTCTGAGAGCGGATTCACATGAGAACAATGTATTACATGCTGCAGCAAAGTATAATGAAAATAGACCTTGGCCCATTCCTGGGGTTGCTCTGCAAATGCAGTGGGAAATCAAATGGTTTGAGGTATTTATATATAATTCCTATTAATCCATCTAATTATACTTTCTTTTTCTCCAATCCCAATTTTCTTTTTTCTTTTATTTTTTATTTTTTATCGTTCATCTAATTTAGAAACATATGAGATATGGTCGCTCTTCCATATGAATTGTTTTTATATGGGCAATATTATTAATGTTGCAGTTTGTTAAAGCTTCTATACCACGTGGCATCACTTTTCGCCCCAACCAAGATGAAAAGACACCAGAAGAAGTTTTCTCAATAAGCCACAAGGATCTCCTCAAAGACGGAAGAGATTGGCTGATCAAAACCTCTGAATCTTGCTCTGTGGTGGCTGCATTAATCGCTGGCGTGGCTTTTGCCACCACCGCTTCCGTCCCCGGAGGTACTCTCGACACAAGTGGCAAACCCATCTTCGAAAAACAACTGGCATTCCAGGTCTTTTCCATCTCATCGCTCATCGCGCTCTGTTTCGCATTCACTGCATTGGTTATGTTCTTGGCCATCATCACGTCCCGATTTCAGGAAAAAGATTTCACTAGGAGCCTTCCTTTGAAGCTTTTACTGGGCTTATCGTCGCTTTTTGTTTCCATTGGGGCCACGTTGGTTTGTTTTTGCACAGGCCATTTTTTCATGATTGGAGACAGACTCAAAAATGCTGCATATCCTGTCTACGCTTTGACATGCTTTCCGGCTTCTATTTTTGCTGCGTTCCAGTTTCCACTCTACATTGATCTTTTGCGGGGTCTTTTCTGGAATCCCTTTAATCATCGTCATCGGTGGTTTTTCTGAAGACTCCGTGTTTTTTCACATGGATCATAAATAATCCAGAGTCCTTTGGCCCCAAAAAACTGCTGACATCCAAAATATTCCGAGCTCCATCACTTAGTAGAGTATTTCCATATATATATATATATATATATAAATAATGCAGTGCCAATTGAACACGTCGAAGTCCAAACCATTTGGTTATTGACAGCCCATTTCCACATGTTATTGAACACCTCTACCAAATAATATTATGTTATGTTAAAGTTTATATCTTTGAAAATAATACATATATTTTTTAATATTTTTAGCCTCATCCTATCTAAAATAATATAGGGAAGAAGTCATTTTGTAACAGATTTTCATTTAGATTATTACGTGTTTGCTTATAAGTTTATACTAATTAAAATAAAATTAATATTGACACGTAAGTAAAATAAGATATACATACAACAACACTTTGAAACATACGTATTTTGTCACTTTTTATAGTACATGTTAAGTAATTAGACTTGTGAACACTAAAGCAGCAGATACTGAAGATACCTGCTGGAAGGAAGGCAATAGATTAATCAACAAGTAAATAAAAAGAGAACTAGCCTCTAGATATATAAATATTTTGTAGCCTCTAGATATATAAATATTTTGTAAACTTAGCATAGTTAATTATTTATTTATACATTCCAATTTATATCATTAATAGAACTAGTTTGTTTACTGATTTATGTAATAGGGTCTTTTGATACACATTTTCTGTAATACTTCAGCTGACTCACTGTAATATTCCAGTTACCATTGGATTGGAAGATCAATTTTCTTTAGAAGCTCATTTTGACTTATCCATATTTTTATTATTACTAAATTATTTTATTTTGGTGTATGTTAAAATTAATAAGTAAGTTATATGACTTGCACATGATTTTAGTTTATAAAAAACTGAAATTTATTGTTAGGGCAAGTGAGCAAATACATGTTGTATTTGTGATTATGGTTTTCAGAGATTAAATTGAGAGTGGTTTGAGAGTAGTGTGTCCATAGTTACTATTATTACATTGTTTCTGTTTTTCAGGATTATAGATTTAATTTTAATCAATGGATGCATTTGGATTTCAGTATTTTATGTGTTAATAGAATTTTATTATGTATGTTTATGATCCTTAGATTCATAAAACTCTATCACTAGCAACTTCCATTCTCATTTACATATAGTAAACATTTTAAAGGAAAATGGGAGGAAGTGCATGCTTAATATAATCAATTAAGATATAAAAATTAATAATTGAACTAAGGCTCACCAAAGTGCTCCCTATGGATTGTAGCGTGCAGAATAGTTGAGCCATCTCGGCCTCTCTTGGCAAAAGAATAGCAACGAGCCATAGACTCTGAAGCTAAGAATAAGGAATGCAGGTACCGCGAAATTGCATAACACAAGACCTTAGCATGTCTTCTAATGTTTGAATTGTGCGCTCAGCTTGTCCATCAGATTGCGGGTGAAAGGCCGTGCTGTAGTTGAGTCTTGCTCCTAATGCATCCGCCAACTTCCGCCATAGTCGTGAAGTAAAACATGGATCTCGATTGGATACGATGGCTAGCGGTACTCCATGAAGACTCACAATACGTTGCACGAACAACTGGGCTAATTTCTCGGGTGAAAAACGCTCTCGTACCAGTAGAAAGTGTGCCGACTTGGTAAGACGATCAATGATCACCCAAACACCATCATGTCTCTTGGCATGAGACTATCAGGACCCGTCCAAAATTCTTCACCGGAACCCTGGACAAGCCTTGATCCCAGGGAAATACCACCGAACCTTCCAACGGAAAATCCGGCAGCACCTCCTCTAAGGGTAGGACTAACCAAAAATTTCCTGCACTGAAAATGCACTTCTATATTCATCCCCTTACTCCTCCCACATTACTACAATATAATTCCACAAATTTGCAGCACTACAAATTATAACAGGGAATTAATGCAGTATTTAATACAATACGTCCAATACAGTATACAGAGAATTATACAAATAAATGTGGAATTAATACAATGACAAATAAGGAAGCAATACAAGATGAAGAGGAAAAAGGGAAGAAATGCTCCTTGGACTTCCGGCAATGAACTGAGACGTTGGGCTCGTCCTGGACGATCAACGTCTCCCGACCTGGACCTAGGGGAACGGAATTTAAAAACATGAGATGCTAATCATCTCAGTGAGTGACCCTATCTACTGAACACTTTTAATATTAATAATATAATAAATAAACAAACTTAATTCCAATGCAATTTCAAAATATTTATTTTTAAATCCCAGTTCTGAAATCCCTTGATGCACCCACTATATACCAGTGGCGCCAACAGTACCCAGCGTCCCGAGGTATCGCCAGACAGGAGGTTAAAGAGAGAAACCGGCATACGGTCGTGTGGCGTCCCACCGCGCCGCTGCAAACAGGTGTCCCGGCCATGGAGGGGCGGCCTATCCTCATCCGATGGCAAACACAGGACAACCCCGTAAATCACCCGCGCGCTACTCACACCCACCTGCGCACTAATCACAACCATGTGCGCACTAATCACATCCATATATACAGAACACCAGTACGTGTATGGTGCATCTAAAAATCATAAATCAATACATATCAAAATCTCAAATTTTCCATAAACATACCGGGTTTATTCCATCCCATTAAACCCGTAATTTTTCTACAATTCCTTTATAATCATCGCCATAAATTTCATGATTTTCAAATCCACCAACTCCCAAATCCACCGATTTAAATATTCACATTTTTCCAATGGCATAAATATTTTTGAAATATAATAAATTAGATCACATAATATTCCATGGGCATACTTATAAAAATTGAAGCCACCAACATAAACAAATATTTTCCTTGAAATATTTGAAAATCAAATCATGCCCAAAAATAATATAAAATCCAAATATAATTAATTAATTGAAACCACCTTGCTCATGCGTGATAAATAAAATTAATTCACAATAAAATCAGAAATTCATTTCTAACCCAACTTTTCATCTAGCAGCAATAAACAGATGTATACATATAAAATACTATTTCTCCCACAATTAAATTCAGTTTCTACCGCATGAGCATAATTTTGAATATCAAATTAATATAAAATAAATATAATTAATCACCCCAAAATAATTTAAAGGTGGGTCACTCACCTTAAGCAGGTATATCAATCAAGATCCTCCGCACGATCGACTCCACTACCCGCACGTGCACTTAAAACATCCACAATACACCAAACCAAATATATTAATATTTTAATCGGGTAACTCCCAAATGGGTACCCGGGGAGCAAACACAAATGACAACCAAAATTGGCGAGTAATATACCGAATCGAAGCTTGAGTGAAGAGGATTACAAATCTGGTCTTACTTCCCGGAGATTGGACCGGTGGCGGCCGGAATCTCGTCGGAAAGGTTTTGGGATTCAACTCTTCGATTCTCTCAATCCGTCCCGAATTGGAGGAAAAGGACCCCGGATTTGGATTCATAGGGTTGGAATCAATGGAGAGGGATCAGCGGTGCAACTGGGTACTCGCTGGAACAGTGATTCCCGGCGAGCCGCCGCGGTCACCGGCAATCGTTGTCGGCGGCGACGCGTGCGGTGGCCGATGGCTGAGATTTTTAGGGGTTTTGTAGATCAAGGGGAGAGGGTTCCAACGGGACCGGCGATGAGGTAAATGGAGGTCAGACGGTGAAGAGATCAGGGTTTGAAGATTTTCAGTGCCTAGCCGGAAAATGCTCCGACGTGCCGGGATCGGAGCATTTTCCGGCGAGGCGTCGAAAACCATCAAACCCCGATCTCTTCGCCGTCTGGCCTCCGTTTGCCTCATCGCCGGTCCCATTGGAACCCTCTCCCCTTGATCTACAAAACCCCCAAAAATCTCAGCCATCGGCCACCGCACGCGCCTCCGCTGGCGATCGTTGCCCGTGACCGCGGTGGCTCGCCGGGAATCACTGTTCCGGCGAGTACCCAGTTGCACTGCCGATCCCTCTCCACTGATTTCGACCCCTGAATCCAAATCCAGGGTCCTTTTCCACCAATTCGGGATGGATTGAGAGAATCGAAGAGTTGAATCCCAAAAGCTTTCCGACAAGATTCCCGCCACCACCGGTCCGATCTCCGAGAAGTAAGACCGGATTTGTAATTCTCTTCGCTCAAGCTTTGATTCGGTATATTACTCGCCAATTTTGGCTGTCGTTTGGTTTGGTGTATTGTGGATGTTTTAGGTGCACGTGCGGGTAGTGGAGTCGATCCTGCGGAGGATCTTGATTGATATACCTGCTTAAGGTGAGTGACCCACCTTTAAATTATGCTCATGCGGTAGAAACTGAATTTAATTGTGGGAGAAATATTATTTTATATGTATACATCTGTTTATTGCTGCTAGATGAAAAGTTGGGTTAGAAATGAATTTCTGATTTTATTGTGAATTAATTGTATTTATCACGCATGAGCAAGGTGGTTTCAATTAATTAATTATATTTGGATTTTATATTATTTTTGGGCATGATTTGATTTTCAAATATTTCAAGGAAAATATTTGTTTATGTTGGTGGCTTCAATTTTTATAAGTATGCCCATGGAATATTATGTGATCTAATTTATTATATTTCAAAAATATTTATGCCATTGGAAAAATTTGAATATTTAAATCGGTGGATTTGGGAGTTGGTGGATTTGAAAATCATGGAATTTATGGCGATGATTATAAAGGAATTGTGGAAAAATTACGGGTTTAATGGGATGGAATAAACCTGGTATGTTTATGGAAAATTTGAGATTTTGAGATGTATTGATTTATGATTTTTAGACGCACCATACACGTACTGGTGTTCTGTATATATAGATGTGATTAGTGTGCACATGGATGTGATTAGCGCGCAGGTGGGTGTGAGTAGCGCGCGGGTGATTTATGGGGTTGTCCTGTGTTTGCCATCGGATGAGGGTAGGCCGCCCCTCCATGGCCGGGACACCTGTTTGCAGCAGCGCGGTGGGACGCCACGCAACCGTATGCCGGTTTCTCTCTTTAACCTCCTGTCTGGCGGTACCTCGGGACGCTAGGTACTGTTGGCACCACTGGTATATAGTGGGTGCATTAAGTGATTTCAGAACTGGGATTTAAAAATAAATATTTTGAAATTGCATTGGAATTAAGTTTCTTTATTTATTATATTATTAATATTAAAAGTGTTCAGTAGATAGGGTCACTCACTGAGATGATTAGCATCTCACGTTTTTAAATTCTGTTCCCCTAGGTCCAGGTCGGGAGACGTTGATCGTCCGGGACGAGCCCGACTTCTCAGTTCATTGCCGGAAGTCCAAGGAGCATTTCTTCTCTTTTTCCTCTTCATCTTGTATTGCTTCCTTATTTGTCATTGTATTAATTCCACATTTATTTGTATAATGCTCTGTATACTATATTGGACGTATTGTATTAAATACTGCATTAATTCCTTGTTATAATTTGGAGTGCTGCAAATTTGTGGAATTATATTGTAGTAATGTGGGAGAAATAAGGGGATGAATATAGAAGTGCATTTTTCAGTGCAGGAAATTTTTGGTTAGTCCTACCCTTAGGGGAGGTGCTGCCGGATTTTCTATTGGAAGGTTCGGTGGTATTTCCCTGGGATCAGGGCTTGTCCAGGGTTCCGGTGAGGAATTTTGGACGGGTCCTCACATGCAAGCTAAAATTTAATAATTTAATTCCTTTCCAAACAAATTAGTATTTGAACTAATGTTCATCAAATTGCTCCCGACGGATTGCACATGCAGAATAGTTAAACCATCTCGTTCTCTTTTGGCGTAAGCATAGGTAATGCAGCTGGTACCCAAAAAAAAAAAAAAAAAAAAAAAAACAATCCGTCTTTCCATTTAGAACTGCAATGAATGGAGAAGTCCCAGACCTTTTGCTTTCTAGCCTATCTGGCTCTAGGCGATGTACTTACATATATACATTTGCTCCCCATTGATGCTGCATGATGAAGAGCTGTATAGCCTGCGTCGTTTTGAAAACTCTAAGTGCCTCTTTGTCTTCTTTTCAAAATCACTTGCACAAGTTTTATAAACAGCATTTTCTTTGCCTTCTATCATCGCCGCATGTAAACCTGTCCCACCCGTCTATGTTATCATAGCTTTGTGAGTGCTTGGATCGTTCTCATATTTTTTCACTACTTCTTCCCATTTTCCTTGCAGCATCATCCTGAACAGTCTTTTGGTTATCTGTTTATATTGAATAAGAGACCATGTACTTATTTTTTTCGGATGGCGGAAGAAACAGTCTCTTGCACTCTCTTTGTCAATTAAGCCCTATAAAAATAAAAAATAATAAAAAATGTCACCAGCAAGGTACAGAACTCTGTTTATAGTACAGACGATTAATTAATTAATTATTGACATGCTCTAGTCCCTGATTTAGACAGTTTCAGCTTTATTTTGAGCCAAAAATGGTAAATTAATGCAGGTTAACAATAATTCTTTAGAGTAAATTGTTATTAAGACCATGGTGGCATCCATATATGTTTTGCCAATTTAAATAAATATTTTAATGGACTTATTTTTTAGATTTTAAAATAAAATATTAATATATAATTAAATGATGGTTTTTATTAGTGTTTATCACCATTAATGGCAAATTAATAACAACATTCTTTTTTTATAATTCGAGGGTCAAAATATTGAACTGTCCTATATTGGACTAGATCATTTTATTTAAAATAATTTGGTTCACTTCATATGCACAGCTGTAATATCAACAGCCACATTCCAATTACTCCTTCCTTTCTCAACCCCAAAAGTTACGTGTTCCATTTATTTTAAATTATTATTTTCCCTAACCCGAAACGTAGCACTTCCCAATTATTCCTTCCTCTTTAAACCCAAAAGTTACATGTTACATTTATCTTGTTCCATTTATCTTAAATTATTCTTTTCCTCAACCCGAAACTTAGTACGTTCCATACATATATAGTTGGAGTGATCAAGTTTCCATAGTCATCTAATACTGCCATATATATGGAGGAAAATAAAAATACAAGTTAAAAAAAAAAAAAGCTTTTGAATTCCTTGTGAAAAGCTATTGTCATACTTTATTTAAATAACTATATCTTTCATGAAAAGTCAAATAAAGTTAAATATGTACCCTTCTTCTAGTTTTTCTTCATTTTGAATAATGATAATATTAATATTCATGGTTGTGGAACATCTGTATCTCAAAAATCGTTATCCAAAATCTTTTTGATAACAAAATTTTTGTTTTTTTGTGACAACCCAGACCACCCGTATGTAGATATTGTCCGTTTTGGGCCTAAAAAATCCTCTTACAACCTATCCCTCACAAGTTTAAAATGCGTCTACAAGATAAAGGTACCCACACGTTTATAGGCCATGCTTCATTCCCCTTTCCAACTGATGTGGGATCTCACAATCCTCCCCCATTGGGGCCCAGCGTCCTTGCTGGTATACCGATCCCGGTACTGGCTCTGATATCATCTGTAACACCCCAGATCACCTGCATATAGATATTGTCTGCTTTGGGTATGGGGAATCTTCTTACAACCCAGCCCTCACGGGTTTAAGACGCGTTCCCATGAGGGAGTGTAAAACCGTACGGGCTGGGCCCAAAGCGGACAATATCGTGATTGGGCCTGGTATAACAGCCCAGCCCAGACCACCCGCATGAGATATTGTCTGCTTTGGGCCCAGCCTGCACAGTTTTGTCAAAACGCGTCACAAGGGAAAAGTATCCACACCCTCTTTTAAGGCATGCTTCGTTCCCCTTTCCAACCGATGTGGGATCTCACAATTCTCCCCCCTTGGGGCCCAGCGTCCTCGCTGGCACACTGATCCGGGTATTGGCTCTGATATCATCTGTAACAGCCCAACCCAGACCACCCGCATGCGATATTGTCCGCTTTGGGCCCAGCCCGCATGGTTTTGTCAAAACGCATCGCAAGGGAAAGGTATCCACACCCTCTTTTAAGGCATGCTTCGTTCCCCTTTCCAACTGATGTGGGATCTCACACCTGGGATGCCCGTACCCGTGGGACTGGTAGGTAGAGGTTGTAAGAGGATTCCTCCTAACCATTACTCCTAACCATTACAACGCGTTCCCATGAGGGAAAGTAAAACCGTGCTGGCTGGACCCAAAGCGGACAATATTGTGATTGGACCTGGGATGCCCGTGCCAGTGGGACTGGTAGGTATAGGTTGTAAGAGGATTCCCCCTAACCATTACAACGCGTTTTGACAAAACCTTGAGGGCTAGGTTATAAGAGGATTTCCCAAGCCTAAAGAGGACAATATCAGACGCGGATGATCTGGGCTGTTACACTTTCATCAATAATTTATATAAATATATGATGAATATATAAATAATTATTTGAGTATTAATTCTTCATGATTTTTTACTGTGCGTATAGTTTATGGATGCCGAGCCTCGTAACAAAGGCTTGTAACCAAGTACAGCATATGGATGCTTATAAGCAGTTACATTACTAGCTACATGACATTAATTTGGTGTCCTTTCAAAATTCAAAACCCCTTCCTAAAGCAAAACTGTCAGGTTCCAAAAACTGTTTAGTTATTCCATCATACAAAATATAAACAGGGTTTAATATCATTGTCCTGTACTCTAATATATACATATATATATATATATATATAAGAAAGAGAATAAAATAATAGTACATGGCCAAATTATTATAGAGGACTTTTCTGGCACTGAACAAATAGGGTAGGACTAGTATATATATACCATATTAAAATGGCCAAATCCAGAGGAATATATGTTCAAATTAAGTTGATTAATTTGAGTGTTTTAGAATGTCGTCTTCCTCGTTTGTAATTGATGAGAGTAAGAACATGGAAAATCTGTTTCAAGTTGCCTTGAGAGGCAAGTGGGGAGAAGTAGAGAAAATAGATAAGAAGGATCCAAGGTCTTACAAGTTGAAGATCACAAGGATGGGTGGTACACCTCTACATACATCAGTGGCAGAAGAGAAAGAGAGTGTTGTTAAGCTCGTGAATGAGATCTGCAAAAACGACATCGGAGCATTGAAAATAGAGAACGACGAAGGGTATACCCCTCTACATCATCCAGCGTCCGTTGGCCGAGGCTGATCCTTCACTGCTTGGAATCCGTACCAAGAACAAAGACACTCCTCTCTTCATTGCTGCTCTACATGGAAAGATGGATGTTTTTCTCTACCTACATTCAGTGATCATTTGCTCCTCCTCCTCTTTTGAGCGCGATAATACTAGGAGACTCACCGACAGCGAGACTGTTCTACATGTTGCAATTGCTCACGAGTTCTTTGGTATGCATTATAATTTCACTTTTATCACATTAGTAATGAATATCAATATAATAATGAAAAAATTGCCCCAAATGTCAACATTTTAATATATATATTTGGTGAGATTGCACATTAGGTCATTGAATTTAAAACGTTTTCATATTAAGCTTTCAAGTTACACGTCAGTCCATGTTCCAAAATTGATTCTCAAACTAAAAGAAAATTTAAAAAGTGAAAAAGTTTATACTATATCATTTCTTTTAATTTTTCTCTCTACTCCTCACATGTAGAACCAACATTTTTAGACTCATTTTTGGATCTTTACATGTATTTTTTTATTTTATTTTATTTTATTTTGCCAGTATTCTTTTTTTTTATTTATTGAAGTGTACTTATTGAGTTTTGATTTAGAATCCTAGTGATATTTGCTTTGATATAAAATTGAATTATCCATCCTTTAATGAGCCCAATCATGTCCCAAGATGATTTAAAAAAATATTTATCAAATATTTTGATACATTGAACACTCCTTTATATATATATGTGTGTGTGCGTGTGTGTGTGTGTGTGTGTGTGTGTAATTATCATTTCTGTATTATGTAGCTAATTTGTTTTTGTGGAGTTAATGAGTTTTTTAAAGGAACAAAGATAATAAAAGAGTTACTAACGGAGCTGGTGGAACTGAAACAGAGGGATAAAGAGCAACTACCATACCCGCATGACTGCGATCTGAAAACAGTAGTTTTTATATGATACAAGTTTCACAATGGATGTTGGGGGAGGGAAAAAAAGGCGATGATCAAAATCTAAAAGATGAAACAGAGGGAAAGAAAGGCGATGTTCAAAAGGTCAAAAATGAAAGAGTCAAATTACTTGCGGCAAATGAAACAGTCACAATGGTCGTTTTCTTATCTCTTCACTGTGTATATATAGAATAAAGAACCCTTTACCTACTTTATTCCAATGGCAGAAACTGTCTTTTATACTGTTTCTTAATTAACCCTCATAAACCAGCCATCATTATTTTATTCTGATGTGATTCTTTTTGGGAACACCGGCAGGGTTCTGTTTATAGTACAGAAGAATAATTCATTAATTAAATAGTTTTTAGACCCTTTTTGAAAAGGCTTTGATATACAGAGACAACCTGGAGGCAATCTCCGTTCTTCATTCAAATCATCTAAATGATTTTAAAAAGAAAAAAAGAAAAAAAAAGGAAAAAAAAAAAAGGAGATCTTGTTTGGATGGGTCAAATATATATATATATACACACATTTATATTTATATAATAACATCCCGGATTTAAATAGTTTATGCATTCTTTTGAAGTCAAATAGGTAAATGCAGGTCAATCTCCAGATGAGATCACATATTGACTCATACATAACAATAACAATAATTCTTTACAATTGGAGGGTCAGTTTGAAAGTTTTCAAATTATATAAATGTGGAACTGTAATAAATTGGAGTAAATTATTTTAATTTTATCCAATAAAAATTTTAAACAATCCAGTCCAGTTCTTCAATATAGTCCAACATCCCAAGAAATCAAGAGTGACATTCCAATTAATTCCTTCCTCTCTCAACGAAAAAGTTACCCCGCCCGAAAGTTTATACTTTCCTTACATATTATGTAGTTAGATTTTGATCAAGTTTTCCACAAGCATCTAATACCGCAAGATATCAGGAGGAAACGAACAAGTAAAAAGTTATTTACCAAAAGCGAACAAGTAGGGGTATCTTAGAGGACCTCTACCAAAGAAAGAAGTCAGATGGCAATGATCGGGTGATAACCCTTATGTCCGAATTTGATTATGCTTAATGCTAAAATCCACTCCCTAATTTCAGAGATTGAAATTCTGCTGGAAACTATCAGAAGAGGATGCACGCTGCACCGCCAACAAATCAAAATAAATTGCGAAGAAAGACATGTTGCTTAAAATCTAATATTAATAATGAGTTCATTTTTTCTTGGTAGGGGGATTCAAATTTGATGTGGGAGTCATATTTTAATGTTATGCAGAGATTTCTTTTTTAAATCAATATGATATCCCACGTGTATTAAGGACGATTACAACACAAGTTTCTTTGCCTCTCTTATTTTCTTGCTTCTTTAGAAAGAAATCCTCTGTTTTAAAAATTCAAGAACAATTGGAGTGTACAATAGTCGCAATACAAATAATTTAATGACCTGCATATCATTTTGTCCTACATCTAGCATGATTTGAACTCAATATCATTCACAAACTATCTAGGTTTGAATTGAATTATAAATTTGTCCCTTCAAAATGAATTAATTAAAGATATAGAGTATGTCAAAATCCAAAAGTCTTATTCATTCCTCTGTTCTACAAGCAGGCATTCTCCACCCAATGTTTTTAAAAATAAAAAATTAAAACCTCTGTTGGAAGACTACTAATACGCTACCACTCTTTCTTAATTAGTCCAGCTTCAACATTTCAGGCCTTGTTAACGTTTTTTTTATATGGGTGATTTTTCAGTGAATGAATGAAATTGCAAAACTGAAAGACATATTCTCTGCTTTGTAATTCAGAGATTCATGGAATATTATGGAAGTAATTCTAAGACTAGCTACATGTGGGGCATTTATTTGGTAAGCCTTTTTCTTTTTTTGGTGTGCTCTCCAAGCATTCTTAAGCAAAACTTTTAAATTTAATAATTTTGTTCCCAACTATAAACAGCCCTTTGTCCTGCTGGCGTTCCCAAAAAATAAAAACAGAACAAATTAATTACTCCTGTCTATGAAGCTTAAACGTATAGGAATAGGATAAAAATAAATAAATAAAAAAAAGGAATATGATTGTCTAATTCAATATGCATATATATAAACCAAACGGATGAAAGAAGAAACAAAAAATCAATATTGGGGAGGGTTCGGATATCATTTTAGAATGGATACTTCTACGCCTCAAAGTGAGAGCGAAAGCTTGTACCGAGTGACAATGCATGGTAAGTGGGAAGAAGTAGTGAAAATATACGAGAAAAATCCAAAGGCTCAAGAGATGAGGATCACACACGAAGGTGGTACAGCTTTGCATTTGGCAGTCATAGAATGCAGAGAAGAAACTGTTTTAAAACTCGTGCAGGAGATTTCCAAAATTGACAAAGGAGCACTTGAAATCCAAAACGACATAGGCTATACTCCTCTTCACCATGCAGCTTCAGCGGGGAGCAAAACCATGTGTAAGTACATCGTCGAGGCGGCTGATCCATTGATGATTGGCATTCGGACCAACAACACAGAGACTGCTCTATTCATTGCAACTGTTAATGGAAAGAAGGAAGCTTTCTTTTCTACCTCCATTCCGTGTGCTCGGCCACCTCTGTCTCCAGTTTGCCAGATCATCATCGCTATTCTTATACCAGGAGATCCAAAGATGGTGTCAATATTCTGCATATTGCAATCTCTAAGGAGCACTTTGGTGAGTAATTAAATTAATTCTTTGAATTCATTGCTTAAATCTGTGTATAGTTTTTTTTTTTGGATGTAGTCTGTATATAATTAAGCATGAGATTTTGTCATCTCAAATTAATACGATGGACCTGTTTGCTTGCACTTTCATTATTAATATTGACAGATTTGGCATACCATATAATTCACTTGTATGAGGATCTTGTTAATTCTGTCAATGAGATGTGATTAACTCCATTCCATTACTTGGCCATGTCATCTGCCTTCAAAAGCTGTTCTTATAACCTTGGACTATGGAAGAGACTCATTTATCATTGTAAGTGTGTGTGTATATATATATATATATATGTATATTTCAGCATCATATATTCTCTTCGTTGTTGATCTATATGCTTGGTTTTTTATTTCGGAAGGTATTGTTGTGAAGGAGCTCAAGTCAGATCAAATATCAAATCCCCACTCTGAGGATAGGAAGAATGTCGTTTAAAACTGTATGTAAATTATGCATCATTATTTCTAATTAAAATTATATTTTAGATCTCTCTTTTATTAGTTATAGCTTATATTTTCTTAGATCTATTATTTTGGTTACTGTACAGTAGGTAACAAATCAATTTAATTTTATCAAAAAAGGAAATCAATTTAATTAGTTGCACTCATTTTTATTTGGATGGAATTTAACCATAGTTAACTAATAATAATATTAAAAAATAATAATTTTTTTATGAGGACAAAATGTAGAAACTTATTAGTAGGTAACAAATAAATTTAATAGTTAGCAGTCTTTCTCATTTAGATCCATGGATCCTAATCATAGTTAACTAATAAGAAATATTTAAAAAAACAATAATTTTTTGTAAAGATAGAATATAGAAATTTATGATTAATAGGAGAATGATTCAAATCCAAAATCCATCTTATATGTTCTTTATTGTCCCACAAAACCAACCTAGTCACAATCTTTCGTTATCATAGCGAAAACCGGCAAATTAAAAAATGAGCAAGAAGGAAGCTCAATGTCAGGACCCGTCCAAAATTCCTCACCGGAACCCTAGACAAGCCCTGATCCCAGGGAAACCCTACCGGACCTTCCAATGGAAAATCCGGCAGAACCTCCTCTAAGGGTTAGACTTACTACAAATTTTCTGCACTGAAAACACACTTCTATATACATCCCCATATTCCTCCCACATTATTACAATTTAATTCCACAGATTTGCAGCTCTCCAAATGAATAACAGGAAATTAGTGCATAATTAATAACTAAATGTCCAATACAGTATACAGAGCATTATACAAATAAATGTGGAATTAATACAATGTCAGATAAAGAAGCAATACAAGATGGAGAGGAAAAAAGGAAAGAAATGCTTCTTGGACTTTCGGCAATGAACTGAGACGTCGAGTTCGCTCCGGACGATCAATGTCTCCCAACCTGAACTTAGGGGAACGGAATTTAAAAATATCAGATGCTAATCATCTTAGTGAGTGACCTATCTACTATACAATTATAATAGTAATGAAAATTATAGTACACTTGATTAATTAAGAATAAATAAATAATTAATTAATAATTAATTGGAAATAATATTTTCTCTCAAAACACTCACCATTCACTCCGTTGGAAAAGTTCTCCTTTTAAAACATTTTCCAAAACCCGCTATTTGTATGCCCCGGAAACCAAGGAAAACAATTAATCAACTAAATATCAATTAAAGCATAATAGATCAAGGATCCAAAATTTATAATGAAAATACAATAGGAATAGAATAAAAATAATCTCGTAACAATTACTAAATGATTAATAAATGTCATAAACAAATAATACAAAAATATTAATGAAACTTACATTAAGGCAATTCAGGTAATAATAAAATAATTAGAATGAATCAATTAATTGAACAATTAAATAAATGAATAATTAAATCAAATTAAAACCTCCATTTAAAATGAATCGTAAGAACATAGTAAAATCGCTTTAGAATCAGCAAATCAATATAAATAGTAAAATAAATCATTTAATTAATAAAAGAAATACTTAAATCAATTTAGTCATCTATTTGAAGTAAATGATAAAACTATAAAAGAATTTATTTGAAAACACCAATCCATTTAAATAGTAAAATAATCAAGGTAAAATGCATTTTAGAAACATTGATTAAATAAATTATAAAAATTCCATTAGACACATTTTTATTTTAGATACTCTTTAAAAACATTATTATTTGGAAATAATATCAAAAGCTACTTGACGCACCACACTATATACCAGTGATGTCCCACGATATCCAGCGTCCCGAGCACCATGTAACGGGAGGTTAAAGAGAAAAACTTGCATACGGTCGCTTCGATGTCCCGACAGCGCCGATGCTTAAACCGTCATCCCAACCATGGAGGGGGGTGGCTTATGGCCAATATCAAACTTGCCTACCCTCGGTCCAATGGCAACTCATGGGAGACATTATAACTTGCGCGCTCAGCCACATACACAGTACAGAACACCAGTACTGTATGAGTGCGTCTAAAACAAGTAACCATATTTATTATTAAAATACTCAATTTTTCCAAAATTCACCGTGAGAGTTATACCATTTTTCAAATTCACCATCCCACGTTTTTTCTTTAATAACACCAGCATGAATACTTCGATAATATATATAATTTTTCTCATATCACAAAATCCATCGATACAATTACAAAATTTTTCAAACCCATCAACTTTCATTTCCATCAACTCAAATATATAATTTTCCAATGGCATAAATATTTTTGAAACATAATTCTTTAAAACAATATTTTTCTCCAATCCTCAAAATCCATTTAAATCAACATATCCTTAAAACCACATAAATTTCATATAAATAATTAAATTCCACGATTCCTCAATATATAATAAATTTAATATAAATAATTCCCTTCAAATCCATAAATCAATCCATACCAAAGTAATATTAAATCACATAATTTCATCAATATTAAAATCATATAACTATGCACAATAAATCTAATAATAAACATAACAATAAATTAAAGAAATTAAAACCACAATTCCTTTAATTCACAAATATATTTTTGGCACCAAAACACACATTGAAATTATCATAAATTAACAATATAAAATTAAAGAGTAATTTTATTAAATCACTAACACATAAAACATAATTTCCAAATAATCAATTAACACAAAATATATAATTAATCACCCAAAATAATTTTTGAAGGTGGGTCACTCACCTCGAGCACGCAATTAACCCAAGATCCTCCATGGGATCAATTCCACAAAGCACACGTGCTCCTAGAACAACAACATTACACAACTCAAATAAATTAATATTTCATTCTGGTAAATAACACCCGGTACCCGGGAGGGACTAACACAAACGTTAACCAAAATTTATGAGTAATATACTGAAACGAAGCTTATCGAACGAGGATCACGGATTGAGGCTTACCTCCCGGAGATCGAACCCGAGGTGGCCGGAATCTCACCGGAAAGCTCACAGATTTTAAGTCCTCGATTCTCTCAATCCGTCTTGAATTGAGGAAAGTGGACACTGGATTTGGGTTTAGGGGGTCGAAATTAGTGGGAAAGGATTGGCGGTGCAACTGGAAACTCGCCGGAAAGTCGATTTCCAGACGAGCCACCATGGTCACTGGAATCCGCCACCGCCGGCGGCGCATCTGGTGGCCACTGGCCTTGATTTTTGGTGGGAAGGTAGATCTGGTGATGGGTAACTCAACGGGACCGGCAGTGAGACAAACGGAGGTCAGAATAGGGAGAAATCTGAGTTTGAAGTACCGGCGCCGCCGCCGGAAAAAACCTCGATCCGGGCGCGTCGGCAGTTGGTTGGCCTTGATTTTTGGCTGGCCGGCTGGTTTTTAGGTGGGCTTTAGGCTAGGGTGGTGTATGTACTATTCTGGTGGCCGAAAATGGGTGAACGGCGGTGGCCGGTTGGTTTCTCTCTCTCCTCCCCTTTTTCTCTCTCCTCTCCCCAACTCCCATGTTTTGCCAAAATAAAAGCCAACCATGGGTGACACTGTTCACTCATGGGATTGGCTGAAAATGCGACATGTGGCACACATTGTTCACTCAAGTCAAAATATATTTAAATATTATAGTATTCGAAAAATTTTGCATGTTGCATGTCCATAACTTCTTAACTAGATGTCCAATTTAAGTGTGCCACTAGTCTATGAACTCGTATCGACGAGTACTTCACAACCATGCATGAGTCAAAGCTCAACTTTGCATAAACAAAAAGTCAACTCCGGCACCCCTTGGACAGTTTAGACCTCAACTTGTTTGCTCATAAATTTCAAACCGTAGCTCCGTTTTCAACGTGCTACTAGTCTATCGACTCGTGACAACGTGTACTTCGTAATGGTATCGGTCAACTAGAAATTTCACCCGGACCAAAAAGTCAACATTTGACCCCTTCTCGGTCAACAACGGTCAAACCCGGTTAACTTTGGTCAAATTTTAGAAATTTTCGATGTACTTTGGGATGGGGTGTTACAATATTGTGAGATCCCACATCGGTTGAAAAGGAGAATGAAGCATGCCTTATAAGAGGGTGTGGATATCTTTTCCTTGAGAGGCCTTTTAAAACCGTGCGGGCTGGGTCCAAAGCGGACAATATCTCATGCGGGTGGACTGGGCTGTTACAGATGGTATCAGAGCCAGACCCGGATCGGTGTGCTAGCGAGGCATTGGGCCCTAAGGGGGGTGGATTGTGAGATCCCACATCGGTTGGAAAGGGGAACGAAGCATACCTCATAAAAGGGTGTGGATACCTTTCCCTTGAGAGGCCTTTTAAAACCGTGCGGGCTGGGCCCAAAATGAACAATATCTCATGCGGGTGGACTGGGCTGTTGCACTCAACCTCAGATGTAGAGATCCCGATCAGCGATGAGGATACAGGTTAGCCAACTCCTTTAATTACCTCCCAAAAGTATTATTAGAACTGATAAAAAACACTGGGAATTTAGTTAATATCAGTATATACCTTCTACAGGGTCCCAGTCAACAATTCCTAGCAATGAAATGCAAGGCATATTTATGGAATTCGTCAAAGTGCTAATCACTCTTGGAGTAGGTATGGGTTTAAATCAATACATTTATGTTAATATCCCCGTCTAATATGTATATAGATATGTGAGAAAGAGTTATCCTATTATATATTGGGGGATAGTTTTCTTGAATCAAATTTGTATATAAATTTATGCCCTTTTTTTTTTCTTATCAATTAGATGGTTCCAATGAAAAATCATTACAATCTTTATTATTAGTTTTGAATTACCTTAATTAAGCTTTAAAAATATATTTGTAGAGTATAGAGCTTAATAAAATTTAAATTGAAGGTGGACAAAATGTATTTTATGGATTGATATAAATAATATATTTTTAAATTTTTAGCATTTAAAGCAATTTAATAATAAAAATAAAGGAAGGTTTGATATTGCGGAAATTTTTATATGTCTATATAGAACTAACTTCTTTCTCCAACTAATTAATTTATGTTGAAAGGAACAAAGAGGATAATAAAAACTGTACGGGAGCTACAAGAACTGAAAAAGAAGCATAAATGGTCAGCTCAAGTCATGAATGAACTCTTCAAACGTTCAAAATTTATATACAAACACATAGGTGGTGGAATTAAAAAGGGAAACTATCATTGGAGGAAGAAGACGAAGATGATGATATGGAGGAAACTTTCAAGTTAGTGAAAGAAGGTAAATAATAATAATAATAATTACTAATTAAAATGTATGGATTTGAATTGGATTAGTATGATTTATATACAATATTGGCCAAATTGAGCAGATGAGAAGCTATCCAAAAAAATGGCAAAAGCTGATAACATTGTATTAATGGCGGCAAAAAATGGGGTGGTGGAGATAATTGAGAAATTTCTGGAGGTATTTCCTGCGGTCATCCATGATAGGAGCGCAGAAATGAAAAATATACTGATATTGGCAGCTGAGAACAGGCATCCCAACGTATACAGTTTATTGATAAAGAAAAATATTCTCACTGAGACCACCTTTCTGAGAGTGGATTTAAACGAGAACAACGTATTACATGTTGCGGCAACGTATAAGAAAGATAAACCTTGGCCCATTCATGGGGTTGCTCTGCAAATGCAGTGGGAAATCAAATGGTTCGAGGTATTTATATATATATAATTCCTATCAGTCTATCTAATTATACTTTCTTTTTCTTCCAATTCCAATCTTTTTTTTTTCCCCCCCATGATTGATAAGATATCATCTCATCTAAAAGCATATGCGATATGTCTCTCTTCCATATGAATTGTTTTTAAATGGGCAATATTATTAATATTGCAGTTTGTTAAAGCTTCTATACCAGCTGGCATCACTTTTTGCCTCAACCAAGCCGGTGAGACACCAGAAGAAGTTTTTTCAAAAATCCACGAGGATCTCATGAAAGAAGGCGGAGATTGGCTCATCAAAACCTCTGGATCTTGCTCTGTGGTGGCTGCATTAATCGCTGGCGTGGCTTTTGCCACCTCCACTGCCATCCCCAGAGGTAGTCTCGACACCAGTGGCAAACCCATCTTCGAAACACAGCCGGCATTCCAGGTCTTTTCCATCTCATCGCTCCTCGCTACTCTCAGTCACTGCCCTGGTTATGTTCTTGGCCATCATCACGTCCCGATTCCAGGAAAAAGATTTCGATACGAACCTTCCTGTGAAGCTTTTACTGGGCGTATCGTCGCTTTTTGTTTCCATTGCGACCATGTTGGTCTGTTTTTGCACAGGCCATTTTTTAATGATCGGAGATAAACTCAAATATGCTGCTTATCCGATCTATGCTTTGACATGCTTTCCGGTTTCTATTTTTGCTGCGGCTCAGTTTCCACTCTACATTGATCTGTTACGGACTACTTTCAAGAATCCTTTTGAACATTTGAGTCGATACAAAGTATGAGATTCATATTCTACTCACCCATATATAGAGCTCAGGATATCCTGTACGTCGTCAGTCTTTTGGTGTCAAAAGATTGCATTTTATCACATGGACTACAAAAAATCGTCAGTCATCACTTAGTAGAATATTTCCATATATATATATATATATATATTTATATATATTTCAGTTTTATTGCATTTGAATACGTCCAAGTCCAAGTCATTTGGTTATTGACAGCCCATTTCCACATGTTGAATACTTCTACCAAATAATATTATCTTATGTTAAAGTTTATGTCTTTGCAAATAATGTTTTTTCTTAATATTTTTAGCCTCATCCTATCTAAAAAAATATAAAATATAGGGAAGAAGTCCTTTTGTAACAAATTTCACTTGGATTATTATGTATTTGCTTCTAAGCTTATATTACTTATAATAAAATTAATATTAACATATAACTAATTAGTTTTACCATTTGAATTAATAAGATATAATCGAGAATTATTTATCACATGATAAATTTTAAAAAAAATTAAATATTCAAATAGAACTTATTTATCTAACAGTTTTATAGGTGATAGGCCCAATATTGTTAACTTGGTGAGGCCTAACAACTTTGTAACTCCATTTTAATATTATAGTATGCCAATTTTGTATCTATCCAATATATTTAATAAATACGCATACATATACTTTTATAGTAAGAAAATCAAAACCAAAACAACCTTGATATAAGAGATGTGATACTTTGGAAAAAAAAAACTCAATATTATTAATGAGAAGAACCAGTGGTTAAATACAATTTATGTGAGATCCCACATCGGTTGGAAAGGGGAACGAAGCATGCTTTATAAGAGGGTGTGGATACCTTTCCCTTGAGAGGCCTTTTAAAATCGTGCAGGCTGGGCCCAAAGTGGACAATATCTCATGCGGGTGGACTGAGCTGTTACAGATGGTATTAGAGCCGAACTCGGATTGGTGTGCCAACGAGGACGCTGGGCCCCAAGGAGGGTGGATTGTGAGATCCCACATCGGTTGGAAAGGGGAACGAAGCATGCCTTATAAGAGGGTGTGGATACCTTTCCCTTGAGAGGCCTTTTAAAACCGTGCGGGTTGGGCCCAAAGCGGACAATATCTCATGCGGGTGGACTGGGTTGTTACAATAACACGAGATGCAGTTACAAGAGATAAATACACAACTCCTAAAAACTTGCTATACACAATCTTAACAGCAGATAAGTTATTCGTAAAATAAGATATACATACAGCAACATTATTAAGACAATATTCTATCACTAGAGATGACAAGTGTTCTATCATTCTCAAGCAGTATTTTACATTTTGAAACATACATATTTTGTCACTTTTTATAGTACATGACAATACTTGTGAACACTAAACCAGCGGATACTGAAGATACCTGCTGGGGGGAAGGCGATAAATTAATCAACTAAATAAGAAGAGGAATAGCAACTTCCCTTCTCATTTACACATAGTAAACATTATCATTTACATATAGTAAACATTTTAAAGGAAACCTGGACAAGTTTGTCCGGAAAGGCCTAAGTCTACATGTAATTAGGTACCTTTTTACATATAATTGGTGCTTGATTAAATGAAAACCGAAGTCTTCCGGACAAAATTTATCTGAATCTTCTAAATGAGAGTAACCATGTTTGTGTGCATAAATCTTAGAATTGTATACATATATATTTATATATGGAATATTATATGCAATTGCATATATATATGTATATATATGCATTGCAGTTTGTGAAAGACTATACCAAATGTCTCTCTTCGCCACAACAACAACCACTAGACCGCATAAGGAGTCTTCTCAAGAACCCATGAGGAACTCCTTAAAGAAGGAACAGAGTGGCGATAAAACCTCGGAATCTTGTTCTGTGGTGGCTGCACTAATCTCCGGTGTCGCTTTTGCCACCTCGGCCGCCATACCAGGAGGTACTGTGGACACTAGTGGCAAACCAATCTTCAAAACACGACCAGCTATCGAAATCTTCTTCATGGAATCTCTGATAGCCCTCTGCTTGTCATGCACTGCCTTGTTCATGTTCCTCGCCATCATCAGGTCTCACTTCCAGGAGAAAGATTTCAATAACGACCTGCCGGGGAAGCTTTTGCTGGGCTTAACATCCCTTTTCGCTCCATCGGCTCCATGCTGCTTTATTTTTGCGCATGCCACTTCTTAACGGCTGAAGATAGACTTAAATACACAGCTTGTCCAGTATATGCTCTCACATATCTTCCCGCTTCCATTTCCGCTGCAGCTCGGTTTCCACACTACTTTGATCTTGTTTGGACTACTTTCAAGAATCCTTTTCACCATTTGCAACAATACAAGTAATTAAATTGTTTAGTTTACTTGAGGATGGAAAGCAGTATTGCTTCTTTTTTTTTTTTTTTTAAGGAAAAAAAAAGTTTTACTAATAGGTAAATAATTGTTTGCCTACAGGCACTTGATTAGTTATGATGTATATTCTTTTGGATCAAAAATTTATTATAAACATCCATGTCAACTCTTGTCTTTTTATTTTATTTTTTTCTACAAGCAATAATAATAACAATAAAGATTGTTATTAGTGGACCGAGATCTTCTATCTCCAATTGTATGTCCCATTGCCCTTCCCTTCAATGAATGCTTGCCATGTCATATAAAAAAATTCTACGACTTATTTAATTTCTTTTGCGGTTAGTTTCTTCCTTTCATTTCAAATCACCAAAATGCATTTTCTTTTATTCAAAGATCAAAAGGAAGAAAGGAAAAAAAAAAAAAAAAGGTCGCCATCTTTGTGGGTGCTTTTTTTATTTATTTTTTATTATATATATATATATATTTTTTTTTTTCTTAAAGCTACGGATCCTAGTTGAATCTATAACGAGAAATTAAAATATGTATGGATCATTTGATTTATATTTCATCTGAGCCTGTTCTAATCCTTCCTCATCAGTTAGATGCCTTAGGACTCACCGCCCTGTAGCTGCCTGGACTAAACTTAAGAATGCCAGTTAATTATCGATGCCAGGATCTTCCTTCCTCTAAGTTCTAAGCACACTTGCAGCAAAGGCTAACCACCAAGTAGCCAATTTCCCCAATAGCCCCCCCAAGCCTTTTGAATCTATGGTGAAGAAAAATGTCCAAACAAGCCGTAATAATGAGGAAATGTTCTTTTTAAAAAAAAAAAAAAAAGTCAAACAACTCTGTTGATAAAACATGAAATATGCTGGTAAATACACCAGACAGAAAATGAACATAAACTATTAAGAAAATTTTCTGTTAAAACATTCATATCTCATTTCTTCATACATTAATTCATTAAGATTTACAAAGCTATTTAAACTAGAACATAATTTCAGAAACTATGAATGTGGACTTAGAACAATAATTACATATCACACTCCTAGAAGTCTTAATACATGCATACATACATCTGTGTCTATAAAACTTATCAACTTCATAATAATTAAACCTTATCTTCAAGATACATAGAATAATTCTCAGCTATAACATTCTCCTCCTTGGGAATTGTTCCATGTACCCCCAACATGTTTCTCATACGCTTAAACTTTGCCTTTTGAAGACTTTTGATTAAAACATCTTCTACTTGAGCTTCAGAAGGACAATAATTCAACTTGATTTCTTTATTAGCAACCATCTCCCTTATAACATGAAACTTGACTCGAATATGGTAGCATATACTTTTCACCTGTGTCATCTTACAAGTCATTAATGTATGAACTGGTTTACAATCTTCCATCTTCCATTTCTTCAACAAATCTTTGGCATACTTGGATTGAGACATGAAAATACCTGTATCTTTCTACATGATCTCCATTCCAAGAAAGTAGTTCATAATACCAAGATCTGACATTTCAAATTGCTTTTGCATTTCAATCTTGAATTGCTAAATTCCACCTTTGTCATCACCTATTACTAACAAATCATCAACATACATAAAGACAACAAGAGTTGAACCCTTCTTGACATATAATGTTGCCTCATTTTGACTCCTTTGAAAACCACATTTACTTAAATAAGCATAAATTTTCCCATACCAGGCTCTTGGAGCCTATTTCAGCCCATACAAGGCCTTATTAAGCTTTAAAACTTTATCACCTTCAATCTTAGCTGGGAAACCTTGAGAAATGTCCATGTAAATATCCTCTTTCAACTCACCATTAAGAGATGCTGATTTAACATCTAAATGGTAGATTTTCTAGCCAAATTTTGCAGCCAAAGCTACTAGCAATCTAACTGTATCTTGTCTTGCTACAGGAGCAAATGTTTCTCCATAATCCAAACTAGCTATTTGAGCATGTCCCTTTACAACTAATCTTGCTTTCAGTTTGTTAACTGATCCATTTGAATTTCTTTTCATCTTGTAAATCCATTTTAGACCAATTGACTTTCTTCCTTTGGGTCTGCTCACAAGATTAAAAGTTTGGTTCTTGTTAATCATGAACAACTCCTCCTCTATAGCTTGAAACCATCTAGGATCTTGTGATGCTCTGGTTCAGAGATAGCCAGATTACAGCTCTCATATATATCAGCAAGACTTCTGGTTCTTAGCTTCAATGGTTCATCTTCATCTTCATCTTCATCATCAAATTAATTTATGTTGTTTTGTTGCAGTTTCTGTACTTCCTAATCATGTTCAGGAATAATAATATCCTGTTTCTTCAATTTTTTCTCAGCAAAATCCTAATATAATTCTTCATCAATTACCACATCTCTGATGATAAGAAACTTTCCTTCTTGAATATCATAGACTTTGTATCCTTTGGTCATAGGAACATAACCTAGGAAAATCCCAAGTCGAGACTTTTGATCTAATTTGGATATCTTAGGTATTGGTACATGAATATAACAACCAGAACCAAGGATTTTCACATTCTTTACTGAAGGTTTATGACCTGTCCATGCTTCAACAGGTGTGACTCCTTCCAAGGCTGAAGTAGGAAGTTTTTTCATGAGATATACTTCTTTGTAGGCTACTTCTGCCCAGAATTCATTTGGAAGCTTCTTCTCAGCTAACATACATCTTACCATCTCCATGACAACTCTGTTTTTTCTCTCCACAATTGTAACACCCCATCCTAAAGTACATTGGAAATTTTTTTCCACATTGATCAAGGTTGACCAGGTTTGACTATCATTGATTGAGAAGGGTCAAAATTTGACTTTTTGATCCGGATGGAATTTCTCTTTGACCGAGGGATCGTTGCAAAGAATGCATCGACCCGAGTCCATAGACTAGCATGTTGAAAACGGAGCTACCGTTTGAAAGATATGGGCAAACCAAGTTGAGGTCCAAACTGTCCAGGGGTGCTGGAGTTAACTTTTTGTTCATGCAAAATTGAGCTTTGACTCATGCACGGTTGTGAATTACTCATTGAGACGAGTTCATAGACTAGTAAGATGCCCAAAATGGATATGTGGTTTACAAGTTATGGATTTGCAAATTTTTTTTTTAATACTGTATTATTTTAATATTATTTTGCATATATATTTTTTTTTATTTTTTTATTTTTTTTTTCCTTTTCCCCCATGTGGGAAAATGCCCCCACGGGCTTCTTCTTCCTTCTTCTTCTTCTTCCTTCTTCTCCTTCTCTCTTCATTTCTCTTTCCCATTAATCTCTCTCTCTCCCTGCTGCATCTCTTCCAGCCGTCGCACGGCTACATGTGCCAGACGGCGTGGTAGCCCACGGCTGGACGAATTCGGGGGTCGAGTCACAAGTTGGTTGGTCGGTGGATGCATCGGGATTGACACCCAAAGCCGGCTGTGAAGTCCCACATCGGTTGGAAAGGGGAACGAAGCATGGCTTATAAGCATGTGGATACCTTTCCCTTGTGACGCATTTTGACAAAATCTTGAGGGCTAGGTTGTAAGAGGATTCCCTAGGCCTAAAGAGGACAATATCGCATGCGGGTGGACTGGGCTGTTACAGTTGGTATCAGAGCTAGACCTAGATCGGTGTGCCAGCGAGGACGCTGGGCCCCAGGGGGGTGGATTGTGAAGTCCCACATCGGTTGGAAAGGGTAACGAAGCATGGCTTCTAAGCATGTGGATACCTTTCCCTTGTGATGCATTTTGACAAAACCTTGAGGGCTGGGTTGTAAGAGGATTCCCCATGCCCAAAGAGGACATTACACCGGCGGTCGGTGAGGTGGTGGTTGGCTGGTTTTTCGACGGCCATCGGTCCAGTGGTTGGTCCTTCCTCCTAGATTTCGACCCCCTGATTCCAAAAATAACCTCGATTTGCCTAAACCTTCTGTCCACTTCCCGGCCACCTCTGGTCGAGTTAAGTCCAATGGAGATCGGTAACGTATTCCTCATCCCCTTAGCTTTCTGTTGATACCTTATTTGTGAATTTTGGATACCGTTTGTGTTATCTCCCCAGGGTATCGGGTATTATTTATCCGAATAAAATATTAATTTATTTGACCCTGTGTAATATTGTTATTCTAGGAGCACGTGTAAGTCGTAGAATTAATCCTATGGAAGATCTTGGTTGGATTGCGTACTCGAGGTGAGTGACCCACCTTCAAACTTAATTTTGGGTGTTTAATTATAAGTATTTTGTGATAATTGATTATTTGAAAATGTGATATTTCCTGTGTTAATTGTTTAGCAAAATTATATTTGAAATTTTGATGGCACATTTTGAATAAATTGAAATGTATATGTGCATTTAAGCATATTTTGATTTTGATAAATTATGGAGATTTTATTTTTATCAAATCCAATTTTAAAGAAATTGTGAATTTAATTTTATTTGAATTGTTGTTGAATTTAATTGTGAATTTATTTGTGTTTAATAAAAAGTTATTTGTCTCTTGATGAATTGTGAAATTTAATTATATTTTGAATTTTGAGGAATTGAAGGAATATTTATTTTAAATTATTGTATTTTGAATTTTGAGGAATTGAAGGAATATTTATTTTAAATTATTGTATTTTGAATTTTGAGGAATTGAAGGAATATTTATTTTAAATTATTGTATTTTGAATTTTGAGGAATTGAAGGAATATTTATTTTAAATTATTGTTAGTTTCATTGATGGATTTGAAATTGATGGAATTTATGCGATGGATTTATGACGATGATTTATAAAGGAATTGTGAAAAATTTACGGGTTTAATTGGATGGAATAAACTCGGTGGTACTTATGAAATTTTTGAGATTTTGAAAATGTATGAATTTTATGATTTTTAGATGCACCATATATGTACTGGTGTTCTTTATACATGGATATAATTAGTGCGCAGATGGATGTGGTTAGTGCACAGGTGGGTGTGAGTAACGCATAGGTGATTTAGCTGTCCTGTGGTTGCCATCGGAAGAGGATAGGCCGCCCTTCCATAGCCTGGACGCCTGTTTGCAGCGGCACGATGGGATGCCACACGACCGTATGCCGGTTTCTCTCTTTAACCTCCTATCTGGCGGTGCTTGGGATGCTGGGTACCGTTGGGGCCACTGGTATATAGTTGGTGCATCAAATGGTTTTCACGACATGATTTTCAAATACGAAATATTTTAAAATCTTATTTTAATGAAATGTATTTAACAGTGTTTTATTATTTATTTAAATTAAAGTGTATTTAATAGTGCTTTATAAATTAAATTGTTTTGGTATTTTAAATTAAATTCTATAAAATTCATCGGTTTATTTTCTTTTTACCCTATATTTTAAACAAATATTTTAGATTATTTTTAATATTTCTTTTAGAAATAAATTGATTTACTTTATTTGTTTAAATATTCTTTGGATCATTTTAGTATAAATTTTATTGTGATTTTGTATTGTTTGTTATGATACCTTATTTATAATTTAATATTTGTTATTAGCATTATTTTTATATTTTTACCTCTCACTATAAGTTTTGGATTATTAATTTATTGCCTTTTAATTAAATACGTTTTGGATTTTGGGGCTTAAAATATCAAGTTTTGTGAAACGTTTTAAAAATGGAGCATTTCAAACTGAGTGAATTGTAAGGGTTTTGAGAGAAAATATTATTTTCAAATACTTAATAATTAATTACTTACATATTTATTATTGATTAATCAAGTTTATTTTATTATTATATTATTATTATTTATTTCCTTGATTAGTAGATTGAATCACTCATTGAGATGATTAGCATCTCACGTTTTTAAGGTTTGTTCCCTTAGGCTCAAGTTAGTTAACGTTGATCGTCCGGGGTGAGCTCGATGTCTTAGTTCGTTGCCGAAAGTCCAAGAGGCTTTTTCTTTCCTTTCTATCTTATATTATTTCTTTTTACCTTGTATTATATTAAATTTCATATTCAATTGTACTGATAACGCTCTGTATACTATTTAGACGGTTATCTATCAAATTATGCACTGGTTCCCTGTCATTTTTTTAAGTGCTATAAATTTGAGGTAATACATTGTAGTAAGGTGGGGGGAATAAGTGCTGTATTTAGAAGTGTGTTTTCAGTGTAGGGAACTTGTGGTAAGTCCTACCCTTAGAGGAGATGCTGCTGGATTTTCCGTTGGGAGATTCGATGGTGTTTCCCTGGGATCAGGATTGTTTAGGGTTCCGGTGAGAAATTTTGGACGGGTCCTGACAGCAACACCATTTTGTTATGAGGTGTATGGAGTTGTGAGTTGATGAGAAATACCATACTTGTTGCAGAAATCTTTGAATTCCATGGAGTTGAACTCAAGATCTTTGTCAGTTCTGAGAGCCTTAATTTTATGGTCTATTTGAGCTTCAACCATCCTTTTGAACTTCTTAAAAACATCAAAAACTTGTGACTTAATTTTGATGAAATAAATCCAGGTCATTTGGGTATAATCATCCATAAACAGAACAAAATATTTGTTTTTGTTCAAGAATTCATCCCTCATGGGACCACAAAGGTCACTATGAATGAGTCCAAGCTTGTTCTTTGCTCTCCATGTTGCTTTAGCAGGAAATAGAAGTCTGTGTTGCTTTCCCATTTGGTAGACTCCACATATTTCATTTAGGATCATCACCTCTGGCATATTTCTTGCCATACCTTCTTTACATAATTTAGATAGAGCATTATAGTGAAAATGCCTAAATTTACTATGCCACAACTTGGATTCATCCAGTATTACATTACATGCATGTTCCTTTTGAATATTAAGATTCAACATGAAAGACTTGTTAACCATGAGCAATCTTGTAGTTAAAGAACCTTTCTTATCATATGTAATACCCCATCCCGAACTACGTCGGAAATTTCTCAAGTTGATCGAAGTTGACTGGATTTGACTGTCGTTGACCGAGAAGGGTCAAACTTTGACTTTTTGACTCGGTAAGAATTCTAGGTTGACTGAGGTACCGTTACAAATTATGCATTGACCCAAGTTCATAGACTAGTAGTACATCAAAAACGAATCTACAATTTGAAAGTTATGAGCAAAAGAAGTTGAGGTCCAAACTGTCCGAAGGTGCCCGAGTTGACTTTTTATTTTTTTATGGACATGAGCTCTGACTCATGTATGGTTGTAAAGTACTTGTCGATACGAGTCCATAAACTAGCGGCATGCCTAATTTGGATATTTCATTTAAAAGTTATGGACCTGCAAAGTTTTCAAATACTGTATTATTTTAATATTATTTTTAAATGTGTGAACGGTATGTACCATGTGTCACCAAATGGGATGCGCCATGTGTAACATTATAAAAGTGCCACAGGTCAACCATAACTAAATATTATATTATTTTGTTATTATTATATTATTATATTATTATTTTAATATTATTTTATTTATTTATTTTCTTTTTCCTTTTCCTTTCTTTTCTTCTTCTCTTTCTTCTTCCTCGAGCCCAACAGAGAGAGTGAAAAAACAGAGACACACAAACCCCTCTCTCTCTCTCTCTCTCTCTCCTTTAACCGACCATTTGGCCCTGTTTCAATGGTCGAACGATGACACAAGCCGGTGGGCTTGAGAGCCCATAGCCAGACAGTGTGGATGGCCCAGTCTTTAGCCGTTTCGCTGGCAGACGCACCGAGATCAGCGCCCAAAGCCCACAACCAGTGTGATGCTGGTTGGCCGATTTGTCGGCGTCTATCGGTCGTGTGGTTGGTCCTCCCCCCTAGATTTCGACCCCTAATTCCAAAAATAACCTCCATTTGCTCAAATTCTAAGCCATTTGTGAGATATGTGGAGGGAGAGCTCGGCCCTAACTTTCAGTCAAATTTCGGCCACCACCGGCGAGTTTACGGTCAATGGAGGTTAGAAATATGTTCCTTATCTTATTAGCTTTCCATATGTACCTCATTTGCGAATTTTGATTAACGTTTGTATTAAATCCTCCTATTAATCGTGTATAACTTATCCGATTAAAATATTATTTCAATCGGTTTGTGTATTGTTGATGTTTTAAGAGCACGTGTGAATTTTGGAATTGATCCTATGGAGGATTTTGATTGAATAGCATGCTCAAGGTGAGTGATCCACCTTTAATTTTATTATCGATATTAAATTATAAATATTTATGTTAAATATTTAGTAAAATTATAGTTGGAATTTTGATGCCAAAATTGAGTGAAATTAGAATATTTGGGTATTAAGAACTATTTGAATTTTAAGAATTTTATGGATTTGGAATTTTATTAATAATTATTAGATTTTATTATGGGAATATTGCATAATTAAATATTTTATTAATAAACTCTCCTCCTTAGCCATGTGACTTGTGCATCCGTTATCGACCAGCCATGTATGTAAATCAGATTCGAGTAATTGAGAGGCAAGAAATACATTTGCTTCGGGCTCTTCTTCTTCTTTTTCTTCAATGACATTTACTTGCTAAGTTGTCCTTCCTTTGCCTTGTGCATTTTTTAGTTTGCAATTTCATTCAAAGTGACCCACCTTTTTGCAGAACCTACATTGTATTGGAGGCTTGCCTTTATATCTGCAATCTTCCTCTTTGTGGTTTGTTCTGGTACAATGTTTGCATGGTGGAAAACTTGGTTTTTGGTCTGTATTTGCAGAAATCTGCACACCTTTTCCTTTGTCTAAATTTCTTTTTGCAGGTTTCTTGCCATCCTTTTTGCTTTGCTTACTTTTGTGTGCTGCTTGGAATGCTCCTTCAACATTATCTTCTTCATCATCTCTTATGTTAAGCCTTTTTTCCAAGGCATAAAGTGTGAGATCCCACATCGGTTGGAAAGGGGAACAAAGCATGCCTTATAAGAGGGTGTGGATACCTTTCCTTTGAAAGGCCTTTTAAAACCATACTAGCTGGGCCCAAAGCGGACAATATCTCATGCGGGTGGACTGGACTGTTACAGTTGGTATCAGAACCGATACCTGGATCGATGTGCTAGCGAGGATGCTAGGCCCCAAGGGGGGTGGATTGTGAGATCCCACATCAGTTGGAAAGGAAAACGAAGCATGCCTTATAAGAGGGTGTATCCAGCTTTCCCTTGAGAGGCCTTTTAAAACCGTACAGGCTGGATACAAAGAGGACAATATCTCATCCGGGTGGACTAGGTTATTACATAAAACCAACTAATCAGTTCTGAAATATCAAGAGTTTTAGTATCAACAGATTCTTCAAGGGCTGAAATCTTTGACTCATACTTTGTTGGTAGGCTGATAAAGAGTTTTTCAATAATATTTTCATCTGGAAAATCTTGGGCAAGAAATCTAATCTTTTTTGCCACATCAAGTAGCCTTGAAGCATATTCTTTAATATTTTCGCCTTCCTTCATTTTCATGAGATCAAATTCCCTCTTCAAGGTTCTTAAAATGATAGACTTAACTTTGTTATTACCTTCCAATTCTAGCTTCAATTTGTTACACACTTCTTTTGGAGATTTAATATTAATAATCGTTGTAAAGACTGAATTTGTGATAGCCTGGTGAATCCAAGTTAAAGCTTTTGGCTTCCTCTAGATTAGCTCTTCATGTCTTTTAATTTGAGTTACAGTGGGATTATCAGGTAAAGGAGGAGGATCAGTGTCTTGTTCTACTGCTTCCCACAAATTGAGAGCTTCAAGATAGGCTTGCATCTTGAAAGCCCATAGATGATAATTGCTTCTATCAAACTTTGGAGGACCAGAACAAATATGCTCTTGAAGACATTTTTGATAGATCCCTCAAGAATTAAGCTCTGATACCACTTGTTTAATATGCTGGTAAATACATCAGAAAGAAAATGAACATAAACTATTAAGAAATTTTTCTGTTAAAACATTCATATATCATTTCTTCATACGAAATTTTTCTGTTAAAACATTTATATATCATTTCTTCATACATTAATTCATTAAGATTTACAAAGCTATTTAAACTAAGAACATAATTTTAGAAACTCTGAATGTGGACTTAGAACAATAATTACATATCACACTCCTAGAAGTCTTAGTACATGACATACATGCATCTGTGTAACACCCCGTCCCGAAGTACACCGGAAATTTCTCAAATTTGACCAAGGTTGACCGGGTTTGACCGTTGTTGATCGAAAAGGGGTCAAATGTTGACTTTTTGCTCGTGATGAAATTTCACATTGACCGAGGTACCGTTAAAAAGTATACGTTGTCACGAGTTCATAGACTAGTAGCACATTGAAAACAGAGTTACGGTTTGAAAGTTATGAGCAAAACAAGTAGAGGTCCAAATTGTCCAAGGGGTGCCGGAGTTGACTTTTTGTTCATGCAAAGTTGAGCTTTGACTCATGCATGGTTGTGAAGTACTCACCAATACGAGTCCGTAGACTAGCGGCACATCCGATTTAGACATGTGGTTTGAAAGTTATGGAGCTGTAGAGTTTTTCAAATACATTATTATTTTAATATTATTTTTAAATATGTGAACAGTGTGCCACGTGTGACTTAATAAAAGGTGCCATGTGTCACAACGGTGAGATGCCACATGTCAACTATGGTTAAATACCATATTATTTTAATATTATTTTATACAATAATATTATTTTAATATTATTTAATTATTTTATTTTATTTCTTTTTATTTTTATTTTTTTTCTTTTTTTTTTCTTCTCCCCACATGGGAAAAAAAGGGGGAAAAACACGGGGGGCACGATTTTCTTCTTCTTCTTCTTCCTTCCCCCCCCCCCCCCCGACGGGTCCACCTTCCTCCTCCTTCATCTCCGGCTGATTGACCACTGTGCGGACGGCTGCAGGCCACACGCGCTGTACAGACCGGCGACCCATGATGGCAAGACCTCAGCCACTCAATCTCTGGCCGGTGGAGTGGCTAATGTGCCAGGATCGGCACGTAACGCAGGCAGTCGGCTTCCTCCCCCTCGGTTAGCAGCCATGCAAACAGTCCATTCCCACCAATTTAAACCCCTTGAGTCCGTTTCCAAGCTTAAATTGGCTCAAACCTCCCTCATTTGTGGGATATTGTGGAGTTCAAAACCGGCCATGACTCTCCGATGGGATTCCGACCATCTTCGGCGGTGGTGGGGCAAATTGAAAGTATATTCTTGATGTCCTCGTTATAAGCTTCGATTTGGTACCTTATTTGTGAATTGTGATTGAGTGTTTTGAAAGGTGCCATTGTTGGATAAAATAATATTATTTTAATGTGGTAATCTGAAAAATGTATGTGTGATGTTTAAATAATTGTTATTTATATTGATGATGTTCAATTGTGTTGAATTACATAAATATGGGTTGAATTAATGTTTTCTTAAGTTTGAAAAGCTGTAGATTTTAAACTGCTGTTAAATTATTGTTAACTTTACTGGGAGGTTACTGTGAAGTTATAATAGCTAATAAAATGTATCTTTATATGCTTAATTATTTGTGGAATTGTATGTGGTTCTACTGACATTTAGTATGAATTAATTTGAAACTTTGCGGAATTGATTATATTGAATTATTGTGGAAGAGACTAATTTTATGAAATAATGATTTAAATTTTATTATGTTTATTGATGCTAAATGGAAATTTGGTTTATTAAGGAATTCTTGATTTTTATTATGGTGATTTAATTATATTCATTACGTATGAGCAAGGTGTTTTCATTTAATTAAGTGTACTTGGATTTTAATATTATTTTTGGGCATGATTTGGCTTTAAATATTTCGAGGAAAATATTGGTTAAGTTGGTGGTTTCAAATTATATAATTATGCCCTTGGAATATTATTTAATTGATTTTATGATTTGGGGAAAAGTTATTTATATATTATTATCGGTGGATTTATGCTGGTGTTATTAAAGAAAAATATGGGATGGTGAATTTGAAAAATGGTATAATTCCCACGGTGAATTTTGGAAAAAAATTGCATATTTTAATAATAAATATGGTTATTTATTTTAGATGCACCCATACACGTACCAGTGTTCTGTACTGTATATGTGATTATGATAAGCGCGCAAGTTATAATGTCTCCCGTGAGTTGCAATCGGACCGAGGGTAGGCAAGTTTGATATTGGCCATAAGCCGGCCCCCTCCATGGCAGGGACGACGGTTTAAGCAGCGGCGCTGTCGGGATGCCGAAGCGACCGTATGCAAGTTTCTCTCTTTAACCTCCCGTCAGTCGGTGCTCGGGACGCTAGGTACCTTCAGGCACCACTGGTATATAGTATGGTGCATCAAGTATATTTTTATATGTATATATATATATATATATATGTGTGTGTGTTCGTACATATATTTGTATGTTATATTATTTGATATTATACTGTATATACCGCACCATACGGAGGCGGCGAACAAATGTGGTCCATGTAGAGCTAGCCTCATAACCATGTTACCTACAAGTCCAGGGGATCGGACGACCAATATAGGCAACCACCCTGGTTTGTATTGGTAGTAAGGTGCCGGCGACAGCTAGAATCATGGATCACGTAGCATGTCAGAAGGTATCATACGTATCTTCATTACGAGCGTGCATATTTCATTTTATGCTATGAATTTTAAGATATGATTTTATGTATTTATGTTATGTTATCTATTTGTGATTTAATTTCTTACTAATATTCTTAATCGATGTTATTATATTCTTATTACTATTAATTGTATTTGACTGTTTATTTAATCATTATTATCATTGTTATCGGGATTATTATTATTATTTATAATGATTATTTTTATTGTAATTCCAATTTCTATTATTATCATTATTATGATTATAGTTGATATTATTGTTATTATCAATGGTATTTATTAACAAAACTATTATCAAGTATCATCGCTGTTGCTATTCTCAGTTATTGAGATTTTAGTAAATAATTTTGTTATTGTTTTTATTATTATTACTACCATATGGTACCTTCGGATAAGTATCATAGCCTACGGGCAAGAAAGATAGCCATCGGGCAAGTATAATAGTCCTCGGACAAGTGGTAGCCTCTGGGCATGTGAGATAGCCCTCAGGCAAGTTGCATTAATACATGTGTGGGAATATAATAGCCCTCAAGCAAGTTACATCAATTCCATTATCGTTAAAACGTTTGTTATTGTTTTTTTTTTTTATTGTTAATGTGATGTAGTTTACCTTTCTTTCTATGTTACGCATTGGCATATTTGTAAAATGATATTTAAAGTGTATTTGACATGTGCAGCACTCAGTGGGTGGTGTGGGCGGACGAGAATCTATGATGGTATATTTTTATTGGTTATTTACTAAATTAATTCCATTATATGCCTTTTTATATAATTTGTTATCGAAGTGCTGCTAGTTGTGGAACTTAAACTGTAGTAATGTGGGAGGAATAAGGTGGTGTACATAGAAGTGTATTTTCAATGCAGGAAAATTGTGGTAAGTCCAACCCTTAGGGGAGGTTCTGCCGTATTTTCTATTGGAGGATCCGGTAGGGTTTCCCTGGGATCAGGACTTGTCTAGGGTTCCGGTGAGTAATTTTGGACGGGTCCTGACATCCGTGTCTATAAAACTTATCAACATCATAATAATTAAACTTTATCTTCAAGAAACATGGAATAATTCTCAACTAGCAAACTCTCTCATGTTGCCAGTGCTATGATAGGACATGAAACTCGTGGGGTCTAGTCAGACATGTAGCTGTTGGTAGCTGTTGATATGAGCTGGTCATCCTATTGTTGGTTGCAGACCAACGTGTGAACCCATAGCTGTTGGGTAACTGATATGGTTTTATCTGGTTTCATCACAAGAGGTATAAAAGGATAAGCATCCTTGTTAGATAAGGAGTCTTTAACCACTAGTTATCTATTGATATACATAAGTGTGTATAAATAGTCACAAAAAGGTGAGTCACGAGTGAACATATACATTAGAGTGAAATAGAAAGGTGTAAGTGCTGTAAATAGAAATCAGTTTTGTCCATAATAAAAGGTCTTCTTCAAATTGTTATTTTCATCATGGTATCAGAGTAGGCTTTCCTAAACTTTAATGTTAAAACTGAAGTCGAGCCGAAGTTGTCAATCTAATCGTTCCATCAGTGCTCTAGCCTTATCTCCTTCAAGTTGGACTCGTCAAACTATCTCCCATGGCGTTCACAAATTCTTCCACTTATCAGGAGTCTAGGTGTATACCATCACATTAGTACACCAGACAAGCCATGGATGGAGCTTGTTCTTCAAAATGGTGATAAGTTTTCCAATCCAAACTATGCTCTTTGGAACAACAATGATGGTCTTCTAACCACCTGGTTACTGGGTACTATGAGCATAGATGTACTTAGCCACACGTTAGGACTAGAGACATCTTACCTTGTGTGGCATTCCATCGAAGAGCACCTGCTGCCAACAACAAAGGACAAAAAGATCTTCCTCACTGTCACAGATAATCTCATGGGATTGAAGAAAGGAAATCTATCAATTGATGAGCATATCCGTAAGTTTACATTTACCTGTGATAATCTTATTGCCTTTGGTAAGCCGGTAGGTGACCTTGACAAGTGTTTTCATTTATCTTGTGGTCTTGCTGCCAAATATCAAGATTTTCGTCTAGCTATGTTATCTAAGGCACCATATCCATCCTTTACACAGTTTGTTTTGGCTTTGAAAGCACATGACTAGACTTTGTCAAATGATCAGTTTAAGGACAGTTCACGGGTGGATCAAGCTCAAGCATTTGTGCGCAGTTGTGGAAGAAGGGGATGACAAGGTGGACGGTTTTCCTCTCATGGAAAAGGTTTCAGTCCAACTGGCCGGTCTACATTCTCATCTCCTATGAACAATTGGAACTATTAAACAAATCAAAATCCACAGACTTCTAGAGGTAAAACAGATGCAAAACCCATACCTAATAATGCTGTTGTGTGTCAGATTTACACAAGGCCTTATCATACAGCAGATAAGTGTTGGAACCATTATGACCTTGTCGATGAATCAAGAAATGTACAGCAAGCTTATACAGCTTTCTAAGGAGCAGATAACAACATATTTTATGCTAATTCAGGTGCTAATGCTCATATGACAAATCAAGAAGGTAATCTAGTATCTAAAAGTCCTTATACTGGTCATGATAAAAATTTTGTTGGAAACGGAAATTCTTTGTCTATTTCACATACTAGAAAGACTATTATTCCCACTAGCTTAACTAATATGAAATTGGATGATGTTTTGGTGGTCCCAAAATTGAAGAAAAATTTGTTGTCTATTAGTAAATTAACTTTTGAAAATGAATATACTGTTGAATTTTCTTCTTTGGACTTTGTAATAAAGGATCAAAGCAAGAGGATAAGAGCAAAGGGGAGTAGGAGAGGTGGTCTATATGCACTTGATAATGGGTACCTAGAAGCATTAAATGCTGTACAGAAAGGAATGGTTCCTTCTGGCCTATGGCATCAGTGACTAGGACATCCAAATTCAAGAATTCTTCAAGTTTTGAGTAAAAATAAAAATATTTTAGTTTCAAGTTGGTTAAAGTCCTAGGTTTGTAGTAGCTATCAATTAGGAAAGCAATGTAAATTCCCTTTCAGTGTTTCCAATAATGTAATGGATTTTCCTTTAAAGAACATGCATTGTGACTTATGGGGACCAACTCTAGTAATCTCAAACCAAGGTTTCAGATAATATGCAATTTTTGTGGATGATTGCACTCGTTTCTCATGGCTATATCCTATGAAGAAAAAGTCAAATTTTTATGATAACTTTATTATTTTCCAAAAACTTGTTGAAAATTGTTTTGAAAGGAAAATTAAAATTTTTCAATGCGATAATGGAGGAGAATTTATTTCAACAATTTTCACAACTCATTTAGCTTCATGTGGCATACAAGAACAATTTTCATGTCCAAGAACTCCTCAACAAAATGGTGTTGCTGAAAGGAAACACCGCCATATTGTTGAGACAGGATTGACTATGATGTTTCATTCTAATCTACCACTAAAATATTGGGTTAAAGCTTTCTTCACTGTCATTTATCTTATAAATCGGCTACCTTTGAGTGTGCTAAAAATGGAAACTCCCTATTACAAACTATTTGGACGTGTGTCAGAATATAATGGCCTTTGGGTTTTGGGTTGTAGGTGTTACCCTTACTTAAGAAAACAAGGTGAACATAAATTTACCATGAAGACATATCCTTGTGTGTTCATTGGTTACAGCACTTTGCACAAAGGTTATAGGTGTCTTAATCCTGTTTCTCATAAAGTATCTTATATCTAGACATGTGAAGTCCCACATCGGTTGGAAATGGGAATGAAGCATGCCTTATAAGAGGGTGTGGATACCTTTCCCTTGAGACGCGTAGAAAACCGTGAGGGGAAGGTTTGGGCTCACCATTTTGCTTCCAAAGCAGACAATATCTTGGTTGGGTCTGGGAGGTCCGGGCCAGTGGGACTGGCAGGTGAAGGGGTGAGACCCCTAACCATTGGGAAGCATTTTGACAAAACCGTACAGGCTGGGCCCAAAGTGGACAATATCTCATGCGGGTGGTATGGGCTGTTACAGTTGGTATCAAAGCCAGTACCCAGATCGATGTGCCAGCGAGCACACTGGGCCCCAAGGGGGGTGGATTGTGAAGTTCCACGCCGTTTGGAAAGGGGAACAAAGCATGCCTTATAAGAGGGTGTGGATACCTTTCCCTTGAGACGCATAGAAAACTGTGAGGGGAAGGTTTGGGCTCACCACCTTGCTTCCAAAGCGGACAATATCTTGGTTGGGTCTTGGAGACCTAGGCCAGTGGGACTGGTAGATGAAAGGGTGCGACCCCTAACCACTAAGACGTGTTTTGACAAAACAGTGCAGGCCAGGCCCAAAGTGTACAATATCTCATGCGGGTGGTTTGGGCTGTTATAGTTGGTATCAGAGCCAATACCCGGATCGGTGTGCCAGCCAGGATGCTGGGCCCCAAGGGGAGATAGATTGTGAAGTCCCACATCGATTGGAAATGGGAACGAAGCATGCCTTATAAGAGGGTGTGGATACCTTTCCCTTAAGACACGCAGAAAGCCGTGAGGGGAAGGTTTGGGCTCACCACCTTGCTTCCAAAGTGGACAATATCTTGGTTGGGTTTAGGAGGCTCGCACCAGTAGGACTGGCAGGTGAAAGGGTGGGACCCCTAACCATTGAGACGCATTTTGACAAAACCGTGCAGGCCGGACCCAAAGCGTACAATATCTCATGCGGGTGGTCTGGGCTGTTAAAAGACATGTGGTCTTTGATGAAGAAGTTTTTCCTTTTGTATCTAACAAAGGCTCTTCTGGAACTATTGTGCAGGACCCACTACCTCTAACTAAATTTCCAAATATGGATGAATGGATTCAAGCACCCACACTGAAAAATGTCAATGCTCCTACAATGTCAACACCTATTCAACATCATACAATTATGCCATCTCATGTTAGCTGTTGTGAGTCATCAAGTGAGTCTTTAAATTCTATAACATCACGTGTAGAGACCTTAGATCCCCATGTGATAGCCACCGAATTTCAGCAAGAGTCAATCACCAAAGATTCTCACTCTCATGTGACACCCACTAATACTTCCCACTCCAATTCAATGACTGATCTTTAGCTACCATAAAAAGTGCATCACAACTCCCCAATAATCCTCCCATAAAAGATCAGCCCTCTCCAATAGATTTACACACTCCACCTGACATTTCTTTCCAATTATTTATTGAGTTGCCCATCCACAATAATCCTCCATTAGTCCCACCATCTACACATAGTCACCTAATGTTAACTCGGCATCAGTTATGCATGCATCAAGAAAGACAAAATGAATTACATCTATCCCTTGCTTCTCACACCAGCCTTTTAACTAATAGGTGTCATCCAGTACCCGAACTGAAAGCTCTTAAATCAAGAGAATGGGTTGTTGCTATGAAAGAAGAAATTAAAGCATTGCATAACAATCATACGTGGGTGTTAGTTCCTTATCCGGTTGATGTAAATGTAGTTGAATCAAAATGGATTTATTGCACAAAATTTAAAGAAGATGGTTTTTTGGACAAATACAAAGCCAGGCTAGTTGCAAAAGGATTTACACAAGTTGAAGGATTAGATTATGAAGAGACCTTTAGTCTAGTGGTAAAACCTACAACTATAAGGCTCATTCTTTATGTTGCTCTAATGTCAAAGTGGGAAATTAAGCAACTAGATGTTAAAAACACTTTCCTTCATGGTGACTTAAAGGAGACAATGTATATGGAACAACCTTCAAGTTTTCATGATCCCCTCAAACCTTCTCATGTTTGTCTTCAAAAAAGATCACTCTATGGTTTAAAATAGGCACCAAGAGCTTAGCTTGACAAACTCTCTCAATGTCTTTTAAAGTTTGGTTTTCTTTACCGTGGAGCTGATCCTTCCTTGTTCATTTACAATGATGGTAAATATATTGTACTTCTTTTAATTTATGTAGATAATGTCATTATAACAGGATCAAACACAGCCTTTTTGAGCCAGATTATTCATTATTTGGGCACACAATTTGCTCTTAAAAACCTTGGAGCCATTCATTACTTCCTTTGCATTAAAGTCAAGCATTTCAATGGGGGACTCTTCTTGTCTCAATCGAAATATACACAGGACCTTCTTAAGCATGCAAATACACTTGGTGCAGCACCTATGATCACTTCCATATCTGTCAAACCACCAAATATGCCAGATACAGCTGAATCTGTGGATACAACAAAGTATCGCAACATTGTAGGCGCATTGCAGTACCTAACCTTTACTCATCCAGATATCTAATATGCTATAAACAAGGTTTGTCAACATTTTCAGAGTCCTACCAAGGGAAATCTTCCAGCAATCAAGCGCATTGTAACACCTTATCCCAAAGTACAACGGAATTTTTTCACGTTGATCGAGGTTAATGGGGTTTGACCGTCGTTGATGGAGAAGAGTTAAACTTTGACTTTTTGATTAGAGTCCGTAGATTAGTAACATGTCGAAAATGGAGCTTGACCAAGGCACCTTGTGAAGTATGCATCAATTTGAGTCCGTAGACTAGTAGCACGTCGAAAATGAGGCTACAGTTTGAAAGTTATGAGCAAAACAAGTTGAGGTCTGAACTGTTAAAGGGTGCCGAAGTTGACTTTTTATTCTTGCTTAATTTGGGGTTTGACTCCTACATGGTTGTAAAGTACTCGTCAATATGAGTTCATGGACTGACAGCATGCTTAAATCAAACCTATGATTGAAAAGTTACAAATCTGTAAAGTTACACCTATTTTTTCTGAAACTGATTTTACCAAGTAGTGGATTATTCAAAGAGTATTTGATTTGCGCCACGTGTAACATTATAAAAAGTTCCATGTGTCATGACAAGTAAGTGCCACATGTCATCCATAATTAAATATTACCTTATTTTGTTATTATTTTATTATTATATTATTATTATATTTTATTTTCTTTCTTTTTCTTTTCCTTTTCTTCTCCCCATGTGGGAAAATTCTCTCTCTCTCTCTCTCTTCTTCTTTCTTCTTCTTCTTCTTCTTCTTCTCTCTTTCTCTCTCTTTCCCATCAGGCTCTCCCTGTCTGCATCCCTTCCGGCCGTTGCACGGCCACACGCACCAGACGACATGGTGGCCCACTGCTAGGCGAGCTCGGGTGCCGAATTGCCAGCCGATAGATGCACCGGATCGGCACCCGAAGCCAACCACCAGCATGATCTTGGTTGGCTGATTTTTCGGTGGCTACCGGTCGTGTGGTTGGTCCTTCCCCCTAGCTTTTGATCCCATGGTTCCCAAAATGACTTCCATTTGCTCAAATTCTAAGCCATTTGTGAGATATGTGGAGAGGGAGCTCGGTCAAAATTTCACCATCAAATTCTGGCCACCACTTGTGAAGTTGTGGCCAATGAAGGTTATAAATGTGTCCTTTGTCTCATTAGATTTCTATAGGTACCTCATTTGTGAATTATGGTGGAGTATTTTGAAAGACGTCATTTTAGAATAAAATATTATTATTTTAATGTGGTAATATGAAAAATGTATCTGTTTAATATTTAAATAATTATTATTTATATTGAAGATGTCAAATTTATGTTGAATTGAATAAGTATGGCCTTGAAATAATGTTTTTGAAAATTTAGGAAACTGTAGTTTTAAGACGCTATTAAATTATTGTTAATTTTACTGTGAGATTATGGCACCTATTAGAATGTATTTTTATATACTTAATTATATGTGAAATTGTATGTGGTTCTAATGATATTTGGTATGAATTGATTTGAAGGTTGAGGAATTGATTATATTGAATTGTTGTGATCAAAATTATATTTATGTGTTTAATTATTTATTTATGCATGAAATTTTATGGATTTGATAAAAGTGCATAAATTTAAATGTATTTTATTAAAATTCAAATTTTATAATATTATATTATATAATATTATAAAATTTTATCAATTTTCGATGCACCATACATGTATCGGTGTTCTGTAGTTATGGATGTAACTAATGCGTGGGCGAATTGTTATGAGCGCACAAGTTTATACTCTCCCGTGAGATGCTATGGATCTGAGGGCAGGCAAATTTCATATAGTGCACATAAGCCACCCTCCTCCATAGCCGGGAGGATGGTTATAAGCAGTGGCATTGTTGGGATGCCAGGTAACTATATGCAAGTTTTTCTCTTTAACCTTCCCGTCAGGCGGTGCTTTGGGATGCTGGACACCATCGAACACCACTGGTATATAGTATGTGCATCAAATATCTTTATATATATATATATATATGTATGCTATGTTTGTATGTATTACTCCGCATAGGGCGGCGATCCAATGTGGCCCATGAAGAGCTAGCCTCATAACTATGTTGCCTATGAGTCTAGGGAATCTGACGGCCAATCTAGACAACCATCTCGGACTGTATTGGTAGCAAGGTACTGGCGACAGCGGGAATCATGGATCACGTAGCATATTAGAGAGTATCATTCATACCTCTGATGTGGGTGTATATTTTATAATATGATTTTAATTTTACTTATATTGTCTTAACTATTCATAATCTGATTTTTCTAACATTATACTTAATTGCTTTTATTGTCAACATTATTGTTAATATTATTCTTGTTATTAATATTGTTATTATTATTTATCATGATTTCGTTTACAATCATTTTCATTATTATTATTATTATTATTATTATCATACGAAATCTTCGGAGAAATTTCACACAGCCTACAGGCAAGAAAGATAGCCATTGGGCAAGTATAATAGTTCTTGGACAAGTGGTAGCCTTTGGGTAGGTGAGATAATCTTGTGGGGTAGTTGTGGTTATGTGATAGCCCTTGGACAGGTAATTATCTTTGGATAAATATGATAGCCCTCAGACATATATGGTAATATGGTAGCCTTTAAGCAAATTATATTAAGACTATTTATATCATTAAAATGATTGCTATTACTATTATTGTAACACCCCGTCCCGAACAACATCAGAATTTTCTTCACGTTGATCGAGTTTGACTGCCGTTGACCGAGAGGGTCAAATTTTGACTTTTTGTTTATGATAGAATTTCATGTTGGTTGAGGCACCATTGCGGAGTACACATCGATCCGAGTTCGTAGACTAGTAGCACATAAAAAATAGAGCTACCGTTTGAAAGTTACAAGCAAGACAAGTTGAGGTCCAAACTGTCCAAGGGGTGTAGGAGTTGACTTTTTTTTTTGTACAAAGTTGAGCTTTGACTCATGCATGATTGTGAAGTACTTGTCGATACGAGTTCATAGACTAGTGGTACGCCCGATTTGGACATGTGGCTTGAAAGTTACGGACCTACAAAGTTTTCCAAATACCATGATATTTTAATATATTTTGACTTAAGTGAACAGTGTGTGCCACGTGTCGTGTTTTCAACCAATCCCATGAGTGAACAGTGTCACCCACGGGTGGCTTTTATTTTGGCCAAAACACATGTGGGCGGCGGCACCAGGGGGGGGGGGGGAAGAGAAAGAAGGAAGGGAGGAGAGAGAGAGAGAGAGAGAGAGAGAGAGAGAGGAAAGACCACCAGCATCGGCCATCACCGTTTCTTCCATTCTGACCACCGTTTTCATAAACATACCACCCCATCACCTTCGCCTCGTCATTTCTGGCCAGCCCACCAAATCCCACGGCTAGCCGACCACCGATGCGCCCGAATCGAGGCTTTTTCCCGCAGCGGTGCCATCGGCCATCACCGTTTCTTCCATTCCGACCATCGTTTTCATAAACATACCACCCCACCACCTTCGCCTCGTCATTTCTGGCCAGCCCACCAAATCCCACGGCTAGCCGACCACCGACGCGCCCGAATCGAGGCTTTTTCCCGTAGCGGTGCCAATTGCTTCAAATCCAGATTTCTCCCTATCCCAGCATCCATTTGCCTCATTGCTGGTCCCATCTGTTCACCCATCCTCCGATCTACATTTTCTCCAAAAATCATGGTTAGTGGCCACCGGCAGTGATGGTTTCCGGTGACCACGGCAGCTCATTAGGAAATCGATTTCCGACGAGTTCCTAGTTGCACCGCCCATCTTCTCCCATTAATTCTGACCCCGTGAACCCAAATTCGATGTCCACTTTCCCCAATTCTTAACAGATTGTAAGAATCGAAGGCCTAAAATCCGAGAGCTTTCCGGCAAGATTTCGGCCACCATGGGTCCGATCTCCGGAAAGTAAGATCAGATTCGTAATCCTCACTTTGCAAGCTTCGATTCGGTATATCACTTGTAAATTTTGGTTGTCGTTTGTGTTCGCTCCCCGGGTACCCATTTGGGAGTTACCCGATTAAAATATTAATATATTTGATTTTATGTAATGTTGATATTTTAGGTGCACATGTGGGTAGTGGAGTTGATCCTAAGGAGGATCTTGATTGATACGCGTGCTCGAGGTGAGTGACCCACTTTCAAAATCATTTTCGGGTGTTAAATTAATTATATTTTGGGATATTCTAACTTTTGAATGTTTTTATTCTATGTTGATTATGTGATAAAATGTGAATTAAATTTTGATGCCAATATTTGAATAATTTAAAGTATATTTTGATTTTGATAAATTATGGAGATTTTATTTTTATGAAATTCAATTCTAAAGAAATTGTAAATTTAATTTTACTTGAATTGTTGTTGAATTTAATTTTTAATTTATTTATGTTTAATAAAAATATATTTATCTATTGATGAATTGTGGAATTTAATTATATTTTGAATTTTGAGGAGTTGAAGGACTATTTATTTTAGATTATTGTTAATTTCATTGATAGATTTATTATATGTTTGAAAATGTATATTTATAAGAATTTTTATTATTGTGGATTTTATGAGGTTTAAATGACATATTTAATTCAAATTGGTTTTTGAAGATTTGAGGAAGAAATATTGATTTAAATCATTATCTTTCAAAAATATTTATGCCATTGAAAAATTTGTATATTTAAATTGGTGGAATTGAGAGTTGATGGATTTGAAATTTATGGAATTTATGCGATGGATTTATGATGAAAAGGAATGTGAAAAATTTATGGGTTTAAATGGATAAAATAAACCCAATGGTATTTCATAGAAATATTGATTTTATGATTTACAAGTTTTTAGATGCACCACACACGTATTGGTGTTCTATATATGTGGATATGATTAGTGTGAACATAAGTATGATTAGCGCACAGATGGGTGTGAGTAGCGCGCAGATGATTTATGGGTTGTCCTGTATTTTGAAATCAATTCTAATATATCATATTTTCTTTCATTTAATTTTATTCTGACCATTTATTTTAAATGGATGTTTTATTTTTATTTAATTATTTCTTTATTTAATTGTTCAATTAATTGATTTATTCTAATTATTTAATTATTTCTTGAATTGTATTAATATGAGTTTCATTGATATTTTTGTATTATTTGTTCATGATATGTGGTTAATCTTTTAGTAATTGTTATAAAAGTTTATTTTCATTTCTATTATTATTTCCATTATAATTTTGGATTCTTAATTTGTTGTGTTTTATTTGTAAATTATTCGACTAATTATTTTCTGAATCTTGGGGCATAAAATATTGGATTTTACGAAAACGTTTTAAAAAGGGAATATTTCCAACTGAGTGACTGTGAGGGTTTTGAGAGAAAAATTATTTTCAACTATTATTACTAAACCATTTATGTATTTATTTATTTACTTATTACTAAGTTACTTAATTATAAGTAGTTAATAGACTGAATCGCTCACTGAGATGGTTAGCATCTCATAATTTTAAATTTTGTTCCCTTAGGCTCAGGTGGTAGACATTGTTCGATCAGGGTGAGCTCAACAGTTTGATCATTCCTGGAAATCCAAGAAGTCTTCTTTTCTTCATTTCTTATTATGTAATTTTCTTTTTACTCTGTTGTATTAATTATCATACTTAGAACTTTATTAACTCTCTGTATACTATGTTGGATGTATTATTTAATTGATTATGCATTGATTCCTTGTTATTCATTTGAAGTGCTGCAAATTTGTGGAATTAAATTGTAGTAAGATGGGAGGAATAAGGTGATGTATATAGAAGTGTGTTTTCAGTACAGGGAATTTGTGGTAAGTCCAACCCTTAGGGGAGATTCTGTCGGATTTTCCATTGGAGGGTCTGGTAGGGTTTCCCTAGGATCAGTGTTTGTCTAGGGTTCCGGTGAGAGATCTTGGACGGGTCCTGACAATTATTGTTGATGTGGTGATTGTTTTATTTTTTTTTCTATATTACACATCGGTATAATTGTAAAACAATATTAGAAATGTACGGCACTAAGTGGATGGTGTGGGCGGATGTGAATAGTTAAAGCTATTTTGTGTTCTTAAATTATTTCTAAAATATGTACTATAGATAGTTTGATATCGAAGTGCTGTAAATTTTGAGAATTATTGTAGTAAGGTGGGAGAGATAAGGTGGTATCACATAGGAGTACGTTTTTGCGCAGGAAGTTTTTGGGGCATGTCCTACCTTTAGGGGAGATGCTACTGGGGTTTTCCATAGGACGATCCGATAGGGTTTTCTCGGGGATCAGGGCTTGTCTAGGGTTTCGAAAAGGGATCCTAAATGGATCCTGATTGTGAGATGCCACATCGGTTGGAAAGGGGAATGAAGCATGCCTTAAAAAAGGGTGTGGATACCTTTCCCTTGAAACGCGTTTTGACAAAACCGTGCGGGCGGGGCACAAAGCGGAAAATATCTCATGCGTGTGGACTGGGCTATTACAGTTGGTATCAGAGCTGGTTGCCCGGGCCAGTGGGACTGGCAGGTGAAGGGGTGGGACTCCTAAACAGTGAGAGGCCTTTTAAAATTGTGCGGGCGGGGCCCAAAGCAGACAATATCTTATGCAGATGGACTGGGCTGTTACAGTTGGTATCAGAGCCAGACCCGGATTGGTGTGCCAGCGAGGATGCTGGGCCCCAAGGAGGGTGGATTGTGAGATCCCTCATCGGTTGGAAAGGAGAATGAAACATGCCTTAAAAGAGGGTTTGGATACCTTTCCCTTGAGACACGTTTAGACAAAACCGTACAGGTAGGGCCCAAAGCGGACAATATCTCATGCGAGTGGACTGGGCTATTACATTGATAGTATCCTACATTATTTATGTAGAACCTTAAACTATAGGATTTGATTTTTGGCACAAAGCTCCCCTACTTTGTTTGCTTGCTCAGATGTAGATTGGGCTAGCTATCCCATTACAAGTAGAATTACTTCAGGTTACTGTGTTTACCTAGGAGCTAATTGTGAGATCCCACATCGGTTGGAAAGGGGAACGAAGCATGGCTTAAAAGCGTGTGGATACCTTGCCCTTTAAGACGCGTTCCCATGAGGGGAAGTAAAACCGTGAGGGGTAGGATTGGGCTCACCACCTAGATTCCAAAGAAGACAATATCTTGGTTGGGCCTGGGAGGCCCGGGCCAGTGGGACTGGCAAGTGAAGGGGGGCTACGGCCTAGAATACCCCTAACCATTAAGACACGTTTTAAATCCGTGAGGGGCTAGGTAGCCGGGGCTAGGTAGCTGGGGCTAGGAGGGCCTTGCGCCTGAACCCGGTGAACCCAAAGCGGACAATATCTTGATGCGGGTGGTCTGGGCTATTACAGATGGTATCAGAGCCAGTACCCGGATCGGTGTGCCAGTGAGGACGCTGGGCCCCAGGGGGGAGGATTGTGAGATCCCACATCGGTTGGAAAGGGGAACGAAGCATGGCTTATAAGCGTGTGGATGCCTTTCCCTTTAAGACGCGTTCCCATGAGGGGAAGTAAAACCGTGAGGTGTAGGATTGGGCTCACCACCTAGCTTCCAAAGCGAACAATATCTTGGTTGGGCCTGGGAGGCCTGGGCCAGTGGGACTGGCAGATGAAGGGGGGCTACGGCCTGGAATACCCCTAACCATTAAGACGCGTTTTAAATCCGTGAAGGGCTAGGTAGCTGGGGCTAGGAGGGCCTTAGGCCTGAACCCGATGAACCTAAAGCGGACAATATCTTGATGCTGGTGGTCTGGGCTGTTACATAATTGTGTGTCTTGGTCTTCAAAGAAGAAATCTACTATTTCACGTTCAAGTGCTGAAGCAGAATATCGAGCTATGGCTGCAACAACTGCTGAATTGCTTTGGTTGTCTTACATTCTTCAAGACATTGACTTTTCTTATCCAAACCAGTTTAGCTTTTATGTGATAACATGAATTCTTTACATATGACTATTAATCTAGTTTTTCATCAACAGACTAAATATTCAGCTAGACTATCATTTTGTAAAGGAAAAGGTTGCTGATGGCACAATGGTTGCACGGTATTTACCATCTTCTTAACAAGTAGCAGATGTTTTTACAAACGCCTTGTCCAAACAATCATTTGCTGATCTTCATTTCAAGCTGGGAGTGCATTCTAATCCACTCCCCAACTTTAGGGGGCCTGACAGAACATGAAACTTGTGGGGTCTAGTAAGACATGTAGCTATTGGTAGCTGTTGTTGCTGTTGGTAGCTATTGATATGAGCTGGCCATCCTATTGTTGGTTGCAGATCAACATGTGTACCCATAGTTGTTGGGTAACTGATATGGTTTTATCTGGTTTCATCACAAGAAGGTGTATAAGGATAAGCATCCTTGTTAGATAAGAAGTCTTTAACCAGTAGTTGTCAGGACCCATCTAAGATTCCTCACCAGAATCCTTGACAAGCCTTGATCCCAAGGAAACCCTACTGGACTCTCTAATGGAAAATACGGCTGAACCTCCCCTAAGGGTTGGACTTACCACAAATTCCCTGCACTGAAAACACACTTCTATATACACCACATTATTCTTCCCACCTTACTTCAATTTAATTCCACAAATTTACAGCACTTCAAATGAATAATAGGAAATCAGTGCATAATTAATAAATAAACATCCAAGACAGTATATAAAGCTTTACCAAGATACAATTAAATATGAAATTTAATACAACAAAGGATAAAAGAAACAATACAAGATAGCAAAGAAAAGTAAGGCTCCTTGAACTTTCAGCAACGAACAAGACATCGAACTCGCCTCCGGACGATCAACATCTAATAACTTGGGTCTAAGGGAACAGAATTTAAAAACATGATATACTAATCATCTAAGTGAGTGATCCTAACTACGACATAGTTATAATAATAATAATAATAATATAATGATAAGATGAACTTGATTAATTAATAATAAATAATCAAATAACGAGTAAGTAGTTGAAATATTGTTTTCTTTCAAAACCCTCACAGTTCACTCAGTTGGAAAAGTTTCCCTTTTTAACATATTTTCACAAAACCCAATAATTGTACCCCAAAAAATAAAGAAATAATTAATTAAATAAATTATAAATAAAATACATTAAATTAAAGATCTAGAATATATAATAAGAAACAAGAATAATTTTAATAACAATTATTAAATTATACACAAAATGTCATAAATAAAATAAGCAAAATCATAATAAATTTACATAAAAAATAATCAAGGAAATATTAAATTAAATGGAATGCAATAATTTAGAATGCATATAAAATACAAATATTAATTTAGAACCCAATAGTTTACATTAAAACACTTTAAAAACCAATTATTAAATTTAGAATAAGATATTATAAGATGAAATAAAATAAAATCATAAACAAACTTGTATTAAAGAAATTTGGCATAAAACAAAAATAAACTCAATATATAAATTACAAAATTTTATTAGTTAAATCCATGGAATAATCAAAGAAAACTTTTAATTAATTTTAAACTGCAACTTGAAATAGATTATGAAATATAAATAAAATTCATGTTAAAATCTCAAATTAAAACAAATAATAAAACGTGCTAAAATACATTTAAACAATCAATCTAAAATAAGTAGAATAAATCATTTAATTAATAAAGGAAATACTTAAATCAATTTAATCATCTATTTAAAGTAAATGGTAAAAATATAAAAGAATTTATTTTAAAACACCAAATCCATTTAAATAGTAAAAATCAAGGTAAAATGCATTTTTGAAACATTGATTTAAAATAATTAACATAAAATATGAATAAACACATTTTAGAAAAATATGAATTGGAAATAAGTGATAAAACAAATTAAATACACTTTATTTAAATACGACTTTAAAACTTTGGGATTTGAAATTTATATCTGAAAAATACTTAACACACCACACTATATACCAGTGATGTCCTACAATACCCAGTGTCCTAAGCATTGTTTGGCAGGAGGTTAAAGAGAAAAACTTGCATACAGTCACTTTGGTGTCCCGACAACGCCGTTGCTTAAACCGTCATCCAGGCCATGGAGGGGGCGGCTATGGTCAATATCAAACTTGCCTGCCCTCAGTCCGATGACAACTCAAGAGAGACATTACAACCTGTGCGCTTATCCACATTTACAGTACAGAACACCAGTACTGTATGAGTGCGTCTAAAACAAATAATTAAATTTATTATTAAAATATCCAGTTTTTCAAATTTCACCGTGGGAATTATACCACTTTTCAAGCCCACATTCTCTTAAATCCTCATCATAAATCCATCAATATAATTATACAATTTTTCCAATACTATAAAATCAATCAATTAATCATTTAACCACATAACTATATATATATATATATATTTTGGAAGCACCAACTTGAACAAATATTTTTCTTGAATCATTAAAACCACTGTGTCAAAAATAATATTAAAACCACATGAAATTCATATATCCTTAAAATCATGTAAACGCATTTATTATGCATCATAAAATCAACATCAAACTCAACAATAATTTATTAAAAACCTTAAAACATTAAGTGGCATTGTAAAATTAAATGGAAATTCCTTCAAATATTAAACATATATTAAAATTCACATGAAGCATTTCTAATTACACAATATTCCAACAATAAAATTTAACAATTATTAACAAAATCCCATATCCATAAAATTCTTTAAATCAAAATATTTCAAAATGCACAAATACTTAATTCCATGCAATTTTGGCATCAAAATTCCAAATATAAATTTACTAAATATTTAACACATGAAATATAATTTCCAAACATATAATCAACATAAAAATATATACAATTTATCAACCCAAAATAATTTTGAAGGTGGGTCACTCACCTCGAGCACGCAATTCAACCAAGATCCTCCATAGGATCGATTCTACAATTCACACATTTTCCTAGAATATTAACAGTACACAAACCGAATAAATTAATTTTAATTGGATAAATTATACACGGTTACCTGGAGGATTTAACACAAACGTTAACCAAAGTTCGCAAATAATATATTGAAACGAAGCTTACAACATGAGGATTAAGGATTGATCTTTTCCTTCCGGAGATCTTGCCATGAAGGTTTTGGTCTTTAGGTCCTCAAATCTCACAAACTGCCATGAATTGGAGGAAACTGACCTTAGATTTGGGTTCAAGGGGTCGGAATTAGTGGGAAAAGTGGGCGGTGTGATCGGGAACTTGCCGGAATCAAGTTTTCCAATGAGCCACCATGGTCATCGGAATCCATCACCGCCGGCGGTGCGTCCTGTGGCCATTGGCTGTAATTTTTGGAGAAAAGGTAGATCGAAGGACAGGTGACTCAACGGGACTGGCGGTGAGGCAAATGAAGGTCTGGTTTGAGAGAAATCGACCGGAGAATGAATCGATGCTACAGTCAGAAATCACCTCGATCCTAGCGCATCGACGGTTTGTTAGCCATGATTTTTGGCTGGCTGGTCGGTTTTTAGGCTGGCTTCACGGTGGTCCAGTGTGTGTAGATCGGGAGTGGCCAGAAAAGGATGGATCTATGGTGGCCGTTGGTGACTCTCTCTCATCTCTTTCTCCCTCCTCTTTCTCTCCCCTCCACCTCACTTCTCACACGCCCCACACAACCATTTGCCCAATCAAAATGCCTCCCGTGGGTGTCACTGTGCACTCATGGGTTGGCCAGATTTTGACATGTGGCACACACACTGTTCACATATTCAAAAATAATATTAAAATATTATGGTATTGGTAAAATTTTGCAGGTCCATAACTTTTCAACAAAATGTCTAAATTAGGTGTGCCACTAGTCTATGAACTCGTATCGACGAGTCCTTCACAACCATGTATGAGTCAAAGCTCAATTTCACAAAAATAAAAAGTCAACTCTGGCACCCTTGGATAATTTGGACCTCAACTTGTTTTGCTCATAACTTTCAAACCGTAACTCCATTTTCATCGTGCTACTAGTTTACGAACTCGGGTTGATGCTTACTTCGCAACGGTGCCTCGATCAACCTCAAATTCTTGCACAGTCAAAAAGTCAAAGTTTGACACTTCTTGATCAACGACGGTCAAACCTGGTCAACTTCGGTCAACTTGAGAAATTTCCGGCATACTTCGAAACGAGGTGTTACACTAGTTATCTACTGATATGCATAAGTGTGTGTAAATAGTCACAAAAAGGTGAGTCATGAGTGAACAGATACATTAGAGTGAAGCAGAGAGGTATAAATGCTGTAAATAGAAATCAGTTTTGTCCATAATAAAAGGTGTTCTTCAAATTGTTATTTTCGTCATGCTAAATTGAAATCTAGTAGATTTACTGTAGGCATTTAGCGCGCCATTCCCTTCTTTTCTTATTCAGTTTCAACTGGGGGCCCGACATTCAAGAAGGAAAGTGAAAAGGGTATTGAAAGAGAAGACACAGGAAAGGAACGTTAATTCAAGTAAATAAAGGTACAAAATTTTAAATTACGAGGCAAGTATTCATTAGAAAGACAGGCAGGAGAACATACAATTGAAAATAAAATAAAACACATATAAAGAACTAAAAAGAATTTCAAAAAAGACAAATCTATATGAGAAAAGAAATGTTAAAACAAAAAATATAAATAATATAATAGTCCATCTCTCTCGTTAGTTTAAACAAGTAATGATCCAATTAGGATAAAAAAAATCTCTATTCATTGTTGGTAATAAGGTACAAGGCATTACCTAGTTATTTGCATTGAATATAATAATGTTTTCTGTTTTGGGTTCTTTGACCCCAAAGTTTGATTAAAACGATTATGCTGACCAAATTATAATTGTAATTAATGACTTCCTGTGCGCAGAGGTGAAAATTAATTAAGAAGTCATACGTGCTTGAAAAAGGATTGTTAGATGATTATTCGATATTGCCGCATTAGTTAATTTGCAATGAATATAATAATGTTATTCTGTTTTTGGTCTATGACCCTGAAGTTTGATGAAAAAAATAGTCGGCGGAATTTTGTCTTTTGCCACGGATTTTTTTTTTCTCTTATAAAAACTCAAATTTACCCTTTATTTGTTTGTTTATTTATTTATTATTATTTTTATCCTATTTGTTTATTTATTTATTTATTATTATTATTTTTTAACTTACGACCCCACAACCCATCTATCTGCATTCGGGCCAAAAAAATTTATCCAGTTTTGAACTTTCTCATTGCTCAGTAGCCATAGCTAGCCAACACAACATTAGTACCAAAAACAACAAAGAAAGAAATACAAAATCAATCACAAGTATAATAATCAAATAAAACCAAGTACGGGACTGGTTTTCACATACCCAAAATACCCTAATCCACATAAATCAAATCGTGCCTCCATCTCCATCTCTACGTAGCACATTTAGCATTTAACATTTTTTTGTTTTTTTTCCTTTTTCTATTTCATGTCAGCTTTATTACTGGATAAAAATAAATAGAGAGTTGGTTGCAAACCAATAGATATAACTGAGAAATAAAAACAAAAAGATGAGGAGAGGAGATGAAAAACCTAATAAATCACATACAGATCACCAAAACTTTGGAATGGAAGAGTATCAGATCTGAAACTTTCTTTTATGAAAAGCTCTCTCTCCTAATAGGCAATAGAGACGGTGAACAATAAAATTGAAGCTTTAACTTTTAAAAGGGCCAAATTGAAATTGCAAAGTAAAATTCCGTGGCAAAAGACAAAACCCTTGGCAATAACGTCACCAACAACAAAATGTTAAACAAACCAAAATATTAAGGACATTAAAAGAAAGTATAATAATTAAAGAATGAGGATCCTCTTGTCTCCATTTCCCTGCCTCGATCCACCTATTAATTAATGAACAGCAACTCATTTGTATATATGCAACAATAATTAATTCTTTGTAAGAGTGCCAAATTATTCCTTTCCCCTTCAACCCAAAAGTTCCATATGTTTCAGGCATAGCAATTATTCTTTCCCCCTTAAATAACCTAATATTGATTACATTCCCAAATAATCTGATTTTCATTAACTTTTCACAGGCATCTGATGCTGCATTATTTGATGAAGGAAAGGAATAAATAATTTTAAAAAAATAATGATTTCAATATGCTTATATCAACCATTAAGCAAAGTCAATATTGCTTGTGCTTGCTATCTTCCTCTTAAGAAAAATTAAAATAAAACATATACCTTCTCCTAGGTTTTTACTTTTTTATTTTTTTAACTTTTTAAGGAAAGAATATATAGTCGTGAAGCATGTCGAGTTCAAAATCGAATAATTGTTATCTACTTAAAGCATAAAACAACTTTGGAGTAGGATTTAAGTTTTGTGAAACTTTATCACATATTTTAAAAGAAAGAAACGACATAAATTAACTTTTATGTATAAATCAAAGCCTCTCCATCTTTTTCCTTCTTTTTTTTCTTTTGAAATAAATAAGGTCATATATATTTTGAGAACAAAAATCGCTAAAAATGTTAATTACATTCAGCGCGTAATTTGGCAATGGCACCCTAAAAATTAAACTTGAAGGAAATTAAATCAATGACTTAACTAACAAGCATGCATGCATGCACTAGTTCTAATCGAACATCCTCAATAATAAATAGATAGGCTTTCACTCTCACATTGCAAAGCTTATAAATATTTCGGATTAATGCTAGCATTGGCAGAGAATAGAAGAGAAGGATAAATAATAATGGCAACAACTTCCAATGAGATTGAGAAAGAGAAGAATAGCAGCAGCAACAACAATCTGTTCACAATTGCCATGAAAGGTGAATGGAAAGCAGTCGAGAATCTTTGTAAGGAAGATATCAGACGTCTAAAACAAAAGATCACAAAATCAGGTGCCACAGATTTACACTGCTAAAAAACTTGTGCAGCTGATTACCCAAGAGCAAGGATGTAAAGAATATCTCGCAGTTCAAAACGACGCAAGCTATACACCTCTCCATGTGGCAACATTGACGGGAAGTGAGGTTATTTGCCGTTTGATGGTGAAAGCTGACCCTTCTCTAATCGGTGCTCGGAACAAGAAAGGAGAAACCCCTATCTTCTTCCGCTTTACATGGAAAGGCTAGAATTTTTATGTACTTAGACTCTGTCTGTGCTGCTAGCTATGGCCATTCCTATGCTAGAAGGAAAGATGGTGACACTTTTCTGCACGCTGCAATAGCAGGGGAACATATGGGTAACAACTAATCTAGCACTATTTTATTTAATCTAATTTAATGTCCTATCTCTTATTATATATATAGTCATGTACGGACTTTAATTATTTGATTCACCTTAGAAAATTTATTTATGTGCATGGTCTTCATCTGACACCCAATTACATATAATTTGTGATATATATTCCAAATTAATTCCATATAGTCCGCCATTAGTTAGGTGTCCACAAAGGTTGCCTTTTATACATAGCAAATTTTTGGAAAACTACATATGATAAGTTGAAAGCACATTAATGTTGAAATGCAGATTTGGCATATCAGATTATTGATAAATATGGAGAGCTTGTTGGAGCCGTAAATGAGAAAGGTTATACTACCCTCCATATTTTGGCCACTAAGCCTACTGCTTTCCCAAGTGGTAACAAACTTGGATGGTTAAACAGATATATTTATCACTGTAAGTAATTAATGGCTCATGATTTGAATCAATTTGACTACTTCATGTCTGAATTGAAGAACAAAGTTATATTACAACATTTTGATATTTCTTTTGAATATTTGACATCCTTTGGTCACTCAGAGTCAAAACAATTAACCAAACTCTAATTTTTTTTTTTTAGTTTTCCAATTCCAACATACACCCTGATATGAGAAAATGCCTAGAATTTGCAATTTTGATCGGGTTTGATCAAGGTTGATTAAGGTTGTCCATATAATACCCCGTCCCAAAGTACAACGGAAATTTTCCAACTTTGACCGAGGTTGACCATTGACCGTTGACTTTCACCGTTGACCAAGGGGTCGAAAGTTGACTTTTGACTCAGATGGAATTCTAGGTTGACTGAGGTACCGTTACGAAGTACACGTTGGCACGAGTTCATAGACTAGTAGCACGTTGAAAACAAAGCTATGGTTTGAAAGTTATGAGCAAAACAAGCTGGGGTCCAAACTATCCAAGGGTGCCGGAGTTGACTTTTTATTTATGGGAAAATGAGCTTTGACTCATACATGGTTGTGAAGTGTTCGTCAATACGAGTGCGTAGACTAGCGGCACGTCCGATTTGGACATGTGGTTTGAAAGTTATAAACCTGTAGAGTTTTTTTAAACACTGTATTATTTTAATATTATTTTTAAACATGTAACAATGTGCCACGTGTGACTTAATAAATGTGACCATGTGTCACCATGATGAGATGCCACATGTCAACCATGCTTAATACCATATTATTTTATTATCGTTATTTTATATAATAATATTATTTTTAATATTATTTAATTATTTTATTTTATTTTCTTTTATTTCTTTTTCTTTCTTTTTCTTTTCTTTTTTCTTTTTTTTCTTTTCCCCCACGTGGGAAAACACCCAACCCCACCCGAGCCTTTTCCTTCTTCTTCTTCTTCTTCTTTCTTTCCTTCTTTCTTCCTTCCCACCGGCCATCCCTCTCTCTCTCCCGTGTTCATCTTTCTCCGGCCACCACAAGCCACATGCGCCGGCCACCGTCCAAGACCACATGCCGGCGAGCTCACCAGCCAAATTTGGCAGCCGACCGGCCGGCTACGTGCCCAGATCGGGACGGTGAAGTCGGCGGCGGCGAATTTAAATTTTCCGACGATTCTGCCATATTCCGGCCAACCCAGTCCAAATTAAACCTCCTTTCCCCCTATTTTGGGTCTTCTGATCCCAAATATGGCCTCCAATTTCCAAAATTCGAAGCGGTTTGCGAGATACGAGGAGTTGAATTTCGGCCGGCGCTTCACGGGTAAATTCCGGCCACCGCCGGTCAAAATGGGTCCGACGAAGGTTGGTTTCACGTTCCTCATCTTGTAAGCTTTCCATAGACATATAATTTGCGTATTTTGGATAACGTTTGTGTTAGGCCCCCGGGTACCGGGTATTAATTACCCGAATAAAATATTATTTTATTTGACTGTGTAAAATTGTTAATTTAGGAGCACGTGTGAATTGTGGAATCGATCCTATGGTGGATCATGGTTTAATTGCGTGCTCGAGGTGAGTGACCCACCTTTAAAATTATTTTGGGGTGATTAATTATATTTATTTGGTGTTAATTTGATATCTGGAATTTTTGCTCATGTGTGGAATTTAAAAATAATTGTGAGAAAAATATTATTATATATGTATGCATATGTTTATTGGTGCTAAACGAAAATTTGGGTTATTAATGAATTTCTGTTTATTATTGTGATATAATTGCATTTATCATGCATGAGCAAGGTGGTTTCAAGTAATTAATTATATTTGGATTTTAATATTATTTTTGGACATGATTTGATTTTTAAATATTTCAAGGAAAATATTTATTTAAGTTGGTGATTTCAATTTTTATAATTATGCCCATGGAATATCATGTGGTTTAATTTATTATATTTCAGAAATATTTATGCCATTGGAAAATTTTGAATATTTAAATTGGTGGATTTGAGAGCTGGTGGATTTAAAAATTATGGAATTTATGCGATGAATTTATGACGATGATTATAAAGGAATTGTGGAAAAATTACGGGTTTAACTGGATGGAATAAACCCGGTATATTTATGGAAAATTTGGAATTTTGAGATGTATTGATTTATGATTTTTAGATGCACCATACACGTACTGTTGTTCTGTTTATATGTGATATGGTTAGTGTGCACACGGATGTGATTAGTGCGCGGGTGGGTGTGAGTAGCGCGCAGATGATTTATGGGGTTATCCTGTGTTTACCATTGGATGAGGGTAGGCCGCCCCTCCATGGCCGGGACGCCTGTTTGCAGCGGCGCGGTGGGACGCCATGCGACCATATGCCAGTTTCTCTCTATAACCTCCTGTCTGGCGGTACCTCGGGACGCTGGGTACTGTTGGCGCCACTAGTATATAGTGGGTGCATTAAGTGATTTTCAGAACTGGGATTTAAAAATAAATATTTTGAGATTGCATTGGAATAAAGAATATAATTAATGCTGTTTTTATTAATCATTGAATGGGGATTTTAAGTTGATTTAATTTTCCCTTTACTTAATTATTCAATAAATTAATTTCTTTTTTTATTATAAATTTTGAATGCTTGATTTATTATATTATTTGATATTTGGTTGAATAAATTGATTCCTTGGTTTTCGGGGATTATGAATAAAGGGTTTTGTGAAAATGTTTTACAAGGGAAACTTTTCCAACCGAGAGAATCGTAAGGGTTTTGAGAGAAAATATTATTTCCAATTAATTATTATTTATCTACTTAATTATCGTGGTATTATAATTGTGTAGTAGATAGGGTCACTCACTGAGATGATTAGCATCTCATATTTTTTTAAATTTCGTTCCTCTAGGTACCAGGTTTTGTCGGTATTCATCCGGAGCGAATTTGATCTTCATCGCTGCCGTAAAGTGAGAAGTCCTCCTCGTCTCCATTTATTTTATTGTAATATTCCTTTCATCCTTATTGTGTAATTTCTATACTTATTATTACTTCATGAAGCTCTGTATACTGTCTCGGACATAAATGTATTAATTATGCACTAAGTTACTGTTATTTATTTTGAAGTGCTGAAATTTGTGGAATTACATTGTAGTAATGTGGGAGGAATAAGGGGATGAATATAGAAGTGTGTTTTCAGTGCAGGATTTTGTGGTAAGTCCATCCCTTAGGGGAGATTCTGCCGGATTTTCCATTGGAGGGTCCGGTAGGGTTTTCCTGGGATCAAGGCTTGTCTAGGATTCCGATGAGGAATTTTGGACGGGTCCTGACAGACCAAGTAGGTTTTATGGTTGATTTTTTATTGTAAGAAAAATTTTGTGTTGATTGAAGTACCATGGAAAAGTACTCATCCACACGAGTATGTAGACTAGTAGTTTGCCAAAATCAGAGTTAAGAATAGAAAATTATGGTCAAAACAAAATGTGATCCGGATTGATCAGTGAGTTCGAAGTTTACTTTTTATCTATATGGATTTTGATGTTGACTCATTGATGTGATTCCGCCCGAGCCCGCTCCACCGATAACCCGCTGGGGTGCTGACTCGACACGGATGAAGACTAGGCCAATCACAAGAGCTCAAATTAAGAGATTTAAGGGAAACCTGGGAGTATTTATACAGAGGGTAATCAATCTCAACAGAGCTTGTCCATACTTGAAGATACAAAGCCTATTCGAAGCATCCAAGTGGTGGAAGCTGATACGAACCCAGGTGACTGTTTTGGTACATTTTTGGAGTCCGGGAAGTATGAAATGGTTCCAATGATTTATGGGTTCAATACATATGCCTAAGAGGTCATGGAATCAAGTTAAAGCAGCCTCAAATGCAATCAAAAAGGGCTTGTACGGACAGCATCAAGAATTTGGCCGAATTTGCTGTATTGCTTGCTGGCTTTACTGTATTTTACTGTATTAGCCTTTTCTTATTTTTCCAAGCATGGGCAACGTGTGGGACTTCATATTCAGCTTATTTGGGATCCTAAAAAGCATCTAGAAGCTGATTTGAAGCTCAAAGAGGTCAAAGATTGGTCAAAGTCAAATTAGTCAAAAAGCTAGTATTATAGTTTCCTAATTTTATTCTACTTTTTGTTTTAGGAAACTACCATTACTTTTTAGTTTTTATTTATTTATTTTCTGGACAAATAAGTTTAGGAAAGTTATTATTTTATTATTTTCATTGTAAATTAATTAATTCCTAATTCAAAATAAAGGAATTAATTAATCAATTTTAGTTTAGGAAACTTAGTTTAGGACATATTAGAATTCGGCCAAGTTTCCTAATTCCTATAGGAGTCCGGTTTTGAATTAATTTTTTAGGGTTTATTTTGTTTCTTTCAAAGCCTATTTAAAGGCTTATTTTTCAATAAGAAAAAAACTTTGATTTGATTAAGAATATACTTGTGAGATTAATTATCTCTTTGTTCTTTGAGAACACCTAAAACACCATTAGAGAATTGGTTGTTTTAGCTTGACTTATCAATAGGTTTTTCATCCCCTATTGTGGCGTCTACATTATACTAAGGTTTCTAACCACAGGTTGGTTAGGGGTTGAGGTCCATTCCATTAGAACTTGAACTTAATTAAAGATCCGGGCTAATATAATACGGGTTTAGGAGCAGGTCGTCGTAGGTTCGTATCATTTGGTATCAGAGCTAAATTTTGTTCAGGTTTGATCTATCTTTATTTGCTTTATTTGTTTTTGTGTTATTCTGCAATTTTAGCATTAGGTTAAGGTTGCATCCATCCTATACACGTTCAGCATCTTAAGAAAAAAAAAAAAATTCATTCCTAGTTGAATTAGGATTTCCTAGTTTTATCGTATTTTTGTTTCCTAATTTGTTGGTTGTCTTTTATCATTGTTCTTGTTAATTTTTGTTTTTGTTGATTTTCCTTTGCTGTTTTAGTCTTAGATATTTGCATTCATATATTCAAAAAAACAAAAAAAAAAAAAAAAACTGCACATTTTGTTTATTTGGAGGTCACGGGTTTGGTGTTTGTTTTGGAGTTGGAATTGCAATTTTGGTAATTATTCTTGCTACTGCAGTTGTTTATGTTCTGTGAGTGAAAAAAAAAAAAAAAAAGAGGTAAAGCCGAATAAAAAAAAAAAAAAAACAGAAAAATATTTCGGTTTGTTGGAGTTTGATTTGTTTGCTGGAAATTTGTTGGAGCTGCTGGTTTTTGATTATTTATTCAATATTTGAGTTGCTGGGAAATTATTTTTGCTGCTGGATATTTGGATTTTGGGTGTTTAAATTTTTTGGATTAAAATTAGTTAAAGGAATTGGTACAAAACTTGAATTACAAGAACAACAACCAACACTTTTCTATATTTTTGTTCTCTTTGATTCTTGTTCGTATTTGAATTTCTTTTTCTGGAATTTTATTCTTGAACTCATAATCTACTACCATCTGGTGCAGTTTTAAAAAATTCCAACGTTTTCCCATTATTTTGTGTTTTCTTGACTAGAAAGCCGAAAAATTAGGATTTGTTGGATTCTTTCGGTATTGCCTACTTTTTGCTACTGTTTTGTTGATAAGTTTAATTAAAACATACTAGTGATCTAATTGCTGTTTTATGGGTGTTTTAATTAGAACTTTGAGATAATTCATTGAGTGGAAAAAGGCAAGAGTGTGTGAGCTTAAAAGAGGGTAAAAACCGAAACTAGTGTGCAAACACGAGTGTCGAGACCTTGTTTGAGTGAAACACGTGAGGGAGTGAATATTGTGAGGATTTATTTTATTTTTGCAGTATTTTACTAACATGGCAGATTCTAGAATAAGAAGAGGGGATCCACCCTTGAGGATCAATGAGAAGGAGTCCGTAGCATTCTATGGCAATGCCCGAGCTACCGGGAGTGGAGACCAAGTGGACATGAGAGCTGTTTTGGAGTCAATACAGCGGGTTAGTGCTCAAGTTGAGCATGTGAATCAAAGGATGGGAAGGCTAGAAAGTTTCCCAAGGAATTCCGAACACAAGAAATAGGCAAGAATTCCATGGAGGACGAGGCCGAGGACGAGGAGGTCGCGAGAGACCGAGAGAGGAATTTGATGAGGAGCCATTTGGTGGAGACTTTGAGGAAGGTATGGACGAAACTTTTGCTGTCCAAGATAGAGCTGGCCATGGAAGATATAGGAGGGAAGAAATAGATGACAATCTTAGCAATATCAAGATCAACATCCCACCATTCATGGGAAAAAGTGACCCCGAAGCATATTTGGAGTGGGAAGAAAAGATGGAGATGATATTTGACCGCCATAATTATTCAGAGGCTAAGAAGGTGAAATTGGCAGCAATGGAGTTTGGCCATTATGCACTCCAATGGTGGACCAATGAGCAAAACACCCGAAGGAGAGTTGGTGATGACTTGATTACTACATGGCGACAAATGAAAGGAGCTATGCGGAAGCGATTCATACCATCACACTATCAGAGGTTGTTGCATCAAAGATTTCAATCTTTATCTCAAGGAACTAGGTCCGTGGAGGATTATTACAAAGAGATGGAGATGCTCATGATGAGGTTAAACATGAATGAGGATAGAGAAGCAACCATGGCAAGATTTCTTGGTGGTTTGAATCGTGAGATAGCCAACCAACTAGATTTGCAACAATACTTGGAGTTGGAGGAGATGTTGGATGTTGCCATTAAGCTTGAGCACCAATTCAAGAGGAGGGGTGTAAGATCATGGTTTGGAGGTGTTTCCAACAGTGGAAGGTCCAATTCAAGTGGCTGGAGGAACAATCCCATCTATGAAAACAAGCCAAAGCCGAAAGTCAAAGAAGAAAGTTCAAACTGGCCAAGGAAGGAGACTAGAATCAAATCTGTCCAAGCACCAAAGAATGAGGTAAAATTAGATCCTAAACCTTCTAGAACTCATGATGTTGTGTGTTTTAAGTGCCAGGGAGGAGGACACATTGATAGCCAATGCTCGAATAGAAGAATCATGGTGTTAAAGGGCAATGACGAGCTAGAATCGGAAAGTGAAGAAAGTGAGGATGAAGCCAAACAAGAGGAGGAGGACTTGGAGGATGAACCTGAAACCTTGCAAGCATCCAATGCTGAATTAAACTTGCTTTCTAGGAGAGTACTTGCTGCATACAAAGATGAGGATGAAATTCAAAGAGAGAACATCTTCCACACCCGATGTGAAATTCAAGGTAAGATTTGTAGTATGATTATTGATAGTAGAAGTTGTACTAATGTAATAAGTAACCTTGTAGTTGATAAATTGGGCTTAAAAACAATAAAACATCCTGAACCATATAGATTACAATGGCTTAATGATAGTGGTGAGATGAAAGTAAACAAACAAGCCAAAGTAAAATTTAATATAGGTAGATATGAGGATGTAGTTTTATGTGATATTGTACCCATGATTGCTGGACATATACTATTAGGTAGACCATGGCAATTTGATAAAGATGCTACTCATTTTGGTCGAGAAAATAGTATTATTTTCAGGTTTAAAGGGAAGAAGGTCAAGCTGGAACCATTATCGCCTAAAGAGGTTTACAAAGACCAATTACAAATGCAACAAAGGAGAGAAGCCGAAAAGCTCAAGGAAAAAGCAAGTATGGCACCAACGGCTTCACCATCCTTTCAAGAAGGTAAGAATGAGGTTGCTGATCAAGGTAGGATTTCTAAGACTCATATTGAGTGGAAAGATCAAGGAAAAACCGAAAGAGAGGGGAAAGAGAGTGGCAAACCCGAGAGCTTGGAAAAGGAAGGGAAATCCGAAGGTTTGCACCAATCCAAGGGGGAAAAAGAAAAAGAAAGAAAAGAAAGGTCAAGTAGCAACTTTTATTTGAGTTTAGGGGATATTAATAAGGTTATTGAGTGTAAGAAACCTTTTCTGGTCATGATTTATAAAGAAAATTATTTTAATGATCAAACTAACTTTGAAGAACTTAAATTGCCAAGTTCAATGATTTCTCTTTTGAAGGAATTTGGAGATGTCTTCCCAAATGAAATTCCAAGTGGACTACCATCCAATCAAGAGGGAAAAGGTGAGCTTGCTATCCAAGGTAAGTCTTCTAATACTCAGGTTGTGTGGAAAGATTTTAATAAAACCAAGAGTGAAAAATTTGGTGCAAAAGCCGAGAGTGAGGAAAGTGAGATGGCATTGAGTGAGAAAGGAAAAGGAAGACAAGAAAGGAAGAATATAAATTTTTATCTTAGCTTTGGTGATGTTAATAAAGTAATTATGAATAAGAAATCATTGCTGACCATGAATTTTAAAGATACTTATTTAAAGATGTCTTTATTGCATAGAACTTTATCTGCATTGTTGAGAGCTTTACTTAGTGGCAATTTGAAAATTTGGGAAATATTGTTTGCTAATTTTAAAAAGTGTAATTTTTACCATAATGAGCATGTCTTTCTAGATTTTGTTGTAATAGTGTTTGACCCAGGAGAATTGGCTTGGTTGCACTTACGAAAGCAAAGGTTTCCTAAACAAAGAAAGTCAAAGCTCATGCTGCCTATGGATGGACTTTTTCAAGTTTTGGAGCCGAATAACAAGAATGCCTACAAGCTTGATTTACCGGGTGAGTATAACATGATTGCTGCATTTAATGTTGCTGATTTAACTCCTTTTGCTGCAGGTGATGATCTTGATTTGAGGACAAATCCTTTTCAAGAGGAGGGGAATGATGTGATTCCGCCCAAGCCCGCTCCACCGATAACCCGCTAGGGTGCTGACTCGACACGGATGAAGACTAGGCCAATCACAATAGCTCAAATTAAGGGATTTAAGGGCAACCTGGGAGTATTTATACAGAGGGTAATCAATCTCAACAGAGCTTGTCCATACTTGAAGATACAAAGCCTATTCGAAGCATCCAAGTGGTGGAAGCTGATACGAACCCAGGTGACTGTTTTGGTACATTTTTGGAGTCCGGGAAGTATGAAATGGTTCCAATGATTTATGGGTTCAATACATATGCCTAAGAGGTCATGGAATCAAGTTAAAGCAGCCTCAAATGCAATCAAAAAGGGCTTGTACGGACAGCATCAAGAATTTGGCCGAATTTGCTGTATTGCTTGCTGGCTAAGTATTAGCCTTTTCTTATTTTTCCAAGCATGGGCAACATGTGGGACTTCATATTCAGCTTATTTGGGATCCTAAAAAGCATATAGAAGCTGATTTGAAGCTCAAAGAGGTCAAAGATTGGTCAAAGTCAAATTAGTCAAAAAGCTAGTATTATAGTTTCCTAATTTTATTCTACTTTTTGTTTTAGGAAACTACCATTACTTTTTAGTTTTTATTTATTTATTTTCTGGACAAATAAGTTTAGGAAAGTTATTATTTTATTATTTTCATTTTAAATTAATTAATTCCTAATTCAAAATAAAGGAATTAATTAATCAATTTTAGTTTAGGAAACTTAGTTTAGGACATATTAGAATTCGGCCAAGTTTCCTAATTCCTATAGGAGTCCGGTTTTGAATTAATTTTTTAGGGTTTATTTTGTTTCTTTCAAAGCCTATTTAAAGGCTTATTTTTCAATAAGAAAAAAACTTTGATTTGATTAAGAATATACTTGTGAGATTAATTATCTCTTTGTTCTTTGAGAACACCTAAAACACCATTAAAGAATTGGTTGTTTTAGCTTGACTTATCAATAGGTTTTTCATCTCCTATTGTGGCGTCTACATTATACCAAGGTTTCTAACCACAGGTTGGTTAGGGGTTGAGGTCCATTCCATTAGAACTTGAACTTAATTAAAGATCCGGGCTAATATAATATGGGTTTAGGAGCAGGTCATCCTAGGTTCGTATCACTCATTTACTATATGATAGTGTTCATCGATAGGAATTTGTAAACTAGTGGCATACTTAAATTGGACCTACGATTGAAAAGTTATAGATCTATAAAGTCATGTCTATCTTTTCCAAGACTAACTTTGCCAAATAATGAAATATTTAAAGGGATTTTGGATGGGTCCTAATAGAGTGATATCATAGCTTTAGGTTCTATTACACCTAGGAGTTTTTGGCATATGGTGTAGTTGTGTACCCCGGACAGTTAGCCATCACCATATAGTTATGGTTGGTCAGGGGATAACGTAACCAAATAGTCCAATGATGGTTGCAAGTCATTTTTGATTCCGCTCCTATTTGGGTATGTTAAATTTGAGGATGAAATTTTTATAAAGGGGTAGATTGTAACACCCCAACTCGAGAAAATACCTTGAGTTTGAAATTTTGACTGGATTTGACCAAAGTTGATCGAGGTTGACCAAATAGGTTCTATGATTGACATTTTACTGCGAGAGGAACTTTGTGTTCACTAAGATACCATGGAAAAGTACTCGTCGGTACGAGTTCGTACACTAGTAGTGTGCCAAATTCAGAGTGAGGAATAGCAAGTTATGATCAAAATAAAATGCGATCTGGACTGATCGATGAATTCGTAGTTAACTTTTTATCTATATAGATTTTGATATTGACTCATACATTATGTAATAGTGCTTGTCGATACGAGTCTGTAAACTAGTAGTACGTTTAAATTAGACCTACAGTTGAAAAGTTACTGGTTTGTAAAAGTCGTGCCTATTTTTTTCGAGACTCACTTTACCCAATAATGAAATATTTAAAAAGAATCCTGGATGGATCCTAACATCCAATACAATATTATCAATTTTGCCTTTATTTTCACTAAATTACAAACTTATTATGAGATTGAAAGATTTGTTTGCGATTAAAAAAATACCATATGCTAATTGATTTCCAATATCGTAAAATATTTGTAGTTTTGATAAATAATCAACACATTAAAAAGTAATGGTGGTAATTTGAACAACCAAAGTGGGTAAATACATAAAAATTCAAATTTAATGAGACGAATATGTGTAGCTTTTAAGAATATTAATATTTTTTTAGAGTTTTTTTTTTTTTAAATCACGTTTATTCCCAATTGATTTATCTCTTGGCCAACTGTGAGATTTAAGAGCAAAATAAAAAATACATACGGAAACTAGCTAATAAGTCTAAATTAAACTTGTGGGTCGTATATTATTGTAATTTTAGCCATCTATGCACATTATTTGACAGGCTTTATACAATTAACATTTTTAATTTTTACACCTATATCACATCATCATTTTTTATGATTATTTGAAAGTTCTATCTGCGGATGAGCTGGAACTCCAGGCGAAGAAGCGATCAGATGAACTCAAGGAGGGGTTAAGATCTTACAAAGGTAAATATGATTTTTTCTCTTTTTTTTTCTTTTTTTTTTTTTTGGTGAATTACGAAGTTACATATGATAGTGGAACATAATCTTTTCAATAATGCTAGAGTTATATCAAATTTCACACATTGATCTGACGATGACAAAGAAATAGTTTTTTTTTTTTTTAAATTAGAAATGCTAATAAGTAGTTATAAAAAGTCATGTCCAAAAAATAATTAGACATATTTTAGTGTGAGAGGCACTCTTTTTACAAAATAATAATAATTGGAAATTCCAATCTCTCACCTTGATAATAATAAAAGGAAAAAAATATTCTCAGGAACAACAAATTAACAGTGCTTTTGCCCAAAAAAAAAAAAATGATAGTCCAAACATGTGAGAGATCATAGAGTAATTTATTTTATTCATCTATTTTTGGATGTAATGTCTGGCCTTTTTTATAAAAATAATAAAAGAAAAATGAGGATCATTTTAACTATATAATGTGATTTATTGTACCAAAAAAAAAAATACTATATAAAATGATCAGAATACATCTCCAACAAACACTTTAAAAGCCTTATATTCTATATTTCAGAAAATCATGGATTATTTTGATAACAATTTAAATTTAAAAAATTAGACTAAAGAATGGGACTTAGCTCTTTATATTTAAAAAGCCAAATAAACTCTTTATATAAATCGTTTAATAATTTTTTATTACTCTACAATTTTCTATACACACTTGTAATTATATTTATTAATAGTAATTATTTATTTCACTTTCCTTAAATACTGAGGAAAAACAATATGTGAAAATGTGAATCATAATTGTTTATGGTAAAATGCAAAACAAAAAGTAATTATAGAAAGTGCTATTGAAGTTAGATAAAAAAAATACTATTCTTTGTTTTTTAAAATTCTTGAAGATAATCTTTATTTTGAAAGTTATGCTCTTTATTTGCATTGTTGGAGATGCTTTTAGGGATGATATTTTTACTCAGATATTAATTTGATTCTCTGTTTGCACAGGTGATATAGAAAGACTCCAAGAATCCCATAATGTAAGCGGTAAACATGGTCAAGCTCAACAATTCCAGTACACTGTTTCATAACTGTTCCTACTCTGTTTAGAATTTGGTATTTTATCAACATGAACAAGTGGAAATTATAATGTATCTTCTGTGCACAGAGATTTCTAAATTCAAGGCAATGACTTCCATGTTTTGCGATTTTATCGAGTTTTGTACCAAATCAACATTGACCACCCTCATTGGACTAGGTAAGGATATAGATGCCCCTTATAAGCATTTTTATATTAATATAAATAACTACAAATATAACTAGAACATATAAACAATCTTCTTAATTTTACTTTGTTAATTAATGTCTGAGTAGGAACTAAATATACAATGATAAAGGATTACATTGAAGACATTCGAGAAATTAAAAAGAAGCATAAATGGAGTGTTGAAATGATGAAAAAGCTCTTAAGTAAGGCTACAATCTATGACTACGTAGACCCTGCAGGTCCAAATCGGGACCCCGAACAAGTATTCGATGACAATGAAGGAATCCCATTTGAAGCTGTTCAAAAAGGTGGTAATTAAAATGCACAATCACTGCTAAACAATATATATATATATAACTCCTAATAACTTTTGGCTTTGAAATAATAATATTATATATGTAGTCCTCATAGAGGAGGAAGAGGTGAAATCCAAAAAAAAGTTTAACACAGACGAGGAGGAGGTGATTCAGCTCAAACGGCGGAAATCAGCAGCAAGTGAATCAGCAATAATAGTTGCAGCCAAACATGGGATAATAGAAATAGTGGAGGAAATCCTTAAAGAATATCCGGTGGCCATTAATGACAGGGATGCATCTAGGAAGAATTTAATAATGTTGGCAGCGGAGTATAGGCATGTGAATTTATTTAACTTCTTGAGAAGGAAAAATTTCCTGAGAGAAAGCACCGTTCGGAAAATAGATGATGAAGGGAACAGTGCTTTGCACCTAGCCGCAGTCTATTCTAAAGATAAACTCTGGCCAATTCCCGGTGGTGCAGCACAGATGCAGTGTGAAATCAAATGGTTCGAGGTAATTAATTCTTTAATATATAACAAAATATCATATATATATATATATACAAATACATATTCTTTTACGGTTAATTACTCGTCAGATATCTTGATAGATTTTTTTTTGTGCAGATTCACATGTATTCCTTTAGGATAGACGTTGTTTTCATAATATAAAAAAAAAAAAAAAATGAATAAATGAAACGCATGAATTCACATCAAAATTTCATTAAGGTGTATATATTTTGATGTCTTATTTTAACATATCGTGTCCAAACATTTTAGTACGTGAAATACTCCATGCCTCGCGTCTCCTTTCGACGCAACAACAAAGAAAAGAGTGCAGAGGAGATTTTCAATGAAACCCACACAACCCTGGTGAAAGAAGGTGCGGAATGGCTTGTCAAAATCTCAGAGTCGTGCTCCGTTGTGGCGGCTCTTATTGCCGGTGTTGCTTTCGCTACCTCTGCTTCTATCCCAGGCGGTAACGACGAGAAGACTGGCAAACCAAAACTGCAAGAACATACAGCTTTTGAAATTTTCGCCATCGCTTCGTTGGTGGCCCTCTGCTTCTCGATCACGGCCTTAATCATGTTCTTGGCCATCCTCACATCTCGGTTCCAACAAAGGGATTTCGCCAGAGACCTTCCGGTGAAGCTCTTACTAGGATTAACTTCGCTTTTCATTTCCATAGGAGGAGTCTTGGTTTCATTTTCATCTGGACATTCTTTGGTGACAGAAGATAAATTCAGATATGCCATCTTTCCCGTTTATGCTGCCACTTGCCTTCCCATTTCCATATTCGCCGTTGCCCAGCTTCCGTTGTATCTTGATCTTCTCCGGACTAATTTCAAGAGTCGGTTTGATTACCGTTAGTTCACAGTATTAAATACGTCAGCTGCAAGCTTAAACATGCAGAGGAATAAGTTAATTTGTTACCAAATAATTTTATTTTTTTTTTTTTGGGTGAAATTTTTACCAAATAAGTTATTTTCTAAGATGATCTCAAAAAAAACGAAAAAGAAAAAAAAAAGAAGAAGAAATTGTCTAAGATTTGTGTTTTGATGTATTTTGAAACAGGGTTTTATGATTCAATATTTATATGCTATGTTGTGATAGTTTCTGATGAATTTCATTTTCCACTTCTTCAATATTATCAATATGTAGATAGGAATTTAATTGAAAGAAATTTGAGTTAGTATATTAGGCAAATAGCTCTGAAATCTTTTCTAGCAAGTATAGCTTTAATTTGACCATTAGCTAGAAACTGGGCGTTACAGGAGCCAAAAAACTCAAAAGAACAATTCAACCTAATCCAAGCAATGGAATACAAGTCCCTTTTGTCATAAGACTAATAATATGTAAAATCATCCTCTATCCCAAAAACCATAGTGGATAGGAATAGAACTCAACAATGTATATCAAGCTCATTCTGAATAAAATTATTTTATATTTTTTAAAAATAAATGATATTTTTAAATCAAACTTTTTTTTTTTTTTTTCTGTTTTTGTAGTTGCTAAACAGTTTTTATATATGGTTAAACAAGCTATCATCTTCTCACTTCTCTGATTCTTCCGTCAAAAAGTACTTGGATCTCGAAACTTTGGTGAGGTGAGCTAAGTATAGCTATGCTGTAAATAAAAAGGTAAACTAACTTTTCCTTTATCAACATCGATATGAATGATTTAGCATTTGGTCTGTTTACCATCTAACTTTTTCTTTTTTTTTAATTTTCTTTTTGGTGTGCTTTCTCTCTAAGTTATTGAATTCAATTGGACATTTCAAATTAATAATGGACAAAACAAGAAAACTTGCCTAGAGGTTAACTGAGATAATAAAAGTTGAATTCGAATATTGCCGAGTAATTAAAGGGAGTGGGGGTAGAAAAAAGAGAAGGCGATTGAACCAGAATTTTCAATTATGTAAATCGATTGCAGAACTAAAAACTCGTACAAAACGTATTTCAAGAAAAATCAAGCTAAATGAAACCCTTCTTTGTTATGAAATGATTACAAGGAAAATATATGCCTTTATTTCTTTTACCCCTCCACAGGATAAGAGAGAATTGAACTCACCCCAAAAGAAAAAGGGAAAAGAAATGCTGAACAGAGAAGTTGTGGACTAATCAAGTGAAAAAAAGAGATATTCACCCAAAAAAAAAAAAAAAAAAAAAAAAAAAAAAAAAGGAAAAGAGAGATTTTGTCATCCTCTCTACGTTACTTACTTTTTCTCCACCATTTACTTTATTTTTGCTTTCTTAAAGAAGTACTGTCGTCTCTTTCCCTTTTATTATGATTTATTTACACAAGTAAAAAATTTTAAATTCTAGTGTGAAACATACCGCATGGGAATATTGGGGATATACATAATTTCAAATCCAAGTCTTAGAAAAACACTCCTCGTTTATATAATGAATATAACATCAAATAATTAAATAGCTTCTTGATTTATTTAGCAATTTTATGTTAATAGAAATTATTATGTTTAATTAATTATTTCGTTGTCAATTAATTGGGTTATTTATATGAAGTAGGAAACAATTTTTTTATAGAAGAAGACAACTCTAAGATGAAAAAGATCCTTACATTTGTAACATGAAGCCTTGTACTGCTTCACTAATAGGTGCAAATCTTATTTATTTATATGACTGTTTTCCACGATTAAAATATAGAGAGACACTAAAAATAATTGGTTTCATTCATGTACATTTATCTGCATTAAGAGAGAGTGTGTACAAAATTTGTTAACTGTTTATGGGGATTTGAAATGCTGATATTCTCAGAAGAAAGCCATTGTAATATGGAAGACATTCGCTATTTACAAAACTATTCAACACCAGTTCGGAGCAAAAATTATCTTTAGGCCAAAGAATTATATTGTTGCTCAACTCATATTGGGTTTTCTTGTAACACTCCGTCCCGAAATACACCGGAAATTTCTCAAGTTGACTGTCGTTAACCGAGAATGGTCAAATTTTGACTTTTTGACTCGGTAAAAATTCTAGGTTGACCGATGCACCATTGCGAAGTACGCATCGATCCGAGTCCGTAGACTAGTAGCATGTCAAAAACGGAGCTACGATTTGAAAGTTATGAGTAAAATAAGTTGAGGTCCGAACTGTCCGAGGGTGCCAGAGTTGGATAGAAATTAGACAAGTCTTCAGTCAATTATCATTAAGTTCCTAATGATTCTTAAAGGCCAAAGAAATGATTAAATTAATTTAATCCTCAAGATGTAGAAAAACCCCAACTTTTGAGTTAAGGCTAATCGGGTTTTGTGTATATAGGTTTATGTATATGTATGTTTGCAAACATATATGTGTTTCATTCATGTATACATATGCGGATATATAAGTGTTGGTGCATTCCATGGTATGTGCTAGTTTGATATATATATTACTATATGCACATGTATTTTGTAGGTATATGAGCATGTGTATGTGTAAATAAATATATATAAATATTGTGTTATGGTAATTTATGTGTGTAATGCCTAAATAAAATTGTTCTTTAAAATTATGGTGCCAAAGTTATGTATAGCGTTTAATTTATATCTTCGAAATTAAGGAAATTGTAGTTTTCAATTGTTGCAAAATTACTGTTAATTTTGTTATTGAGGTTATGATGCATAACAAAAGTATTCTCATTTATTTACTTATATATAACATTTTATGTGGTTCTAATGATATTTGATATGAATTGATTTTATTAATTTAGTATTTTCAAAATAAAATATATTTATGTATTAATTAATTAATTAATTAATTTATTCATAAACTTAATTTTATCTTATTTTATCGAAACTTATTATTTTAATAATACTATAAAAATTTATAGTTTTTAGATGCACCATACACTTATCGGTGTTCTGTAGTTGTGGATGTGATTAGCGCGCATGTGGATATGGATGTGATTAGTGCGCAGGTTGTAATGTCTCCCGTGAGTTGTCATCGGACCGAAGGCAGGCAAGTTTGATATTGGCCATAGCCGCCCCCCTCCATGGTCGGGATGATGGTTTAAGCAACGGTGCGGTGGGATGCCACGCTACCGTATATCGGTTTCTCTCTTTAACCTCCCCGTCAGACGGTGCTTTGGGACGCTGGGCACCGTAGGACACCACTGGTATATAGTATGTGCATCAAGTATTTTTTTGTAAATATATATATATATATTATATTTGTATGTATCACACCGTACGGGGACAACGATCCGATGTGGTCCATGAAGAGCTAGTCTAGTAACTATGTTGCCTACGAGTCCAGAGGATTGGACGGCCAATCTAGGCAACCACCCCAGACTGTATTGATAGCAGGGTGTCGACGACAGCTGGAATCATGGATTGCACAGCATGTTGGAGGGTATCGTTTATACCCGTGATACGAGTGTGTATTTCATAATATATTTTGAATTTAAAATACTATTTGACCTCGTACTATTCTATCTTCTAACATTATACTTAATTGCTTTTATTGTCATTATTATTATTAATATTATTCTTGTTATTAATATTACGATTATTATTTATTAGAATTATGTTTGCAATTATTTTCATATTACTAATAATATCATCATTATTATAATAATAATTATTATTATTATTATTATTGCCATTATTTATTCTTATTTTTATTATTAATATTATTTCTACTAATATTATTATTATCATATGGTATATCCGGACAAGTATCACAGCCTACGGACAAGAAAGATAGCCATTGGGCAAGTATAATAGTCCTTGGAACAAGTGGTAGCTTTTAGGCATGTGAGATAGTCCTTGGGACAACTGTAATTATGTGATAGTCCTTGGACAAGTGATTACCTAGGAGTAAATATGACAGATGATATTAGTACCATTTTTATCATGAAAACGATACCTATTATTATTATTGTTGTTGATGTGATGATTGTTTTACTTTTCTTCCTATATTACACATTAGTATATTTTGTAACACGATATTTGAAAAGTATTTGAAATGTACGGCAATAAGTGGGTGGTGCGGGTGGACGTGAATGATTAAAGGTATAATTGGTTGTTTATTTAGTTGATTATTCCTATTTCATATGTATATATATACGTATGTGTTTGATATAAATTGTTATCGAAGTGCTGCCATTGTGGAAATTATTGTAGTAAGGTGGGAGGGATAAGGTGGTACCATATACAAGTGTATCTTTGTGCAGGTAAATTTTGTGGTAAATCATTCCCTTAGGGGAGATGCTGTTGGATTTTCCATTGGAATGTTCAGTGGTGTTTCCCTGAGATCATGGCTTGTCCAGGGTTCCAGTGAGGGGTTTTGGACGGGTCCTGACATTTCTATTATCACTTATCTTATGTATATGATATTTTGTTTTATGTGTATAATTGTTTTTATGCCTATAGAAATAAGAATCATTAAGTAGTAGAATCCTTATTTTCTAAATGTTTTTGGTAAATTTTTCCAGTATTTCTGTTTATGGAAGTTAATATTATTTCTTTAAAATTTCTAAAAGTGTGGCCTATTTTGTTAACAAAAGCATCAGCGGTTGTGATTTCTAGAATTGGAAATTATATGATATGCAAAGCAGAGTTCACAATGCAACTTTTACAAAGGGGGATTCTGGAAGACGTTTCTAAGGGATGCCACAACTTTTCCTTTTTCCATCTTTTCCTTATCATCTTTGGAAAATAGAACTAGACTACTTTGTCACCGGAATGAGTATATGAATTATGAATATATGTAGGAAAAACAGTTAAATGCGGATATGAGCATCAGTTTCCAACTCTACCAGAAGTAATTTAAAGGGAAACAATAGAAAGAAAGAAACATGCAGGGTTCTACCATGCAAACCAGTTTGAGTTTTCAATTGGAGAACAAGAAGAGAGATTTGTTCAAAATAGCGATGAAAGGCAAATGGAAACAAGTCATACATATATATGCTGCAGAGAGTAAGACTCATGAGGTGAAGATCACAAGGTCTGGTGACACAGCATTACACGTAGCAGTCTCTGATGGCCAAGAAGATATCATGGAACAACTCTTAGAGATCATTTCCAGAGAAGGACCTGTACATGCAGAAAAACTACTTCTGACTAAGAATGAGAGTGGGAATACTCCTCTTCATATTGCGGCGTCAATGGGGAACATGAGGATGTGCAGTTGCATAGCTATTGTTAAACCTTCCTTGATAGGTGCTTTCAACAATGATAGAGAGACTCCCTTCTTCTTGACCGCTCTTCGCGGTAAGAAGGAAGCTTCCCTTTGCCTTCACCAAAACTGTGAACCTGGGCAAGGCTCTTCTTATTGTAGGAGAATGGGTGGCAAGACTATTCTACACTGTGTAATAGCCGGTGACTACTTTGGTGAGCCAATTTGTCTAGATGCTAATTCTATATTAATATATAATTGAATTGTAGATAGTTCAGCAAAATTACTGTAGCTAAAATTCTCTGAATTAATATAAACATGAAAATTGTTTGTTTTTCTTAACAGATCTGGCATTTTAGATAATTCACCTATATAAGGAACTTGTTAATTTTGTGAACGAACGAGGATTTACCCCACTTCATGTTTTAGCTAGTAAACCTTCTGCTTTCAAAAGTGGTAGCAACCTTGGACTATGGAACAGTATCCTTTACCATTGTGAGTGTTCCTTTGAAGAGATTTTCTGTTTTATCTCTCTTTTTTCTTTTTTCTTTTTTCTTTTTTCTTTTTTCTTTTTTTTTTCTTTTTTTTTGTTTTTTTTTTTTATCTTTGTGTGTATAATACAAGGTATTTTTGTCTGTGCTTTATTATATGGAAGGTATATTTGTGGATGACCTCAAAGTAGAAGAAACATCATATGTCCGGGAATCACTGATAAAAAGTTTCAAGGAAGAAAAGAATCCTAACCATCCAGAAAACTATCAAATTTGCATAAATTTCTTTCAGTTACTGGGGAATGCTCTTCGAATTGGTATGATTCTGATCTTGTTTCTTTGTTTTCTGACATTGGTACTATCATGCTTTTTGGAAATTCTGAAAATAAAAGTAAAAAATCAGCAAATGGGAAGGCTTTTTTTTATAGTAGGAATGTTCTCACAATTATGCTAATTGTTTTCTTTCCCCTGAAAGTAGAGTACTCTAATTAACTTATCTGCTTTTCATTTTAGTGGTTTACAGCAGGGATCCAAAAAAACAGAACAAAAGCATGCAGAAAACCCTGAAGGATCGAACGTTGCTCTCAATGGAAAGAAGAACGGTCAGCAATGTAATGCCACTCTGTTTAGACTCTGTTTCGTCAAGTTATTATGAATGCAAGCTCTGTAACCAGACTATCCCGTGATCTATGAAAAGTTTTATGAAAAAGAAAATCTTTGTTCGTCTAGGAATGCTTAACAATGTGGTTTAGAATATATATATATATATATACACATATAGATGATAGATGGACACAGAAAAAAAATAAAAATAAATAAAACATATAAACACCAGTAGCAATCAAATATTTCATATTCTTAGCCATTTTAATCATGCATGAACTACAATATTATAGCTGGTTTCTTTTATTTGTTGAACAGAGTCCTTGGATTCAAATGTCATAATTAAACTTAAATGGGTTAAATTAATAGGCCACATTGACTCATATTATATACAATTTGTATGTACAGGGAAAGAACTAACCCCAACAAATGAAGGGCAACACATATGTCCGTCAAATTACACCACCTGCATTGAGTTTGTAAAGCTTATATACAAGTCAATCTTGATCGTTCTTGGACTCGATAAAGATCCAAACCCAACCACATATGCAACATACATCTAAATTTCCTGACTTTGTTTTTCTACAATATTTAATGCCATTTTAAAAGGATCTAATGCCATAATGAAGATAAAGGAAAAGAAAGAAAAGCATAAATGGTCAGTTCAGGTCATGAATAAACTCCTGGAAAGCACTTCTATGTATGAATATGAACACACGGGAGAGGCACCTCAAGAAACCCAAAAAGACGATGGTGAAGAAACGAAACCCTATGAAATTTCAGATGGTGGAGATGTTGCAGCTATAAAAGGCATGCTTGAATATGATGTCCAGCCATTGACTCCTCCTAACTCTGCTGATTCCTCAAGATCAACCAACAGACAGAGCACTGATAACCAAAAGAATAGTACTAATAGAAAAGGAGGTACTTAATTTGATATTGATGTCGAAATTAGAAAGAACAAGAAAATAAAACTAGTAAAATGCAAACACGATTTAACGAGGTTCGGCCCGAAACTATTGCCTAAATCCTCGTGCTCAGGTTCTGAGCTTCTGCTATTATTGATAAATGAGGAAAAACAAGAGCTTATCTGTAACAGCCCAGTCCACCCGCATGCGATATTGTCCGCTTTGGGCCCAGCCCGCACAGTTTTGTTGGAAAGGAAAATGAAGCATGGCTTATAAACATGTGGATACCTTTCCCTTTAAGACACGTTCCCATGAGGGGAAGTAAAATGCTTGTAACATCCCACATCGGTTGGAGAGGGGCACGAAGCGGTCTTTATAAAGCTGTGGATACCTCTCCCTTCAGAACGCGTTTTGACAAAACCTTGAGGCTAGGGGGGAGAGAGGGAGTGAACCCTGGGCCAAAGAGGACAATATCTTGATGCGGGTGGACTGGGCTGTTATAGTTGGTATCAGAGCCGGACCCGGATCGGTGTGCTAGCAAGGACGCTGGGCCCCAAGGGGGGAGGATTGTAACATCCCACATCGGTTGGAGAGGGGCACGAAGCGGTCTTTATAAGGCTGTGGATACCTCTCCCTTCAGGACGCATTTTGACAAAACCTTGAGGCCAAGGGGGAGAGAGGGAGTGAACCCTGGGCCAAAATGGACAATATGATGTGATTCCGCCCGAGCCCGCTCCACCGATAACTCGCTGGGGTGCTGACTCGACACGGATGAAGACTAGGCCAATCACAAAAGCTCAAATTAAGAGATTTAAGGGAAACCTGGGAGTATTTATACAGAGGGTAATCAATCTCAACAGAGCTTGTCCATACTTGAAGATACAAAGCCTATTCGAAGCATCCAAGTGGTGGAAGCTGATACGGACCCGGGTGACGGTTTTGGTACATTTTTGGAGTCTAGGAAGCATGAAATGGTTCCAATTCTTTATGGGTTCAACACATATGCCTAAGAGGTCATGGAATCAAGTTAAAGCAGCCTCAAATGCAATCAAAAAGGGCTTGTACAGACAGCATCAACAATTTGGCCGAATTTGTTGTATTGCTTGCTGGCTTTACTGTATTTTACTGTATTAGCCTTTTCTTATTTTTCCAAGCATGGGCAACGTGTGGGACTTCATATTCAGTTTATTTGGCATCCTACAAAGCATCTAGAAGCTGATTTGAAGCTCAAAGAGGTCAAAGATTTATCAAAGTCAACTTAATCAAAAGGCTAGCATTTTTAGTTTCCTAATTTGTTTTTACTTTTTGTTTTAGGAAACTACCATTACTTTTTGGCTTTTATTTATTTATTTTCTGGAAAAATAACTTTAGGAAGGTTTTTATTTTATTCTTTCCATCGTAAATTAATTAATTTCTAATTTAATATAAAGGAATTAATTAATTAAACTTATATTAGGAAAGGAAGTATAGTTTCAGCTAACTAGGTTTCTTTATGTGTGGTGGCTGGTTTTCTTTATGTTCTAGTGTTTTTTTTCATGGCTTTGTAGCCTATTTAAAGGCTTATTTTTAAATAATAATACAACTTTGATTTGATTGAGAAAATACTTGTGCGATTAATTATCTCTTTGTTCTTTGAGAACACCTAAAACACCATTAGAGAATTGGTTGTTTTAGCTTGACTTATCAATAGGTTTTCCATCCCCTATTGTGGCGTCTACATTATACCAAGGTTTCTAACCACAGGTTGGTTAGGGGTTGAGGTCCATTCCATTAGAACTTGAACTTAATTAAAGATCTGGGCTAATATAATACGGGTTTAGAAGCAGGTCGTCCTAGGTTCGTATCATTTGGTATCAAAGCTAAGTTTTGTTCAGGTTTGATCTATCTTTATTTGCTTTATTTGTTTTGTGTTATTCTGCAATTTTAGCATTAGGTTAAGGTTGCATCCATCCTATACACGTTCAGCGTCTTAAAAAAAAAAAAAAATTCATTCCTAGTTGAATTAGGATTTCCTAGTTTTATCGTATTTTTGTTTCCTAGTTTGTTGGTTGTCTTTTATCATTGTTCTTGTTAATTTGGTTTTTGTTGATTTTTTCTTTGCTGTTTTAGTCTTAGATATTTGCATTCATATATTAAAAAAAAAAAGAAAAAAAAAAGAGTTTGCGGCAACATTTAAAAAAAAAAAAAAAAAACTGCACATTTGTGTTTATTTGGAGGTCACGGGTTTGGTGTTTGTTTTGGAATTGGAATTGGAATTGCAATTTTGGTAATTATTCTTGCTACTGCAATTGTTTATGTTCTATAAGTGAAAAGAAAAAAAAAAAAAAAAGAGGAAAGTCGAATAAAAATATATATATATATATATTTCGGTTTGTTGGAGTTTGATTTGTTTGCTGGAAATTTGTTGGAGCTGCTGGGTTTTTTGATTATTTATTCAATATTTGAGTTGCTGGGAAATTATTTTTGCTCCTGGATATTTGGATTTTGGGTGCTTAAATTATTTGGACTAAAATTAGTTAAAGGAATTGATACAAAACTTGAATTACAAAGAACAACAACCAACAACTTTTCTATATTTTTGTTCTCTTTGATTCTTGTTCGTATTTGAATTTCTTTTTCTAGAATTTTATGCTTGAACTCATAATATATTACCATCTGGTCCAGTTCTTCAAAATTCCAAAGTTTCTCATTAATTTGCTTTATTTTGTCCAGAAAAACTGAAAATAGGTATTTTCATTCCATTCGGTATTTGTTTATTTTTGCTTACTGTTTTGTTGATAAGTTTAATTAAAGCATACTAGTGATCTAATTGCTGTTTTGTGGGTGTTTTAATTAGAACTTTGAGATAATTCATTGAGTGGAAAAAGGCAAGAGTGTGTGAGCTTAAAAGAGGATAAAAGCCGAAACTAGTGTGCAAACACGAGTGTCGAGACCTTGTTTGAGTGAAACACGTGAGGGAGTGAATATTGTGAGGATTTATTTTATTTTTGCAGCATTTTACTAACATGGCAGATTCTAGAATAAGAAGAGGGGATCCACCCTTGAGGATCAATGAGGAAGAGTCTGTAGCATTCCATGGCGATGCCCGAGCTACCGGGAGTGGAGACCAAGTGGACATGAGGGCTGTTTTGGAGTCAATACAGCGGGTTAGTGCTCAAGTTGAGCATGTGAATCAAAGAGTGGGAAGACTAGAAGCCTCACAAGGAAGGCCGAATACAAGAAATAGGCAAGAATTCCACGGAGGACGAGGCCGAGGACGAGGAGGTCGCGAGAGACCGAGAGAGGAATTTGATGAGGAGCCATTCGGTGGAGACTTTGAGGAAGGTATGGATGAAACTTTTGCTGTCCAAGATAGAGCTGGCCGTGGAAGATATAGGAGGGAAGAAACAAATGACAATCTTAGCAATATCAAGATCAACATCCCACCATTCATGGGAAAAAGTGACCTCGAAGCATATTTGGAGTGGGAAGAAAAGATGGAGATGATATTTGACCACCATAATTATTCAGAGGCTAAGAAGGTGAAATTGGCAGCAATGGAATTTGGCCATTATGCACTCCAATGGTGAACCAATGAGCAAAACACCCGAAGGAGAGTTGGTGATGACTTGATTACTACATGGCGACAAATGAAAGGAGCCATGCGGAAGCGATTCGTACCATCACACTATCATAGGTTGCTGCATCAAAGACTTCAATCTTTATCTCAAGGAACTAGGTCCGTGGAGGATTATTACAAAGAGATGGAGATGCTCATGATGATGTTAAACATGAATGAGGATAGAGAAGCAACCATGGCAAGATTTCTTGGTGGTTTGAATCGTGAGATAGCCAACCAACTAGATTTGCAACAATACTTGGAATTGGAGGAGATGTTGCATGTTGCCATTAAGCTTGAGCACCAATTCAAGAGGAGGGGTGTAAGATCATGGTTTGGAGGTGTTTCCAACAATGGAAGGTCCAATTCAAATGGCTGGAGGAACAATCCCATCTATGAAAGCAAGCTAAAGCCGAAAGTCAAAGAAGAAAGTTCAAACTGGCCAAGGAAGGAGACTAGAACCAAATCTGTCCAAGCACCAAAGAATGAGGTAAAATTAGATCCTAAACCTTCTAGAACTCATGATGTTGTGTATTTTAAGTGCCAAGGAGGAGGACACATTGCTATCCAATGCTCGAATAGAAGAATCATGGTGTTAAAGGGCAATGATGAGCTAGAAACAGAAAGTGAAGAAAGTGAGAATGAAGCCAAGCAAGAGGAGGAGGACTTGGAGGATGAACCCAAAACCTTGAAAGCATCCAATGCTGAATTAAACTTGCTTTCTAGGAGAGTACTTGCTGCATACAAAGATGAGGATGAAATTCAAAGAGAGAACATCTTCCACACCCGATGTGAAATTCAAGGTAAGATTTGTAGTATGATTATTGATAGTGGAAGTTGTACAAATGTAATTAGTAACATTGTAGTTGATAAATTAGGCTTAACAACTATTAAACATCCAGAACCTTATAGATTACAATGCCTTAATGATAGTGGTGAGATGAAAGTAAACAAACAAGCTAAAGTAAAATTTAGTATAGGTAGATATGAGGATGTAGTTTTATGTGATATTGTACCCATGATTGCTGGACATATACTATTAGGTAGGCCATGGCAATTTGATAAAGATGCTACTCATTTTGGTCGAGAAAATAGTATTGTTTTCAGGTTTAAAGGGAAGAAGGTCAAGCTGGAACCATTATCTCCTAAAGAGGTTTACAAAGACCAATTACAAATGCAACAAAGGAGAGAAGCCGAAACGCTCAAGGAAAAAGCAAGTATGGCACCAACGGCTTCACCATCCTTTCAAGAAGGTAAGAATGAGGTTGCTGATCAAGGTAAGGTTTCTAAGGCTCATATTGAGTGGAAAGATCAAGGGAAAGCTGAAAGAGAGGGGAAAGAAATTGGCAAACCCGAGAGCTTGGAGAAGGAAGGGAAATCCAAAGGTTTGCGCCAATCCAAGGGGGAAAATAAAAAAGAAAGAAAAGAAAGGTTAAGTAGCAATTTTTATTTGAGTTTAGGGGATATTAATAAGGTTATTGAGTGTAAGAAACCTTTTCTGGTCATGATTTATAAAGAAAATTATTTTAATGATCAAACTAACTTTGAAGAACTTGAATTGCCAAGTTCAATAATTTTTCTTTTGAAGGAATTTGGAGATGTCTTCCCAAATGAAATTCCAAGTGGACTACCATCCAATCAAGAGGGAAAAGGTGAGCTTGCTGTCCAAGGTAAGTCTTCTAATACTCAGGTAGTGTGGAAAAATTTTAATAAAACCAAGAGTGAAAAATTGGTGCAAAAGCCGAGAGTGAGGAAGGTGAGATGGCCGTGAGTGAGAAAGGAAAAGGAAGACAAGAAAGGAAAAATATAAATTTTTATCTTAGCTTTGGTGATGTTAATAAAGTAATTATGAATAAGAAATCATTGCTGACCATGAATTTTAAGGACACTTATTTAAAGATGTCTTTATTGAATAGAACTTTATCTGCATTGTTGAGAGCTTTACTTAGTGGCAATTTGAAAATTTGGGAAATATTGTTTGCTAACTTTAAAAAGTGTAATTTATACCATAATGAGCATGTATTTCTAGATTTTGTTGTAATAGTGTTTGACCCAGGAGAATTGGTTTTGTTGCACTTACGAAAGGAAAGGTTTCCTAATCAAAGAAAGTCAAAGCTCATGCCGCCTATGGATGGACCTTTTCAAGTTTTGGAGCCGAATAACAAGAATGCCTACAAGCTTGATTTACCGGGTGAGTATAACATGAGTGCTGCATTTAATGTTGCTAATTTAACTCCTTTTTCTGCAGGTGATGATCTTGATTTGAGGACAAATCCTTTTGAAGAGGAGGGGAATGATGTGATTCCGCCCGAGCCCACTCCACCGATAACTCGCTGGGGTGCTGACTCGACACGGATGAAGGCTAGGCCAATCACAAGAGCTCAAATTAAGAGATTTAAGGGCAACCTGGGAGTATTTATACAGAGGGTAATCAATCTCAACAGAGCTTGTCCATACTTGAAGATACAAAGCCTATTCGAAGCATCCAAGTGGTGGAAGCTGATACGGACCCGGGTGACGGTTTTGGTACATTTTTGGAGTCCGGGAAGCATGAAATGGTTCCAATTCTTTATGGGTTCAATACATATGCCTAAGAGGTCATGGAATCAAGTTAAAGCAGCCTCAAATGCAATCAAAAAGGGCTTGTACGGACAGCATCAACAATTTGGCCGAATTTGTTGTATTGCTTGCTGGCTTTACTGTATTTTACTGTATTAGCCTTTTCTTATTTTTCCAAGCATGGACAACGTGTGGGACTTCATATTCAGTTTATTTGGAATCCTACAAAGCATCTAGAAGCTTATTTGAAGCTCAAAGAGGTCAAAGATTGATCAAAGTCAACTTGATCAAAAGGCTAGCATTTTTAGTTTCCTAATTTGTTTTTACTTTTTGTTTTAAGAAACTTCCATTAATTTTTGGCTTTTATTTATTTATTTTCTGGAAAAATAACTTTAGGAAGGTTTTTATTTTATTCTTTCCATTGTAAATTAATTAATTCCTAATTTAATATAAAGGAATTAATTAATTAAACTTAGATTAGGAAAGGAAGTATAGTTTCAGCTAACTAGGTTTCTTTATGTGTGGTGGCTGGTTTTCTTTATGTTCTAGGGTTTTTTTTCATGGCTTTGTAGCCTATTTAAAGGCTTATTTTTAAATAATAATACAACTTTGATTTGATTGAGAAAATACTTGTGAGATTAATTATCTCTTTGTTCTTTGAGAACACCTAAAACACCATTAGAGAATTGGTTGTTTTAGCTTGACTTATCAATAGGTTTTCCATCCCCTATTGTGGCTTCTACATTATACCAAGGTTTCTAACCACAGGTTGGTTAGGGGTTGAGGTCCATTCCATTAGAACTTGAACTTAATTAAAGATCCGGGCTAATATAATACGGGTTTAGGAGCAGGTCGTCCTAGGTTCGTATCACAATATCTTGATGCGGATGGACTGGGCTGTTACATTAACAGGTTCTATAATGGCGAATCACTCAGAAAACACCCAACCCAACCCATAAGCCCACATACACCCTCATTCATTCAACTCTGATCAATTTCATAAAGAAATTGTTCCTACACCTACAGAACACTTCGATGAGTTTGTACAAACAAGAAGGCCTTAACTTTCTCTCTTAATCTTTGAAACACAAACTCAACCTTAGCTCTGTAATTCTACAAAATCCAGAAGTAAAGAAGAAGAAGACGATGACGGTTATATATATCCACCGTTGCTGTTGCTGATGTGGCATTTTAAATGATGTGGACCAATGACACTTAACCCTTCACATAACCACCATAACTAACTCACATGGCTTGCACGTGATTCAGTTAACTTTCTAAACCCACCATCATGCCAATACGACACCGTCCCACTAAAACCATTAAAACCAAGTTAAAAACTCTGTCGTTCTTCTTAATGTTGTGTAAACATATTACATCAAAATGGTGTCGTTTCTTACTTCCTTTATTCACAAGCCTGAGTAGCAGATGCACATCAATTCTTAACTCCTCAGCTCTTGAGGATTACTTCTTTACATTTCTCCACCTAATCCTTAAGAGTGTAATTATAGCAGAAACTCTGTGAACCCTCCTTGCAATCTTCCTTTAAATCAACATTAGCCTACCTCAATATTGAGCAAGGTTTTACATGAATTAAACCTGCTCAGGGGTAAAACTTTAGTACCCATATCAATAGGATTAAGCTCTGTAGGTATCTTTTCCAACTTGACTTCCTTCCTTTCCACCATATCCCGTATGAAATGATATTTAATTTGAATATGTTTCGACCTCTCATGAAACATAGGATTTTTAGAAAGGTGTATTGCACTTTGACTATTTGAATAGAGTATGACAGCCTTGTGTAACATACTAAGCTCTGACAGCAAACCTGTAATCCATATTGTTTCCTTAGCAGCATCTGTTATTGCCATATATTCTACTTCTGTAGTAGACAAAGCTACTATGGCTTGCAAATGTGACTTCCAACTTACACAATTCCCACAAACAGTAAATGCATATGCTGAAATTGACTTTCTCTTATCTCGATCCCCAGCATAATCTGCATTTGTATAACCAAGCAATTCAATTCCATCTTTGCTACCTTTAAACACCAATCCTTCATTCACAGTGAGTTTTAAGTGCCTTTAGAGCCACTTTACTGCATCCCAATGACTCCTTCCAGGATTTGACATAAACCTGTTGAGCACACTTACTGCATAAGCCAAATCTAGCCTTGTACTTATCATAAGATACATAACTGAACCTATAGCACTCGAATATGGTACAATAATCATATCTTCTCTTTCTTGTTCATTACTTAGGCATTGTTCTATTGACAACTTGTAATGTCCACCCAAGGGCACAGAAACAGGCTTAACTCCACTCATGTTGAACTTGGAGAGTATCTTTTGAACATATGAAGTCTGTTGAAGTTTCATCTTCCTATTTCTTCTGTCCCTCTCAATTGTCATGCCCAAAATCCTTTTTGCCTGACCAAGCTCCTTCATATCAAACTCTGAACTTAGTAACTTCTTAACTGAATCAATAACTTTTGCATTTGGTCCTGATAATAGCATATCATCTACATACAAAAGCAGAAATACAGCATTTGAGCTTGCTACCTCCTTGAAGTACAAGCAACTGTCAAAGTTGCTTCTAACAAAACCAGCCTTCACCATAAAGGTATCAAACCTTCTGTACCACTGCCTTGGTGACTGTTTTAGACCATAGAGAGACTTCTTTAGCAGGCATACTAACTCTCCACCCTTTCTAGTCACTTCATATCCCTCTGGTTGCTTCATGTAAATAGTTTCTTCCAAATCCCCATGAAGAATAGCAGTCTTTACATCCAATTGTTCTAATTCCCAATCAAAATGTGTAACCAAAGAGAGAATGATTCGAATAGTAGTATACTTGACCACGGGTGAGAAGATTTCATTATAATCCACACCTTCAACCTGGGTAAACCCCTTTGCTACCAACCTTACCTTGAATCTCACTGGATCTAACTTGGTCAACCCCTCCTTGACTTTATAAATCCATATACAATCAACAACTCTTTGTTTTGAAGGAGCCAACACCAGATCCCATGTATGATTATCATGAAGTAACTGCATTTCCTCAGCCATTGCCTGCTTCCACTTTGCTGATTCTGAAGACTTCATAGCTTCTTTATAATTATGAGGTTCATTATCAGAGAACTCTTGAAATCCAACTAAAGCATATGCAATAAAATCTGCATAGTTGTATTTCTTATTTGGAATAATCCTCCTTCTAGCTCTCTCTCGAGTCAATAGGTATCCTGGTGATGCAATGGTTCTTGAAGGTGAAGAAAGCTGTTGTCTTTGCCTTTCTTCATTTGAATCTGATTCTGAATGCTCAGGAGTTCCATGAACTTCAGCTTCTGATAATGATTCCTTCGGTGCACTTTCCTAATTGTCTTGAAAATCAATCTCAGGCATTACTAAGTCCATTTGCCTTGACATTTGTTGTTGTTCTTCACTTTCAGTACTTGCATTGTTAGTATTCTTACAAGGCATAATATTCTCATTGAAAATGACATCTCTACTAACAATGACCTTAAAACCACTTCTGTCCTTAATCCATAGCCTATAGCCCTTGACACCTTGAGGATATCCTAGAAAGACACATTTGATGCCTCTAGGTTCAAGCTTACCTTCTGACTGATGTGCATATGTTGCACATCCAAATACTCTCAAATTACTATAATTTGGTAACTTTCCAGACCAGACATACTCAGGTGTCTCAAAATTCAAAGCAGCTGACGATGACAAATTAACAAGATACATGGCAGTCATAACTGCTTCACCCCAAAACAACTTTGGCAAGCTTAATGACACTAACATACACCTTACCTTATCAAGCAAGGTCCTATTCATCCTCTCAGCAACACCATTTTGCTTAGAGGTATGCTTGACAGTTCTGTGTCTCACAATTCCTTGAGTCTTATAGAAATTATCAAACTCCCTATTACAGAACTCAAGACCATTGTCTGTTCTTAAAGCCTTTACTGTCCTGTTTGCTTGTTTTTCAACAAGTAGTTTCCACTCCTTAAACTTATTGAACGCCTCATCTTTGGACTTCAATAAAATGACCCACACTTTCCTAGAATGGTCATCTATAATAGACATAAAGTATCTGTTTCCACTTTGAGTAGAAACTCTAGCAGGACCCCAAAGATCAGCATGAACATAATCAAGCACAGCTTTAGCTCTATTTGAACTCAAGTTAAAGCTAAGTCTATGTTGCTTACCCAAAATGCAATTTTCACAAAAGTCTAATTTGCTTATCTGATCCTTACCAAAAACGTGTTGTTTATTCAGATAATACATGCCTTTTTCACTTATATGGCCTAATCTATTATGCCATAGCAAAGTTTTATCCATAGAAGTATGAATTGAAGCATTACAAGAATCAGAAACAGCCTCACCAAGCAAAACATATAGACCATTTTTCTTAATACCTTTAAAAGCAACAAAAAAGCCTTTTGAAATCCTCATTTTTCCATTTTCAGTTTTAGTGGTATAAGCAACATCATCAAGCATTCCAAGGAAAATTAAATTTCTCCTTAAACCATGCACATATCTAACTGAATTTAGAGTCTTAACAGTACCATCATCAAGTTTAAATTGAACATTACCTATACCAACAACTTTACAGGAATGATCATCACCAAGGAGAACTTGTCCTCCTTCATAGTCCTTATAAGACTGAAAAACATCAAGTATAGGAATCATATGAAATGAACATCCTGAGTCTAAAACCCATTCAGTCTTATTTAGTTCAGTATCAACCACAAGAACCTCACCAGAATCTTCACTCGAGGTGACAGCAGTAAGATCACTACTCACCTGAATCTTACTTTTGTCATCTCTCTTCTTCTTGTAGCAACATTTCATTATATGACCTTCCCTCTTACAGTAATAACACTTTCGACCTCTAGTTCTAGACTTGGATCTAGAATGGTCTCTACTTTTGGCTCTAAATTCAGAAATACCAAAATTTCTTGTTTGACTTCTTCCTCGAACATTAAGCCCTTCACCCTTAGACTCATATTTCATTTCGTTGTCCCTAGATTTTAAAGAACTTAGCACCATATCTAAGGATAAGAAATCACGGCCATACTTTATGGCATTCTTAACTTCTCTATAAGATTCGGGTAAAGAATTTAACAAAATCACAGCATTGTGTTCATCACTAAAAGTGACTTTACAATTTGCAAGATCAAGTATTAATCAATTAAACATGTCAAGATTAGAGTCTAAATCTTTATTGGTGTCCATCTTAAAGCCAAAGAACTGCTCAAACAAAAGAATACGATCAGGTAAAGACCTTACCAGATACAGTTGTTCTAGTTTATGCCACATTTCAGAAGTGGTGGTTACCTCATCTACCTTTCTTAGCACACTGTCTGACAAGTGAAGAATGATCATACTTAGAGCAATCTCATCCATCTCCAATTTCTTATCTTCTGAAAGATCTGCAGAGAATGTTCCATCTATGGCTCTTGCTACCTTCATATGGACAAGGACAGCCTTCATTTTCTTCCTCCAAAGCAAGAAGTCCCCTTTGCCATTGAAGATCTCCACCTCAATCTTTGAGGCCATTTTTGATCATATGAAATTACACAATTCTTTATAAAGAATCTCCACCAACTTTCCCAAAAAGACTAAGAACCAGGCTCTGATACCACTTGTTGTGGAAATCAGAAAGAACAAGAAAATAAAACCAATAAAATGCAAACACGATTTAACGAGGTTCGGCCAAAAACAATTGCCTACGTCCTCGTGTTCAGGTTCTGAGCTTCTGCTATTATTGATAAATGAGGAAAAACAAGAGCTTAACAGGTTCTATAATGGCAAATCACTCAGAAAACACCCAACCCAACCCGTAAGCCCACATACACCCTCACTCATTCAACTCTGATCAATTTCACAAAGAAATTGTTCCTACACCTATAGAACACTTCGATGAGTTTGTACAAACAAGAAGGCCTTAACTTTCTCTCTCAATCTCTGAAACACAAACTCAACCTTAGCTCTGTAATTCTGCAAATCCAGAAGTAAAGAAGAAGAAGACGATGAGCGTTATATATATCCACCATTGCTGTTGCTGATGTGGCATTTTAAATGACGTGGACCAATGACACTTAATCCTTCACATAACCACCATAACTAACTCACATGGCTTGCATGTGATTCAGTTAACCTGATAAACCCACCGTCATGCCAATACGACACCGTCCCACTTAAACCATTAAAACCAAGTTAAAAACACTGTCGTTCTTCTCAATGCTATGTAAACATATTACATCAAAACGGTGTCGTTTCTTACTTCCTTTATTCACAAGCCTGAGTAGCAGATGCACATCAATTCTTAACTCCTCAGCTCTTGAGGATTACTTCTTTACAGATATATATAGTCTTTTTATGGCAAGTTTTTAATGTTGGCTAATGTGTATTGGCAAGTTAAAAACTAGTCAATCACCATAGAAAGATAAAAAGAAGTTAATTATATGGACATGTCAGGGGAACCGGAGAGGGAAACCTCCGAAAGAAAAAACAAGGAAACGGCATACTAATCGCGGCGAAAAACGGAGTGACAGAAATGGTGGAGAAAATCCTTGAACTCTTCCCGGTTGACATCCACGACATGAATGTAGAAAAGAAGAACATTGTACTATTGGTGGTGGAAAACAGGCAGCCTCATGTTTATAAGCTCTTGCTGAAGAGAAACATCCTGAGAGACAGTGTGTTTCGGAAATTGGATAAAGATGGGAATAGTGCTTTGCATCTTGCAGCAACTCTTGGAGATTACAAGCCGTGGCTAATTCCTGGAGCCGCATTACAAATGAAGTGGGAAATCAAATGGTATGAGGTAAGCAAATATATATTAAATTTATTTCAACAATTAATATTCATGCATTAATTTATTTATCATGTTAGTTTGTTGTGAATAAATATATAATGCAATATTCGCAATCGCAGTTTGTGAAAAACTCCATGCCACCTCACTACTTCGTCCACTACAACAACCAGAGGAAGACTCCAAAAGAGATATTCATCGAAATCCATAAGGATCTTATCAAAGCTGGAGGCGAGTGGCTAACAAACACCTCCGAATCTTGCTCCGTGGTGGCTGCGCTAATCGCCATCGTTGCTTTCGCAACCTCTACAGCAGTTCCAGGGTGTACCAACAAGAACAATGGTAAACCAACCCTAGAACACCAACCGGCTTTCGAAGTTTTCGTAATCGCATCGCTGGTCGCGCTGTGCTTCTCAGTGATGGCCGTGGTGATGTTCCTGGCCATCCTCACTTCCCGATACGAAGAAATGGATTTTGCGAGTGACCTGCCCGGGAAGCTTTTGGTGGGCTTGACATCGCTCTTCGTCTCCATCGCCTCCATGCTTGTTTCTTTCTGTGCTGGCCATTTCTTTGTGCTCCAAGATGAGCTTAAATACGTGGCTTTTCCCGTCTATGCAGTCACGTGTCTGCCTGTGTCTTTCTTCGCCGTTGTGCAATTTCCGTTGTACTTTGATCTTTTATGGCTACTTATAAGAAGGTTCCCCAATGCAGTTACAAAGTAGCCCCTCTATAGGAGTTTTATTGTTAATTTCCCACTCTACTTTGCTCTTGTTCAGACCAGTTTTAAAAAATCCCTTTCACCATTCGCAACAACACAACTCATTGATTTTAGCCGAGGATGGTATGACTTTTTGGTCGTGTCAATTTGATTATTAAATTCTAAAGAATTACAGTTATATATGAATCTCCTATCAAAGAAGAAAAAATTTTGGTTTTTGGACTTTTATAGACTTTTACTCGGTGCTTTGTTTTCATTTAAGTAGAACTAAATTTTATTATTAATAGCTTATGTGGTCCAAAAAAAAGCTTAAAATTATTACATTAAAATATAAAAATATTATTATATTTTTAATTTGTTGACCTACAATATCGTTGGTTGGTTTCTTGTTTGCCTAAATTACAAAATTTTACAACTCTGACTTAAGTATATATCTTAGTTAATATCAGTATATATCTTCTACAGGGTCCCAGTCAACAATTCCTAGCAATGAAATGCAAGGCATATTTCCGGCTCGCTATTACAAATTCGTCAAAGTGCTAATCACTCTTGGAGTAGGTATGGGTTTCAAGCTATACATTTATGTTAATATCCCCATCTAATATGTATATAGATCCGTGAGAAACAGTTATCCTATTATATATTGGGGGATAGTTTTCTTGAATCAAATTTGTATATAAATTTATGCCTTTTTTTTTTCCTTATCAATTAGATGGTTCCAATGAAAAACCATTACAATCCTTATTATTAGTTTTGAATTATCTTAATTAAGATTTAAAAATATATTTGTAGACTATAGAGCTTAATAAAATATAAATTGAAGGAGGACAAAATGTATTTTATGGATTGATATAAATTTCTAATATATTTTTAAAAATTTTAGCATTTAAAGCAATTTAATAATAAAAATAAATGAAGGTTTTGATATTGCGAAATTTTTATATATTCATATAGAACTAATTTCTTTCTCCAACTAATTAATTTACGTTGAAAGGAACAAAGAGGATAATAAAAACTGTACGGGAGCTACAAAAACTGAAAAAGAAGCATAAATGGTCGATTCAAGTCATGAATGAACTCTTCAAACGTTCTAAATTTATATACAAACACATAGGTGGTGGAATTAAAAAGGGAAAACTATCATTGGAGGAAGAAGACGAAGACGATGATATGGAGGAAACTTTCAAGTTAGTGAAAGAAGGTAAATAATAATACTAATAATTACTAATTAAAATGTATGGATCTGAATTGGATTAGTATGATTTATATATAATATTGGCCAAATTGAGCAGAGGAGAAGCTACCCGAAAAAATGGCAAAAGCTGATAAGATCTTATTAATGGTGGCGAAAAATGGGGTGGTGGAGATAATTGAGAAATTTCTGGAGGTATTTCCTGCGGTCATCCATGATAGGAGCGCAGAAATGAAAAATATATTGATATTGGCAGTTGAGAACATGCATCCCAACGTATACAATTTATTGATAAGGAAAAATATTCTCACTGAGACCACCTTTCTGAGAGTGGCTTTAAACGAGAACAACGTATTACATGTTGCAGCAACGTATAAGAAAGATAAACCTTGGCCCATTCCTAGGGTTGCTCTGCAAATGCAGTGGGAAATCAAATGGTTCTAGGTATATATATATATATATATATATAATTCCTATAAGTCTATCTAATTATACTTTCTTTTTCTTCCAATTCCAATTTTTTGTTTTTTTATTTTTTCCCATGATTGATAGGATACGATCTAATTTAAAAACATATGCGATATGGACTCTCTTTCATATGAATTGTTTTTAAATGGTCAATATTATTAATATTGCAGTTTGTTAAAGCTTCTATACCAGCTGGCATCACTTTTCACCTCAACCAAGCCGGTGAGACACTAGAAGAAGTTTTCTCAAAAAACCACGAGGATCTAATGAAAGAAGGCAGAGATTGGCTCATCAACCTCTTAATCTTGCTCTGTGGTGGCTGCATTAATCGCTGGCGTGGCTTTTGCCACCTCCGCTGCCATCCCCGGAGGTACTCTCGACACAAGTGGCAAGCCCATCTTTGAAAAACAACCGGCATTCCAGATCTTTTCCATCTCATCGCTCCTCGCGCTCTGTTTCTCAATCACTACCTTGGTTATGTTCTTGGCCATCATCACGTCCCGATTCCAGGAAAAAGATTTTGATACAAATCTTCCTATGAAGCTTTTACTGGGCTTATCGTCGCTTTTTGTTTCCATTGCGGCCATGTTGGTCTGTTTTTGCACAGGCCATTTTTTCATGATCGGAGATAAACTCAAAATATGCTGCGTATCCAGTCTACGCTTTGACATGCTTTCCGGTTTCTATTTTTGCTGCGGCTCAGTTTCACATCGATCTTTTACGGACTACTTTCAAGAATCCCTTTGAACATTTGAGTTGATACAAAGTATGGGATTCATATTCTACTCACCAATATATAGAGCTCAGGACATCCTATATGTCATCAGTCTTTTGGTGTCAAAAGATTGCATTTTTTCACATGGACTAAAAATAATCGACAGTCACCACTTAGTTGAATATTTCTATATATATATATATATATATATTTATATATATTGCAGTTTTATTGCCATTTGAATACGTCCAAGTCCAAGTCATTTGGTTATTGACATCCCATTTCCACATCTTATTGAACACCTCTACAAAATAATATTATCTTATGTCGAAGTTTATATCTTTGAGAATAATGTTCTTATCATAAAATTGTTTGTAACATCCCACATCGGTTGGAAAGGGGAACGAAGCATGCCATATAAGCGGGTGTGGATACCTTTCCCCTGCGAGGCCTTTTCCTGTGACCCACCGTTGTTTTGGGGTCGGGAAGAGCAAAACTGTGCGGGCTGGGCCCAAAGCGGACAATATCGCATGCGGGTGGTCTGAGCTGTTACAGTGGTATCAGAGCCAGTACCCGGATCGGTGTGCCAGCGAGGACGCTAGGCCCTAAGGGGGGAGGATTGTAACATCCCACATCGGTTGGAAAGCGGAACGAAGCATGCCATATAAGTGGGTGTGGATACCTTTCCCTTGCGAGGACTTTTGCTGTGACCCACCGTTGTTCTAGGGTCGGGAAGAGCAAAACCGTGCGGGCTGGGCCCAAAGCGGACAATATCGCATGCGGGTGGTCTGGGCTGTTACAGTGGTATCAGAGCCAGACCCGGATCGGTGTGCCAACGAGAACGCTGGGCCCTAAGGGGGGAGGATTGAAACATCTCACATCAGTTGGAAAGGGGAACGAAGCATGCCATATAAGTGGGTGTGGATACCTTTCTCTTGCGAGGCCTTTTCCTGTGACCCACCGTTGTTCTAGGGTAAGGAAAAGCAAAACCGTGTGGGCTGGGCCCAAAGCGGACAATATCACATGCGGGTGGTCTGGGTTGTTGCAATGGTATCAGAGCCAGCACCCGGATCGGTGTGCCAGCGAGGACGCTGGGCCCTAAGGAGGGAGGATTGTAACATCCCACATCGGTTGGAAAGGTGAACGAAGCATGCCATATAAGTGGGTGTGGATACATTTCCCTTGCGAGGCTTTTTCCTGTGACCCACTGTTGATCTGGGGTAGGGAAGAGCGAAACAGTGCAGGCTGGGTCCAAAGCGGACAATATCGCATGCGGGTGGTCTGGGCTGTTACAGTGGTATCAGAGCCAGTATCTGGATCGGTGTGCCAGCGGGGACGCTGGGCCCTAAGGAGGGAGGATTGTAACATCCCACATCGGTTGGAAAGGGGAACGAAGCATGCCATATAAGTGGGTGTGGATACTTTTCCCTTGCGAGGCCTTTTCCTGTGACCCACCATTGTTCTCGGGTCGGGAAGAGCAAAACCGTGCGGGCTGGGCCCAAAGCGGACAATATCGCATGCGGGTGGTCTGGGCTGTTACAGTGGTATCAGAGCCAGACCCGGATCGGTGTACCAGCGAGGACGCTAGGCCCTAAGGGGGGAGGATTGTAACATCCCACATCGGTTGGATAGCGGAACGAAGCATGCCATATAAGTGGGTGTGGATATCTTTCCCTTGCGAGGACTTTTGCTGTGACCCACCGTTGTTCTGGGGTAAGGAAAAGCAAACCCGTGTGGGCTGGGCCCAAAGCGGACAATATCACATGCGGGTGGTCTGGGTTGTTGCAATGGTATCAGAGCCAGCACCCGGATCGGTGTGCCAGCGAGGACGCTGGGCCCTATGCAGGGAGGATTGTAACATCCCACATCAGTTGGAAAGGGGAACGAAGCATGCCATATAAGTGGGTGTGGATACATTTCCTTTGCGAGGCCTTTTCCTGTAACCCACCGTTGTTCTGGGGTCGGGAAGAGCAAAATAGTGCGGGCTGGGCCCAACGCGGACAATATCGCATGCGGGTGGTCTGGGTTGTTACAGTGGTATCAGAGCCGGACCTGGATCGGTGTGCCAGCGAGGACGTTGGGCCCTAAGGAGGGAGGATTGTAACATCCCAGATCGGTTGGAAAGGGGAACGAAGAAAGCCAAATAATTGGGTGTGGATACCTTTCCCTTGCGAGGCATTTTCCTGTGACCCACCGTTGTTCTGGGGTCGGGAAGAGCAAAACCGTGCGGGCTAGGCCCAAAGCGGACCATATCGCATGCGGGTGGTCTGGGCTGTTACAGTGGTATCAGAGCTAGTACCCGAATCGGTGTGCCAGCGAGGACGCTGGGCCCTAAGGAAAGAGGATTGTAACACCCCACATCGGTTGGAAAGGGGAACGAAGCAAGCCATATAAATGGGTGTGGATACCTTTCCCTTGTGAGGGCTTTTCCTGTGACCCACCGTTGTTCTAGGGTCGGGATGAGCAAAACTGTGCGGGCTGGGCCCAAAGCGGATAATATCGCGTGCGGGTGGCCTGTGCTGTTACAGTGGTATCAGAGCCAATACCCGGATCGGTGTGCCAGTGAGGACGCTGGGCCCTAAAGAGGGAGGACTGTAACATCCCACATCGGTTAGAAAGAGGATCGAAACATGCCATATAAGTGGGTGTGGATACCTTTTCCTTACGAGGCCTTTTCCTGTGACCCACCGTTGTTCTGAGGTCGGGTAGAGCCAAACTGTGTGGTCTCGGCCCAAAGTGGATAATATCGCATGCGGGTGGTTTCGGCTGTTACAGTGGTATCAGAGCCAGTATCCGGATCGGTGTGCCAGCGAGGACGCTGGGCCCTAAGGAGGGAGGATTGTAACATCCCACATCAGTTGGAAAGGGGAACGAAGCATGCCATATAAGTGGGTATGATACCTTTCCCTTGCAAGGCCTTTTCCTATGACCCACCGTTGTTCTGGGGTCGGGAAGAGCAAAACAATGCGGGCTGGGCCCAAAGCGGACAATATCGCATGCTGGTGGTTTGGGTTGTTACAGTGGTATCAGAGCCGGACCCGGATCGGTGTGCCAGCGAGGACGCTGGGCCCTAAGGAGGGAGGATTGTAACATCCCACATCGGTTGGAAAGGGGAACGAAGCATGCCAAATAAGTGGGTGTGGATACCTTTCCATTGCGAGGCCTTTTCCTGTGACCCACCGTTGTTCTGGGGTCGGGAAGAGCAAAACTGTGCGGGCTAGGCCCAAAGTGGACCATATCGCATGCGGGTGGTCTGGGCTGTTACAGTGGTATCAGAGCCAGTACTCGAATCGGTGTGCCAGCGAGGACGCTGGGCCCTAAGGAAGGAGGATTGTAACATCCCACATCGGTTGGAAAGGGGAACGAAGCAAGCCATATAAGTGGGTGTGGATACCTTTCCCTTCCGAGGCCTTTTCCTGTGACCCACCGTTGTTCTAGGGTCGGGAAGAGCAAAACTGTGCAGGCTGGGCCCAAAGCGAACAATATCGCATGCGGGTGGTCTGGGCTGTTACAGTGGTATCAGAGCCAGTACCCGGATCGGTGTGCCAGCGAGGACGCTGGGCCTTGAGGAGGGAGAATTGTAACATCCCACATCGGTTGGAAAGGGGAACGAAGCATGCCATATAAGTGTGTGTGGATACCTTTCCCTTACGAGGCCTTTTCCTGTGACCCACCGTTGTTCTCAAGTCGGGAAGAGAAAAATCGTGCGGGCTGGGCCCAAAGCGGACAATATCGCATGCAGGTGGTCTGGGCTGTTACAGTGGTATCAGAGTCAGTACCCAGATCGGTGTGCCAGCGAGGACGCTGGGCCCTAAGGAGGGAGGATTGTAACATCCCACATCGGTTTGAAAGGGGAATGAAGCATGCCATATAAGTGGGTATGGATACCTTTCCATTGCGAGGCCTTTTCCTGTGACCCACTATTGTTCTGGGGTCAGGAAGAACAAAACCGTGCGGGCTGGGCCCAAAGCGGACAATATCGCATGCGGGTGGTCTGGGCTGTTATAGTGGTATTAGAGCCAGTACCCGGATCGGTGTGCCAGCGAGGACGCTGGGTCCTAAGGAGGGAGGATTGTAACATCCCACATCGGTTGGAAAAGGGAACGAAGCATGCCATATAAGTGGGTGTGGATACCTTTTCCTTGCGAGGCTTTTTCTTGTGATCTACCGTTGTTCTGGGATCAGGAAGAGCAAAACCGTGCGAGCTGGGCCCAAAGCGGACAATATCGCATGCTGGTGGTCTGGACTGTTACATGTTAGCCTCATCCTTTCTAAAATAAATAAAATATAGGTAAGAAGTCCTTTTGTAACAATTTTTCATTTGGATTATTACATGTTTGCTTCTAAGTTTATACTACTTAAAATAAAATTAATATTGACACATAAGTAATTAATTTTATCATTTGAATTAACAAGATATAATTGAGAATTATTTATCACATGATAAATTTTAAAAATTTTGAATATTCAACTAGAACTTCTTTATGTGACAATTTTATATGTGATAGGTCCAATATTGTTAACTTGGTAAGGCCTGATAATTTTGTAACTCCATTTTTATATTATAGTACTCCAATTTTATATCTATCCAATATATATATATACACACACATATATATTTTTGTAGTGAGAAAATCAAAATGAAACAACCTAGATATAACATATGTGATACTTTGGAAAAAACCAAAAAAACAAAAACAAAAAAAAATCTCCATATTATTAATGACAAAAATTGGTGTTTAAATTCAATTTACATGAGGTGCAGTTACAAGAGATAAACAGACAACTCCTAACAACTTGCTATACACAATCTTAACAGCAGATAAGTTACACGTAAAATAAGATATACATACAACAACTAATATTATTAGGACAATATTTTATCACTAGATGATAAGTGTTCTATCATTCACAAGCTGTATTTTTACATTTTGAAACATACGTATTTTGTCACATTTTTATAGTAAAAAAATTATATATTTTTTTAAATTGCCATAGTTCTGGGTGCTTTTTTTACTTTTTTGTTTTTTCTGTCAAAAGCAACGAATCTTGTTAGAAAATTATGAAACACACAATTACAACTAAAATAGAAATTATAAAAATAAAAAATTTATATGTAGAAATATTCAAATAAAATATATACAAAATAATTGAGAACTATAAAAATATTTTATTATAGCAAAAGTCTCTTTAAAATAAAAAAAAGCATAATTTACAATTTTTTTTTTTATAATAAAAAAAAACCATATTATCTTCTTTACAAAGGAAAAACATGTATAATTAGGAAAAACCTTTTTCTTAATTCTCTCTCTAATTCTTTCTCTCTGTTCTTATATTTCTCACACCAAAAATAAAATTGGCTTACAATAAATGGGATCGGGCTTTTTTTTAACAAAAAGGGATGGTAAATATGTATAGATGTTGGAGGTGGTAAAAGTAGCGGTGTAATATGGCAGTAGAAATGGTGAAGTGATTTAATTGAAATTGTACTCTCCTGCAAGCTGCCATGATTTGGTTGCCTTTTTTTTTTTTTTTTTAAATAATAATAAGCCTTAACCGCATTATGTAAAAGGAAGAGGAAGCTTTGCCGCCACAAGCTGTTTACAGTTGAAATCATGCTATCACCTCCTTTGACCGAGTCAAATGCTTCATTAAGAAGGAAAAGGCAAAAGTGGCTGTAACCGTCACAGATCTTAGTTGAATCTATAACAAGAAATTCAAATATGTATGGATCGTTTGATTTATTTTTCAACTGAGCTTGGTTCTAATCCTTCCTCATCCGTTAGATCCCTTAGGACTCACCGCCCTTCAGCTGCCTAGACTAAACTTAAGAACGCAAGTTAATTATCGATGCCAGGATCAACAGGGAAAGTGAAAAGAGGATTGAAAGAGAAGAGAGAGGAAACGACCGTTAAGTCAAAGTAAAAAATTTTAAATTACGAGGCAAGTATTCATTACTAGGAGCAGTGCTAGCAACACTTGCTCTAACACTCCCTTGTGCACTCTCTTGTGTCCTTTGCTTTTTGCTAAAATCAATACATATTTCATATAAAATATAGTCCACATTTTTTCGTCTTAATTACACAAGTACCCTTATTGACAGTTCTCTCTTCTCTCTCTCTTTTTGTTTTTTTGTTTTTTTAAATACGGACAGTTTTCTCTTTTTTTTTCTTTTTTTTTCTTTTTTTTTTTTTTTGGCTTTTACAGTTTTTCTGATAATATCATATGCACGAAATTGCCTTGGATGAGATTAAAGTTGATAAGGGCCACGGGTCTCTTGCCTATTAGAGATTTTAATATAAACATTTATATTTTTTTAAAAAAATTCAAAAGAATTAGTACTAAAATCATTAAATTTTCAAATTTTTAAAACTAAATCTCAAAAATTATCAGTTGCATATCTACTAAATTAAAATTTTTCAACTCTTGTCTTTACAATATTTTTTTAAAAATAAAAAAATATAACAATGTTCTCCAAATTTGTGATTTTTAATTTTTGAAAAATTGATTATAAAAGTATAACTAACAATTTTACATTTTGGTTTTGAAAATTAATTTAACAAAATTAAAATTTTTGGTAACCATTTTCTGTTTGGATCGTCATTTAGCAACCATTTAAAAACTTATTGGTTTTCATTTTTCTCTTTTTTAACTAACTTTTTTCATATATTCTTTACTTTCTCAAATCTTTTTTTTTTTTTTCTGTTGTTTTATTATTTCCCTCTTCTTGCATCTTTTACCAATAGAAATAACGATATTCACTTAGGATATTGGATATCCACTATTTAATAAATAAAGTTTTTAATGATAATAATGTTATTAAAACAAAAATAAATTTAATAATTCTACTATTAACAAAAATAAAAATTTTAATACTAAATCATCTTGAATGTTTTTTGAAAAAATATAAGTGTGTATGTTAAAATCTCTACTAGTCAAGAGACACGTGGCCTCACCAACTTTAATTCCATCCAAGGCAATTTCGTTCATATGATATTATCAAAAACTTTAAAACTTTAAATAAACTTAAAAAAAAAAAATTCATTTAAAAAGAGAAAACTGTCAAGGGCACTAGTGTAATTAAAATGAAGAAATGTGGGCTATATTTCATATGGTATATGTATTGATTTTGGGGGAAGTAAAAGGACACGTGTAATACGTAACGAGAAGAGAGTGCACAAGCGAGTGTGAGAGCAAGTGTTGCTAGCACTGCTCTCATTGCTAGACAGGTAAGGGGACTAACAATGAAAAAAAAATATTTAAATCACATATAAAGAAAAAAAAAAAAAAATCTGAAAAGAGGCGAGTTTACGTGGTATTAAGAGTATTAGAAAAAAAAAAAATATATATATATATATATATAATACGATAGTTCACCTCTACTAATTTAAATTTTGAAAAAAATAATAATAATTGAACCGGGACAGTAAATCTCTATCCATCAGTTATTAGTAATAAGATGTAGGGCATTAGTTACCAAAAAAAAAAATATATAGGACATTAGTTAGTTATTTGTATTGAATATAATAATATTTTTTGTTTTTGGATCTTTTATCTCCAAATTTGATTAAAACAAAAATGTTGGCCAAATTATAATAGTAATTAATGTCTCCCTGTACGCAGGTGCTTGAAAAAGGATTATCAGATGATTATTCGATGAGGCCGCATTAGTTAATTTGCAATGAATATAATAACGTTGTTCTGTTTTAGGTCTATGACCCCGAAGTTTGATTAAAAAACAGTTGGCGCGGATTTTGTCTGTTGCCTCGGTATTTTATTTTGCAATCACAATTTTACCTTGTTTCTTTTTCTTTTTTTCAAACTTACCACCCCATGACCCATCCAACTGAATTCTGAAAGGCCAAAAACTGATTTATCCAACTTCTGAACTTTCCCATTTTTCAGTAGCCATAGCCAGCCAAATACCAAAAACACGAAAGAAAAACAATACGAAGTCAAACACAAGTATAATAATCAAATAAAACCAAATACGCGACTGTTTCTTCACATACCAAAAATACCCCAACCCACATAAATCAAATCGTACCTTCATCTTCATCTCTAACATTTAACTTTTATTTATTTATTTTTTTTCTCTTTCTATTTCATGTCAGCTTTATCACCGGGTAAAAATAAATAGAGAGGTGGTTGCATGCCAGTAGAGATAACTGAGAAAGAAAAACAAAAAGACGAGGAGAGGAGATGAGATGAAAAACCCAATAAATCGCATACAGATCGCCAAAACTTTGGCATGGAAGAGTATCAGATCTCAAATTTTCTTTTATAAAAAGCTCTGTCCCGATAGGCAACAGAGACAGTGACCAATAAAGTTTTATCGTTTTGTTATTATTATTTAACTTTTAAAAGGGTCAAATTGAGATTGCAAAGTAAAATACCGTGGCAAAAGACAAAATGCCGTGACAATAAGGCCACCCAAAAACAAAATGTTAAACAAATTAAAGTATTAAAAACACTAAAATAAAAACTTAATAAAGAATGGGGATCCTCTTGTCTCCATGGCCCCGTCTCCATCCACTAATTAATTAATGAATGACAACTCATTTGTACATATGCAACAATAATTAATTCTTTGTTATTAGAGTGCAAAATTATCCCTTTCCCCTTCAACCCAAAAGTTCCATATATATGTTCCATGCATAGTAATTATTCTTTTCCCTCTTAATTAACCTAATATTGATTACATTCCCAAATAGTCTGATTTTCATTAACTTTTCACATGCTGGAGGAAAGGAACAAATAATTTAAAAACAAATCAAATGGAAAAAAAATAATAAAATAGTAATCAAAAAATAAATCAAATGGAAAAAAATAATAATAAAAAAGTAATGATTGCAATATGCTTATATCAACCATTAAGCAAAGTCAATGTTGCATGCGCTTGCTATCTTTTTCTTAGAAAAATTAAAATAAAAGATATACCCTCTCCTAGTTTTTTTTTTTTTTCTTCTTTTTATTTTTATAGGAATATATATGGTCGTCAAACATGTGGAGTTTAAAATCGAATAATTGTCATCTACTCTAAGCATAGAACGACTTTGGAGTAGGATTTAAATTTGTGAAACTTTATCACATATTTTAAATGAAAAAAACGACATAAATTAATTTTATATATAAATCAAAGCCTCTCTAATTTTCTTTTTTTCTTTTCTTTTTTGGGGAAATAAATAAGGTCATATAAATTTAGTGAACAAAAATTGCTAAAAATATAAATTACATTTAGCGAGAAATTAGGCAATGGCACCTGAAAATTAAATCAAATGATTTAATTAGCAAGCATGCATAGTCGAATGTCCTCAACAATAAATAGCTAGGGTTTCACTTTCAAAGTGTACCAGCAGAAAAAAAATCGCTTATAAATATTACAGATTAATGCACTATTAGCAAAGAATAGAATAGATGGAAAAAACAATAATGGCAGCACCTTCCAATGAGAGTAAGAAGAAGGAGACGAGCAGCAACAACAAAAATCTGTTCACAATTGCCATGAAAGGTGAATGGAAAGACGTCGAGAATCTTTGCAAGGAAGATATCCGACGTCTAAAATTGAAGATCACAAAATCAGGTGCCACAGCGCTGCATGTAGCGGTCGGTGAAAATCAAGTTTACACTGTTAAAGAACTTGTGCAGCTGATTACCGAAAAGAATTTACCAAAAGAAGTGCTCACAATTCAAAACGACGCAGGCTATGCGCCTCTCCATGTGGCAGCATCGACGGGAAATGAGGTTATTTGCCGTTTGATGGTGAACGCTGACCCTTCTCTAATCGGTGTTCGGAACAAGAAAGGAGAAACCCCTCTCTTCTTGGCCGCTTTACATGGAAAAGCTAGCATTTTTCTCTACTTACACTCTATCTGTGGCACTAGTTATGGCTATTCCTATGCCAGAAGGAAAGATGGTGACACTTTTCTGCACGCTGCAATAGCAGGGGAACATCTGGGTAATGACTCTAGCACCGTTTAATTTAATCTAATTTAAATCGCTATCTGTTATTATATATATATATATATATAATTCTATTATAACGGACGAATTAATTACATTATTCAACTTAGAATATAATTATTTATATGCATGGTCTGCATTTGATATCCAATTACGTATAATTTATAAGATATATAATATAAATCAATCACATGTAATCCGTTATTAGTTAGATTTCCACCAAGGTTGTCCTTTATACATAGCAAAATTTTGGAAAACTACATATGATAAGTTGAAAGCATACTAATGTTGAAATGCAGATTTGGTAGATAAGATAATTGATAATTATGAAGAGCTTGTTGGAGCTGTAAATGAGAAAGGTTATACTCCCCTCCATATTCTGGCCACTAAGCCTGCTGCTTTCCCAAGTGGTAACAAACTTGGATAGTTGAACAGATTTATTTATTGCTGTAAGTAATTAATGACTCATGATCTGAATCAATTTTGCCTACTTTATGTCTTAAATTGAAGGATACAATTATATTTAAAACATTTTGAAATTTTCTTTTGAATATTTGATATCCTTTGGTCAATCAAAGTCAAAAGTCAAAACAATTAACCAAACTCTTAAATTTTTTTAGTTTTCCAATTCCAATACAATATTATCAATTTAACCTTTATTTTCGCTAAATTACAAACTTATTACTATATTGAAAGATTTGTTTGTGATTAAAAAAATACCACATGATATTTGATTTCCAATATCGTAAAATTTTTGAAAATACACAAACATGAACAGTAATTTGTGGTTTTGAAAAATAATCAACACACCAAAAAGTAATGATGGTAATTTGAACAACGGAAATGGGTAAATGCATAAAAATTCAAATTTAATAAGACGAATATGTGCTTCTTTTAAGAATATTATTTTTTTGAGATTTTTTTTTTTCAAATCATCAATGATTATTCCCAATTGATTTGTATCTTTGCCAACTGAGAGATGTAAGAGCATTATAAAAAGTACATATGAAAACTAGCTAACAAGTATAAAACTTGTGGGTCATACATTATTGTAATTTTAGCCATCTCTACACACTATTTGGCAGGCTTTATACAATTAACATTTTTAATTTTTACACCTATATCACATCATAATTTTTTATGATTATTTGAAAGTTCTTTCGGCGGATGAGCTGGAACTACAGGTGGAGATCAGATCTTACGAAGGTAAATATGATTTTTTTTTTTTTCCCTGAATTAGGAATGTAAATATGATAGTTGAACATAATCTTTTTAATGGTGCTAGAGTTATATTAAATTTCACACATTAATCTCACAACGACCAAGAAATAGTTTTTTTTTTTTTTTTTATAAGAAATGCTCACAAATAGTTATAAACAGTCATGTCCAAAAAATAATTAGACATATTTTAGTGCGAGAGGCACTGTTTTTCCAAAATAATAATCTCTCACCTTGATAATAATAAAAGAAAAAAATAATCTCAGGGAACAATTAAATTAACAATGCTTTCACAAAATAAATAAATAAATAAATAACAGTCCAAACGTGTGAGAGATCATAGAATAATTTATTTATTTATCTATTTTTGGATGTAACTTCTGGCCTTTTTTTATAAAAATAATAAAAGAAAAATGAGGATCATTTTAACTATATAATGTGATTTATTGTCCAAAAAAAAAAAAAAACTATATAATGTGATCAGAATATACACCCAACAAACTCTTTAAAACCCTTATATTCTATATTTCAGAAAATCATGCATTATTTTGATAACTCTTTAAATTAAATAAATTAAACTAAATAATGGGATTTGGCTCTTTATATTTAAAGAGCCAAACAAACTCTCTATATAAATCATTTAACATATATTTTTTTATTAATCTACAATTTTCTATACACAATTATAATCATATTTATTAATAGTAATTATTTATTTAATTTTCCTTAAATACTGAGGGAAAAAAAAGGAGAAAATGTAAATCATAATTGTTTATGGTAAATGCAAAACAAAAAGTAATTATAGAAAGTGCTATTAAAGTTGAATAAAAAAATATTATTCTTTATTTTTAAATTTTTTTGAAGATAATCTTTATTTTGAAAATTATGCTCTTTATTTGCATGGTTGGAGATGCTTTTAGAGATGATTTTTTACTCATATTAATTGATTATCTGTTTGCACAGATGATGTAAAGAGGTTCCAAGAATCCGATAATGGAAGCGGTAAACATGGTAAAGCTCAACAATGTTTCAACAATTCCAGTCCTCTGTTTAGAATTTGGTATTTTATTAACATGAAACTAGTAGAAATTATGATGTATCTTCTGTGCACAGATATTTCTAAACTCAAGGCACAGACTTCCATCGTTTGCGACTTTATCGATCTTTGTACCAAATCAACATTGAACCTTATTGGACTAGGTAAGGATATAGATGCGCCTTATAAGCATTTTTATATTAATATAAATAACTATAAATATAACTAGAACATATAAACAATCTTCCTGATTTTACTTTGTTAATTAGTGTCTGAGTAGGAACTACATATACAATGATAAATGATTACATTGAAGACATGCGAGAAATTAAAAAGAAGCATAAATGGAGTGTTGAAATCATGAAAAAGATCCTAAGTAAGGCTACTATCTATGAGTACGTAGACACTGCAGGTCCAAATCGGGACCCCGAACAAGTACTCGATGAAAACGAAGGCATCACATTTGAAGCTATTCAAAAAGGTGGTAATTAAAATTCACAATTACTGCTGATCAATATATATATATATATATATATATACACCAATAACTTTTGGCTTTGATAATGATAATATTATATATGCAGTCCTCATAGAAGAGGAGGAGGTGAAATCCAAAAAAAAGTTTGACACAGAGGAGGGGAGGTGATTCAGCTCAAACGGAGGAAATCAGCAGCAAGTGAATCAGCAATAATAGTTGCAGCCAAACATGGGATAATAGAAATAGTGGAGGAAATCCTTAAAGAATATCCGGTGGCCATTAATGACAGGGATGCATCTAGGAAGAATATAATAATGTTGGCAGCGGCGAATAGGCATGTGAATTTATTTAACTTCTTGAGAAGGAAAAATTTCCTGCGAGAAAGCACCGTTCGGAAAATAGATGATGAAGGGAACAGTGCTTTGCACGTAGCCGCAGTCTATTCTAAATATAAACTCTGGCCAATTCCTGGTGCTGCAGCACAAATGCAGTGGGAAATCAAATGGTTCGAGGTAATTAATTCATTAATTTATAACAAAATATCATATATATATATAGTACAAATACATGTTCTTTTACGGTTAATCGCTCATTATCAGGATATCTTAATAGAATTTTTTGGTGCGGAGTCACATGTATTCTTTAAGGATAGAAGTTGTTTTCATAATATTTAAAAAAATAAAATAAAAGCGTGAATTTACATCAAAATTTCATTAAGGTGTATATTTTTTGATGTGTTATTTTAACATATTGTGTCGTTACATTTTAGTATGTGAAATACTCCATGCCTCGCGTCTCCTTTCGACGCAACAATAAAGAAAAAAGTGCAGAGGAGATCTTCACTGAAACCCACACAAGCCTGGTGAAAGCAGGTGCGGAATGGCTTGTCAAAACCTCAGAGTCGCGCTCCGTTGTGGCTGCTCTTATTGCCGCTGTTGCTTTTGCTACCTCTGCTTCCATCCCAGGCGGTATCGATGAGATGACTGGCAAACCAAAACTGCAAGAACATACAGCTTTTGAAATTTTTGCCATCTCTTCGTTGGTGGTATTAGTGATTCTCATGTACAGCTGTGTAGTTAACTAAACATTTTCGTGTTGTTTGTCTTGTATATCCTTATCACGTGTATTTAGGCTTTATCATGTATTTTAAATATTATTTTGTTTCTATCTGCTGTAGCTCCTTTCTTGTCCGTAATAGAATATTTATACTCAGCTTTTATTGAATAATAATCAAGCAGTACTTTTCAATTTTCTTAAGTGTTTTATGTTACCAGAGCACCAAACTCTCACGAGTCATGGCCTCATCTTTCTCATCCACCTCAACCTCTATTTCGTCTTCTTCCTCAACAACTATTCCAATCATGACCGAACCATCTTTTTCAACAAGAACACTAGTTGTGATCAATGTAGCAACGCAAGTGCCTCTCAAACTCATAGAAAACACGTATTTTCCTTGGAAGGCTCAATTTGATGCTGTTCTTATTGGCTATGATCTTTATGGCTTCATTGATGGTACGAACCCTTGTCCTCAAACAACACATCCTTATAACTCAACAAATCTTGAATATCAATACTGGGTACGGCAAGACAAGCTCATACTTGGAGCAATTTTGGCCTCTCTTTCCAATGATGTTTCTCATCTAGTTGCAACCTGCAAAACTTCAAGGGACGCATGGTCAACACTGGCTGTCTCATTTGCTAGACCCTCACGTTCTCGTATGCTTAGGCTTCGTGAACGTTTGATTCGCCCACAAGGGACACGATCTGTCACTGAATATCTACAGTATATTAAAGGAGCAGCTGATGAATATGCACTTCTTGGGAGTCCAATTGATAATGATGAAGTAATTTTATATATTATCAATGGTTTATCCTCTGATCTAAAGGATGTCTCTGCAGCGTTTCGCACCCGAGACACTTCAATCACTTTTGCCGAATTATATGAACAACTAGTAGAGCATGCCACATATTTGCGTTGATCTGAGTTTTCAACTGATGACACCTCTATCACAGCACACATGGCCAATCGCACAGGGAAACAACAAAGAAAATTTTTTCTCTCCAACACAAGACCAACCACACAGTTGTCTGGCTCCACTATCAATCCAAGACAAACCTTCTTTGGTTCTCCCACCAATTCGAGACACCACTTCTTTGGTCAACCCACACACTTCAGAAGACTTGGTAATTATAGGGGAAAATGTCAACTATGTGACCAACAGGGACATTCGGCCAAATATTGTCCTTCCTTCTGCCACCAGTTATCGAACACCTCTCAGTAACAGCGGTATAGTTCTAGGCCGTCCCCTCCACAAGCGTTCGGTTCAGGAGCTTCCTTAAATGATGGTCTTCTACCCACGCCACCTTCTTCACCAAACTGGTTGCTTGATTCGGGTGCCTCCCATCACATGGCAAATGATTTGCAAAGCTTAGCCATTCACTCTGAATATGATGGCACTGATGAAATTGTTGTTGGGAATGGTAATAAGCTTCCCATTACACATACAGGCACATCTCTTCTACTCACTCCAAATAAAAAGCTTTTGCTGTCTGATGTTTTTTGTGTTCCCACCATGACTAGGAACTTACTTTCAGTTTCAAAATTGTGCAAAACTAATAATGTTTATGTGGAATTCTTATCAAATTGCTTTCTTGTGAAGGATTTGCAGACGGGAATAGTACTCCTAAAAGGACCGCATAAAGGTGGCACCTATCAGTGGCCATCTTCCTCCTCCTATCTGTCTCAATCTCCAACCGCACTTCTCAACCAGTCTACTTCTCTTCAAGAGTGGCATCATCGTCTAGGACATCCATCTCATAGGATTCTTCATCATCTAGTGTCTGCACAAACATTGCCTGTTTCTTCTTTTAATAAATTCCATTGCACTTCTTGTTTATGTAATAAATCTCATAAAATTCCCTTTAGAATTTCTTCTATGTCAAGTTCAAAGCCTCTCCAATTATTATTGTCAGGACCCGTCCAGAATTCCTCCCCGGAACCCTAGACAAGCCCTGATCCCAGGGAAATACCACCGAACCTTCCAACGGAAAATCCAGCAGCACCTCCCCTAAGGGTAGGACTAACCAAAAATTTCCTGCACTGAAAACACACTTCTATAAACATCCCTTTATTCCTCCCACGTTACTACAATTTGTTTCCACAAACTTACAGCACTTCAAAGAACAGTAAATCAGTGCATAAATAATAACTACACGTCCAATACAGTATACAAAGCATTATACAATAAATGTGGAATTAATACCATGACAGATAAGAAGCAGTACAAGATAGAGAGGAAAAAGGGAAGAAATACTTCTTGAACTTTCGGCAACGAACTGAGACGTTGGGTTCGCCCCGGACAATCAACGTCTCCAACCTAGACCTAGGGGAACGGAATTTAAAAACGTGAGATGCTAATCATCTCAGTGAGTGACCCTATCTACTGTACACCTTTAATATTAATAATATACCAAATAAAGGGATTTAATTAATCAATACCGAACAATTAAATAAATAAACAATTGAGGTAACAATTTCTCTCAAAACCCTCACTATTCACTCCATTGGAAATGTTCCTCTTTTAAAACATTTTCACAAAACCCGATATTCGTACTTCCTGAAAATCAAGGGACCAAATAATTTAATAAACAACAAATAAATAAAGAAATACCCCAAATATAAATAAACTGCAATAAATTATAATAAATAATTTTGTACTCTTTGGGGTTTGAAATTTCTATCCGAAAAAATTTGTACTTGACGCACCACACCATATACCAGTGATGCCCTCCGATACCCAGCGTCCTGAGCACCGACTGGTGGAGAGATTAAAGAGAGAAACTTGCAAACGACACTTCGGCGTCCCGACAGTACCACTGCTGAAACCATCATCCCGGCCAAGGAGGGGGGCGGCTGTGTGCACTATATAAGACTTGCCTGGCCACGGTTCAATGGCAACTCATGAGAGAAATAATAATACTTGCGCGCTGAACCATATATACATATACCAGAACACCAATACTGTGTGAATGCGTCTAAAATAATTATTAAACCAACCGTACCGTTTTCCAAAATTACCGTGGGAAATATACCAAATTTTCACACTTACCATCTCACATATTTTTATTCAACAAACCGGTACGAAAACATCGATAACGGATAAAAATAATTTTCCTCGCAACATGCGGTTCAACAAATAATATACCACGGGCATAATTATGAAAATTAAACCACCAATTTGAACAAATAATTTTCTTAAAATATTCAAATCAATTATGCCAAAAAATAATATAAAATCCAAACACAACGAATTACTGAAAATACTTGCTCATGTGTAATAAATATCATTTAATCACAATAATAAAAATCGGGGATTTCTTAATAACCCAAAATTCCATTTAGCACCAACGGGTAAATATATATCAAATAATATTTTTTTTTCCGATTATATTTAAAGTACACCACATGAGCATAACTGCAGATATCAAATTAACACCACATAAATATAATTAATTGCCCAAAACAGTTTTCAAAGTGGGTCACTCACCTGGAGCACGCAATTAAACCATGATCCACCATGGGATCAATTCCACGACTCACCGGTGCTCCTAGAACACAATTCACACACAGTCAAATAAATTAATATTTTATTCGGATAAATAATACCCGGTACCCGGATGGTCAAACACAAACGTTAACCAAAATGGTCGAATAATATACCGAATCGAAGCTCGTGGAACGAGGATCACAGATTCGGTCTTACTTTCCGGTGATCGGACCCGAGGCGGCCGGAATCTCGCCGGAAAGCTTTCGGGTTTCGACTCCTCAATTCTCCCAAACCGTCACGAATTGGCGGAAAAGGATGCTGGATTCGGGTTCAGGAGGTCGAGCACAGTGGACAAGGACCGGCGGTGCAACTGGGTACTCGCCGGAACAATAACTTCCGGCGAGCCCCCGCGGTCACCGGCAACCGTCGCCGGCGGCGGTGCGTGTGGTGGCCGTTGGCTGAGATTTTTGACGGTTTTGTAGATCGAGGGGAGAGGGTTCCAACGGGACCGGCGGTGAGGCAAACGGAGGCCGGACGGCGGAGAAATCGGGGTTTGAAGATTTTCGGCCCCTCGCCGGAAAACGCTCCAATCCCGTCGCGTCGGAGGTCCGGTGGCCGTGAAATTTGGTGGGCTGGCCGGAAATGAGGAGGTGGTGAGGGGTGGCTGGTGCGTGTGGCCAAAAAATGGCCGAAAAGGGGTCAAATGACGGTGGCCGGCGGTGGAGGGAAAAATCACTACCGATCTTCGGCGCCTCGATCCGGGCGCGTCCGGCGGCCGGCGGTCGTGAGATTTTGGGGTTTGGCCGGAAATGGGGAGAGGCTTCCGTCTGGCTGGCACGTGTAACGAGAATCGGTCTGAAAATTGGTCGGAATCCGGCGGCCGGTCGGTTGCTCTCTCTCTCTCTCTCTCCTCTCTCTCTTTCTCCCTCTTCCCCAAGATTTTTGTCAAATAAAAGCCACAGTGGTGACACTGTTCATCCACATGGACCAATCATGTGACGACACGTGGCATTTCACTGTTCATCGACTCAAAAACATTAAAATATTACGATATCCGGCAAACTTCACGCGTCCATAACTTTTTAACCATATGTCCGTTTTAAGCGTGCCGCTAGTCTGTGAACTCGTATCGACGAGCACTTCACAACCATGCATAAGTCAAAGCTCATTTCCCCATAAATAAAAAGTCAACTTCAGCACCCCTTGGATAGTTTAGACCTCAACTTGTTTTGCTCATAACTTTCAAACCGCTGCTCCGTTTTCAACGTGCTACTAGTCTACGAACTCGTGCCAAAGTGTACTTTGTAACGGTACCTCAGTCAACCTAGAATTCCATCCGGGTCAAAAAGTCAACTTTTGACCCCTTCGGTCAACAGTCAAAGTCAATAGTCAACAGTCAACCTCGGTCAACGTGTAAAAATTCCGACATGGTTCGGGACGGGGTGTTGCAATTATATACTGATGTTTGAGGACCGACCTCTGTCTGTTCTTATGATGGTTTTAAATATTATGTCTTATTTGTTGATCATTTTACCCGATATTCTTGGTTATTTCCACTTAAGTCCAAATCTGATGTCTCCTCTGTCTTCATAAAATTTAAAAATATTGTTGAAAATTTTTTTCAAACCCCTATTACATCAATATATTCAGATAATGGTGGAGAGTTCCTGAAATTAAAACCATTTTTTACTACACATGGCATCACTCATTTTCTCAGCACTCCATATACGCCAAAACAAAATGGTTTTGCTGAATGTCGACATTGACATATTAGGGAAACTGGTCTGTCTCTTCTCACTCAAGCCGGTCTACCAAGTAAATTCTGGACCTATGCTTTCACCATAGCAGTCTATCTCATTAATAGATTACCCACACCTACTCTTCATAATATTTCTCCTTTTCAAAAACCACCCAACTATACTCGTCTTAAGGCTTTTGGGTGTCTCTGTTTCTCTTGGTTAAAGCCATATATGCATCACAAATTAGAGTCTTCCTTTAGACCTTGCATTTTTCTTGGCTACTTACCCACTCAAAGTGGGTACTGTTGCTTTGACCCTTTTCAGGATAAAATATTTATCTCCAGACATGTTAGGTTCATAGAATCTATTTTTCCTTATTCTTCTTTGTCTACCAAACCCATCAGCCTCATTAATTCTGCAAATACTGTAGCACCTATCCTGTCTACTTCTCCTCACAATTTAATTCCTCTTCTACCTAACTCCTTTTCGACCTTAAATACTATTCATCCAAATCAATTACACCTACCTACCACTTCTTTACTCTCCTCATCTCCTACGTCACTTCCCCCCTCCACGTTTCAACATGTCCATTCTATTCATCCACATCATTCACACCTACCTACCACTCCCACACTCTCCTCCTCTCATATGTCTCTCTCACCCTCCACTTTTAAACATGTCCATACTATTCATCCACATCATTCACACCTACCCACCACTCCCACACTCTCCTCCCCTCATACGTCTCACTCATCCTCCAATTTTCAAAATGCCACCATGGGCCCCACCTCCCATGCCTCCTCCCAAAGTCCTACTATTCCTGGATGCAACAATTCTTCACGTGAAGCACCTCCACATAATGCTGTTCCATCCCGTGATCTTCCTTCCCGTGCACCTCCTGCATCTCCCCCAGTTCGATCCCCATCACCAATTGTACAACAGTTGACTCCCCAGCATCCTATGAGAACCAGGTCATTAAATTTAATTTTCAAACCCAAGAAGCTCCATGATTTTTTTGTTGCCACTCAAAATTCTGATGGATGTGTTTCTGAACCTCGGACAGCAATTCAAGCTCTTCAGATTGATGAATGGCGTGCTGCTATGTTTCTAGAATTTAATGCCTTCTTACGCAATGGCACATGGGACCTTGTTCCACCTTTTGTTGCCAAGAATGTTGTTGGGTGTAAATGGGTTTTTCGCATCAAAAGAAATCCGGATGGTTCAATCCATAAATACAAAGCTCGGCTTGTCGCAAACGGTTTTCATCAACGACCTGGCCTTGATTATTCCGACACTTTCAGTCCAGTAATCAAGCCAACAACAGTTCGTCTTGTTCTTAGTATTGCTCTGTCTCAAAATTGGCCTCTCAAGCAATTGGATATTAATAATGCCTTTCTAAATGGTATTTTACATGAAGAAGTTTACATGTCCCAACCTCCTGGATTTGTTAATGCTTCTAAACCGTCTCATGTTTGTCACCTCAAGAAAGCCATATACGACTTAAAACAAGCAGCCAGAGCGTGGTACAATGAACTTAAGGCCTTCCTTATTTCCTATGGCTTTACACGGTCTCATTCTGATGCTTCTCTGTTCATTTATAACAAAGATACTCATCTTCTTTATCTTTTGGTTTATGTTGATGACATCATTCTTACGGGCAACAACTCCTCCACACTACAAAGGTTTGTTCGATCTCTCTCCAACAAATTCTCTTTAAAAGATTTGGGAGACTTAAACTATTTTTTAGGGGTTGAAGTTCTGCCTAGCACACACAGTTTATTTCTCAGTCAACACAAATATATCCTTGATCTCTTGGAGAAAACTAACATGACCGCAGCAAAACCAATGGCTTCTCCTATGTCGACGGCTCAAGCTTTAACTCTCTCTGATGGGTCCCAAACCACTAATGCTATCCAGTATTGTCAAGTGGTAGGGAGTTTACAATAACTATCTTTTACACGTCCGGATATTGGCTATGCAGTAAATAAGCTATCTCAATTTATGCATTGCCCAACTGAAACCCATTGGCGAGCTGTAAAGGGTCTGCTCTGCTACTTAAAAGGAACCAGCTCATATGGGTTATTCTTACGCCGTAATACTTCTTCTTGCCTTCATGCTTGGGCTGGCAATAGGGATGACCACACTTCTACTACTGGTTATATCGCCTTTTTAGGTGGCAATCCTATATCTTGGTCCTCCAAAAAACAGCGGTCTGTCTCCCGTTCATCCACTGAAGTAGAGTATAGGGCCGTGGCAAATACGACTTCTGAGTTGTGGTGGTTACTTTCACTTCTTCGTGAACTTAAGGTTCGTCTTCCAACCTCTCCATCTGTCTACTATGATAACATTGACACTACATATGTGGCTGCTAATCCTGTTTTTCACTCTAAGATGAAACACGTGGGCGTTGATTTTCACTTTGTTAGAGACAAAGTTGCAGAAGGCTTACTTCGGGTGTCTCATGTTAGCAGCAAGGACCAGCTTGCTGATGGTCTTACAAAATCATTACCACGACAGAGACTTGAGTTTTTACGTTCCGAACTTGGTGTTCTTCCAAGACCGCCAAGTTTGAGGGGGCATATTAGTGATTCTCATGTACAGCTGTGTAGTTAACTAAACATTTTCATGTTGTTTGTCTTGTATATCCTTATCACGTGTATTTAGGCTTTATCATGTATTTTAAATATTATTTTGTTTCTATCTGCTGTACCTCCCTTCTTATTTGTAATAGGATATTTATACCCAGCTTTTATTGAATAATAATCAAGCATTACTTTTCAATTTTCTTAAGTTGTTTTAGGTGGCCCTCTGCTTCTCGGTCATGGCCTTAACAATGTTCTTGGCCATCCTCACATCTCGGTTCCAACAAAGGGATTTTGCCAGAGACCTTCCAGTGAAGCTCTTACTAGGATTGACTTCGCTTTTCGACCTTCCGGTGAAGCTCTTACTAGGATTGACTTCGCCTTTCATTTCCATTGGAGCGGTCTTGGTTTCATTTTCATCTGGACATTCTTTGGTGACCGAAGATAAATTCAGATATGCCATCTTTCCAGTTTATGCTGCGACTTGCCCTCCCATTTCCATCTTCGCCATTGCCCAGCTTCCGTTGTATCTTGATCTTCTCCGGACTAATTTCAAGAGTCGGTTTGATTACCGTTAGTTCAAAATATTAAATGCACCAGCTGCAAGCTTAAACATGCAGAGGAATAAGTTAATTTGTTACCAAATAAGTTGTTCTTTTTTTTTTTTTTGGGTGAAATTTTTGACCAAATAAGTTATTTTCTAAAATGATCTCAAAAAAAAAAAAAAAGAAAAAAAAAAAAGAAAACAAAGATTATCGTCTAAGATTTGTGTTTTGATGTATTTTGAAACAGAGTTTTATGATTCAATACTTTTATGCTATGTTGTGATAGTTTCTGATGAATTTCATTTTCCACTTTTTCAATATTATCAATATTTAGATAGCACATGTCTGCAAGGAATTCAGTTGAAAGAAATTTAAGTTAGTATATTAGGCAAATAGCTCTGAAATCTTTTCTAGCAAGTATAGCTTTAATTTGACCATTAGCTAGAAACTGGGCGTTACAGGAGCCAAATAATTCAAAAAAACAATTCAACTTAATCCTAACAACGGAACACAAGTCCCTTTGGTCATAAGACTAATAATATGTAAAATCATCCTCTATCCCATATACTGTTGCGGAAAGGAATAGAACTCAACAATGTAAATCAAGCTCATTTCGAATAAAATTGTTTTATATTTTTTAAAATAAATGATATTTTTAAATTGAACTTTTTTTTTTTTTTTTGGGTAGTTGGTAAACAGTTCTTCTCACTTCTCTGGTTCTTCAGTCAAAAAGAACTTGGATCTCGAAACTTTGATGAGGTGAGCTAAGTATAGCTAAGCTGTAAATAAAAAGGTAAACTAACTTCTACTTTATCAAGATCAATGTGAATGATTTAGCACTTGATCTGTTTACCATCTAACTTTTTTTTTTTTTTTTTTGGTGTGCTTTCTCTCTAAGTTATTGAATTCAATTGGACATTTCAAATTAATAATGGATAAAACAAGAAAACTTACCTAGAGGTTAACTGAGATAATAAAAGTTGAATTCGAATATTGTTAAGTAATTAAAGAGAGCGGGGGGACCCAAAAAAAAAAAGAAAAAAAAAAGCCGATTGAAACAGAATTTTCAATTATGTAAAACGATTGCAGAACTAAAGCTCGTTCGAAACTTTTTTCAGGAAAAATCAAGCTAAATGAACCCCTGCTTTGTTATGAAATGATTACAAGGATAATATATACTTTTTTTCTTTTACCCTCCACTGGATAAGAGAGAATTGAACCCACTCCAAAAGAAAAAGGGAAAAGAAATGCGGAACAGAGATGTTGTGGACTAACCAAGTGAAAAAAGAGATATTCACCCAAAAAAAAAAAAAAAAAAAAAAAAAAAAAGGAGAGAGAGATTTTGTCACCCTCTCTATGGTACTTACTTTTTCTCCATTATTTACTTTATTTTTGCACTCTTAAAGAAGAACTGTTGTCTCTTTCCCTTTGTATATATTATGATTTTAGAATATTTCTTTTATATACACAAGTAAAAAAGTTTAAATTCTAGTGTGAAACATGCCGCATGGGAATATTGTGGATATACATAACTTCAAATCCAAGTCTTAGAAAAACACTCCCCATTTATATAATGGATCCAACATCAAATCATTAAATAGCTTCTTTTTTTTTTTTTTTTTTTTTTTAGGAATTTTATGTTAAGAGAAATTATTATGTTTGATTAATTATTTGGTTGTCAATTAATTGGGTTTTTTATTTGAAGTAGGAAACAATATTTTTATCGAAGAAGACAGCTTTAAGATGAAAAAGTTCCTTACGTTTGGAACATGAAGCCTTGTACTGCTTCACCAATAGGTGCAAATCTTATTTATTTATATTACTGGTTTTCTACAATTAAAATATAGAGAGACACTAAAAATAATTGGTTTCATTCATGTTCATTTATCTGCAAAAAGAAAGTGTACAAAATCTGTTAATTGTTTATGGGGATTTGAAATGCTGATATTCTCAGAAGAAAGTGATTGTAATTTGGAAGACATTCGGTATTTACAAAACTGTATATGATATGTTGTTTTATGTGTTTTAATGTTTTTATGCTTATAGAAATAAGAATTGTTGACCAGTAGAATCCCTATTTTCCAAAATTTTTTAGGTAATTTTTTCCAATATTTTCTGTTTATGAAAGTTAATATTATTTCTTTACAATTTCTGAAAGTGTGGCCTATTTTGTTAACAAAAGCAATAGCGGTTTTGTTTTCTAGAATTGGAAATTATATGATATGCAAAGCAGAGTTCACAATGCAACTTTTACAAAGGGGGGATTCTGGAAGACGTTTCTAAGGGATATCACAACTTTTCCTTTTTCCATCTTTTCCTTATCATCTTTGAAAAATAGCACTAGACTACTTTGTCACTAGAATGAGTATATGAATTATGAACATAAATAGGAAAAACAGTTAAACGCAGATATGAGCATCAGTCTCCAACTCTACAAGAAGTAATTTAGAGGCAAACAATAGAAAGAAAGAAACATGCAGGGTTCTACCATGCAAACCAGTTTGAGTTTTGAGTTGGAGAACAGGAAGAAAGATTTGTTCAAAATGGCGATGAGAGGCAAATGGAAAGAAGTCGCAAGTATATATGCTGCAGATAGTAAGATTCACGAGATGAAGATCACGAGGTCTGGTGACACAGCATTGCACGTAGCAGTCTCTGATGGCCAAGAAGATATCGTGGAACAACTCTTAGAGATCATTTCCAGAGAAGGACCTGTACATGCAGAAAAAGTACTTCTGACTAAGAATGAGAGTGGGAATACTCCTCTTCATATTGCGGCGTCAATGGGGAACGTGAGGATGTGCAGTTGCATAGCTATTGTTAAACCTTCCTTGATAGGTGCTTTCAACAATGATAGAGAGACTCCCTTCTTCTTGACCGCTCTTCGCGGTAAGAAGGAAGCTTTCCTTTGCCTTCACAAAATCTGTGAACCTGGGCAAGGCTCTTCTTATTGTAGGAGAATGGATGGCGAGACTATTCTGCACTGTGCAGTAGCCGGTGACTACTTTGGTGAGCCAATTTGTCTAGATGCTAATTCTATATGAATATATAACTGAATTGTAGATAGTTCAGCAATATTACTGCAGCTAAAATCTCTGAATTAATATAAACATAAAAATTGTTTGTTTCTCTTAACAGATCTGGCATTTCAGATAATTCACCTGTATAAGGAACTTGTTAATTCTGTGAACGAACGCGGATTTACCCCACTTCATGTTTTAGCTAGTAAACCTTCTGCTTTCAAAAGTGGTAGCAACCTTGGACTATGGAACAGTATCATTTACCATTGTGAGTGTTCCTTTGAAGAGATTTGCTCTGTTTTATCTCTGTTTTTTATTTTTTATTATTATCATTATTTTTTTATATCTCTTTGTGTGTATAATATAAGGTATTTTTGTCTGTGCTTTATTATATGGAAGGTATATTTGTGGATGACCTCAAAGTAGAAGAACCATCATATGCCCGGGAATCACTGATAAAAAGCTTCAAGGAAGAAAAGAATCCTAACCATCCAGAAAACTATCAAAGTTGCATAAATTTCTTTCGGTTGCTGGGGAATGCTCTTCGAATTGGTATGATTCCGTTCTTGTTTCCACTTTTGTTTTGTACATTGGTACTGTTATGTTTTTTGGAAATTCTGAAAATAAAAGTAAAAAATCAGCAAATGGGAAGGCTTTTTATAGTAGGAATGTGCTCATAATTATGCTAATTGTTTTTTCCCCTGAAAGTGGAGTATTCTAAATTAACTTAGCGGCTTTTCATTTTTAGTGGTTTACAGCAGGGATCCAAAAAAACAGAACAAAAGCGATGCAGAAAACCCTGAAGGATCGAACGTTGCTCTCAATGGAAAAAAGAATGGTCAGCAATGCAATGCCACTCTGTTTAGATTCTGTTTCGTCAAGTTGTTATGAATGCAAGCTCTGTAACCAGACTATCCTGTGATCTACGAAAAGTCTGATGAAAAAGAAAATCTTTCTTCGTCTAGGAATGCTTAACAATGTGGTTTAGAATATATATATATATATATATATATATAGATGATGGATGGACACAGAAAAATAAAAATAAAAAATAAAACATATAAACACCAGTAGCAATCAGATATTTCATATCCTTAGCCATTTTAATCATGCATGAATTACAATATTATAGCTGGTTTCTTTTATTTGTTGAACAGAGTCCTTGGATGCAAATGTCATAATTAAGCTTAAATGGGTTAAATTAATAGGCCACATTGACATATATTATATACAATTTGTCCGTACAGGGAAAGAACCGACCCCAGCAAGTGAAGGGCAACACATATGTCCGTCAAATTACAGTACCTGCATTGAGTTTGTAAAGCTTATATACAAGTCAATCTTGATCGTTCTTGGACTCGGTAAAGATCCAAACTTAGTCACATATGCAACATAAATCTAAATTTCCCGACTTTTTTTTGTTAATTTACTGACAATATTTAGTACCGTTTTAAAAGGATCTAATGCCATAATGAAGATAAGGGAAAAGAAAGAAAAGCATAAATGGTCGGTTCAGGTCATGACTAAACTCCTGGAAAGCACTTCTATGTATGAATATGAACACACGGGAGAGACACCTCAAGAAACCCAAAAAGACGACGGAGAAGAAACGAAACCCTATGAAATTTCAGATGGTGGAGATGTTGCAGCTATAAATGTCCAGCCATTGACTCCTCCTAACTCTGCTGATTCCTCAAGATCAACCAACACACAAAGCACCGATAACCAAAAGAATAGTACTAATAGAAAAGGAGGTACTTAATTTGATATATATATATATATATGTCATTTTATGGCAAGTTTTTAATGTTGGCTAATGTGTATTGGCAAGTTAAAAACTAGTCAATATCTGCACCATAGAAAGATAAAAAGAAGTTAATTATATGGATGTGTCAGGGGAACCGGAGAGGGAAACCTCAGAAATAGAAAACAAGGAAACGGCCATACTAATCGCGGCAAAAAACGGAGTGACTGAAATGGTGGAGAAAATCCTTGAACTTTTCCCGGTTGCCATCCACGACATGAACGCAGAAAAGAAGAACATAGTACTATTGGCAGTGGAAAACAGGCAGCCTCATGTTTATAAGCTCTTGCTGAAGAGAAACATCCTGAGAGAAAGTGTGTGTCGGAAATTGGATAAAGATGGAAACAGTGCTTTGCATCTTGCAGCAACTCTTGGAGATTATAAGCCGTGGCTGATTCCTGGCGCCGCATTACAAATGCAGTGGGAAATCAAATGGTATGAGGTGAGCAAATACATTAATTTTTGTTTCAAATAATTAATATTTATTATTTTATTTTGTTGTGAATAATATATAATGCAATATCTGCAATCGCAGTTTGTGAAAAACTCCATGCCACCGCGCTACTTCGTCCGCTACAACAACCAGAGGAAGACTCCAAAAGAGATATTCACCGAAACCCATAAAGAACTTGTCAAAGCCGGCGGCGAGTGGCTCACAAACACCTCAGAATCTTGCTCCGTTGTGGCTGCGCTGATCGCCACCGTTGCTTTCGCAACCTCTACGGCAGTTCCAGGGGGTATCAACGAGAACAACGGTAAACCAAACCTGGAACACAAACCGGCTTTCGAAGTTTTCGCAATCGCATCGCTGGTCGCGCTGTGCTTCTCGGTGACGTCCGTGGTGATGTTCCTGGCTATCCTCACTTCCCGATACCAAGAAATGGATTTCGCGAGTGACCTGCCAAGGAAGCTTTTGGTGGGCTTGACATCGCTCTTCGTCTCCATCGCCTCCATGCTTGTTTCTTTCTGCGCTGGTCATTTCTTTGTGCTCGAAGATGAGCTTAAATACGCGGCTTTTCCCGTCTATGCAGTCACGTGTCTGCCTGTGTCTTTCTTCGCCGTTGCGCAATTTCCGTTGTACTTTGATCTTTTATGGGCTACTTATAAGAAAGTTCCCCAGCGCAGTTACAAAGTAGCCCCTCTATAGGAGTTTTATTGTTAACTTCCCACTCTACTTTGATCTTGTTCAGACCAGTTTTAAAAATCCCTTTCACTATTGGCAACAACACAGCTAATTGATTTTAGCTGAGGATGGTAGGACTTTTTGGTTGTGTGCGTTTGGTTATTAAATTTTAAAGAATTACAGTTATATATATGAATCTCCTCTCGAAGGGAGAAAAAAAAAAAAAATCTGGCTTTTGGACCTTTTTAGAGACTTTTACTTAGTATTTACTTTTTATTTAAATAAAACTAAATTTTATTATTAATCACTTATGTGGTCTTAAAAAAAAAACTTAAAATTTTACTTTGAAATATAAAAATATTATTATATTTTTAATTTGTTAACCTATAATATTGTTGGTTGGTTTCAAATTTGCCTAAATTGCAAAATTTTATAAATCAGACTTAAGTCCAATTAATTTGTGCCTTTCATCTGGCAAATATTGAAGCATTAGATTCTTGTGAAAGTTGAAAATATAAACTCCGTTTGGAATTTTGGCGGTGTGGGTTTAAGGAGGAAAAGAATAATTTCTTTTCTTTTTTCTTTTTTTTCTTTTTTCTGAAAGCAAGGAATGAACAACTTATATGCATGGAACACGTAACTTTTGGATCGAAGGCGGGGGAAAGGAATAATTTTAAATGCCACTCTAATTTTATGAAAGAATTACTATTATATATGATCATATCGTTTTCATCTCAAAGAAACAATATATATATATATATATATATTATATATATATGGCTGTTAGACTTTTATGCAGGCTTTTAGTTAGTATTTAATTTTTATTTAGATAGGAACTAAATTTCGTTATTAATTACTTATGTGGTCTACATCATCATGATGATAATAATAATAATAATAATTAAAGCTAAAAATTTTTACATTAAAATATAAAAATCTTATTAGATTTTTAATTTGTTGACCTACGATAATGTTGCTTAGTTTTGCATTTGCCTAAATTTTAAGACACTAAAACTTGAGGCGGCAAGATGCAATAAAATCCTTTATCTTTATTTGTTCCTTCCACGTGGCAAACATTAAAGCATTAGATTCTTGTGAAAGTTGAAAATATAAACTCTGTTCGGATTGCATATATGGGTTTAAAGGGGGAAACGAACAATTTTTTACTTTTATTTTATTTATTTAATTTTTTTTTGAAAGCAAGGAAGCGTATGCATGGAACATGTAACTTTTGGAATGAAGGCAAGGAAGGAATAATTTGGAATGCCACTCTAATTTTAAAGAACTACTGTTATATATGAATCTTTGTTTTATCTCCCCAAAAAAAAAAAAAAAAAAAAAAAAAAAAAATCTGATTGTTGGACTTTTATGCGAACTTTTACTCAGGATTTTATTTTTATTTTAGTATAACTAAATTTTGTTATTAATCACTAATATGGACTGCATTATGATACAAAAAAGAAATTAACAATTAAAGAAAGCTTAAAATTTTTACATTAAAATATAAAAATATTATTTTATTTTTAATTTGTTGACCTACGGCAATGTTGCCCGGTTTTACATTTGCCTATATCACAAAGTCCTAAAAGAAGAAATAGCAAAGTGCGATTAACTTTTTATTTTTATTTGTTTCTTTCGTAAAGCATTAGATTCTTGTGAAATTTGAAAATATAAACTATATTCGAAATATGTATATTGAGTTTAAGGGGAAAAGAGTATTTTTTTTTTTTTTTTTTTGTTTTTCTGAAAGCAAGGAAGATCAACTTGTATGCATGGGACATGTAACTTTTTGGATTGAAGAAGAGGGAAGGAATAATTTGGAACGCCACTCAAATTTTAAAGAATTTCTGTTGTATATGAGTTTCCATTTTGTCTCAGAGAAAAAAAAACAAAACAAAAAAAAAAAAACCAATCTAGTTATTGGACTTTTTTGCTTACCTTTACTCGGTATTTAATTCTTATTTCAGAAGAACTAAATTTTTTTATTAATCACTTATACAGTCTACATAATGATAATAATAATAATAATAATCTAAAGCTTAAAATGTTTACATTAATTACTATAACTTATTTATGGAATGCATACTTACCATATCAAAATTTTCCATATATGTAATGGGGGTTTACGTAAAGGTTATGATTTTTCACCTGAAACCAACGAGATTTTTTGAATTTTTGAAAGGAAAACTAGTTTCATATATATGTAAGAACAATTCTTTATAATTTGAGTGGCATTCCAAATTATTCCTTTCCCCTTCAACACAAAAGTTACATGTTCCATGCACACAAATTGTTCTTTCCCCCCAACCCAATATTTAGTACATTCCCAGCATAGTTCAAGTTTCCACACGCATCTAATGCCGCAATATTTGCTGGAGGAAAGAAAAAAAAAAAAAAATAGAATGATTGAAAAAAAAAAAAAAAAAAAAAACTAATGATCATCATTTTTTCAATTATCAAATAATTCGATATTACATGTGCTCGCTGTCTTCTTCTTATTGGAAAAATTAATTAAAATAAAACATATACGTAGTGAAACATGTTTCACACAAAATCCAGAATTGTTACGTACTCTAAGCATAACACTGCTCTGGAGTAGGATTTAACTTTGAAAAAGTAACTTTATTAATTCATATAGGAATATTTGGGACATACATAATTTCATATCCAATTCTTGGAAGAATACTCCACTTTCATGATGGATCTACGTCAAAGAATTAATAAGAATTATGTTTTCCTAATATTTAATTTGTTAATGAAACTTTTTGCAAAAAAAAAAAATGTTAATGAAGCTAATTAGTAATGTGTTTTTTTTATCCATAATTAAATATCTTGTAAGTCCGGCACCGTATAATTAATCTAACCACTGTCCAAAAACCAATAACAGTATCAGTAGTTTTGCGTTCCTCAAATGGAAATTTTTTGATATGCAATACAGTGTTCACAATGCAACTTTACAAACGGATTCCAATTCTGCAATATATGCTAAAGGTAAAGAAACAAATAAAAAATTAACAGAGCAATAATAAAAAAGAACTAATGATCTCGATACTATATATTATTAATTAAGTCATGTTACATGTGCTTGCAATATGTCTTCCTCAATCCAAATTGAAAGAAATTAAACATATTTAACGTATATAACGTTTTCCTATTCACTAAAAAACGTGTATATCTATATATTATCACCAAAAAAACAGTATATATATATACATCATTATTGTTTTTTTGAAAAAGCAATTAAAAAAATACACCATTGCTGTCAAATAAATATATAGCTAAATAATATCATTGTTATTTTAAAGGAAGGAAACGACAAAAATAACTTTTATAAATCACGCCTTTGTCCGGTCATATTTTGCTAACAAACAAACTATATATATATATATATATTCGCTATCCATTTATTTTATTTTTTATGTCGGAGATAATGGATTACAATTCGGGTTATTCTTCAAAGAAAAGGTAACTTCGATAGCTTTTGCTATACATACAGAGTCTCGTCCTCAACAATAAATAGTCTTTAATGGAAAACTAATCAATGCCAGTATTGGCTGAGAGCATATATATATATATATATATAATTGGTGTTCGGAACAATAAAGGTGATTCACATGGAAAGACTAGAGCTTTTTTCTACTTACACAGTGTCTGTGGCAGCACTGACGAAGGTGATTCTTATTCCAGAAGGGCAGATGATTACACTATACTGCACTCTGCAATAGAAGGGGAATTTATGGGTAACATAAAATTCATATACAGTTTTACTTTTGTTTGCTACCAATTACATACATATATATATATATATATATATGTATAATCTTCTATCAGATTGGCTTGACATACTCTAGATTTAATTGTAAAAGATATACATATATATATATATATATATATATGGATGTATAAACAATACAAAAACAGTATGATTACTTAAAGTGCAATATTGTTAACATACATTTCATGCATTTGACATGCAGATTTGGCATCTTGGATAATTCAAAAGTATGAAAAGCTTGTCCATTCCGTAAATGAGAAAGGTTATACCACTCTCGATCTTTTGGCCAGTAAACCTGCTGCTTTTCTAAATGGTAACAAACTTGGATGGTTCGATAAAATCATTTATAACTGTAAGTACAATGACTCTATTCAATTCGTTTTATTTTTATATTTATGTCCAAAAAGATATATAGAGTTGTGTATATATATATATATATATACATACAAAACTAGTATGCATCACTCTAACAATTAACAAAATTCTAAATTTTTCAAATTTTCAATACAATATTACATCAATTTCTTGTATGTTTTATTAACCAAAACTACATATATTTTCATATTAATATATATATATATATATTATATTTTGGATTAAAAAACATGACACATCTAAACATTTCCATAGACACATTAAAGGCCAAAAAATAATAATAATAATGAAAAACACGTCTTCCCTCCCCCCCCCCCCCCCCCCCCTCTCTCTCTCTCTCTCTTCCAAATGAAAAACCTGGCTTAGATGCAATTAATGGCCCATAGAAATGAAAGTCAAAGCAATTATCCTGTCCCTTATGGTCGGACCAGTGACGTAGTTATTTTTTTAAATAAATTGAGGAACAATTTTATCACTAAATTTTAAATCCAAAATTTGAAAGTTATCTAGGGAGCTTATTACCAATTGGACCGTTTTAATGGACCCCCACGCATCTAAAAATAATTTAGATTTTTGTACATGAAAATATTTTAAACTTGCAATACAAGAACCGATCAAAAAAAGATTGCAAAACAAAAAGGGTAAACTTGTTAGTTTGCAAAAAAAAAGTTGATTAGCCTTTAAAGTTTTGTTAATTCGAATTATAAAAGGATTATACATGCATAAAAGTTTCAACGGTGGGTTTACCACTTTTATAAATGAAAATTTCAAATTTAATTAAATAAATATGTAACTTTTATGAATATGAAATTGTAGATGAAAACAAAAGTATACTACGTGCAGGTTTTAATATTAAAATAATTTTAATCCTCGCTAACGTATACGCATTATTAAGCGCCATTTTTTTATTTTTAAATGTATATCACATCATTTTTTTATATGATTATTTGAAAGGTCTATCTGTCGATCTGCAGCTGGACGATGGATTCCGTGGAGAAGGTATACATGATTTCTTAGACGTACTGATTAATTAGCAATAGTCATATTTTTTTTAAAAAAAAGAAAATTGGGGATGGGGGTAATTTGCCATGGAAACTATAGGTCATTAAACACTTCCACTTTATAATAGTAATTTATTCATATGACAAGCTTTAGGAATTGTCACTTATCCAACTAAGCTTTTATTTTAAATTATTAATTAAAATGGCACTTTCAGCATATGCTCATTTAAAAATCTAAAAATTGAGATCCTTGATATTTATCTATTTATTCAGTAGCGCTGGGGCACCCAATTATTTAACAAAATGTGATTAGTAATTATATGTTTTTTAGCTCATTCCACTTGAATGGTTAAACAATATTAGAGAAAAAATATAAAAGAAATAAAAGTCTATCTCTCATTATCTTACATTTTTGGAAAAAGTAATAATTCAATTTAGCATTAAAACCTGATACAAAACTCCAAAAAAAAAAGAAAAAAAAAAGAGGCAGGCCAAAATATTATGCAAGTTTTAATAAAATATATAAAAAAAAATTAAAACACACCTCTTATCAACTTAAGCTTGAAAAGACAGTTGATATGGAGTATGAAGGTATGATACTAGGTAACAAGTACAATTTCCTCTTTTAAGAAAAATAATTAATTGAAACAAAAAACAAAAACAAAATCAAAAGGGGCAGGCTTACATATTATGCAACTTTTAAAAAAATATATAAAAAATAAAAATAAAACCCACCTCTCATCAATTTAAGCTTGAAAAAACAGTTGATATAGAGTATGCAGGTGTAATACTAGGAAAGGGGTATAATTTCCTCTTTCAAGAAAAATAATAAATTGATTTTGTTTCGTAATTCCTATTTTATAGAGCTTCCCTATATTTCCAGTGCCTATACAGTTGACACAGAGAAGGATGCAAAAATATTGTTTAGCACAAAACAACGAGTCGATCTCAATGATTAATTAAATGTCAATATAACTTTAATAACATTTTAAAGCATAATTAATTCATATTTTTTTTGTGTGAATTGATGAGTTAGCCGTGCTTCTTAGTGACGCTCCACTAGGCATTGATAATCCCTACTCTGTTTAATCTCGTTTGGAAACAAACTTAGCCTTTGTTAGGATGTGATCATTTCTAAATATACCTGTGTTTCTATTATTGTAATAGTTTTAACCATCTGTAATGTATCAATATGATTACCTTCTCTTTTTGTCTTTTTTTCCTTTTATGTATATCACATCATTTTTTACAGATGATAGCAGTGATTCATCTGTGGACACTACTGTCACTCAAGAAGGTAAATATAATTTCATTCAAATACCAATTAATTAGCAATAATCATAAGAAATTAATATTAGATCATGGAACCTATAGATCATTAAAGACTTGCACATGCGATTATATTACCAATCAAACTTCCCAGTATTTCTAGTGCCTAACTGTGATAGCCCAGACCACCCGCATATAGATATTGTCCGCTTTGGACCTGGAAAATCCTTTTACAATCCAGCCCTCACAGGTTTAAAACGCGTCTACAAAGGAAAGGTATCCACACGCTTATAAGCCATGCTTCGTTCTCTTTTCCAACCGATGTGGGACTTTACAATCCACCCCCATTGGGGCCCAACGTCCTCGCTGGCACACCGATCCAGGTCCAGCTTTGATACCATCTGTGATAGCCCAGACCACTCGCATGGAGATATTGTCCGCTTTAGGCTTGGGGAATCCTCTTACAATCCAGCCCTCACGGGTTTAAAACGCGTCTACAAGGGAGAGGTATCCACACGCTTATAAGCCATGCTTCGTTCTCCTTTCCAACCGATATAGGACTTCACACTAACTTACCAAGCGCAGAAGAAACGGATGATGTAGAGAAGCAAGCAACAAAAGTTCAAAGTAAAGCTTCACAAGGTTTCCGCAATTCCTACTCTTTCTTATAACTTGTATTTTAATATGAAATCAGCGGAAATTTTGATTTCTCTTCTATACACAGAAAGTAAGAAACTAGTAGAAAAAGGAACCGTGTTCACCGACTTTATCGGATTTTGTGCCAAAGAAACATTCGGTCTTATTGAACAAGGTAAGGATAAATGCAAATATATATATAAATTACAACTATAGGATTATGATATGTTGGGAGCCTATTAAGTTTTAATTAAAGATTGCCACTTGCCTAAATAGGTTTTTTTTAAAAAATTGCTAATTAAGGTGGCATCCTAAGTATCACACTCCAAATTTTGTGCACTTAAAATATAATTAAACACTCTAAAAGCAATTTCATAATAGTATTCAAGAATTTGAGGAAAAAAAACATTATTTAAAACATAACTGTATATCAAAATACGTTAATAATGAAAGTGCGCTATCAAAATAAAATAAATATATATATATATATATATATAGAATAATAAAAAACTTTCTATAAAAATTTAATCTTAAACCATAAATAAAATAAGGACAACTAAATCTAAAACTAAGTTAAATCCTTATCTACTTACAAGTTCAACTAATAGACACCTAAAACCATAAGAAAACTATGTGAGTAATAACTTAGTAAGCTACTAGGTTTTGCTTTTATATTAAAATAATTAAAAACATATTTTTATAGATTTACAAACCAAACATTCAAACACATTTCAAACATTCAAATATATTTCAAACATATCTTAATGCATATGCAATTAGTTCATTATATGCAGTAAAATAAGCTTAAACACAAAACGATTTATAGGTAAATATCTCCAAAACTAATCAAAACAATCATGCATATTTATCATCAAAAAAAAAAAAAAATGAGATCTGACACTTTCATATTTATCTGACTATCAAATTCATAGTGGGACTTTCCATACAAGTAGTCTTCTATTAGCAACCCAAAACTAAATCAATGTAACACCCCGTCTCGAAGTACACCGGAAATTTCTCAAATTTGATCGAGGTTGACCGGGTTTGACAATTGTTGACCAAGAAGGGGTCAAATGTTGACTTTTTGCTCCCGGTGGAATTTCACGTTGACCGAAGTACTACTGTGAAGTACGCATTGTCATGAGTTTATAGATTAGTAGCACGCTTGGTTTGGACATTTCGTTAAAAAGTTATGGACCTACAAAGTTTTTCAAATACAGTATTATTTTAATATTATTTTTAAAAATATGAATAATTATGCCACGTGTCACCAAGCGGGATGCACCATGTGTAATATTTTAGAAGTGACACATGTCAGCAATAAGAAAATACTATATTATATTATTTTGTCTTTATTTTATATATTATTATTTTATTATTTTAATATTTATTTATTTATTCTTTTTTTTTTTGTCCTTTTCCTTTCTTTCCTTCCCATTCCCCACGTGGGAAAAACACTTTTCTTTTCTTTTCTTTTCCTTTCTTTCCCTTCTCCTTCTTCCTCGAGCCCAAAAAACACCAGCAAAACACACACAGTGACTTCTCTCTCTCTCTCTCTCTTTCTCTCTCTCTCTCTCCCCCTCTCTCTTTGACCGGTCATTTTGGCTGGGTTTCAATGGCTGGAAGGCAACACGCACTGGTGGGCTTGAGAGCCCATGGTTAGGCGACATCGGTGGCCAATTTTCAGGCCATTTGGTTGGCGGACGCGCTGGGATCGGCCGTCCAAAACCGGCGACCGGCGGTCCTCCGACTGACCCCTTTTTCTGGGGTTTCCGACCGTGAGACCAGTCCTCTCCACTAGTTTTTGACCCCTTGGTTCCAAAAATGACTTCCATTTGCCCAAATTCCAAGCTGTTTGTGAGATATGTGGAGGGGAGTGTTTGGCCGACACTTTTCGTTCATTTTTTGGCCATCACCGACGAAATTAAGGTCAATGGAGGTCGGTCATGTGATCCTTGTCTCACTAGATTTCTATAGACACCTCATTTGTGAATTTTGGATACCGTTTGTGTTAGCCCCGGGTACCGAGTATTATTTACCAGAATAAAATATTAAATTATTTGACCCTGTGTAATATTGTTGTTTAGAAGCACGTGTGAGCCGTAGAATTAATCCTATGGAGGCTCTTGGTTGGATTGCATACTCAAGGTGAGTGATGCACCTTCAAAATTATTTTGGGTTGGTAAATTGTATATATTTTGTGTTGATTATATATTTGGAAATTTTATTTCATGTGTTAATTGTTTAGTAAATTTCTAATTGAATTTTTATGCCAAAATTGAAGGAAATTAAATTATTTGTGTATTATAAATATTTTGGGTTTTAAGAATTTTCTTGAATTTGAGGTTTAATTTAATAATTATTGGATTTTGTTATTGGAATATTTTATAATTAGATATTTGAAAAATATGTTTTATGTATTTGATATTAAGAGAATTTCCATCTAAATTATATTGCCAATACATGTTGTTTTAATATATGTTTGGGCGCCAAGAATATATTTGGGAATTAAAAAAAATTGTGATTTCAATTTCTTTTATAATTGTTATGTTTATCATGCGATTTAATTATAATTTGAAGTTTGAGGACTTGAAGGAATATTTATTTTAAATTATTATCGATTTCATTAATATATTTGAAATTGATGGATTTATACTGGAGATATTAAAGAAAAAAATGTGGGATTGTCAATTTGAAAAATGGTATGATTCCCACGGTGAGTTTTAGAAAAATTATTATATTTTTAAAATAATATGGCTATTTATTTTAGACGCACTCATACAGTACTGGTGTTCTGTACTGTGTATGTGGATGAGCGCGCAATTTATAATGTCAGGACCCATCCAAAATTCCTCCTCGGAACCCTAGACAAGCCCTGATCCCAGGGAAATACCACCGAACCTTCCAACGGAAAATCCGGCAGCACCTCCCCTAAGGGTAGAACTAACCAAAAATTTCCTGCACTGAAAACACACTTCTATATCGTCCCCTTATTCCTCCCACAATACTACAAGTTGATTCTACAAATTTAAAGCACTCCAAAAGAATAACAGTAACTCAGTGCATAAATAATACACAAGTATCCAATACAGTGTACAGAGCTTCATGAATTACTATTAAATATAGAATACAACAAGAGTGAAAGAAGTATTACAACTGCAATAAAAGAAGAACAGGGTACTTCACGAACTAAGACAGCGATGAAGATCAAGTCCGCTCCGGATGAATACCGACAAACCTGGTACCTAGAGGAACGGAATTTAAAAATATGAGATGCTAATCATCTCAGTGAGTGACCCTATCTACTATACAATTATAATACCACGGTAATAAAGTAGATAAATAATAATTAATTGGAAATAATAATTTCTCTCAAAACCCTTACAAAACCCTTTATTCGTATTCCCCGAAAACCAAGACATCAACTCATTCAAATGAATATCAAATAAAATATAATAAGTCAAGCATCCAAAATTTATAATTTAAAGGAAATTAATTTAAATTATGTAAAGGGAAAATTAAATCAACTTAAAATACCCATTCAAATAAATACTAAAAACAGTATTAATTATATTTTTAATTCCAATACAATCTCAAAATATTTATTTTAAAATCCCAGTTCTGAAAATCACTTGATGCACCCACTATATACCAGTGGCGCCAACAGTACCCAGCGTCCCAAGGTACCGCTAGACAGGAGGTTATAGAGAGAAAACGGCATACGGTCGCGTGGCGTCCTACCGCGCCGCTGCAAACAGATGTCCCGGCCATGGAGCGGCGGCCTACCCTCATCCGATGGCAAACACAGGACAACCCCATAAAATCACCTGCGCGCTACTCACACACATCCGTGCGCTAATCACATCCGTGTGCACACTAATCATATCACATACAAACAGAACACCAGTACGTGTATGGTGCATCTAAAAATCATAAATCAGTACATCTTAAAATTTCAAATTTCCCATAAATATACCGGGTTTATCCCATCCAATTAAACCCGTAATTTTTCCACAATTCCTTTATAATCATCATCATAAATTCATCGCATAAATTCCATAATTTTCAAATTCACCAGCTCTCAAATCCACCAATTTAAATATTCAATTTTTCCAATAGCATAAATATTTTTGAAATATAATAAATTAAATCACATAATATTCCAGGGGCATACTTATAAAAATTAAAGTCACCAACATAAACAAATATTTTCCTTAAAATATTTGAAAATCAAATCATGCCCAAAATAATGTTAAAACCACAAGAATTTCATATATAATTAAATTCCACAATTCTCAATACCATAAAATAATTTTCACATGGCATAAATTTATATAATGATATCTTCTTTAATCAAAATAAATCCACCAAATAATTTTCACAATAAATCAATTAAATATTTGACACATAGAATATAAATTTCAAACATTCAATCCACACAGAATATTCACAATTTTAATTCCCGAAATTAATTTGAAGGTGGGTCACTCACCTGGAGCACGCAATTAATCAAAGATCCACCATAGGATCGATTCCACAATTCACACGTGCTCTTAAACACAATTCACACACAGTCAAATAAATTAATATTTTATTCGGGTAAATAATACCCGATACCCAGGGGGGTTAAACAAAAACGTTAACCAAAATTGTCGAATAATATACCGAATCGAAGTTTGTGGAACGAGGATCGCATTACCAGTCTCCATTGACCCTAATTCTGCCGGTGGTGGCCGGAAAGCTTCGGCTGGTTTTGATCTCCTCGTATCTCGCAAACCGCTTCGAATTTTGGGAATTGGAGGTCATATTTGAACTCAGAGGACCCAAAATAGGGGAAGAGGGGTGGCAATTTGGACTGGGCTAGCCGGAAACAGCGAGAATCGCCGAAAAAAATTCAACCCGCCGCTGTGACTTCACCGGCCTGATTTGGGTGCGTTGCCGGCCGGCCGGCAGCCAAATTTGGCTGGTGAGCTCGCCGGCGTGTGGGCTTGGACGGTGGCCGGCGCATGTGGGCAATGGGTGGCCGGAAAAAATAAACACGGGAGAGAGAGAGAGACAGCGGGTGAGAAGAAAAATTAGGGAAAAAGGAAGAAGAAGAAGAAGAAGGGCCCGTGCCCTTTTTTCCCACGTGGGGAAAAGAAAAAAAAGAAAAAGAAAAAGGAAAATAAAATAAATTAATTAAATAATATTAACAAATAATATTATTATATAAAATAACAATAAAATAATAATTTGATATTAAACATGGTTGACATGTGGCATCTCACCATGGTGACACATGGTCACATTTATTAAGTCACACGTGGCACATCGTTACACGTTTAAAAATAATATTAAAATAATACAGTATTTGAAAAACTCTACAGGTCCATAACTTTCAAACCACATGTCCAAATCGGACGTGCAGCTAGTTTACAGACTCGTATCGACGAGCACTTCACAACCATGCATGAGTCAAAGCTCATTTCCCCATAAATAAAAAGTCAACTCCGGCACCCTTGGACAGTTTGGACTCCAACTTGTTTTGCTCGTAACTTTCGAACCGTAGCTCCGTTTTCTACGTGCTACTAGTCTACGAACTTGTGCCAATGTGTACTTCTTAACGGTACCTCAGTCAACTTAGAATTCCATTCAAGTCAAAAAGTCAACTTTTGACCCCCTTGGTCAAAGTCAACGGTCAACCTCGGTCAAAGTTGGAAAATTTCTGTTGTACTTTGGGACGGGATGTTACATATAATGTCTCCCGTGAGTTGCCATCGGACCGAGGACAGGCAAGTTTGATATTGCCCATAAGCCGCCCCCTTCCATGGCCGGGATGACGGTTTAAGCAGCGGCGCTGTCGGGACGCCGAAGCGACCGTATACAAGTTTCTCTCTTTAACCTCCCGCCGGACGGTGCTTGGGATGCTGGGTATCGTAGGGCATTACTGCTATATAGTGTGATGCGTCAAGTATTATTTTTCAGATATAAATTTCAAATCCTAAAGTTTTAAAGTAGCATTTAGATTAAATGTATTTAATTTGTTTTATCACTTATTTCCAATTAGTATTTTTTAAAATGTATTTATTCATATTTTATGTCATTTATTTTAAATTAATGGTTTTAAAATGCATCTTGGCATAAAAATATTATATAGATTGGTTGAATATTTCAAAATGAATATTATAGTATTTTTCTACCACTTATTTTACAGGATTGTTTGTAATTATTTAAATTATATTTTTGACACTGTTTATTTTGTTTCATTAAATCAAATTTTATGAATTATATATTGAATTTCGCTTTTATGTTATATTTCTTTAATGCAACTATTCCAAATTTATTTTATTATATTTTATTCGTATTTGGATTATTTAAATTTTTATTAAATTAATTATTCCTTGATTTTTTTTGGGGCATAAAAGATTGGGTTTTGCGAAAATATTTTAAAAGGGGAACTTTTCCAACTGAGTGAATTGTGAGAATTTTGAGTGCAAGTTTTATTTTCTAATAATATAATAATAATAATTATTATAATTATTATTATCGTTATTTATTAGTAGATTGGGTTACTTACTGAGATGATTAGCATCTCATATTTTTAAATTCCGTTCTCCTAGGCTCAGGTTAGTCAACGTTGATCGTCCGGGGGTGAGCTCGACATCTTGGTTCGTTGCCGAAAGTTCCAGAGGCTTTTCCTTCCTTCCTTTCTATCTTGTATTATTTCCTTTTTATCATTTATTGTATGAAATTTCATACTTAATTGGATTGTATAATGCTCTCTATACTGATTGGACAAATATTTATTGAATCATATATTGATTCCCTGTCATTTACTTGGAGTGCTGCAAATCTGTGGAAATATATTGTAGTAAGGTGGGAGGAATAAGGGGATGTATCTAGAAGTGTTTTTCGTGCAGGATAATTTTGTAGTAAGTTCAACCCTTAGGGGAGATACTGTCGGATTTTCCGTTGGAAGATTCGATGGTATTCCCCTGGGATCAGGACTTATCTAAGGTTCCGGTGAGGAATTTTGGACGGGTCCTGACAATTAACGTATGTGAGATAAATACAAGTGGAGAAATCATAGATTTTTAAAATAGATGAACACACATACCCAAAGGTGAGTGCCAAACTCCGAGTTTGATTGTCAACAAGTCTTCCACATATAACAACACATCTACACCAAAGGTGAACAACCATAAATTATTAAGGAAGGTCCTAACATGATTCATCTCAACATATGAATATATAACATGATTCATCTCGACATATGAATATATACATACTTACAAGTACGAATCACTAAATAAGGTCTTAACATGGTGCACCAAATTTGCCTACTAAGCGCCAAATAGAACAAACTACCAAAACCACACAAATTCATATCAATAGTTTCACAAATGCATAATATGTCAAAGATTTATAAACAAATTCTTATCATATCAAAGATTTAAAAACAAATTCATATAAAAAAAATTTCTAACTCATAGACATAACAAAGTCCTAAAAATCACATTTCAAAACGTTATCATTGTTTTTTTTTAAAAAAAAAATATAAGTAATTTACAAAATAAGCATTTATCAATAAATACATAGGTTTTTTTATGATTACAGAAAAAATCTAGTGAACTTATCTTGAACACAATCAAAGAACAAAGCAATATATTGAATATGTTTCAATATAGATTCTCAACCTGTAAATCAAGTTTAAGAATATCATATAAGCACAATATATCTAACAAAACTAATGACGACAACAATAGAGCTATCCAAATAACCCCTTTAACTCTCTTCTAAGTTAAGACAAAACTAAGAATGATCAAAACATAAATTTATTAGCCAAAGCAATGGTAAGAATGATCAAAACATAAATTTATTAGCCAAAGCAATGGGAGACCCTCTAAAACTCTTTTTAAGGTCAATATAAAAATTCTAAATCACTAACTATAAAATCATATGCTTATAACATATAATCATATCACTAAAACTCCATTATATACCAGATTATCGAAAACCAGTCTCAAAACAAGAACTAATTCCTTAGTCAAAGGATATCACCTAAATATAAAAATTTACAAAGGTATTGTATACATGCATAACTGATTGTAGAAAAATTTATATCAAAATCATAATTAAAACCCATTCAAAACTCATTATAAAGTTGACACAAAAATACTGAAAATATCATATTTTTATAAATATACATTTAATGTCCAATCTGTATCTCATTCATAAATTTATTTTTCATTTGAAATTTAACAAAATAATATTAGATACATTTATGTACTCATGTATATTTTAATGTATAACATCCCGTCCCGAAGTACACCGGAAATTTCTCAAATTTGATCAAGGTTGACCGGGTTTGACTGTTGTTGACCGAGAGGGGTCAAACATTGATTGTTTACTCCTGATGGAATTTCACATTGACCGAGGTACCATTAAAATGTACACGTTATCACGAGTCCATAGACTAGTAGCACATTGAAAACGGAGCTACAGATTGAAAGTTATGAGTAAAACAAGTTGAGGTCAAAACTGTCCAAGGGGTGCCAGATTTGACTTTTTGTTCATGCAAAGTTGAGCTTTGACTCATGCATGGTTGTGAAGTACTTGTCGATACGAGTTCATAGACTAGTGGTATATCCGATTTGCACACGTGGTTTGAAAGTTATGGACATGCAAAGTTTTCCGAATACCGTAATATTTTAATATGCTTTGACTTGAGTGAACAATGTGTGTGCCACGTGTCATATTTTCAGCCAATCCCATGAGTGAATAGTGTCACCCACGGGTGGCTTTTATTTTGGCCAAAACACGTGAGCCGAGGGGAAAAGAGAGAAAGAGGGGAGGAGAGAGAGAGAGAGGGGGGGAGAGAAGCCACCACCACCGGCCACCACCGTTGACTGTCGTCCAATCACTTTTAAGCCACACATGCCACCTTAGCTTGAAGCCCACTTGAAAACTAGCCGGCCAGCCAAAAATCACGACCAGATCCCGGTGATGCGCCTGGATCGGGGCATTTTCTGGTGAGTGGTCGACTTCCTTCTCTCGCCAATATCTCCCAAACCAAACCTTTGTTTGCCTCACTGCCAGTCCCGTTGAGTTACCCATCACCATATATGTCACTTCACTAAGTTTCATGGCCAGTGGCCACCGGACGCGCCGCCGGCGGTGGCAGATTTCGGTGACCACGGGGGCTCACCGGAAAACCCAATTCTGGTGAGTTTTCGATCACCCCACCTATCCTTCCCTACTAATTTGACCTCCCTAAATCCCAATCCAAGGTCTCTTTCCTCCAATTTACGACGGATTGAGAGAATCGAGGACTTGAATTTTGAGAGCTTTCCGACGAGATCTCGGCCACCACCAGTCCGATTTGTGGGAGGTAAGCCTCAATCCGTGATCCTCATTCTATAAGCTTCATTTTGGTATATTACTCACAAATTTTGGTTAACGTTTGTGTTAAACCCCCCGGGTACCGGGTGTTATTTATCCAAATAAAATATTAATTTATTTGAGTTGTGTAATATTATTGTTCTAGGAGCACGTGTGAGCCGTAGAATTGATCCTATGGAGGATCTTGGTTGGATTGCATGCTCGAGGTGAGTGACCCACCTTCAAAATTATTTTGGGATGTTAAAATATATATATATATTTTGTGTTAATTGGTTATTTGAAAAATATGTTTTATGTGTTGAATATTTAGTAAATTTCTATTTGGAATCTTGATGCCAAAATTGAATGAATTATAATTATTTGTGCATCAAAAAATATTTTGATTTCAAGAATTTTATGGATATGGAATTTTATTAATAATTGTTAAATTTTATTGTTGGAATATTGTGTAATTAGAAAGTTTTTACGTGAATTTTAATATATACTTAATATTTGAAGGAATTTCCATTTAATTTTACAATACCGATTTATAATGGTTTTAATATATGTGTTGTTGCGAAAAATGTATTTGGGATTTTAAAAGAATTATGGTTTAAGGTTTTTAATTAATTATTGTTGAGTTTGATGTTGATTTTATAATGCATAACAAATGCGTTTACATTATTTTGAGAATATATGAATTTCATGTGGTTTTAATAATATTTCTGGCATGATTTGATTTTAAAGATTTCAAGAAAAATATTGGTTTAAGTTATGGTGCTCTCAAAATATATATTTACGCACTTGAAATATTATCTAGTTAAGTTTATGATATGAGAAAAATTATATATTATCGATGGATTTATACTGGTGATATTAAAGAAAAATGTGGAATGGTGAATTTGGAAAATGGTATGATTCTCACGGTGAGTTTTGGAAAAATCGTTATTTTTAAAATAATATGGTTATTTATTTTAAACGCACTCGTACAGTATTGGTGTTCTGTACTATGTATGTGGATGAGGACGCAAGTTATAATGTCTCCCGTGAGTTGCCATTGGACCGAGGGCAGGCAAATTTGATATTGGTCATAAGTCGCCCCCCTCCATGGCCGGGATGACGGTTTAAGCAGAGGCACTGTCGGGACGCCGAAACGACCATATGTAAATTTTTCTCTTTAACCTCCCGCTAGATGGTGCTCGGGACGCTGGGCATTATAGGGCATCACTGGTATATAGTGTGGTGTGTCAAGTATTATTTCTCAAGTATAATTTTCAAATCCTAAAGTTTTAAAGTTGTATTTAAATTAAATGTATTTAACTTGTTTTATCACCTATTTATAATTAGTATTTTCTAAAATGTATTTATTCATGTTTTTATCAATTATTTTAAATTGGTGTTTTAGAATTTTATTTTACCATGTTGATATTATTTATTTAAATTTTGAGATTTTAACATGAATTTTATTGTATTCTTTTATCTATTTTAAATTGAGGTTTAAAATCTTTTAAAATGTTTACTTGATTATTTCATTGATTTAAACAATAAATTTTATAATTTATATACTGAGTTTATTGTTGTTTTATACCAAATTTCTTTAATATAAGTTTATTTATGATTTTATTTATTTTATCTAGTGATATTTATTCTAAATTTAATTATTGGATTTTTAAAATGTTTTCAATATATATATTGAGTTCTAAATTAATATTTGTATTTATGTGCATTTTAAATTATTGCATTCCGTTTAATTTGATACTTCCTTGATTATTTTTTTATGTAAATTTTATTGTGATTTTGCTTATTTTATTTATGACATTTTGTGTACAATTTAATAATTATTATTAAAATTATTCTTGTTTCTTATTATGCATTCTAGATCTTTAATTTAATGTATTTTATTTATAATTTATTTAATTTATTATTCCTTGATTTTTGGGGTACAATTATTGGGTTTTGTGAAAATGCTTTAAAAGGAAAACTTTTCCAACTGAGTGAATTGTGAGAATTTTGAGTGCAAGTGTTATTTTCTAATAATAATAATAATATTATTATTATTATTATTATTATCATCGTTATTGATTAGTAGATCGTGTCGCTCACTGAGATGATTAATATCTCACGTTTTTAAATTCCGTTCCCCTAGGCTCAGGTTAGTCGACGTTGATCGTCCAGGGGCAAGCTCGACATCTTGGTTCGTTGCTGAAAGTTTCAGAGGCTTTTCCTTCCTTCCTTTCTATCTTGTATTATTTCCTTTTTATCATTTATTGTATGAAATTTCATACTTAATTGTATTGTATAATGCTTTGTATACTGATTAGACACATATTTATTGAATCGTATATTGATTCCCTGTTATTTACTTGGAGTGCTGCAAATCTGTGGAAATATATTGTAGTAAGGTGGGAGGAATAAGGAGATGTATCTAGAAGTGTTTTTCATGCAAGATAATTTTGTGGTAAGTTCAACCCTTAGAGGAGGTTCTACCGGATTTTCCATTGAAGGATCCGGTAGGGTTTCCCTGGGATCAAAGCTTATCTAGGATTTCGGTGAGGGATTTTGGACTGGTCCTGACATTATGGGCCAGAGAAAAGTAAAAAATATGGTTAAAATGAATTTAATAACTTATTGACAGAAAGTGAAAAATGATGGTTCATAGGGAGCTCAATCCTAAAAATAAAATAAATAAATAAATAAAATTCACTATGATTAGAAAGCAAGACCAAAAGAGGTGAAATTTTACAAAGTTACATTTTATTCGGGACCAAAAGAGGTGAAATTTTACAAAGTTATACTAAAAATAGCATAAATACTTATTAGCTTTTTAAAGCCCAAAATGTAATTTAAATAGAATTTCTACCCCTTAATTGAGCTGAACAGGAAATAAAAGCTAACACAAGCATATATCACTCAGAAAATCTTCCCGGATAAAATATATGGAACTTTAATCCAAATTTTTACATAGTAAAACTAGACATAGAGAGGTTACTGCACATAAAATTTCAAGTCAAAACAACTTTGTTTAGGTCTATTTTGAAATTTTACAAATTGGCCATACTGCTGCCATACAAAAAACCAGACAGAAAACGTAAATTTTAAAATTGCAAAATAAATTGAAAACAAATCTAAATCTGACTCAAATAAATTTGTGTGTAGTATCATCCATAAAAATTTTGGAGTCATAAATTTTTTAGATATTTAAAATAAATCTGAATAGTCACATTATACAGATCTTATAGAAATTGCATTTTAGGGTTTCATAATCTAAACTTCAATTTAACCCTAGAAATCCATCCCATAAACCAAATAAAAGCCTATAAAACATCAAATAAACACATAAATATAAAAATACCAACCTTGACAATCGTTCAAAACTTCTAAATCCTCTTCTTTACGCTCCAGTAAACCCAAAGATCAATAAGAACCTCCAAGATAAAGGAAAAATTTAATTACTCTAAACCATTAAACAAAGATCTCAAAAATAAAACCCCAATAAATCCTTCAAGGCAACTTGTAGAAAAGGAGAAAACTTACGTACCTTAACTCCTAAGCTAGGAATTCTATTCCCATTCTAAACATATATATATGAATAGACCTAGGTTTCCTAACTCTAGTTTAACTCTAAGAATAATAATAATATAATTTTTATTATTAATCTAAAGTAGTAAAACAAAATAAATAACTAATATATAATTTCCTAAATAAATGAAAGCACATAAACAATAAATATAACACACTATGAAAATATATATTATTTAAAAGTCGCTTGTTACACTAATTAAGCACTTCCTAATAGTTCTGGATCCTAAATACATGTAATTAATATGATATATTACATCAAATTATATATAATCTGGGAGTCTACCCACTTAATTATGGGCGTGCAAGCCTACAGTAACAAAAATTACATGTATATATATATATATTATATACAACAAGGCTCTTATACAGGACACCCTTGATTTTGTAATATATGCACACAATATATAAACATCTTTCTAATTACCTATGAATTAATGTTTGAATAGTAACTATGAGGATAAAGAAATACATTAAAGACATACGAGAAACAAGAAAGAAGCATGAATGGAGTGTTGCGGTCATGAATAGACTCCTAGAACTTGCATCTATCTATGTGTACGTAGACCCTGCAGGTGGAGACGAAAACAACCCATTCAATGTTCCTCTACTAGAGTCCCAGGAACCTGAACAAGAACACCACATAGTCGAAGCCAACTCATCCAAAGTTACTGGTAATTAAAATGCACTATATATATATATGTGTGTGTGTGTGTGTGACACCTCATCCAAAGTTTTGCAAAAGTCTGGTAATTAAAATGCATAATGTGTGTGTGTGTGTGTGCGCGCCCGCGCGTAGTTTTTTGCTTTGGTAATTATATATATATATATATATGTTCGTGATAATCACAGAGAAGGAGGAGAAAATCAAATCGGAAAGACGAGGATCAAACAAATCAGTAGTATTAATTGCAGCCAAAAATGGAATAGAAGAAATAGTGAAGAGGATCCTTGCAGAATATTCAGTGGCCATTACTGACAGGGATGCAAGTAAGAAGAATATAGTGATATTGGCAGCAAAGAATAGGCATTTGAATTCTGTAAAGAAGTAATCCTCAAGAGCTAAGGAGTTAAGAACTGATGTGCATCGAATACTCAGGCTTGTGAATAAAGGAAGTAAGAAACGGCACCGTTTTGATGTAATATGTTTACACAGCATTGAGAAGAACGATAGCGTTTTAACTTGGTTTTAATGGTTTAAGTGGGATAGTGTCATATTATCATGACGGTGGGTTTATCAGGTTTAACTGAATCATGTACAGGCCATGTGAGTTGGTTAGGTTGGTTATGTGAAGGATTAATTGCCATTGGTCCACGTCATTTAAAATGCCACATCAGCAACAGCAATGGTGTATATATATAACGGTCATCGTCTTCTTCCTCATTCACTTCTTGAATTTGCAGAGTTGCAGAGCAAAGGTTGAGTTGGTTTTCAGGGATTGAGAGAGAAAGTTAAGGTTTTCTTGTTTGTACAAATTCATCGAAGTGTTCTGTAGGTGTAGGAACAATTTCTTTGTGAAATTGTTCAAAGTTTAGTTGAGTGAGGGTGTATATGGGCTTACGGATTGGGTTGGGTGTTTTCTGAGTGATTTTCCATTATAGAACCTGTTAAGCTCTTGTTTTTCCTCATTTATCAATAATAGCAGAAGCTCAGAACCTGAGCACGAGGACGTAGGCAATTCTTTGGCCAAACCTCGTTAAATGGTGTTTGCATTTTACTGTTTTTATATTCCTTGTTCTTTCTGATTTCCACAACAAGTGGTATCAGAGCTTGGCTCTTAGTCTTTCTGGAAAAGTTGGTAAAGATTCTTTATCAAGAATTGTGCAACTTCATCTGATCAAAAATGGCCTCGAAGATTGAGGTGGAGATCTTCAATGGCAAAGGGGATTTCTTGCTTTGGAGGAAGAAAATGAAGGCTATCCTTGTCCAGATGAAGGTAGCAAGAGCCATAGATGGAACCTTCTCTACAGATCTTTCAGAAGATAAGAAATTGGAGATGGATGAGATTGCTCTAAGTACGATCATTCTTCACTTGTCAAACAGTGTGCTAAGAAAGGTAGATGAGGTAACCACCATTTCTGAAATGTGGCATAAACTGGAACAACTGTATCTGGTAAGGTCTTTACCTGATCGTATTCTTTTGCTTGAGCAGTTCTTTGGCTTTAAGATGGACACCAATAAAGATTTAGACTCTAATCTTGATATATTTAATCGAATAATACTTGATCTTGCAAATTGTAAAGTCACTTTTAGTGATGAACACAATGCTGTAATTTTGTTAAATTCTTTACCTGAATCTTATAGAGAGGTCAAGAATGCCATAAAGTATGGCCGTGATTTCTTGTCCTTAGATATGGTGATAAGTTCATTAAAATCTAGGGACATAGAAATGAAATCTGAGTCTAAGGGTGAAGGGCTTAATGCTCGAGGAAGAAGCCAAACAAGAAACTTTGGTACTTCTGAATTTAGAGCCAAAAGTATAAACCATTCTAGATCCAAGTCTAGAACTAGAGGTCGAAAGTTTTATTACTATAAGAGAGAAGGTCATATAATGAAATTCTGCTACAAGAAGAAGAGAGATGACAAAAGTAAGAGTCAGGAGAGTGGTGATCTTGTTGCTGTCACCTCAAGTGAAGATTCTGGTGAGGCTCTTGTGGCTGATACTGAACAAAATAAGACTGAATGGGTTTTAAACTCAGAATGCTCATTTCATATGAGTCCTATACTTGATGTTTTTCAATCTTATAAGGAATATGAAGGAGGACAAGTTCTCCTTGGTGATGATCATTCCTGTAAAGTTGTTGGTATAGGTAATGTTCAATTTAAACTTGATGATGGTACTGTTAAGACTCTAAATTCAGTTAGATATGTGCCTGGTTTAAGGAGAAATTTAATTTCCCTTGGGATGCTTGATGATGTTGGTTATACCACTAAAATTGAAAATGGAAAAATGAGGATTTCAAAAGGCTCTTTTGTTGCTTTTAAAGGCATTAAGAAAAATGGTCTGTATGTTTTGCTTGGTGAGGCTGTTTGTGATTCTTGTAATGCTTCAATTCACACTTATGTGGATAACACTCTGCTATGGCATAATAGATTAGGCCATATAAGTGAAAAGGGCATGTATTATCTGAATAAGCAACACGTTTTTGGTAAAGATCAGATAAGCAAATTAGACTTTTGTGAAAATTGCATTTTAGGTAAGCAACATAGACTCAGTTTTAACTTGAGTTCAAATAGAGCCAAAGCTATGCTTGATTATGTTCATGCTGATCTTTGGGGTCCTGCTAGAGTTTCTACTCAAAGTGGAAATAGATACTTCATGTCTATTATAGATGACCATTTTAGGAAAGTGTGGGTCATTTTATTGACGTCCAAAGATGAGGCCTTCAACAAGTTTTAAGGAGTGGAAACTACTTGTTGAAAAACAAGCAAATAGGACAGTAAAGGCTTTAAGAATAGACAATGGCCTTGAGTTCTGTAATAGGGAGTTTGATAATTTCTGTAAGACTCAAGGAATTGTGAGACACAGAGCTGTCAAGCATATCCTTCAGCAAAATGGTGTTGTTGAGAGGATGAATAGAACCTTGCTTGATAAGGTAAGGTGTATGCTAGTGTCATCTGGCTTGCCAAAGTTGTTTTGGGGTGAAGCAGTTATGACTGCTATGTATCTTATTAATTTGTCACCCTCAACTGCTTTGAATTTTGAGACACCTGAGTAGGTCTAGTCTGGAAAGTTGCCAAATTATGATAATTTGAGAGTGTTTGCATGTGCAGTATATGCACATTAGTCAGAAGTTAAGCTTGAACCTAGAGGCATCAAATGTGTTTTTCTAGGATATCCTCAAGGTGTCAAGGGCTATAGGCTTTGGATTAAGGATAGAAGTGGTTTTAAGGTCATTGTTTGTAACATCCCACATTGGTTGGAGAGGGGCACGAAGCGGTCTTTATAAGGCTGTGGATACCTCTCCCTTCAAGACGCGTTTTGACAAAAACCTTGAGGCCAGGGGGGAGAGAGGGAGTGAACCCTGGGCCAAAGAGGACAATATCTTGATGCGGGTGGTACTGGGCAGTTACAGTGGTGTTAGAGCCAGACCCGGATCGGTGTGCCAGCGAGGACATTGGGCCCTAAGGGGGGAGGATTGTAACATCCCACATCGGTTGGAGAGGGGCACGAAGTGGTCTTTACAAGGCTATGGATACCTCTCCCTTCAATACGCGTTTTGACGAAAACCTTGAGACCATGGGGGAGAGAGGGAGTGAACCCTGGGCCAAAGAGGACAATATCTTGATGCGGGTGGTACTGAGCTGTTACATTGTCAGTAGAGATGTCATTTTTAATAAGAATATTATGCCTTGCAAGAATACTAACAATGCAGGTACTAAGAGTGAACAACAACAACAAATGTCAAGGCAAATGGACTTAGTAATCCCTGAGATTGATTTTCAAGACAATGAGGAAAGTGCATCGAAGGAACCAATACCACAAGCTGAAGTTCATGGAACTCTTGAGCATTTAGAATCAGATTCAGATGAAGAAAGGCAAAGACAACAGCTTTCTTCACCTTCAAGAACCATTGCATCACCAGGATACCTGTTGACTCGAGATAGAGCCAGAAGGATGATTATTCCAAATAAAAAATACAGCTACATAGATTTTATTGCATATGCTTTAGTTGGATTTCAAGAGTTCTCTGATAATGAACCTCAAAATTATAAAGAAGCTATGAAGTCCTCAGAATCAGCAAAGTGGAAGCAGGCAATGGATGAGGAAATGCAGTCACTTCATGACAATCATACATGGGATCTGGTGTTGGCTCCTTTAAAACAAAGAGTTGTTGATTGTAAATGGATTTATAAAGTCAAGGAGGGGTTGACCAAGTCAGATCCAGTGAGATTCAAGGCAAGGTTGGTAGCAAAGGGGTTTACTCAGGTTGAAGGTGTGGATTATAATGAAATCTTCTCACCTGTGGTCAAGTATACTACCATTCGAATCATTCTCTCTTTGGTTACACATTTTGATTGGGAATTAGAACAATTGGATGTAAAGACTGCTTTTCTTCATGGGGATTTGGAAGAAACTATTTACATGAAGCAACCAAAGGGATATGAAGTGACTAGAAAGGGTGGAGAGTTAGTATGTTTGCTAAAGAAGTTTCTCTATGGTTTAAAACAGTCACCAAGGCAGTGGTACGGGAGGTTTGATACCTTTATGGTGAAAGCTAGTTTTGTGAGAAGCAACTTTGACAGTTGCTTGTGCTTCAATGAGGCAGCAAGCTCAAATGCTGTATTTCTGCTTTTGTATATAAATGATATGCATCAAGACCAAATGCAAAAGTTATTGATTCAGTTAAGAAGTTACTAAGCTCAGAGTTTGATATGAAGGAGCTTGGTCAGGCAAAAAGGATTTTGGGCATGATAATTGTGAGGGACAGGAGAAATAGGAAGATGAAACTTCAACAGACTTCATATGTTCAAAAGATACTCTCCAAGTTCAACATGAGTGGAGCTAAGGCAATTTTTGTGCCCTTGAGTGGACATTACAAGTTGTCAATAGAACAATGTCCAAGTAATGAACAAGAAAGAGAAGATATGATTATTGTACCATATTCTAGTGCTATAGGTTCAATTATGTATCGTATGATCAATACAAGGCCAGATTTGGCTTATGCAGTAAGTGTGCTCAGTAGGTTTATGTCAAATCCTAGAAGGAGTCAATGAGATGCAGTAAAGTGGCTCTTAAGGTACTTAAAATTCACTGCAAATGAAGGATTGGTGTTTAAAGGCAGCAAAGATGGAATTGAATTGCTTGGTTACACAGATGCAGATTATGCTGGGGATCAAGATAACAGGAAGTCAATTTCAGCATATGCATTTACTATTTGTGGGAATTGTGTAAGTTGGAAGTCACACTTGCAAGCTGTAGTAGTTTTGTCTACTATAGAAGCTGAGTATATGGCAATAACAAATGCTGCTAAGGAAGCAATTTGGATTAAAGGTTTGCTGTCAGAGCTCAATATGTTACACAAGGCTATCATACTCTATTCAGATAGTCAAAGTGCAATACACCTTTCTAAAAATCCTATGTTTCATGAGAGATCAAAGCACATTCAGATTAAATATCATTTCATACGTGATATAGTGGAAAGGAAGGAAGTCATGTTGGAAAAGATATCTATTAAGCTTAATCCTATTGATATGGGTACTAAAGTTTTACCCCTGAGCAGGTTTAATTCATGTAAAACCTTGCTCAGTATTGGGGTAGGCTAATGTTGATTTAAAGGAAGATTACAAGGAGGGTTCACAGAGTTTCTGCTATAAATGCACTCTTGAGGATTAGGTGGAGAAATGTAAAGAAGTAATCCTCAAAGCTGAGGAGTTAAGAACTGATGTGCATCGAATACTCAGGCTTGTGAATAAAGGAAGTAAGAAACGGCACCATTTTGATGTAATATGTTTACACAGCATTGAGAAGAACGATAGCGTTTTAACTTGGTTTTAATGGTTTAAGTGGGACGGTGTCATATTGGCATGATGGAGGGTTTATCATAAATCACGTACAGGCCATGTGAGTTGGTTAGGGTGGTTATGTGAAGGATTAATTGCCATTGGTCCACATCATTTAAAATGCCACATCAGCAACAGCAACGATGTATATATATAATGGTCATAATCTTCTTCCTCATTCACGTCTTGAATTTGCAGAGCTACAGAGCAAAGGTTGAGTTGGTTTTCAGGGATTGAGAGAGAAAGTTAAGGCTTTCTTGTTTGTACAAATTCATCGAAGTGTTCTGTAGGTGTAGGAACAATTTCTTTGTGAAATTGTTCAGAGTGAGTTGAATGAGGGTGTATATGGGCTTACAGATTGGGTTGGGTGTTTTCTGAGTGATTTGCCATTATAGAACCTGTTAAGCTCTTGTTTTTCCTCATTTATCAATAATAGTAGAAGCTCAGAACCTGAGCACGAGGACGTAGGCAATTCTTTGGCCGAATCTCATTAAATCGTGTTTGCATTTTACTGTTTTTATATTCCTTGTTCTTTCTGATTTCCACAACAAATTTAATTAACTTCTTGGTGTAGAGAAACTTCCTGAGAGAAGGTATCGTTCGGCAAATGGATGATAAAGGGAACATGGTTTTGCATGCAACCGCATTCTACGATGATGAAAAACATAGACTTTGGCCAATTCCTGGAGCTGCAGCACTGATGCAGTGGGAAATCCAATGGTTCGAGGTAATTAATTAATTGACAACAAATTAAATTAATATACGCTTTTAACATTTTCTATGAACATTCTATTATCCAGGATTTTTATGTTTTGGATAAACTTATCCACATAATGATAGGCATAAGCCTACAGAATATACAGGATAGAAGAATATTTAACCATCTATACATTAATTCTTCCATTTTTTTCTTTTTTATATTTTTTTTATTTTTATTAGCACGTGAAATCCTTGACGCCTAAGAGCGTCATATTTCAAAGAAACCATGACGAAATGAGCGCAGAGGAGATTTTCAGTAGCAAGCACGCAAAGCTGCTGAAAGAGAGTACAGAATGGCTAGTGAAAACTTCAGAATCGTGCTCTGTGGTGGCGGCTCTGATAGCTGGAGTTGCATTTGCGAAGTCGTCTTCCATCTCAGGGGGTCTGGACGAGGCAACCGGCAAACCCAAACTGGAAAAGGAGTCGGCTTTCCAAGTGTTCTCCATCTCATCGTTGGTGACCATGTTCCTGGCCATCCTCACATCACGCTTCCAAGCAAGAGATTTCTTGAGAAACCTTCCCTTCAAGCTTTTAGCTGGTCTGACGTCACTTTTCGTTTCTATAGCCTCCATATTGGTTTCTTTTTCATCTGGCCACTCTTTGATGACCAAAGATAAATTCAGATATGCCGTCTTTCCCGTTTATTCCGTGGCTTGCCTTCCCGTTTCTATTTTCGCCGTCGCCCAGTTTCCCTTGTATCTTGATCTTCTCCAGACTAATTTCAAAAGTCGGTTTGATTTCCGTGGGTTTTAAACTTATTTAATCACCTAACTTTCCAAATCAACCGGGTACGGAAGTTCATCAGCGTCTACCTAAAAGCAAGGAGAACAAAAATGTCTGAAAACGCAAATTGATGACCATTACCAATGAGGAGGACCTATACATATATGTGATGTGTCAACTATCAATAAAATGGACGTGCATTAGTCAAAACAATTTTCTAAGAGCTTTTTTATTTTTATTTTTAAAGCTTTGTTCAGCTATATATATATATATATATATATTTTACACGTTGTATTTTGAAATATTTTATGGTTCAATTTCATAAATATAAATTATTGTTTTCACGGCCGGTTGATCAATTGTGAGTCAAACGATAGTCTTTTCCCATTAACAGCATTTGGCAACAAAGTTAGAAGATATAATTGTTCAATCATTTTATTTTCGTCGTTAAAAAAGTACACTTTTTAGTACTCTGTTTTTTCTTGGAAGGCATAATAGCAACCCAGAAACAATAACTTGATAGAACTCATCTCTCTCTCTATATCTAACTGTCTCAATATGTGGCTTTGATGTAACAGTTTATCCGTACATAAACCTAATAATTAGTCTTACGCAACGTGCCCTTAGAAAACAATTATTCAGTAATCCATTGTGAGTTACTTGTCACACCACTTTCATCCATGTAAAAGTTTTCAAAACAAGTGTGAGTAATCTATGAGCCAATAACTTTGAAATATTTTCTAGCAAGTAACTTTGCTTAACCAAATTGAATTACTATTTTTTTTCAAAAATTTAAGTTGATAATATTATTTTATTATTATTTTTTTCTAACATTTTCCCTCTCAAATAGCCTTTTTTTATTTTTTTTTAACTCTACTATTCCCTCTTACGTATGGATCCACTTTTCTAAACTTCTTTTTAACTACTTGTATGTCTTTTTCTTCTTCTTCTTCTTTTTTTTTTTTTTAAGTAGAGTTGTTGAGTTTTGAATCTAAATTCTTTTGAATCTAAATTTTTTTATTCTGATCATAATCTAAAATGTTGTTTTATATTTTTAGAATGAAATAATTATTTTATAATTGAACAAATTTTATTTTTTTTAATTTTAGAACTATCAGATAGTTTTTATACTCAGTTCAACAAGCTATAAAACTTGTTAGATTCTTTGGTCAAAAGATACTTGGATCTTAAAACTTTGATGAGGTAAACCATGTAAAGCTATGCTGTAAGTAAAGAGTAAATGAACTTGTACTCCATCAACAGCAGTATGAATAGGTGTCTATTTGGCAGAGTTTTTTTTTTTTTTTTGGACCAAAAGCTCTTTTGTTAAAAAATAAAGGTGTTTGGTAAAAGTCAACAAATACTTATTGACAAAAAGAATAGATTTTTTAAGTTGTTTTAGAGAAGGTTAAGGGCCTGTTTGGCTATCTGTTTTTAGAATAGTTTTGTGTTCTAGAAAACAGAAAACTGTTTCTAAAACAACAACATACTTGTTTGGCCATTTGTTTCCAAAAAAAATTCTAGAAAATAAATTTAAAAAAAAAAAACAAAATTTGAGAAACAACAAAAAGATGTTTCCACTATTTTGAAACCCACCTATTTTCACCTTCGTCGCTCACACCGCTCCTTCACTGCTCTTCGAAACCTCCACCGCTCACACCAGCTTACCATGAAACTTTCACCACTCTTTGAACAAATCTCGAGTAGCATTCCTTCAACAAATTTCGAATAGATCTCGGCTCTTGGAGTTCACCGATCTATGTTTTTCTTCTCTTCTCAAATCTTTCAACGTGAACCTCTATAATCTGTTATTCCTGTTTCTGCTAATGTTTTTTTTTTTTCTGCTAATGTTTATTTTCTGTTATTCCTGTATTTTTATACTCTGGTTTTGGTTTTGGGTTTTATTCTCTGATAGTATAATCCCTCACATCCTTAACCTGTAAGTTCAATCCCTCTCTTTCTCTCTGTCTCTCTCTCTCTCTCTCTCGCTCTCAATGTGTTTGTATTTATGTTTAGGAGAACAACCTAGAGAATGAGCAAAAAGATCAAGATGGGTACACCCTATTTTGATTTTGGCTTTTTGTTTGTGCTTTTCAATGGTAGAATATAGGGTAAATTAACAAATTTTCAAATAGTGTTCGAAATATCACTTAGGATTAGGAATAGAAGAATCAGCCAAGAGTTTTGTGGTATTGGTGAGCCAAGGAATCTAGTTGCTGCAATCAATAAATTTTCTATAACAAAATGTGGGGTTGGCTTTCCAATTTCCAGAAATTGCTTGTACATTTTCTGTTTCCATTGCTTATATACTGTATTGATAGATAACCATAATACATTAACTCTACTAGGAGCACACCAGCACATTTCAAACCGTATAAGTGGTTATTTAATTGATAAGGAAACATGGTTACATTATTCTTTGAGCTTTCATTCCACCTTATTTAGGGAAAGTCATTGTATTTCAAATTCCAATGTAGAAGTAAATGGTCAAGCAGTTGCTGAGAAGGATGGATATATTAGAGAGAAAATGAGAGATAGTTTGTTCCAATGCAAAAAAGTAATTCATTATGGCATATAAAGAATTTAGAACAATCATTCCTGCTAATTGATCAAACAACAGAAAATAAACAAGTTCAATGTCAATGACATATATATTGGACTATTTTGAAGAACGCATATATATGTGTGTATATATATATATAGGACTATTTTGAAGGCAATGCTCTCTTCAAAAGCAAATGAAAAAGACCAAGAAGGGGAGGAGGGCATTGCTCTAAGACATTTGGTTCAGAAATAAGCAATTAAGATATTATTAAAAAAATAAAATAAAATAAAATAACCATGTAAGAGTTAAAACAATTATGCTTTTTAGAAACAAGTATCATGTTATTATTAAGACAAGTACATTCCTCAAACTGACAAACAAAAGTAAAATTATTATGCAATAGAACAAACCTGGCAATAGCAAAAAATATACTAAACATTTCATTGAATAGGTCATCACACTCGAGATGCAACATTACAACACATGACCTATATTCTGCAAGAGTCTCCAAAATGACAACTCTCTTACCAAATGATGGACCGCTGGTATCACTTAATCCACTAAAAGTGCCCACAATCAAGTGAAATATATCTTGCCAAGACATCCAGCACCAAATTAGGTGGAACAAAATTCAATACATAGCTCCAATTTTCTTTTCTTTTTTTTTTTTTTTTGGGTTAAATCGTTGTTTCACCATGATCGTCTTTCTTGCCGTTTTATATAGCTTCAATTTTTTTTTTTTTTAAATCTTTGTTTCATCATGGAATTTGTCTCTCTCTTTTTTTTTTATTTGACTCTTTTTCAATTCTAACCAAACCCATTTTTGACAAATGAGTTTTGCTATGCTCTGCTTTTACCAAATGATGAAGATTGGTGTTAACTTGGTCTTCCAGTTTCAATTTGATCATCTTTCTTGCCTTTTCATATAGCTCCTAACTATTTTGTCTTTATTTCAGCATGGCATTTGTCTTCTCACTCTCTATGATGATTGCTTTTGCTGAAACTTTTAAAGTCCTAGAAATGTTTATAATGATTGCTTCAATTCTGCTGGTTATTTTTTCTGTAGTATAATTTTACGATGTCCACTATGGAAAATGATGGTGGTGACGATTCAACTCTATGGGGTGCTACCAATGAAAAGATTTATATAGATTTGTGGTAGATTTGATAAACAAGGGTGGTATGAAAAATGGTCATTTCACTTCAAAGGAATGGACTAATAAGCTTGAAGCTCTAAATAATAAGTCTAAAAGAAACTACAAGATGAAGCATATTAAGCAGAAATTCAATAAGCTTCGGAGTAAGCATCGTGAGTTTAGTGAGCTGTTGCAACAAACTGGATTTGGTCGGGATGCTAAAACTAATACTATGAATGCTACAGAGGAAATATGGCAAAACTATACAAGGGTATACGTACTTTCATTTGAGGATATATAATATATTATTATTATTATTATATGTTGATGAATATATTATTTATTCTTTTAGGCGCATCCTAAAGCAGCTTCATTTCAAAAGAAAGAATGTGAGCATTACAAGCTATTAGGAATTATATTTAACAAGTTAACTGCTACTAGAGTGTTTCGTTATGCAGCTACTAGTGATCCACCCAATACTGATGATGAGATGGAATTAGAGGTTGAGAGTGCACATGTTAGCACTAGTCGTGATGATCCTCTTTATGCTCTCGATAAATTAACAAGCAATTTGAGAAAACACACTGCATCATCTAGCTCAAAACATAGAAGTAAAAAGGAAACTACGTCACAACAAATGAGTAATGCAATCCAAGCATGGACTGAGACAGCAAAGGCAAAAACAGAAGTTACTAAAGCTAAGGCAGAAAGATATAAAAGTTCCTACTGTGTGGATGATAATAGTATTTGTAACACCCCGTCCCGAACCATGTCGGAAATTTTTGCACGTTGACCGGGGTTGACCGTTGACCGTTGACCGAAGGGGTCAAAAGTTGACTTTTTGATCCGGTTGGAATTCTAGGTTGACTGAGGTACTGTTACGAAGTACACGTTGGCACGAGTTCGTAGACTAGTAGCACGTTGAAAACGGAGCTACGGTTTGAAAGTTATGAGCAAAACAAGTTGAGGTCCAAACTGTCCAAGGGGTGCCCGAGTTGACTTTTTATTCATGCAAGGTTGAGCTTTGACTCATGCATGGTTGTGAAGTGCTCGTTGATACGAGTCCGTAGACTAGCGGCACGTCCGATTTGGACATGTGGTTTGAAAGTTATGGACCTGTAGAGTTTTTCAAATACTGTATTATTTTAATATTATTTTTAAAAAACGCGTAACGGTGTGCCACGTGTGACTTAATGAAGGTGACCATGTGTCACCATGTTGAGAAGCCACATGTCAACCATGTGTAAAAATCAAATTATTTTTATTATTATTTTAAATAATAATATTATTATTAATATTATTTAATTATTTTTATTTTATTTTATTTTTCTTTTTCTTTTCTTTTTCTTTTTCTTTTCTTTTCCCCACGTGGGAAAAAAGGCCAGGGGGCCCGATTCCTGTTCCTCTCCTTCTTCTTCTTCTTCTTCTTCTTTCTTTCTTTCTTTCTTTCTCTCCCGACCGTCCCTCTCTCTCACTGTGTTTTCTTTTTCCGGCCACCAGAACCACTCACGCGCCGGCCACCGTCCAAGCCCACACGCCGGCGAGTTCACCAGCCCAATTTGGCTGCCGGCCGGCCGACGATGCACCCAGATCGGGCCGGCGAAGTCGCGGCGGCCGATTAACTTTTTCCGGGTATTTCGCCATATTCCGGCCAGCCCAATCCGAATTAAACCTCCTCTCCCCCTATTTTGGGTCCTCTGAGTTCAAAAATGGCCTCCAATCTCAAAAATTCGAAGCGGTTTGCGAGATACGAGGAATTGAAAACCGACCGAAGCTTTCCGGCCAAATTCCGGCCACCTCCGGTGGAATTGGGGTCGATGGAGACCGGTAATGCGCTCCTCGTTCCACGAGCTTCGATTCGGTATATTATTCGACAATTTTGGTTAATGTTTGTGTTTGACCCCCCGGGTACCGGGTATTATTTACCCGATTAAAATATTAATTTATTTGATTGTGTGTGAATTGTGTCCTAGGAGCACCGGTGAGTCGTGGAATTGATCCCATGGTGGATCATGGTTTAATTGCGTGCTCCAGGTGAGTGACCCACCTTCAAATTAATTTCGGAAATTTAAAATTGTGATTATTATGTGTGGTCTGAATATTTGGAATTTAAAATTCTATGTGCCAAATATTTATTTAATTTATTATGGAATTATTGGTGAATTTATTGGATTTAAGAAAATATGCATTATATAAATTTATGCCATGTGAAATTATTTTATGCTTTTGAGAATTTTGAAATTCTTGTGGTTTTAATATTAAATTGGGCATGATTTGATTTTCAAATATTTCAAGAAAAATATTTGGTTATGTTGGTGACTCCAATTTTTATAAAATATGCCCATGGAATATGATGAGATTTAATTATTATATTTCGAGAATTATTTATGCTATTGGGAAAATGTGAATATTTGAATTGGTGGATTTGGGAGTTAGTGGATTTGAAAATCATGGAATTTATGGTGTTGATTATAAAGAAATTGTGGAGAATTTCCGGGATCAAGCGGATGGAATATACCCGCTATGTTTATGCAAAATGTGAGTTTTGATTTATAAATTAAATATATGGATTTTATGATTTTTAGATGCACCGTGCACGTACTGGTGTTCTGTTTATATGTGATATGGTTAGTGTGCACACGGTTGTGATTAGCGCGCAGGTGAGTGTGAGTAGCGCGCAGGTGATATTATGAGGTTGTCCTGTGGTTGCCATCGGATGAGGGTAGGCCACCCCTCCATGGCCGGGACACCAGGTTAGCAGCAGCGCAGTGGGACGCTACGTGACCGTATGCCGGTTTCTTTCTATAACCTCCTGTCTGGCGGTACCTTGGGACGCTGGGTACTGTTGGCGCCACTGGTATATAGTGGGTGCATCAAATGATTTTCAGAACTGGGTTTTAAAAATAAAACGTTTTGAAACTGTATTGGAATTAAAAATATAATTATTACTGTTCTGATATTTATTTGGTTGGGGATCTTAAATTGGTTTAATTTTCTCTTTACTTAATTATTCAATAAATTAATTTCCTTTAAATTATAATTTTTGGATACTTGACTTATTATATTCTATTTGATATTTAGTGAATTAATTGATGTCTTGGTTTTCGGGGAATACGAACAAAGGGTTTTGTGAAAAGGTTTTAAAAGGGGAACTTTTCCAACTGAGAGAATCGTAAGGGTTTTGAGAGAAATTATTATTTCCAATTAATTATTATTTACCTACGTTATTACCGTGGTATTATATTGTATAGTAGCTAGGGTCACTCACTGAGATGATTAGCATCTCACACTCTTAAATTCTGTTCCCCTAGGTCCAGGTTGGAGACGTTGATTGTCCGGGGCGAGCCCAACGTCTCAGTTCGTTGCCGAAGGTTCAAGAAGTATTTCTTCCCTTTTTCCTCTCGAACTTGTATTGCTTCTTTATCTGTCATTTTATAAATTCCACATTTATCTATATAATGCTCTGTATACTGTATTGGACGTGTAGTTTTTATTTATGCACTGGGTTGCTGCTGTTGTTTCTTTTGAAGTGCTGAAATTTGTGGAATCAATTTGTAGTTTGTGGGAAGAATAAGGGGATGTTTTTAGAAGTGTGTTTTTAGTGCAGGTAATTTGTGGTAAGTCCATCCCTTAGGGGAGGCTCTGCCGGATTTTCCATTGGAGGGTCCGGTAGGGTTTCCCTGGAATCAGGGCTTGTCTATGGTTCCGGGGAGGAATTCTGGACGGGTCCTGACAGTATTGGTAATGCAAAAGATTGTTCCATTGCTACATGTGTGAGCCTTCTTGATGCAATACATACATATATATAAATATATATATATATATACTATAATATCAATGAATCAATAATAATAGGAAAAAAATGAATCAATAATAATAGAAAAAAAAATGTTATATTATATTTCAATATATATTTTATATTATATATATGTATATAATTCATTAATATGTGAATGAATTAATATTATGTATGTATATATATTATAGCTACATATATTACATATAAGGTTCTTTGTATGGAAAAAAAAAAAAAAAAAAAAAACCTTGTATGTACCCAAAAAAAAAAAAAAAACTGTTTAAAAAAAATTGAAAACTATTTAACCAAACATGTTTTCTATTTTTTGGTGTTGAAAACTGTTTTCAAACATCAATGGCTAAACGCTCATTGTTTTCGTTAAATAAAAAAAAAACAGTTTTCTATTTTCATTTCTGAAAACAATGTTTTGAAAACAGAAAACATAAAACATGGCCAAACGGGGCCTAAATTTTATATTTTTCTAGAAATAGCTCTTTTTTCTTAGTTTATATGAAAATTTATTAGCATTTAATGTAGTTTAATGAGCATTCAATACAGTTTTTTTATTTACAACTAAATATTTATTAACTTTTTAATCAAATCTTTTTTTCAAAAAAATCTATTATATAAAGCTCTATAGACTAAAATTTTACTTTTATCAGTTATATCAAACGAACTCTAAATCTAGCATCTACTTTATCATCAATCTTTTTTTCTAGTGTGCTTTCTGTAAGTTATTGGATTCAATAATAGGGGCCATTATAAATTGATAAACAAAAAAGAAGAAGATAATTTATCAAGAGGAATTAAAAAACTTGTGTAGAAATTTTTTTTTGAAAATATTTAAACATAAAAATATAAATTCGAATCATACAGAAATAAAAAAAAAATAATTTATATTTAAATAATTTATTGAAAAAAAAAAAAAAAAACACAAAAAAAGGTAAGCCATGTAATCGAGATAGCGGAACGCGGAAGAAACGGTTTCCACCTCGACCATGGGGAAAGAGAGGGGCTGTCCACCTCCACGTTCAGGAAATCCGGGGCCATTGCCAATTTGCCTATAGCCCATGGGGCTCCGTTTAACACGTGGCACTAGAGGGCGAACAAACCGCTTCGATTTATGGTTTGCTTTTTTATCTTCCGTACCACGAACTGTTTGGCCACCGGAGCCAATCCATTCCCCATTTACCGTGGAGCCCATCCATAATTGCCTTCTGAAGCGACACGTGTGCTCCATTACGCAAGAGGGCTTATAAAAGGTAGAATCCTTATGATTTGAGGATCCAACGGTGCAAATTTTAATTGCCTTCTGCTTGTACTTTCCAACGGAAATAATATTATATTTTAAAATACCGACTGACATCCTCTATTGATCACATAGACTAATGTACTTACTGTATCCCTTAAATAAATTAACAGCTGAATGGATAAATTTTAAAAAAGGAAAAAATTATAATTTAGTGGTCATTGCATTATTTTATTTTTCTGGAGAAATATGTTATAGTTTGTAATCTTTCATATTACAACTTTTTTTTTTATTCACGAAAAGAAAAACTTTGTTTTATTGTTTATTAGTTCTTCTGACATACAGTTACTGTGTTTTTGCTGCATTTTTTTTCTTAGAACTGATCGTTTTATGCTGATGATTTTAAAACATATTAATTTTGCATAATATTATTATTACAAACCAGTAGAAATATTGACCAACATCTTTGAAAAATCCTAAACTTGTTCTCGATTAGAAGTGCGTACGATATGATTGTAGCTTTATAATCTTTCTCATATAGTAATGTAAGAAAACATTTTTAATTAGGAAGGCTATGGCTCTCAACGATAAATAATAAGGGGAAAAAAAAAATTAATACTAATCTATTTTTTCAAAATAAAAATAAAAATTAATACTAATCTATCAGCAAACAACAGAAGCAATCCGTCCCAAGGACAAAATGGTTAATTGTAGGAGCTAAGGGGGACAAAAAAGTCAGTTAAGGGCAAGCAATTACGTGGCGTCCTGGGGTTGCAGCCCCCCTGGGATTAAAAAGAGTCCGAATTGGGACGCCGCGGCAGAACCTCCTCAGACCCACGCGCTCTCTCTTTTTCTCTCTCTCGCTCTTTTTTTTTTTTTTTTTTTTCTCACTCCTGCTCCTGAATCCCCAACAAAGTAGAAACAAACTTCCCAAAATACCACTGCAGAAATCGGCGGCAAAGACTTAGACCTCACTCATCTGCAACTTACAGTAACCGGAGCTCCCCTGGTGGTTCCACGGCCAAAATCCCCACACTATGCAACCGGAAGAAACGGTTTCCCGGTCACCACTTTACAAACCCCTCCACCTACTCACCGAAGATGACATTTCTCAGCTTACCCGTGAAGATTGCCGCCGTTTTCTCAAAGAAAAAGGTCTTCCTCTTTCTCACTCACTCTCTTTCTTTCTCTCTCTGTCTTTTTTTTTTTTACATTTAAATATTATAATTATAATATTAATAATGTATGAACACCTGAATATTAATTTGTATGTATGTACGAGGAATGGCGGCGCGTGAGTTAGTTTGTTTAATGATTTGGTGACCGTACAGGCATGAGAAGGCCATCGTGGAACAAATCGCAGGCGATCCAGCAGGTTATCTCGCTTAAAGCTCTCCTCGAAACGACGTCGGAGTCCGACGACACCGAGACACCCAACACACTCCACATTCTCGGCCCTCAAAGCCCAACTCGCGTGCGGTTCTCTCTTAGCCTTGTCTTATCGTTTAGACTCTTATCCCCCTCTCTATTAACATCCCATTTTAATTATTGCCTGCTTATTATTAAATAGAAAGATTAATTCTACACGCCCCAAATTTATAAATAAAAATTTTTGTTCCGTTAATTACTTATCATCTGGTTGATTTTTATCTCCCATAACAATAATATCATAGCATTTGGATTATAATTTTACTGAATTTTTTTGGTACGGGTAGCATTACTACATTACTGAAATAAAATATGCCCCATGAATACAATTTTTTTTTTTCTTCTCTCTCTTTGATATTTTAATATTTTATATATTTTTTTTGATAAACTTCGCGCTCTATTTTATTTTATTAAAAATCAAACAAAATTTTCTGTAGGGCCCAGACTTTCGTCTAACTGTTTCGGCTGACGATTTGGCTCCGACCAACAATCCTTCCAAGCCCGATGTTCCAGATGATACTTCGGCCCAACTTATTGCGGCTGAAAACGACTCCGTTTCTCCTCTGTAATCCTCCACAAACACTAGCTTATCATTTGTAATTATTATTAGTCCCTTGTCTCTTGCTATCACTTTATATACATATATATATATATATATATATATTTTGGGTAAATCTGATTTTAATTAAACAATGTGTAAAGTATATAAGATGGAGGTGTTTAATTAGTTATCTTGTGGAAGATATTTTAAGATTTTTTTTTTTTTTCCTCTCGTAAACTCTATTTTTATTTTTATTTATTTATTTTTTTTTTTTTTGCGTGTGTCACTGGAGTTTTGCTTTTCACTGTTTTCAAAAAGCAAAATAGAAACAAAAAAAGTAGGTTCTGGTCACTGTTGAAGCTGCTTATTATGAAACAAAGCCTATTTGCGCACCCACTTGTAAATGGAGTGATTGTTGTCACGTATACTCTGATTCACTCTTTCTTATTTATTTATTTATTTTTAAATAAACAGATGAATAAAAGATAATGATAATAATTTGTGCAACTGTATTTGGCCATTTTGATCAACAAAGAGGAATAACCTTCTTCTACTCGACAAGGTTGCTACTTGCTACTATAATTTGGAAATCCGGGTAGACTGGAAAATTTCAGCATTCTCATGCATTGTTTATTTTTAAATTCCATTTATAGTAGTTCATCAATTTGTCCCAGAAACGCCGATGCAACCAATGAGCCAGTAGGACAAATGACAATTTTCTACCGTGGGAAAGTTAATGTCTATGATGACGTGCCAGATGATAAGGTAATAAACCATAATATTTACTATAATGTAAATGAGCATCATGGTTCACTGACCCTTCTATTAATTATCGAATATTCTCGTTTCAGGCACAAACTATAGTGCAATTTGCTGCAAGCCCATTCTTTTTGCCTCATGAATCTTCGTCAGATGTAGTCACTACGTTATGGCCCTTTAGTCCCCTTCCATGCCATTTGCATGCTGCAGCTGCCAATGCAGGGCCAAATTCTCCTGCTGCGATCTTCCCAAGACTGCAAACAGGTAGAATTTGATGGTGATTAAAGGACATGCATCTTTGTTATCTATGCATAGATTTGTAAACTTATGGTGTTGAGACCAATCCCAAAGATTTAAGTCAGTTCTCTTAGAAGTTAGAAGCCATTCTTCTAGAAGGCACTGTGGACTGTTGTATGCCTTCATGGTGGAAAGGTTGAGCTACTTAAGCAATTCCTAGTTAGCTTTTTCCATGGTATGGACCTTGGGTGCCCAATAGATGGTGTTGAAACCGTTAAATTGCTGGTGATGTAGAACCTGTGGTTAAATTAACTTTATAGCATAACTGATACGTAAATTCTTTTGTAACAAGTGTTCTTGTTTTATTATACAGTAAAAGTTGCAGAAAGAGATCAGTTCCTTAGAGAAGAGAGCAGCAAATCTCATGAAGATAATTTTGGTAAATGCTTATAGTCTCGAGATATAACTTTAGATTGTAGCCAAAACTTGAATCATCTCACTTGCATATATAACCATTGGTTAATCTTTTATTCTTTCTTTAAATGATTGATACAAAATGAGATATATGACCAGTCTTTTGGCCATGTCCTGTAGCTTCCATTATAGGAATACTAATTGATGATCTTCTTACTAAACATTTGATTCAACATCAAATATACAACTATGTTCTTAATCTCTCGTTCCTTTCTCTACATTTCCAGTCGCATACACATCAATGTGGTTTGATATTGACTACATGATGTTTTTCCCAATTCCGTTGAACTCAGCTGCATTTGTCCTCTTCGCTCAAATTTCAAAATATGGAGGTGTATGAGTTTAGATTTTTGGAACTAGTGGTTGTTTTGTTTTGCCAAAGTCATGAAAAACTAAGATATTTTACTGGTAAGATATTTTGTTAGAGCACTGGTTTAAATTTTACCTATATTTTTTATCAAAAAAAGTTTCACCTATACTTGAGTTTCTCGTAGACCTTACATAATGCCCAGTGAATAACTTAGTCAGAAGTGCAAGAGCTTAAAACCAAAATTTGATGTTTGTCAATTGTTGGTGGTAAAACTGACTCTGCTTTCCTGTAATGGTTCTTTCAGTATGATTGAGAAAAATTGTTTATTTTGGCGTTGATTAGTGTAAGGTCACACAAATAACTAGGTTCATTAACTTTAGAACTATTTCCCCAAGAATTCTGCGGTTGTTTATTGTGCTTGTAACACCAAAGAAATTTGTATCATGCCATCAATATTTTCCTACCGGGCTAGGTCCTTTTATTTTCTGTTACCGATATATTTTATATATATAATGGCATTGATCTTAGAGTAGATAAGACAATTCTTTTATCTGCGGTAGCTGAGACGTTAGAGAAATGCTATTTAATGCTTTGGTAAATAATTAATGCATGTCCCCTGACATGAATAAAGGCATTAAACATTCGATCTATGAAACTCTAAAAGGTCTTGAGATTGTTATGCCCTTAGAAAAGTCTCACTACTTGATTCTGTCTTCTTTTTTATTTTTTATTTTTTATTTTTTATTTTTTTCTTTTAATTTCATGTTTAGCCGGACTGACAAGTAGACAAGCATCGGTGCAAAGATATCTTGAGAAGCGAAAAGACAGGTATCTTAAAATGGCTAAAAATGCACTTAGTGACAGTCAAATATATCTTTGTCAAGTTGCTCCTCCTTCTTTGTTCCTCACACTCCTGTTAGGTGAAGGTTTAAGCACAAGAGAAAGGCAGCAGTCCCTCCTTCTGCAGGCTTGGACAGCTACTTAAACCATCGAGTAGGAGATCAGTTCTTGAACCAGCAATTGAACCTGTGTGAGGCATATTCTCCTTCCCATCCAAGACCACCTCAGACACCTAGCAGGAGCTGCTCTGTTGAAAACATGATAAAAAATGCCAGCCTCTCTATAGCACTTAACGACAAAGGTGATTATTCCTGTACTCATTCATGCACTTTTCTTCTTAAATTGAACTAACTGATGCTTTGTTTTGGCCATTCAATGTTTGATGTTTGGTGGCTGATATCGTATTTTGCCACGTAATCATTAGAAAACTTACTATGGATTTTTTTCCCATTAGACCCTGTGCCAACCATGGGACTGGTTTCCGCCAATCACAATCTGTCCTAATATTAACCACTCTGCTGAAATTTTAAATGACATTGGATGCTCTACGGTTGTTGATTTTGCAGATAATCAAGAATGTTAAAATGGAGATCAATGATAGCATGTTGGTGGGCATTAGTGGATAAAAATTGCACGGCCCCCATGTTTGTGTTCTAAGGCACTGTTTTTCATGGAAAAGTACTTTCCTTGATGAGGTTGGGGACCAGCTAAAAGAGGCCTTTTGCCTGAGGCCCGATGAATGAAGCCCATTCATATTAAAAGTATAGTAGATTTAGTGTTTATTTTTCTTAAAAAATTGCTATCTGTTGGATGAATCAAGTTAATTTCTTGTTGAAAGCATAAAATCTTGTTAAATCGTGAATCTTAGCGTGTATCTTTTTTTAAAAAAAAATTACGCATGGTGTATTATAATATATCACAAGATATATAAGTATTTTTTAAAATAAATATATAAGTTAGTTATTTAAAAGCATAGTTAGAATATAAATAAGAATAGCAATATTTTAATGCTTTCCTTTAAAATATTAAAATAAGTAATAAGATGCATTTATATGGTCGGTCATCTAATGCTATAATCCCTTTTGTCAGTATACTTGAGACATCTTTCCATAAAAGGCAATTCAATTAAAGATAGCAATAAAAAATTATAATAATATAAAACTGGTTGTTGTGTCGCAGAGAAAAAAGAAAAGGGGGTGATATTTGAGAAGTGAATGGTGAGAATTTGGTCAAATAGGTATCAATGATAAAATTGCCAAAGAAAAAAAAAATGTTTTAATGATAAAAATGTTATGAAGATCTTGGCGTCCAGCTCTTGTTCTCCATGATGAATATGTTGGCAAACGAATCCAAATCCACCACCAAGGCACTCTCTCTCTCTCTCTCTAGGATTTGTATGCTTTCCCAATTATTTGAGTGACTTGAAGAATAATTTCTCAATCATGTCCCACCCCAAGGACCCATTTCATTCACGCCCCTAATCAAAATCCTTTTCTTTCTAATCCTATTTTGTCTCTTCTGGTTTGAGTGAGCCTCTTTTGCTTGTTTTTATTATTTTTTTTTTTATCATCCTTATTTTATGTCTGTTTTTTAATCCCAATATGATTTGTCAATACAACCGATGATATAAAATCATTTTATAAAAAAAATCATATATGTCATGTATTAAACTCACGCAATCTGAACCTCTTAGTTTTTGTTGCAAGCTCTTCATCTCTTGGATGCTCAGAGGGATATATTGGGCCTTCTTAAGTTCCACATTCACTGGGCCAACTTAATCTTGTGTAGTAAAATATGGGCTTTTTTGCTTTTGACATTTCCCCTTTTTTTTATTTTTTTAGAGTTTTATCATGTGGCATCTTTTAGAAAGAAAAAAAAGAAAATTGTTTTCCATCAAGGGTCGTAAAATTGTACCATCAATGTGCACAGTCTCCACGTATTTAGTTGACAGACACTCTACACTATAATAAGGTAAATATTTATGTCAAAATTAGTTAAATTTTAAAGCTTTTAATTGCATACCCACGTATACAATGTTTAAAGAAAGGAAATTGAAATAGAAATTGAGGGTGGGGAGAGCAGGGAAGGTGGAATAGGCAAAGGGTAGGCTTCTTTTATAGTTTGAGGTCCTACTCCTACCCCTGTATAATTCATTAAGACTTCACTGTCCCACAAAAGTCAACAAAGTGAAGGAGTTTGGCAGTTTGGCTGCTGGCTTTCTAAAATTTGAGCCAACGAATGTCAAGTCATATTATTGTCATTTCAACTTATAATTTCCCTACAATTTAAAGGCGAAAACATCGCCACTTAGCTGGTTTTGATTGTACGAAAGAAGTGCATGTGATGTTGATAGTATTTCAAAGGCTGAGAGGGCTTTTTTTTTTTAATTTCTCCTTTTTAAATGCTGTTTACTCATACAATCATGAGCAGATATTCATCTATTTCAGAGTTTTACATATGGCCCACTTTCAGAAGTGGGGTCCTCAAAGTTAACGGATCTGATCAGATCAGCAACACCTTCGTAATATACCTGAAATCTTACATACCTATTTTAAGGCTTCCAATTACTCAATACCCCGCATAAAGATAAAGATGAAGTAGAAGAAGGAAAAAAAAAAAAAACATATATATATGGGCACCACTTTCATCCTCATAGTGGGCCCGTATTTGATATTGTAGAATACTATGCATCTGGTGTGAGTGAGATACACACAAGAGCCTCCCATTTCCATTCTTTAATTTCCACTTACCATAATTTAATCCGCTTATAAAGTTCAAAGGACCCCAGTTTGGAATGACCAGGGAAGCAAATATCGTTGAGACGGTAGAAATGTTGGTGACAGTTTCCGTTGTCAATCCTGTCCGACACCGACAGGGGGGGGAGAAGAAGTTTCTTGCACGCGTGTTGTCGATTTGTCGCCAGAATCGATGGAAGTCGACGGAATCGTCCATTGTTGGTGAAGATTTTGGGTTTTGGATGGATAAGATGGAAAAATCGACTGGTTGTCAATGGGAGAAGGTGGAAATTTCTGGGATATGTCGGCCGGACTGGTTGGGTGTGTTTATGTTGATTTGTGTGTGTGTTTGGTTTGTGGTAATCGGCCGGGAGAAAAACTGAAAGGGGGAAGAGATGGGGGATACACAAAGAGAAGAGAAGAGAAGAGAAGAGAAAGAGGAGAGTGCCATTGGGAATTTTGTTGTTGTTGTTGTTGTTTTTTTTTTTTTTTTTTTTGTGTTATGGGCTTTAAAAAAAAATGAAACTGTGATGTAAGGGTTGAGATCAGCCGAGAATAGAGAAGGCCGGCCGGAAGGAAGAAATGAAGGGGGGAAGAGATGGGGGGATGCACAGAGAGAAGAGAAGGGAGAGGGCCGAAATTGGAAATTTTTTTTTTTTTTTTTTTTTGGTTGTTATTGGCTTAAAAAAAAAAAAGTGAATGAGAGGGTGAGAGCCAAAATTGAGGAAATAAAATGTGAATGATAATGCATGAATGAATGTGCAGAAATGATTGATTGTTTGATTTTTTTTTTTTCAAAATATCAATTAAGTAGGATATCAAAAGTATAGGAAAAAAATTTGAAATGAAAAAAATAATAAGTTTACAGCTGTGAATGCACATGTTCGACTGAAAAAGTAAAGTGATAGAAAGAAAAAATCACAAGAAAATTGCAGAAACATATAATACAATGAGAGAATTGCGGGGAGAAATAATAAAATAAAATTATTATAGGCAAGTACGTTGCTGTCTTTTTGGTTTTCTTTTTAACTTTAAAAGTACAAACATTCACGAGACAATTTATTTTTAAGTGCTTTATAATTTTGAAGAGGTAAGGAACTGAGTATAGTATAAAAATGTGTGTATAGCACCTTAGCCATATTTTGATATTTTGAATCCTTCTGTTTCAGCATAAATCATAGAAAGAGTAAACATAAAGTTTCAGAAAAATGAAACTGAATGCACGTGAAGTTTTCACTGAAGTAATTAGTTTTTAATCCTTTTTTCTTTCTTTATTCAACATTTATATTCATAAAAGGAAGAACTTTTGGAAGATCCACGTTAAAAAAAAGTTTCAATTCACAATTTCTAGATCCTCAAAAGTAAGTATTTCAATAACAAATATTGTTAAAATTGTGTTTATTATTTAACAATTTCTAATTATTATTGTTATTATTCTTATTAATATTGTTATTATTTATATTATTATTAATATTGTTATTATTGTTATTATTATCATTATTGTTATTAATATTGTTATTATTATTGATGTTATTATTATTATTTCTATTATTAATATTATTATTAATGTTGTTATTATTGTTGTTTGTTATTATTATTAATATTATTATTATTATTATTCTTCTTCTAATTATTATTGTTATTATATTTATTATCGTTATTACTATAAATGTTGTTATTATTATTATTAATATTGTTATTATGGTTATTATTCTTCTTCTTACTATTGTTATTATTATTATCATGTTGTCATTATTTATATTATTATTAAAATTGTTATTATTGTTATTATTATCATGATTGTTATCAATATTGTTATTATTATTGATGTTATTATTTTTATTAATTTAGTCATTATTATTTCTATTATTAATATTATTATTAATGTTGTTATTATTGTTGTTTGTTATTATTATTAATATTATTATTATTGTTATTCTTCTTCTAATTATTATTGTTATTATACTTGTTATCATTATTACTATAAATGTTATTATTATTATTATTATTAATATTGTTATTATGGTTATTATTCTTCTTCTTACTATTGTTATTATTATTATTATCATGTTGTATTTATTTATATTATTATTAATATTGTTATTATTGTTATTATTATCATGATTGTTATTAATGTTGTTATTATTGTTGATGTTATTATTTTTATTAATGTAGTCATTATTATTTTTATTATTAATATTATTATTAATGTTGTTATTATTGTTGTTTATTATTATTATTAATATTATTATTATTGTAATTCTTCTTCTAATTATTATTGTTATTATACTTGTTATCGTTATTATTATTAATGTTGTTATTATTATTATTAATATTGTTATTATTGTTGTTTATTAATATTGTTATTGTTGTTATTCTTATTCTTATTGTTATTATTAATGTTGTTATTATTATTATTAATATTGTTATTATTGTTGTTTATTAATATTGTTATTATTGTTATTCTTATTCTTATTGAAATTATTATTACTTTTATTATTTTTTTACTTGTTATTATTATTATTATTTTTCTTATTCTTATTGTTGTTCTTAATATTATTATTAACTTAATAATTATGTATGATTATTAAACGGAAAAATGAAAAATAGTAGCGGAAAAGCAGATCCAGCTTGGTCACATTGTATTCCAATTGAAGGTAACAAGTATGATACAATTTGCAAATATTGTAACCATAAAATGCAAAGTGGTGGAATAACAAGATTAAAGTATCATTTAGCACATTGTGATCCAAAAAATAATGTCAAAAAGTGCCCCAATGTACCTCCAGAAGTGAAGAAAGAGATTTACCATTATTTGAGGAAGAAAGAACATGCAAAATTGAAAAAAAAGACAATGGAGGAAGATATTCTTAATGAATTACCGAGTAACTTAGCTCTATCTCGGAGTAATTATGATGATGGTGATAATGATGATGATGATGATATATGTATATATCCAGCAGATATGCATCCTGATGAAAGAGACTTATATAAAGCTGTAGTCCGTGCATCTAAACAAGACAGATGGGAAGAAGAACAATGAAGAAACTTTGTTAACCCTAGAGGTCAAGGATCAGGATCTTCTCGATAGGGTGGTAGTCAACCATGTGCTCAATTTCGTCGTGCAACAAGTGTAAGGGAGCCCATTCATAGACAACAATCTCAACAATTTTCTCTAGTTACACTGCACCTTCGTTATACAAGTCATCCGGTGCAAAACAAAAAAATATAAAAGATGTGTTGACAAAAGGTGGTATGTAAAACACATTGGGAAGACTAGTAGCCAAGTTCTTTATTTATGATAATGTCCCACCTGCAAAGGTAAAATCGCACCATTTCCAAAACATGATCGTTGGTGCTTAACAGTCAGGTATGAGAGTTCAAATTCCATCTCCATATGAAATTAAGGAAAAATATCTAGACATGAAATATAAAGAGATGCAACAGGATATTGAAAAGTTTAAAGAAAGCTAGAAGACATATGGTTGTACAATTATGTGCGATGGATGGACAGGACCAACTAAGCTGTCCATATTGAATTTTATGGTCTATTGCAAAGGGTCATCAGTGTTTGTTAAGTCAGTTGATGCTTTAGATAAAATAAAAAACTATAACTCTATATATAAACTTTTGGAGAATGTTATCAATGAAGTGGGCAAGAACAATGTTGTACAAGTAGTCACGGATAACGGTTCTGCATTTGTAAAGGCTGGTAAGAAATTGATGACACAGTAAAACTTGTATTGGACACCATGTGCTGCGCACTGTATTGATCTTATATTTAAGGATATTGAAAAGTATAAAAGTATTGCAAGGATCATTCAGCGTGCAAGAATGATAACCAATTATATTTATAATTATAATTGGTTACTTTCTTTAATGCGAGATATATGTAAAGGAGACATCGTTCGACCAGGAGCAAAAAGGTTTGCAACAAACTATATTGCTTTAAATAGTCTTCTTAAAAAGAAAGTTTCTCTAAAACAAGTCTTTACAAGCGATGCATGAGCTGAGCATCAATTGAGTCGAACAAAAGCAGGTAACGAAGTGGAGAAACTTATCCTTGATAATTATTTTTGGGATTCTGTTACTCACGTTGTTAATTTATATGGGCCATTATATAATATTTTGCGAATTGTTGATGCTGAGTTTATACCTACGATGCCAATATTGTATAATTGTTTTCAAAAAATGAGATATACAATTAATAACCAAAGAGGAATTCAGTGGGTTATGGGCATCATAAATGCTCGATGGGACAATACACTTTCTCATCCTTTCCATATGGCTGGTAATTTTATGTCAATTACTTATTATTAATTAATATTTTGTCTTATAATTTATATATTAGATTTAATTTTTATTATTATTTTGTAGCATACTTTCTGAATCCACGATTCCAGTATAAAGAAGGAATTAGCATTGATCCAGTTCTTGTACAAGCTGTTCATGATGTCTTTGCAGCATTATATCCAAATTCGGATCGTATATCTCAATTTGGAAATGAAGTAAGATTTTGTTTATTATTTTTTTAAACTAACATAGTAATAATGTTTTTTTATAATTTTTTTTTTCATTTTTACATATAGATAATATGCTTTAGAGATGCACGAAAAAGGTTTAGTGATCGTGCAGCAATTGCCGCCCGAGCGGAAATGATACCTGGTATGTGCATTTTAATTACTTGTTATAAAAAAATGTGCTTAATATCAAAAATTTTATTAATATTTAAAATTTAATATATTTTGATTTATAATGTTGAAATATATAGCTGAATGGTGGACAATATATGGTAATAGCATCCCAATGCTCAGAAAATTGGCAATGCGTATTTTGTCACAAACTGTATCATCATCTGCATGCGAGCGTAATTGGAGCACCTTCGCTTTAATACACACAAAACGACGAAATAGGCTCGCATATGAAAAACTTCAGAAATTGATTTTTTGCTACTATAATATGAAATTGCGGATACGTTATATGGAATTAACAAATCAACCGCAATTAGATTCTGATTATTTGGATCTTCTTGAAATTGGAGCTGATCTTGGTGAAGATGAAGATAATCCTATTATCCAATGGGTTAAGAATTCACACTTAGATGATGATGAAGGCAATCCAGATCCTCGAGTCGCAATGCATGCTTCACAATTAGGGTTAAATGTTGAGAATGTTATTGCTGAAGAAGTTATGAGCAGTGATAGTGGAGGAAATTATTCGTTTGAAATAATGATAAGACCTTCAACTAGACGATTTAGTCCTCGTATAGAAACATTTGGTGATGGTTATTCTCAACCAAATGAATATGAGGATGAAGATGATGATGATGATGATGATGATGGTGGTGGTGGTGGTGGTGGCAATAGAGGAGGAGGATATAATATAGGTGGAAGTGGGAGTGGACCATACTATCGAGAACCAAGCCAACAACCATTAAATCCATTTATTGGTGAAGATCAATATATACATGCAATACAGGATTTTGATCATGGAGCTCGAACAGCAGACACTGGTTCAAGAAGGCACTATGGCACTTCGATGATGAATCAACATGATGAAGATTATCTTTCTAATTCTTTGGATGCAATGAGTTTAAATACACAAATTAATTCTCAATCTGAAAATTTTGAGATTCTAATTGTGTATCCAATTGGTTAAATGAGCTCACATAATCCTCACAGAGATTACGATGTTGATATCTTCAATCATAGGATAAATCCACACTATCCTCCACTTCGACAATTGGTTGGGATTGATAGAGAAAGATATACTTGGCACATCCACAATTACATGGAAAATTTCTCTAATATGATGAGTTGGAATACCTATTGTTATACACGTGAAACATCAAGATATGATCATCAATTTGAAAAATCAAGGAATTCTTTTTCGTATTAATAATGTATTAGGGATTATATTTGAGAATTTTTTGTATTTTACTATTATCTGTTAAATTTTTTATATTTTGTGTGAATTAACTTTATATTTTATTCACTTATAATAATTTGTTATATTTATAGAATATTTTATGATTATTGTATTCTAATTATTGTATTTTTATATAATTTTATTATATTAATTATCTCATATATAAAAAATTATATTCTAAATTAAAATTTATAATTTTCATAACTTTATCGATATTTCTATCGATATTTCCGTAAAATCATACTTTTAATATTTCTATCGATATCGATATTTTTTTCACTGGGAATGACAATTATTATTTGAAACCAATCAAGTCCATTTGAAACGACGTCGTTAGGGTTCTCCATATGGTCCTACGACGTGTTTCCCTGCTTAGATTTCAACAAAGTCGACCACTTCCTTTTATTTTTATGCGATTTTTTAGTAATTTTTTTTTTCTTTTTCTTTTCAGTGCGTTTTTGTTTTAAAGTCCGAATAAACAGAGGATGTTATCTTTCTGGTCTCCAGCGGAAGGAAAGTGAGAGAAAAAATAAAAAAATAAAAAAATAAAAAAGCTTTCCCTTTTAGCAAACAAAAGAAAGAAAACGAAAACAAAGTTAAAGTGAGAATTTTTATTTGGATTCCTCCATTTTGATCCTTATGCCTCTGAAGCTCTCTGCTGTCAGCTTGTAATCTGTGATTTGGGTCTTGCAGATTTAAGCCAGAAGTGAAGTGCGTCTTTCCCTTTTTCCTCTCTATCTCTCTTGTTTGGTTATGGTATTTTGGCATTTTATGAGGAGATTGGGTGGGCTATAATGTGGGTTTGGTCAAGTTTCTGGTAGAGATCTTACGTAACCGTTGGTGGGGTGTTTGGTCTTTTCTGCTTTTAGTGCTTTATTTATTGAAGATACTAATGATATTTTGTTGTACAAGCTAAAAAGCATGATTACGGGTTCTAGTTGTTCATTTCTTTGAACTGAAATGAACGTATTGTATGACTTTTTTTTTTTTTTTTTTTTAAAAAGAAGTTTTTATTTTCATTTTTTATAAAATTACTTTTATTGTAAATTTAGGTGTGTATGAACTTATTGAAAGAAGCCCATACAGGTGATGTGAGTATTCATATATTGGTTTGTAATTTTCAAACCTCTTTCTGGGGAAATTGTGTTCCTGACTGGAAATCTGTCATCTTATAGTAGTGATTTGGTATCAGAGGGGACTATTTTGTTTTTTGGGTATTTGATTTTACTTTTCCTTTTTCCCAATTTTTTGTTTGTGTTTTGAGTTTTTGAAAGAAAAACCCATCAGGCTGCTGTGGAGATCTGGGAGTTGTTTCATCTCTTATGCCCCATGAGGAGTTTCTTTCCCTCCGAGTCCTGTAAAGAAACACAGCTCAGTGCTCTGAATCCACAGTCTTGGCTACAGGTTGAAAGAGGAAAGCTTTCTAAATTGCATCTCACTCCTCTTCTTCTTCTTCCTCATCCATGTAAGTTGTTCGTCTGTGCTTTTGTAATTTCAATATATATGTGTGTGTGTGTGTGCGCGTGTTTATTTCCAATTCAAATTTATACTGAAAATTGCCTTTTTGTTTTTGGGTGGGGATGGTCAAATTATTGTAGAGAATCTCTCATCAAGGTCCCTGAGCCACCAATACTACCATTCTTTAAACCTGTTGATTATGTAGAAGTTTTAGCTCAAATCCATGAAGAACTTGAGTCGTGTCCTCCACAAGACCGGTCAAAGCTCTATTTGTTACAATTCCAGGCCTTTAGGGGCCTTGGAGAAGGAAAACTGATGCGGAGAAGCCTACGTTCTGCTTGGCAGAAGGCTAGCACCGTACATGAGAAGCTCGTTTTTGGAGCATGGTTGAAGTATGAGAAGCAAGGAGAAGAGCTTATAGCTGACTTGCTTGCCAATTGTGGCAAATGTGCGCAAGAGTTTGGGCCAATAGACATCTCGGGTCAGCTTCCACTTCAATTGAGTGTCAGTTCCTATGAGACTGTTTCGATGAATGGGAACCAAATCTCAAAAAATGTTATTTTTAGAATTGGAGATGATAAAATAGTGTGTGATAGGCAGAAAATATCAAGTCTTGCAGCTCCATTCCATGCCATGCTTAATGGGTGATTCTCTGAATCACTTTGTGAGGACATAGATTTTTCTGAAAACAATATCTCTGCATCAGGTATGAGGGCAATCGATGAGTTCAGTAAGACTGGTAGTTTGGGTGATGTCTTTCCAAATCTTTTGCTGGAAATATTAGTTTTCGCAAACAAGTTTTGTTGTGAAAGGCTCAGAGATGCTTGTGATAGGAAACTCGCATCTTTAGTTTCTTCTAGAGATGATGCCGTGGAACTCATGGAATATGCTTTTGAAGAGAACTGTCATGTCCTTGCTGCATCATGTTTACAAGTTTTTTTAAATGACCTTCCTGATTGTTTAAATGACAATCGAGTGGCGGAAATATTCAGGCATGCTGACAGACAGCAAAGATTGATCATGGTTGGGCCGGCTTCATATTCACTCTATTGTTTATTAAGTGAAGTTGCCATGAACCTTGATCCTCAATCTGATACAACAGCTTGTTTCCTGGAACAGTTAGTAGGATTTGCTGAAAATGACCTGCAGAGAATTGGCTTTTCATCAATTGGGATGTGTAAGGGTCTTGAGAAGAGAATATGAAGAAGCAGAACGACTTTTTGAAGCATCTTTAAATACGGGCCATATTTACTCTGTTGTAGGTTTAGCTAGACGGGGCTACATTAAAGGTCATAAGCTTTGGTCATATGAGAAGCTCAGCTCTGTAATTTCCACTATCGCCCCACTTGGATTGATGTATCAAGAGAGGTCATTGTACCGTGAAGGCGATCAGAGGTGGGAAGACCTTGAGAAAGCGACTGAGTTAGATCCAACTCTTACTTACCCTTACATGTATCGTGCAGCTTCCCTAATGCTGAAAGAGAATGTACAAGCTGCGCTTGCAGAAATTAATCGGGTTCTTGGGTTTCAACTTGCATAAGAATGCTTGGAACTTTGGTTTTGTTTTTATCTTGCTCTTGAGGATTATCAATCAGCCATTTGTGATGTTCAAGCTATCCTTACTCTCTCCCCAGACTATAGGATGTTTGAGGGACGGGTAGCAGCATCCCAATTTCGTACTCTAGTTCGTGAGCATGTTGAGAATTGGACAACTGCAGATTGTTGGCTGCAATTATATGATTGATGGTCTTCTGTGGATGACATTGGTTCTCTCTCTGTTATTTATCAAATGCTTGAATCAGATGCAGCAAAAGGTGTTCTATACTTTAGACAGTCATTGCTTCTCCTCAGGTGTGTCATTGAGTTTAAAAGTTGTACTGGGTATTATCGACTAGTTCTCTATATGTTAGAAATACCTTAATGTGCATCCAGTATATTGGTTTGTAATTTGGTGAGTAGCAATATATTGATGTGTAGGCTAGAAATATTTTTGAGTAGGCCAAATCTATGCCCCTGCCAGATGAGTGATTTGAAACATTAGTGGATTGCAGTAGACCCCACTTTAAAACAGGATAATAATCAATATCGGCAACATGTGTAGAACTTTAGTTTTCCTGACTATACCTATTTATTATTTCTTTTGTCCTGCCTTTGGCACCATTTTTATCTTCCCTATATCTAATACTTCTTGTGGTGTTACAGTTCTTCTATTTCAAGGTTAGTAGAAATCTCATGTCTTTAGTTTATCAGGTTAAACTGTCCAGAGCAGCCATGAGGAGTTTGCAATTAGCTCGCCAACATGCATCTAGTAAACATGAACGGCTGGTCTATGAGGGTTGGATCTTATACGATACAGGTCATTGTGAGGAGGGCCTCCAAAAAGCTGAGGATTCTATTAAGATCAAGAGATCCTTTGAGGCTTTCTTTCTCAAAGCATATGCACTTGCTGAATCTAGCCAAGACGCATCTTGTTCTTCAACTGTTGTTTCTCTTCTTGAAGATGCCCTGAAGTGCCCCTCAGACAGGCTGCGGGAAGGTCAGGTATGGTTCTCTGCCATCCTCTCAAGGTACCTAACAAAAACCTCCAGAATTTATGAAACTGGCATGCAACAAAGTGTTCTATGCAAAATATATTAGAATTTAATATCATTTCCAACTCGTAAATATATGATGAATATATAAATAATTGTTTGAATATTAATTCTTCATGATTTTTGACTGTGCGTACAGTATATGGATGCCGAGAGCCTCGTAACAAAGGCTTGTAACCAAGTACAGCATATGGATGCTTATAAGCAGTTACATTACTAGCTACATGACATTAATTTGGTGTCCTTTCAAAATTCAAAACCCCTTCCTACAGCCAAACTGTCAGGTTCCAAAAACTGTTTAGTTATTCCATCATACAAAATATAAACAGGGTTTCAACTTTTCTCGTCCCTTTTTGTTTCCATTGCGGCCATGTTGGTCTGTTTTTGCACAGGCCATTTTTTCATGATCGGAGATAAACTCAAATATGCTGCGTATCCGGTCTACGCTTTGACATGCTTTCCGGTTTCTATTTTTGCTGCGGCTCAGTTTCCACTCTACATCGATCTTTTACGGACTACTTTCAAGAATCCCTTTGAACATTTGAGTCGATACAAAGTATGAGATTCATATTCTACTCACCCATATATAGAGCTCAGGATATCCTGTACGTCATCAGTCTTTTGGTGTCAAAAGATTGCATTTTTTCACATGGACTAAAAATAATCGACAGTCATCACTTAGTAGAATATTTCCATATATATACATATATATATATTGCAGCTTTATTGCCATTTGAATACGTCCAAGTGATTTGGTTATTGACAGCCCATTTCCACATGTTATTGAACACCTCTACCAAATAATATTATGTTATGTTAAAGTTTATATCTTTGAAAATAATGTTTTTTCTTAATATTTTTAGCCTCATCCTATTTAAAATAAAATAAAATATAGGGAAGAAGTCCTTTTGTGACAAATTTTCACTTGGATTATTATGTGTTTGCGTCTAAGTTTATACTACTTAAAAATAAAATTAATATTGCCATATAAGTAATTAGTTATATCATTTGAATTAACAAAATATATATCACATGATAAATTAAAAAAAAAAAATTGAATATTCAACTAGAACTTATTTATCTGACAGTTTTATAGATGATAGCCCAATATTGTTAGCTTGACGAGGTCTGACAATTTTGTAACTCCATTTTTATATTATAGTACTCCAATTTTATATCTATCCAATATCTATATACACACACGCATATATACTTTTATAGTGAAAAAATCAAAACGAAACAACCTAGATATAACAGATGTGATACTTTGGAAAGAAAAAAACTCAATATTATTAATAATAAAAACCAGCCTTTAAATACAATTTACATGAGGTCCAGTTACAAGAGATAAATACACAACTTGCTATACACAATCTTAACAGCAGATAAGTTACACGTAAAATAATATATACATACAACAACTAACATTATTAGGAACAATATTTTATCACTAGATGATAAGAGTTCTATCATTCACAAGCAGTATTTTTACATTTCGAAACATACGTATTTTGTCACTTTTTATAGTGCATGTTAAGTAACTAGGCTTTGTGAACACTAGAGCAACAGATACTGAAGATACTTGCTGGGAGGAATGCGATAGATTAATCAACAAGTAAATAAAAAGAGAAGTAGCAACTGCCATTCTCATTTACATATAGTAAACATTTTAAAGGAAACCTGGACAAGTTTTGTCCGGAATGGCCTCACTCTACATGTAACTAGGTGCCTTCTTACATATAATTGGTGCTTGATTGCATGAAAACCGAAGTCTTCCGGACAAAATTTATCTGAATCTTCTAAACGAGAGAATAACCATGTATGCCTGTATATATCTTAGAAAATGTATGTATATATATATATATGGAATATTATATGCAATTGGATATATGCATTGCAGTTTGTGAAAGACTATACCGAATGTATCTCTTCGCGGCAACAAGAAGCATGTGATCGCAGAAGAAATCTTCTCAAGAACCCATGAGGAACTCATAAAAGAAGGAATCGAGTGGCGATAAAAACCTCGGAATCTTGCTCTGTGGTGGCTGCACTAATTGCCGTTGTCGCTTTGGCCAACCTCGGGCGCCATACCAGGATGCACTGTGGACACCAGTGGCAAAACAATCTTCAAAACACGACCGGCTTTTCTTTTCTTTTTATTTTTTTAAGGAAAGAATATATGGTCGTGAAACACATGTCGAGTTTTGAAAATCCAACAATTGTTATCTACTCTAAGCATAAAACAACTTTGAAGTAGGATTTAAGTTTCATCACATATTTTAAAGGAAAGATATGACATCAATTAACTTTTTATATATAAATCAAAGCCTCTCTATCTTTTTCTCTTTTTCTTTCTTTGTTTTTTTTTTTTTTTTTTGGAAGTAAATAAGGTCATGTATATTTTGAGAACAAAAATTGCTAAAAATATCAATTACATTCAGCGAGTAATTTGGCAATGGCACCCTGAAAATTAAACTTGAAGGAAATTAAATCAATGACTTAATCAGCAAGCATGCATGCATTTACTAGTTCTAGTCGAACTTCCTCAACAATAAATAGATAGGCTTTCACTCTCACATTGCAAAGCTTATGGATTAATGCCAGTATTGGCAGAGGATAGAAGAGAAGGAATAACAATAATGGCAACAACTTCCAATGAGATTGAGAAGAAGGAGGATAGCAGCAGCAACAAAAATCTGTTCACAGTTGCCATGAAAGGTAAATGGATAGAAATCGAGAATCTTTGTAAGGAAGATATCGGACGTCTAAAACAGAAGATCACAAAATCAGGTGCCACAGCACTGCATGTAGCGGTCGGTGAAAATCAAGTTTACACTGTTAAAGAACTTGTAAAGCTGATTACCCAAGAGGAAGGACGGAAAGAAGTTCTTGCAATTCAAAACGACGCAGGCTATACGCCTCTCCATGTGGCAGCATCGACGGGAAATGAAGTTATTTGCCGTTTGATGGTGGACGCTGACCTTTCTCTAATCGGTGTTCGGAACAAGAAAGGAGAAACCCCTCTCTTCTTGGCCGCTTTACATGGAAAGTCTAGCATTTTTCTCTATTTACACTCTGTCTGTGACCCAAGCGATGGCTATTCCTATGCCAGGAGGAAAGATGGTGACACTTTTCTGCATGCTGCAATAGCAGGGGAACATCTGGGTAACAACTAATCTTGCACTGTTTAATTTAATCTAATTTAATTTGCTATTTGTTATTATATATATGTATATATATAGATATAGTCCTGTTATGACGAAAGATTTAATTGTTTGATTCATCTTAGTTAGGAAAATTATTTATATGTATGATCTGCATCTAACATCCAATTATATATAATTTGTGATATATATAATCCAAATTAATGACATGTAATCCGCCATTAGCTAGGCGTCCACCAAGCTTGCCCTTTATATATGGAAAATTTTTGGAAAACTACATATGATAAGTTGAAAGCACATTAATGTTGAAATGCAGAATTGGCATATCAGATAATTGATAAATATGAAGAGCTTGTTGGAGCTGTAAATGAGAAAGGTTATACTCCCCTCCATATTTTGGCCACTAAGCCTGCTGCTTTCCCAAGTGGTAAAAAACTTGGGCGGTTGAGTAGATTTATTTATCGCTGTAAGTAATTAATGACTCATGATCTGAATCAATTTGCCTACTTTATATCTAAATTGAAGGATAAAGTTATATTTACAACATTTTGACATTTTCTTTTGAGTATTTGACATCCTTTGGTCACTCAAAGTCAAAACAATTAACCAAACTCTTCAAAAATTTTTAGTTTTCTAATTACAATACAATATTATCAATTTCGCGTTTATTTTTGTTAAATTACAAACTTATTATGACATTGAAAGATTTGTTTGAGATTCAAAAAATACCATATGATATTTGATTTCTAGTGTCGTAAAATATTTTAAATTACACAAATATGAAGGGTAATTGGTGGTTTTGAAAAATAATCAACACATCAAAAAGTAATGATGGTAATTTGAACCACGGAATGGGTAAATGCATAAAAATTCAAATTTAATGAGATGAATATGTGTGGCTTTTAAGAATATTATTTTTTTTTGAGATTTTTTTTTTTAATCACCAATGATTATTCCCAATTGAGTTATCTCTCTGCCAACTGAGAGATTTAAGAGCATAATAAAATATACATATGAAAACTAGCTAACAAGTATAAATTAAACTTGTGGGGTCGTATATTATTGTAATTTTAGCCATCTATACACATTATTTGGCAGGCTTTATACAATTACCATTTTCAATTTTTATACCTTTATCACTTCATCATTTTTTTATGATTATTTGAAAGTTCTATCTGCGGATGAGCTGGAACCCTAGGTGACGAAACTTCAGGAGGAGATAAGATCTTACCAAGGTAAATTTGAATTTTTTTTTTTTTGGGGGTGAATTACAAAGTTACATATGATAGTTGCACATAATCTTTTCAATAGTGCTAGAGTTATATCAAATTTCACACATTAATCTGCCGATGACCAAGAATTAATATTTTTTTTAATTAGAAATGCTAATAAATAGTTATAAAAGGTCATGTTCAAAAGATAATTAGACATATTTTAGTGTGAGAGGCACTGTTATTCCAAAATAATAATAATTAGAAATTCCAATCTCTCACCTTGATAATAACAAAAGGAAAAAAATATTCTCAGGCAACAACAAATTAATAGTGCTTTCACAAAAAATAAAAATAAATAAATAACAGTCCAAACATGTGAGAGATCATAGAGTAATTTATTTATTTATCTATTTTTGGATGTAACTTCTGGCCTTTTTTTGTAAAAATAACAAAAGAAAAATGAGGATCATTTTAACTATATAATGTAATTTATTGTCCAAACAAATATATAGTGTGATCAGAATATATCTCCAACAAACTCTTCAAAACCCTTATTTTCTATATTTCACAATATCATGCATTATTTTGATAACTCTTTAAATTAAAAAAATTAAACTAAAAAATGAGACTTGGCTCTTTATATTTGAAGAGCCAAACAAAAACTCTCTATATAAATCGTTTAATATATTTTTTTATTAATCTGCAATTTTCTATACACAAATATAATTATATTTACTAATAGTAATTATTTATTTCATTTTCCTTAAATACTGAGGAAAAAAAATGAAAAAATGTGAATCATAATTGTTTATGGTAAATGCAAATAAAAAGTAATTATAAAAAGTGATATTGAAGTTGAATAAAAAAATATTATTCCTTATTTTTTAAAATTCTTGAAGGTAATCTTCATTTTGAATGTCATGCTCTTTATTTGCATTGTTGGAGATGCTTTTAGAGATGACATTTTTACTCATATTAATTTGATTATCTGTTTGCACAGCTGATGTAAAGAGATTCCAAGAATCCGATAATGCAAGCGGTAAACATGGTAAAGCTCAACAATATTTCAACAATTCCAGTACTCTGTTTCGTAACTCTTCCTACTCTTTTTAGAATTTGATATTTTATTAACATGAAACTAGTAGAAATTATAATGTACCTTTTGTGCACAGAGATTTCTAAACTCAAGGCAATGACTTCCATGTTTTGCGACTTTATCGATCTTTGTACCGAATCAACATTGAATGTTATTGGACTAGGTAAGGATATAGATGCGCCTTATAAGCATTTAATATTAATATAACTATAAATATAACTACATATAAGCATTTTTTATATTAATGTAACTATAAACAATCTCCCTAATTTTACTTTGTTAATTAATGTTGGAGTAGGAACTACATATACAATGATAAAGGGTTACATTGAAGAGATGTGAGAAATTAAAAAAAAGCATAAATGGAGTGTGGAAATCATGAAAAAGCTCCTAAGTAAGGCTACTATCTATGACTACGTAGACACTGCATGTCCAAATCAGGATCCCAAACAAGTACTCACTGCATGTCCAAATCAGGATCCCAAACAAGTACTCGATGAAAATAAAGGTATTGTTGAATTACCATTGATCTTACTAATATGATGTGTATTTATTATATATATTTATGACTAATTAGACACTGCATGTCCAAATCCTAAAAGTTTAACTAGCAGGATGTGGGTTTATTATGTATATTTTTATGTTTAACATTTCTATTTTTTGTCATTACAAGTGTCAACTTACTTTTTTTTAAATGGGTGGTAATGTGATGGTGGTAAGATTTGAATCTAGATTTCTAGAAATTTGAACTCTGATACATTAAATTAACACTAATCTCAAAAACTTAACCTAGTAGAATGTGAATTTATTATGTATATTTTTATATCAAACAGGTATCCCATTCGAAGCCATTCAAAAAGGTGGTAATTAAAATGCACAATTACTGCTAGTCAATATATATATATATATATTTATATATAACTCATAATAACCTTTGGCTTTGATAATAATAATAGTATTATATATGTAGTCATCATAGAGGAGGAGGAGGTGAAATCCCAAAAAAAGTTTAACACAGAGGAGGAGGTGATTCGGCTCAAACAGCGGAAATTGGCCGCAAGTGAATCAGTAATATTAGTTGCAGCCAAAAATGGGATACTAGAAATAGTGAAGGAAATCCTTGAAGAATATCCGGTGGCCATTAATGACAGGGATGCATCTAGGAAGAATATAATAATGTTGGCAGCGGAGAATAGGCATGCGAAGTTATTTAACTTCTTGAGAAGGAAAAATTTCCTGAGAGAAAGCACCCTTCGGAAAATAGATGATGAAGGGAACAGTTTTTTGCACCTAGCCGCAATCTATTCTAAAGATAAACTCTGGCCAATTCCTGGTGCTGCATCACAGATGCAGTGGGAAATCAAATGGTTCGAGGTAACTAATTGTTTAATATATAACAAAATATCATATATATTTATGTACAAATACATATTCTTTTACGGTTAATTACTCGTCAGATATCTTGATAGAATTTTTTCTTGTGCAGATTCACATGTATTCTTTTAGGATAGACGTTGTTTTCATAATATAAATAAATAAATAAAACGCATGAATTCACCTCAAAATTTCATTAAGGTGTATATTTTTTGTGTGTTATTTTAACATCTCGTGTCCAAACATTTTAGTACGTGAAATACTCCCGGACTCGCGTCTCCTTTCGACGCAACAACAAAGAAAAGAGTGCAGAGGAGATTTTCAATGAAACCCACACAACCCTGGTGAAAGAAGGTGCGGAATGGCTTGTCAAAACCTCAGAGTCGTGCTCCGTTGTGGCGGCTCTTATTGCCGCTGTTGCTTTCGCTACCTCTGCTTCCATCCCAGGCGGTAACGACGAGAAGACTGGCAAACCAAAACTGCAAGAACATACAGCTTTTGAAATTTTCGCCATCTCTTCGTTGGTGGCCCTTTGCTTCTCGGTCACGGCCTTAATCATGTTCTTGGCCATCCTCACATCTCGGTTCCAACAAAGGGATTTCGCCAGAGACCTTCCGGTGAAGCTCTTACTAGGATTAACTTCGCTTTTCGTTTTCATAGGAGCAGTCTTGGTTTCATTTTCATCTGGACATTCTTTGGTGACCGAAGATAAATTCAGATATGCCATCTTTCCCGTGTATGCTGCGACTTGCCTTCCCATTTCCATTTTTGCCGTTGCGCAGTTTCCATTGTATCTTGATCTTCTCCGGACTAATTTCAAGAATCCATTTGACTAAATACGTAAGCTGCAAGCTCAAACATGCAGAGGAATAAGTTAATTTGTTACCAAACAATTTTTTTTTTTTTTTGGTGTGAAATTTTTACCAAATAAGTTATTTTCTAAGATGATCTCCCCAAAAAAAAAAAAAAAAAAAAAAGAAAAAAAAGAAAAAAGGTTATTGTCTAAGATATGTGTGTTGATGTATTTTGAAACAGAGTTTTATGATTCAATATTTATGTGCTATGTTGTGATAGTTTCTGATGAATTTCATTTTCCACTTCTTCAATATTATCAATATGTAGATAGGACGTGTTTGCAAGGAATTCAATTGAAAGAAATTTGAGTTATTGTATTAGGCAAATAGCTCTGAAATCTTTTCTAGCAAGTATAGCTTTAATTTGACCAGTAGCTAGAAACTGGGCGTTACAGGAGCCAAATAATTCAAAAAAACAATTCAACCTAATCCAAGCAATAAAATACAAGTCCCTTTGGTCATAAGACTAATAATATGTAAAATCATCCTCTATCCCAAAAACCGTAGCGGATAGGAACAGAACTCAACAATGTAAATCAAACTCATTTTGAATAAAATTGTTTTATATTTTTTAAAATAAATGATATTTTTAAATTGAACTTTTTTCTTTTTTCTATAGTGCTAAACAGTTTTTATATTCGGTTAAACAAGCTATATCTTCTCACTTCTCTGGTTCTTCAGTCAAAAAGTACTTGGATCTCGAAACTTTGATGAGGTGAGCTAAGTATAGCTATGCTGTAAATAAAAGGTAAACTAACTTTTACTTTATCAACATCAATATGAATGATTTAGCATTTGAGCTGTTTACCATCTAACCCCTTTTTTTTTTTTTTTTTTTTTCTGTGCTTTCTCTCTAAGTTATTGAATTCAATTGGACATTTCAAATTAATAATGGACAAAACAAGAAAACTTGCCTACAGGTTAACTGAGATAATAAAAGTTAAATTCGAATATTGTCGAGTAACAAGAGGGGGCCCCCCGGGGGGGGGGGGGTGGGTGGGTGGGGTGGTGGTGGTGCGCAAATAAAAAAAAATAGGGCCGATTCGAACAGAATTTTCAATTATGTAAATCGATTGCAGAACTAAAAGCTCGTGCAAAAACGTTTTTCAGGAAAAATCAAGCTAAATGAAACCCTGCTTTGTTATGAAATGATTACAAGGATAATATATGCCTTTATTTCTTTTACACCTTCACAGGATAAGAGAGAATTGAACCCACCCCAAAAGAAAAAGGGAAAGAAATGCTGAACATAGAAGTTGTGGACTACTCAAGTGAAAAAAAGAGATTTTCAGGAGGAAAAAAAAAAAAAAAAAGGAAAAGAGAGATTTTGACATCCTCTCTACATTACTTACTTTTTCTCCATCATTTACTTTATTTTTGCATTCTTAAAGAAGTACTGTCGTCTCTTTCCCTTTGTATTATGATTTTAGAATATTTCTTTTATATACACGAGTAAACAAAATTTAAATTCTAGTGTGAAACATGCCGCATGGGAATATTGGGGATATACATAACTTCAAATCCAAGTCTTAGAAAAACACTCCTCGTTTATGTAATGAATCTAACATCAAATAATTAAATAGGTTCTTTTTTTTTTTTTTGGTAGGAATTTTATGTTAATAGAAATTATTATGTTTAATTAATTATTTGGTTGTCAATTAATTGGGTTATTTATTTGAAGTAGGAAACAATATTTTTATAGAAGAAGACAACTTTAAGATAAAAAAGTTCCTTACATTTGTAACATGAAGCCTTGTACTGCTTCACCAATAGGTGCAAATCTTATTTATTTATATGACTGTTTCTACAATTAAAATATAGAGAGACACAAAAAATAATTGGTTTCATTCATGTACATTTATCTGCATAAAGAGAGAGTGTGTACAAAATTTGTTAATTGTTTATGGGAATTTGAAATGCTGATATTCTTATAAGAAAGTCATTGTAATATGGAAGACATTCGCCATTTACAAAACTGTTCAACACCAGTGTGGAGCAAATATTATCTTAAAGCCAAAAAATTAAATTATTGCTTAACTCATATTGAGTTTTCTCTTATCACTTATCTTATGTATATGATATGTTGTTTTATGTGTTTTAATGTTTTTATGCCTATAGAAATAGAATTATTTAGTAGAATCCTAATATTTTCTAAATTTTTGTGTAAATTTTTTCAATATTTCTATTTATGAAAGTTAATATTATTTCTTCAAAATTTCTGAAAGTTTGCCTATTTGTTAACAAAAGCATCAGCGGTTGTGTTTTCTAGAATTGGAAATTATATGGTATGCAAAGCAGAGTTCACAATGCAACTTTTACAAAGGGGGATTCTGGAAGACGTTTCTAAGGATATCACAACTTTTCCTTTTTCATCTTTTCCTTATCATCTTTGAAAAATAGAACTAGGCTATTTTGTAACTAGAATGAGCATATGAATTATGAATATAAATAGGAAAAACAGTTAAATCGCAGATATGAGCATCAGTCTCCAACTCTACCAGAAGTAATTTAGAGGGAAACAATAGAAAGAAAGAAACATGTAGGGTTCTACCATGTGAACCAGTTTGAGCTTTGAGTTGAAGAACAGGAAGAAAGAGTTGTTCAAAATGGCGATGAGAGGCGAATGGAAAGAAGTCGTAAGTATATATGCTGCAGATAGTAAGACTCACGATGTAACAGCCCAACCCAGACCACCATCCTGCTGTCTTAATCGACCAACACCCTTTGTGGGTTCTAGGTTAGCGTACAGTTGGGCACTGTAAACCGGCTTCCGGTTCATCCCGCATTGCCAATTCTGCTTACCAAAAATGGCCCACTTGGAGCTCTCGATTCCGCGGCTGCTCTGTGACAGTCCAGACCACCTGCATGAGATATTGTCCTTTTTGGGCCTGGGAAATCCTCTTACAACCCAGCCCTCAAGGTTTTAAAAGGCCTCTCAAGGGAAAGGTATCCACACCCACTTATAAGGAGTGTTTCGTTCCCCTTTCCAACCGATGTGGGACTTCACAATCCTCCCCCCTTGGGGCCCAGCGTCCTCGCTGGCACACCGATTCGGGTCTGGCTTTGATACCATCTGTGACAGCCCAGACCATCCGCATGAGATATTGTCCTCTTTGGGCCTGGGGAATCCTCTTACAACCCAGCCCTCAAGATTTTAAAAGGCCTCTCAAAGGAAAGGTATCTATACTTACTTATAAGGAGCGTTTCGTTCTCTTTTCCCATCGATGTGGGACTTCATAGACGAGGTGAAGATCACGAGGTCTGGTGACATAGCATTGCACGTAGCAGTCTCTGATGGCCAAGAAGATGTTATGGAACAACTCATAAAGATCGTTTCCAGAGAAAGACTTGTACATGTAGAAAAAGTACTTCTAACTAAGAATGAGAGAGGGAATACTCCTCTTCATATTGCAGTGTCAATGGGGAGCGTGAAGATGTGCGGTTGCATAGCTATGGTTAAACCTTCCTTGATAGGTGCTTTCAACAATGATAGAGAGACTCCTTTCTTCTTAACCGCTCTTCGAGGTAAGACGGAAGCTTTTCTTTGCTTTTGCAAAATCTGTGAACCTGGGCAAGGTTCTTATTGTAGGAGAATGGATGGCGAGACTATTCTGTACTGTGCAATTGTAACAGCCCAGACCATCCGCATGCAATATTGTCCTCTTTGGGCCTAGGGAATCCTTTTACAACCTAGCCCTCAAGGTTTTAAAAGGCCTCATAAGGGAAAAGTATCCACACCCACTTATATGAAGTGTTTCGTTTTCTTTTCCAACAGATGTGGAACTTCACAATTCTCCCCCCTTGGGGCCCAGCATCCTCGATGGCACACCGATCTGGATACTGGCTCTGATACCATTTGTGACAGCCCAGACCACCCACATGAGATATTGTCCTCTTTGGGCCTGGGAAATCCTCTTACAACCCAGAAGGTTTTAAAAGGCCTCGTAAGGGAAATGTGTCCACACCCACTTATATGGAGTGTTTCATTACTGGCTCCGATACCAACTGTAATAGCCCAGACCATCCGCATGCAATATTGTCCTCCTTGGGCTGGAGAATCCTCTTACAACCCAGCCCTCAAGGTTTTAAAAGGCCTCGCAAGGGAAAGGTATCCACACCCACTTACATGGAGTGTTTCGTTCTATTTTCCAGCCGATGTGGGACTTCACAGCAATAGCCGGTGAGATCTTTGGTGAGCCAATTTGTCTAGATGCAAATTCTATATTAATATATAATTAAATTGTTGATAGTTCAGTAAAATTCCTGCAGCTAAAAGTCTCTGAATTAATATAAACATAAAAATTGTTTGTTTCTCTTAACATATTTGGCATTCCAGATAATTCACCTGTATAGGGAACTTGTTAATTCTGTGAACGAACGCAGATTAACCCCACTTCATGTTTTAGCTAGTAAACCTTCTGCTTTCAAAAGTGGTAGCAACCTTGGACTATGGAACAGTATCATTTACCATTGTGAGTGTTCCTTGGAAGAGATTTGCTCTGTTTTATCTCTGTTTGTTTTTTTTTTTTTTTTTTTAATCTCTTTGTGTGTATAATACAAGGTATTTTTGTCTGTGCTTTATCATATGGAAGGTATATTTGTGGACGACCTCAAAATAGAAGAAGCATCATATGTCTGGGAATCACTGATAAAAAGTTTCAAGGAAGAAAAGAATCCTAACCATCCAGAAAACTATCAAATTTGCATAAATTTCTTTCGGTTGCTGGGGAATGCTCTTCGAATTGGTACCATTCTGATCTTGTTTCTTTGTTTTATGACATTGGTACTGTTATGTTTTTTAGAAATTCTGAAAATAAAAGTGAAAAATCAGCAAATGGGAAGGCTTTTTTATAGTAGGAATGTGCTCATAATTATGCTAATTGTTTTTATCCCCCTGAAAGTAGAGTGTTCTAATTAACTTAGCTGCTTTTCATTTTTAGTGGTTTACAGCAGGGATCCAAAAAAACAGAGCAAAAGCGATGCAGAAAACCCTGAAGGATCGAACGTTGCTCTCAATGGAAAAAAGACCGGTCAGAAATGCAATGCCACTCTGTTTAGACTCTGTTTCGTCAAGTTATTATGAATGCAAGCTCTCTAACCAGACTATCCAGTGATCTATGAAAAGTTTGATGAAAAAGAAAATCTTTCTTCGTCTACGAATGCTTACAATGTGGTTTAGAACATATATAAATATATATATATATAGATGATAGATGGACACGGAAAAAAAAATAAAAAATATTAACACCAGTAGCACAGATATTTCATATTCTTAGCCATTTTAATCATGCATGAATTGCAATATTATAGCCGGTTTCTTTTATTTGCTGAACAGAGTCCTTGGATGCAAATGTCATAACTAAGCTTAAATGGGTTAAATTAATAGGCCACATTCACTCATATTATATACAATTTGTCCGTACAGGGAAAGAACCAACCCCAGCAAGCGAAGGGCAACACATATGTCCGTCAAATTACAACACCTGCATTGAGTTTGTAAAGCTTATATACAAGTCAATCTTGATCGTTCTTGGACTCGGTAAAGATCCAAACTTAGTCACATATGCAACATACATCTAAATTTCCGGACTTTTTCTTTTTAATTTACTGACAATATTTAATACCGTTTTAAAAGGATCTAATGCCATAATGAAGATAAGGGAAAAGAAAGAAAAGCATAAATGGTCGGTTCAGGTCATGAATAAACTCCTGGAAAGCACTTCTATGTATGAATATGAACACACGGGAGAGGCACCTCAAGAAACCCAAAAAGACGACGGAGAAGAAACGAAACCCTATGAAATTTCAGATGGTGGCGATGTTGCAGCTATAAAAGGCATGCTTGAATCTGATGTCCAGCCATTGACTCGTCCTAACTCTGCTGATTCCTCAAGATCAACCAACACACAAAGCACTGATAACCAAAAGAACAGTACTAATAGAAAAGGAGGTACTTAATTTGATATATATATATATGTCTTTTTATGGCAAGTTTTTAATGTTGGCTAATGTGTATTGGCAAGTTAAAAACTAGTCAATATCTGCACCATAGAAAGATAAAAAGAAGTTAATTATATGGATGTGTCAGGGGAACCGGAGAGGGAAACCTCAGAAATAGAAAACAAGGAAACGGCCATACTAATCGCGAACGGAGTTACTGAAATGGTGGAGAAAATCCTTGAACTTTTCCCGGTTGCCGTCCACGACATGAACGCAGAAAAGAAGAACATAGTACTATTGGCAGTGTTAAATAGGCAGCCTCATGTTTATAAGCTCTTGCTGAAGAGAAACATCCTGAGAGACAGTGTATTTCGGAAATTGGATAAAGATGGGAACAGTGCTTTGCATCTTGCAGCAACTCTTGGAGATTATAAGCCGTGGCTGATTCCTGGCGCCGCATTACAAATGCAGTGGGAAATCAAATGGTATGAGGTAAGCAAATACATTAATTTTTATTTCAAATAATTAATATTTATTATTTTATTTTGTTGTGAATAATATATAATGCAATATCTGCAATCGCAGTTTGTGAAAAACTCCATGCCACATAAAAGTCTAACAACCATATATATATATATATATATATAAATTTTTTTTTTGTTTTTTTTTTTTGTTTTTTGTTTCTCTAAGATGAAAAAGAGATTCTTATATAACAGTAATTCTTTTATAAAATTAGAGTGGCATTTCACCATAATGTAAAAATTAGAGTGGCATTTCACAATAATAATTAAAGCTTAAAATTTTGACATTAAAATGTAAAAATATTGTTATATTTTTAATTTGTTAATCTACGACAGTATGTTGCTCAGTTTCCCATTTGCCTAAATTTTAATACACTAAAAGTTGAGGTAGCAAATCCTTTTTCTTTATTTGTTCCCTCCATGTGGCAAACATTAAAGCATTAGATTCTTGTGAAAGTTGAACATATAAACTCTATTTGGACGGTGTATTTTGGGTTTTGAGGGGGAAAAGAACAATTTTTTCCTTTTTTTTTTTTTTTTCTTTTTTTGAAAGCAAGGAAGTGTATGCATGAAACATGTAACTTTTGGATTGAAGGCAAGGAAGGAATAATTTGGAATGCCACTCTAATTTTAAAGAACTAGTGTCATATATGAATCTCTGTTTCGTCTCAAAAAAAAAAAAAAAATCTGGTTGTTCTACTTTTATACGAAGTTTTACTCAATATTTAATTTTTATTTGAATACAACGAAATTTTGTTAATTAATCACTTATATGGACTGCATAATAATAGAAAAAAATTAATAACAAAAGAAAGCTTAAATTTTTTAAAAAAATTAACAATAAAAGAAAGCTTAAAATTTTTACATTAAAAGATAAAAATATTATTATATTTATAATTTGTTTACCTACGACAATGTTGCTTGGTTGTGCATTTGCCTATATCGTAAAGTCATAAGTCATAAAAGTAGAAGTAGCAAAGTGTAATTTTATTTTTATTTGTTCATTTTGTAAAGTATTCTATTCTTGAAAAGTTGAAAATCTAAATTATGTTTAAAATATGTATATTGAGTTTAGGGGAAAAGAATAATTTTTTTTTTCTTTTTTTTCTTTTTTATTGAAAGCAAAGAATCATACATAATATGTAACTTTTTGGATTCAAGGCGAGGGAAGGAATAACGGCACTTATGTGAGATTCCACATCGGTTGAAAAGGAAAACGAAATATACCTTATAAGAGGGTCCCATGAGGGAAGTAAAACCGTGAGGGATAGGATTGGGCTCACCACCTAGCTTCCAAAGTGGACAATATCTCATGCGGATGGTCTGGGCTGTTATAGTTGGTATCAGAGCTAGTACCCGAATCAGTATTCCAGTGAGGACGCTGGGCCCCAAGGGGGGTGGATTGTGAGAGCTAGTACCCGAATCAGTATTCCAGTGAGGACGCTGGGCCCCAAGGAGGGTGGATTGTGAGATCCCATATCGGTTGGAAAGGAAAACGAAGCATGAGGGGAACAAAGTATGCCTTATAAGAGGGTGTGGATACTTTTCCCTTGAGACGCGTTCCCATAAGGGAAGTAAAACCATGAGGGACGCGTTCCCATAAGGGAAGTAAAACCGTGAGGGGTAGGATTGGGTTCACCACCTAGCTTCCAAAACGGACAATATCTCATGCGGGTGGTCTGGGCTGTTACAACTTATACTTTGAAGAATTGCTATTTTAGATGAATCTCCATTTTGTTTTAAAGAAAAAAAAAAAAATCTACTTGTTGGACTTTTTGCGGACTTTTATTCGGTATTTAATTTTTTATTTTTGTAAAACTAAATTTCGTTATTAATAACTTATGTAGTCTACATAATGATAATAATAACAATATAAAGCTTAAAATTTTTACATTAATTACCATAAAATCTTTTATGGAATGTATACTTACCATATCTAAATTCTCCATATATGTAATGGGGGTTTATGTAAAGATTACGATTTTTCACCTAAGAACAACGAGATTTTTTGAATTTTTGAAAGGAAAACTAGATTCATATGTAACAATAATTCTTTATAATTTGAGTGGCATTCCAAATTATTCCTTTCCCCTTCAACCCAAAAGTTACATGTTCCATGCACACAAATTATTCTTTTCCCCCTCAACCCAGTATTTAGTAGATTCCCAGCATAGTTCAAGTTTCCACAGGCATCTAATGCCGTAATATTTGCTGGAGGAAAGAAACAAATAAAAAATAAATAGAATGATGAAAAAAAAAAAAAAAAAAACAACTGATGATCTCCATTTTGTCAATTAAATAATTCAATATTTTTTCGTATATATATATATACACATATACTATTACCCAAAAAAAAAAAGTATATATATAGTTATACCCAATTATTGTTTTTTTGAAAAAAAAATTAAAAACATACACAATTACTGTCAAATTAATAAATATATAGCTAAATAATATCATTGTTATTTTAAAGGAAGGAAACGAGAAAAATAACAAATCAGGACTATGTCCGGTCATATTTTGCCAACAAACAAACTATATATTATATATATATATATGGTCTTTCTCTATCCATTTATTTTATTTTATTATATTTTTCATATTGAAAATAAAAGGATTCGATTCAGGTCATTCTTCAAAGAAACCGTAACTTTGATAGCTTTTGCTAGACACAATAACTAGGCTTTAAGGGAAAATTAATCAATGCTGGTATTGGCTTAGAGCATACATATATATGTATATATATATATATATAGAAGAGAAGAAAAACACAATGGAAACACCTAGGAGTTCTACGAAGATGAGTAGGGGGACGGAGAACCAAACTCTGTTCAAAATGGCGATGAAAGGTAAATGGAGAGAAGTTGTAGATCTTTGCCAGGAAAATCTCGATCTTATTAGTCAGAAAATCACAAAAACAGGTGCCACGGCACTGCATGTGGCCATCACTGAAAATCAATTCGACGCCGTTAGAGAACTTGTGAAGCTGATTATAAAGGATGACAAGAAGGAAGCACTTAGAGCTAAAACCGAAAAAGGCGATACGCCTATCCATCTAGCAGCATCAATGGGCAGTACGCCTACGTGCAGATGGATGGTGGAAGCTGATCCCACTTTAATTGGTGATCGGAACATTGACGGAGAAACCCCTCTCTTCTTGGCAGCTTCACATGGAAAGAAGAGAGCTTTTCTCTACTTACACAGTCGTGGCAGCATTGACGAACGCTATTCTTATTCCAAAAGGGCAGATGGTGACACTACACTGCACTCTGCAATAGAAAGGGAATTTATGGGTAACATAAAATTCATATACAGGTTTATTTTTGTTTGCTACCAATTATATATACATATATATATATATATATATATAATCTTCTATCAAATTGACTCGAAATACTCTAGATTTCATTGTAAAGGATATACATATATATATATATATATATATATGTATAAAAAATACAAAACAGTATGATTACTTAAAGTGCAATATCGTTAACATACATTTCATGCAATTGACATGCAGATTTGGCATTTCTGATAATTCTAGAGTATGAAAAGCTTGTCGATTCTGTAAATGAAAAAGGTTATACCGCTCTCCATCTTTTGGCCAAGAAACCTGCTGCTTTTCCAAGTGGTAACAAACTTGGATGGTTCAGTAAAATCATTTATGAATGTAAGTACAATGACTCTATTCATTTCGTTTAATTTTTATATTTATATCCAAAAAGATATATAGAATTGTGTATATATACAAAAATAGTATGCGTCACTCTAACAATTAACAAAATTTTTAAATTTTTATATTTATATCCAAAAAGATATATAGAGTTGTGTATATATACAAAAATAGTATGCGTCACTCTAACAATTAACAAAATTCTTAAATTTTTCAAATTTTCAATGCAATATTACTTCAATTTCTTATACGTTTTACTAAACAGAACTACATATATTTTCATATTAATATATATATATATATATATTATTTTCGTTTAAAAAACACGACCCATCTAAACATTTCCATAGACACATTAAAGGCCAAAAAAAATGACCCGTCTTTTTTTTTTTTTTTTGCTTCCAAATAAAAACCTGTCTTAGATGCAATTAAGGGCCCATAGAAATGAAAGTCAAAGCAATTATCATGTCCTTTATGGTCGGACTAGTGACGTAGTTATATTTTTTTAAATAAATTGAGGAGGAACAATTTTATAACTAAATTTTAAATCCATAATTTGAAAATCATAATAGAAGGTTATTACCATTGGATTATCTTAACGGACCACCACACAGTTAAAAATAATTTAGATTTTTGTACATGAAAATATTTTAAAATTGCAATACAAGAACCGATCAAAAAAAGATTGCAAAACAAAATGGGTAAACTTGTTAGCTTGCAAAAATGTTGACTAACCTTTAAAGTTTTGTTAATTCGAACGTAAAAGGATTATAGATGCATAAAAGTTTCAACGGTGGGTTTACCGCTTTTAAAAGTAAAATTTTCGAATTTAATTAAATGAATATGTAACTTTTTATGAATATGAAAGCGTATATCAAAACAAAAAGTATACAACATGCAGGTTTTAATATTAAAAAAATTTTAATCCTCCGTAATATATACGCATTATTAAGCAGGCTCTATTTAATTAACATTTTTTTTATATGTATATCACATCATCTTTGTATGTAATTCTTTGATAGGTCTATCTGTGGAGCTTTACGTAGATGATGAAATCGATAATAAAGGTAAACATGATTTCTTACAAATACTAATTAATTAGCAGTAGTCATATTTTTTCTTACAAATACTAATTAATTAGCAGTAGTCATATTAATTATCCAACTAAGTTTTTACTTATTAATTAAAGTGACACTTTCAGCATTCACTCTTTTTAAAAAGATTTAGAAATCTAAAAATTGAGATCTTTAATATTTATCTATTTATTCGGTAGTGCTGGGGTGCCAAATTATTTAGCAAAATGTGATTAGCAATTATATATTTTTTAGCTCGATTGTATATGAATTTCCAAGAAAAAAATTCCACTTGAATGGTTAAACAATATTAGAGAAAAATATATAAAAAAATAAAATTTCATATCTCATCAATTTAAGCTTTTAGAAAAAATGATAATTCAATTTAATATCAAAACCTGCTTCAAAAGGTTTCTAGATTCAAAATTCAAAAAAATAATAATAAAATAAAATAAAAGAACTTCAAAAGTCAAAAAAATAATAATAAAATAAAATAAAAAACAGGTCTACATATTATTTGAAGTGTTAGAAAGAAAATATAAAAGAAATTAAAATTCACTTCTCATCAGTTTAAACTATATTAAATGTAAGTTTAATAGCATTGATTGCTAGGTGATGGATACAATTTCCTCTTTTCAGAAAAATAATAGTACACAACTTAAGTCACCGACCACAGAAAAAACAATTGATATAGAGAAGTACGCAACAATATTGTTTAGCACGAAACAATGAGTGTCAATAATCAATTAAATGTCAATATAACTATAATAACATTTTAAAGCGTAATTAATTCATATTTTTGTTGTTGTGAATATCAGATGATTTACCCTTGCCTCTTAGTAATGCTCCACCAGGTATCGATAATTCCTACTCTGTTTTAATCTCGTTTGAAAGCAAGCTTAGCCTTTGTTAGGATGTGATCATTTTTAAACATCTATGTGTTTCTATTGTTGTAATAGTTTTAACCATCTATAATGTATCAATATGATTACCTTCTCTTTTGTTCTTTTTTCCTTTAACGTATATCACATCATTTTTTACAGACAAATCATATGATAGCAGTGATACATCTGTGGACAGTACTGTCACTCAAGAAGGTAAATATAATTTCATTCAAATACTAATTAATTAACAATAGTCATAGAAATTAGTATTATCATGGAACCTATAGATCATTAAAGATTTGCACATGTGATTATATTGCCAATCGAACTTCCCAGTATTTCTAGTTTTTAACTTACCAAACGCAGAAGAAACAGCTGATGTAGAGAAGCAGGCAACAACATCAAATAATAAAGACGTTCAAAGTAAAACTTCCCAAGGTTTTGACAATTCCTAATCTTTTTTATAACTTGTAATTTCATTAAATGAAACTAGTGGAAATTTTGATTTCTCCTCTATACACAGAGAGTAAGAAACTAGCGGAAAAAAGATTCATGTTCCGCGACTTTATCGGATTTTGTGCCACTGAAACATTGGGTCTTATTGAACCAGGTAAGGGTAAATGCATTTAAGCAAAAATATATATATATATATATATATATAATTACAACTATAGGATTATGATATGTTGGGAGCCTATTAAAGCATGTTGGGAGCCTATTAAAGTTTTAATTAAAAGTTGTCACTTGTTTAATTAGATTTTTTTTTAAAAAAATTGCGATATAAGGTGGCATTCTATGTATCACATCACAAATTTTATGAACTTGGAATATGAATAAACATGCTAAAAGCAATTTCATAACAGTGTTCAAGAATTTGTGGAAACAAAAACTTTATTTAAAACATAACACTATATGAAAATACCTTAACAATATACGAAAGTGCACTAATCAAAACTAACAAAATAGAATAACAAAAATCCTACTATAAAAATTTAATCCTAAACCATAAATAAAATAAGGACAACTAAACGAAGTCTGACACTATGTCAAATCCTAGTCTACTTACCAGTTCAACTAATAAATACCTAAAACCATAAGAAAAGTAAGTGAGTAATAACTTAGAAAGCTACTAGTTTTTCTTTTAAATTAAAATAATTAAAAGCATACTTTTATAGATATATAAACCAAACATTCAAACACATTTCAAACATATCTTAATACAGATGCAATTAGTTCATTACATGCAGTAAATAAGCTTAAACACAAAATTATTCATAGGTCAAATATCTTCAAGACTAGTCAAAATAGTCATGCAAATTTATTACCAAAAAAAAAATTTGAGATCTCATATTTTCATATTTATCTAACTATCAGATATATAGTATGACTTTCCATACGACCTACAAGCGATCCAAAATAAAATTAACATATGTGAGACAAATACAAGTGAAGAAATCATAGATTTTTAAAATAGATGAACACTCATGCCTGAAGGTGAGAGCTAAACCCTTACTCTGATTTCTAACAAGTCTTCCACATATAACAACATGTCTACATCGAAGGTAAAGAACCATAAATCATTAGAGAAGATTCTAACATGATTCATCTCAACATATGAACATATACATACAAATATGAATAACTAAGGAAGATTCAAAAACAAGTCAACATAAAAAGATTCAAAAACAAGTCAACATAAAAAGTATTTCAAACTCATAAACATAACAAAGTCCCAAAAATCACTTTTTAAAACATAATCATTGTTTTTTTTAAAAAAAAAAAAATTGTAAGTAATTTACAAAATAAACATTTATCAAACAATACATAGGCTTTGTTATGATTCCAGAAAAAATCCAGTGAACTTATCTTGAACATGATCAAAGAACAATCCAATATATTGAATATACTTCAGTATAGATTCTCAATCTATAAAACAAGTTTAAGAATATCATATAAGTACAATATATCCAACAAAACCAATGACCAGAACAATAGAGCTACCCAAATAACCCCTTTTAACTCTCTTCCAAGCAAAGACAAAACTAAGAATAATTAAAACATAAATTTAATACTAGTAGCCAAAGCAATAGTGGACCTTATAAAACTCCTTTTAAGGTCAATATACAAATTCTAAATCACTAACTATAAAATCATAAACCCATAACATATTATCATATCATTAAAACTTCATTATATACCCAATATCAAAAATTATTCCCAAAACAAGAATTGATTCCTTAGTCAAATGATGTCATCTAAATATGAAAATTTAGAAAGGTATTGTACACATGCATAACTGATTGTAATAAAAATTTCATATCAAAACCATAATTAAAACCCATTCAAAACTCATTAGAAAATTGACATAAAAATACTGAAAATATCAGATTTTTATAAATATACATTTGATGTCCGATCTGTATCTTATTCATAAAATTTCTTTGTCATTTGAAATTTTATAGAATAATACTAGGTACATTTGTGTACTCATATAAACTTTTTATGGCCCTAAGAAAAGTAAAAAATATGGTCAAAATGAATTTAATATATATCTTATTGACGAAAACTGAAAAAAGGTGGTTCGTAGGGAGCTCAATCTAAAGGAAAATTCACAATGAATAAAATACAGGACCAAAAAAGGTGAAATTTTACATAGTTACACTAGATATAGCATAAATACTTATTAGCTTTTCAAAGACCAAAAAGTAATTTTAATAGAATTTCTGCCCTTAACCGAGCTGACCAGGAAAGAAAAGCTGACAGCAAACATACATCACTTAGAAAATCATACCGGATAAAATATATGGAATTTTAACCCAAAATTTTACATAGAAAAGCTAGACATACAGAGGATACTGCATATAAAATTTCAAGTCAAAACAACTTTTTTTATCCCTATTTTGAAATTTTATAAATTGGCCATACTGCTGCCATAGAAAAAAACCGGACAGGAAACCTAAATTTCAAAATTGCAAAATAAACTGAAAACAGATCCAAATTGACTCAAATAAGATTGTAAATATTCATGAAGATGTGTAATATCATCCATAAAATATTTGGAGTCAAATAAATTTTGTAGATATTTAAAATAATTCCGAATAGTCACATTATACAGATTCTAACAGAAATTTCGTTTTACGGTTTCATAATCTAAACTTCAACTTAACCCTAGAAATCCATCCCATAAACCAAATAAAATCCTATAAAACATCAAATAAACACCTAAACACAAAAATATCAACCTTGACAATCCTTTGAAACTTCTAATTCCTCTTCTCTATGCTCCAATAAACCCAAAGATCAATGAGAACCTCCAATAACAAAGAAAAATTTAATTAATCTAAACCATTAAACAGAGATCCTAAAAATAGAACCCTAATAAATGAAAACTTACATACCTTATCTATAAACTCTTATAGATAGGAATTTTGGTCCCTTCTAAACATACATATAAATAGACCTAGGTTTTCTAACTCTAAGAATAATAATAATATAATTTTTATTATTAATCTAAAGTAGTAAATCAAAATAAATAACTAATATATAATTTCCTAAATAAATGAAAGCATATAAACAATAAATAAAACACACTATTAAAATATATATTTTTTAAAAGTCGCGTGTTGCACTAATTAAGCACTTCCTAATGGTCGTGGATCCTAATTACATGTAATTAATATGATATATTACATCAAATTATATTATGTAATTTGGGAGTCATACCCACTTAATGATGGGCGTGCAAGCCTACAGTACCAAAACTTACATATATATATATATATATATATATATATTATATACAAGGATCTTATCCAGGACATCCTTGATTTTATTATGTATGCAAACAATATATAAACATCTTCCTAATTACCTGTGAATTAATGTTTGAATAGTAACTCTGAGGATAAAGAAATACATTAAAGACATACGAGAAACAAGAAAGAAGCATGAATGGAGTGTTGCAGTCATGAATAAACTCCTAGAACTTGCATCTATCTATGTGTACGTAGACCCTGCAGGTGGAAACGAAGACAAAGTACACCCTGCAGGTGGAGACGAAGACAACCCATTCACTGTTCTTCCCCTAGAGTATCATGAACCTAAACAAGAACACCACATAATCGAAGACACCTCATCCAAAGTTATGCAAAAATCTGGTAATTAAAATGCACAATATATATATATATATATGTATGTATGTGTGTGTGTGTGTGTGTGTGTGTGCGCGTGTGACACCTCATCCAAAGTCTTGCAGAAGTCTGGTAATTAAAACAATAATATGTGTGTGTGTGTGTGTGTGTGTCTAGTTTTTGCTTTGGTAATTATATGTATAAATATATATATATATATATATATATATATTTGTGATAATCACAGGGAAGGAGGAGAAAATCAAATTGGAAAGACGAGAATCAAACGAATCAGCAATCTTAATTGCAGCCAAAAATGGAATAGAAGAAATAGTGAAGAGCATCCTTACAGAATATCCAGTGGCTATTAATGACAGGGATGCAAGTAAGAAGAATATAGTGATATTGGCATCAGAGAATAGGCATTTGAATTTATTTAAATTCTTGATCAACCAAAACTTCCTGAGAGAAGGTATCGTTCGGCAAATGGATGATAAAGGGAACACGGTTTTGCATGCAACCGCATCCTACGATGATGAAAAACATAATCTCTGGCCAATTCCTGGAGCTGCAGCACAGATGCAGTGGGAAATCCAATGGTTCGAGGTAATTAATTAATTAATTAATTGACAACAAATTAAATTAATATACACTTTTAACATTTTCTATGAACATTCTATTATCCAGGATTTTTATGTTTTCGATAACACTTATCCACATAAGGATAGGCATAAGCCTGCAGAGTATCCGGGATAGAAGAATATTTAACTATCTATATATTAATTCTTCCATTTTTTATTATATTTTATTTTTATTAGCACGTGAAATCCTCGATGCCTGAGAACGTCACGTTTCCACCAAACCATGAAGGAAAGAGCGCAGAAGAGATTTTCAGTAGCAAGCACGCAAAGCTGGTGAAAGAGGGTGCAGGATGGCTGGTGAAAACCTCAGAATCGTGCTCTGTGGTGGCGGCTTTGATAGCTGGAGTTGCATTTGCGACGTCGTCTTCCATCCCTGGGGGTCTGGACGAGGCAACCGGCAAACCCAAACTGCAAAAGCAGGTGGCTTTCGAAGTGTTCTCCATCTCATCGTTGGTGGCGCTCTGCTTCTCTGTCACGGCCTTGACTATGTTCCTGGCCATCCTCACATCACGCTTCCAAGAGAGAGATTTCTCCAGAGACCTTCCCTTCAAGCTTTTAGCTGGTCTGACGTCACTTTTCGTTTCTATAGCCTCCATATTGGTTTCTTTTTCATCTGGCCACTCTTTGATGACAGAAGATAAATTCAGATATGCCGTCTTTCCCGTTTATGCCGTGGCTTGCCTTCCCGTTTCTATTTTCGCCGTCGCCCAGTTTCCCTTGTATCTTGATCTTCTCCTCACTAATTTCAAAAGCCGGTTTGATGACCGCCGTTTAAACTTAATTAATCACCTAACTTACCAAATCAGCCGGGTATGGAAGTTCATCAGCGCCTACCTAAATCAAAGGAGAACAAACAAGTTTGAAAACGAAAATTGATGATCATTACCAATTAGGAGGACTTATATATATATATATATATATATGCTGATGTGGCAACTATTAATAAAATGGAAGTGCATTAGTCCAAACAGTTTTCTAAGAGATTTTTTTTTTTTTTTTAAAGCTTTGTTCAATTATATATATATATATATATATATATCTCTGTTGTATTTTGAAATACTTTATGGTTCAATTTTATAAATATAAATTATTTTTTTTTACGGCCGGTTGATCAATCGTGAGTCAAACGAGAGTCTTCCCATTAACAACCTTTGGCAACAAAAGTTAGAAGATATAATTGTTTAATCATTTTATTTTCGTCATTAATGAAGTTTAAATTTTAGTACTCGTTGTTTTTTCTTGGAAGGCATAATAGCAACACAGAAACAAAAACTTGATAGCACTCATCTGTCTCTTTATGTGTCAATGTCTCAATATGTAACAGTTTATCCATACTTAAACCGAATAACTAGTCTTATGCAACGTACGTGGCCTTAAAAAACAATTATTCAGTATTCCATTGTGAATTACTTGTCACACCACTTTCACCCATATAAAAGTTTTCAAAACAAGTGTGAGTAATGTATTGGCCAATAACTTTAAAATTTTTTCTTGCAGGTAACTTTTGCTTGATCAAGTTGAATTATCATTCCTTTCAATAATTTAAATTGATAAGAGATGGATTGTTGTTTCTTTTATTATTTTTCTCTAACACTCCTCTTTTCATCTTTTTTGAACTCTAACACTTTTCTTCACATATGGATCTACTTTTTGAATTGTTTTTTTTTTTTTTAACTTCTTTTTCGGTACTTATATATATATATATATATATAATAGAATTGTTGAGTTTTGACCCAAATCCTCTTAAATTGTTGGCTTTGGTACTAAATTGATTGATCCCTTCTTCCAAAAATTTAAATTGATGGGAGGCAAGCTATCATTATTCTTCTCTAATGGACCATAATCCAAAATGTTGTTTTATATTTTTAAAATGAAATAATTATTTTATAATTGAAACAATTTTTTTATTTTTTATTTTATTTTAGAACTATCAGACAGTTTTTATACTCAGTTCAACAAGCTATAAAACTTGTCAGATTCTATGGTCAGAAGGTACTTGGATCCCAGAACTTTGATGAGGTGAACCAAGTAAAGCTATATGCTGTAAGTAAAGAGTAAATGAACTTTTACTCCATCAACACCAGTATGAATAGATTTAGCATCTACTTTATCATCAACCATTTTTCTAGTGTGCTTTCTGTAAGTTATTGGATTCAATAATAGGGGGTGTCATAGATTGACAAAAAAAACAAGACAGTTTTCTAGAGGAATTAAAAAACTTGTGCAGAAACTTATTTCTTTGGGAAATATTCAAGCTAAATGAACCCCTCATATGTTATGAAAATGAAATGATTACCAGCATAATATATATTTCTTTTACCAGTGCACAGGATAAGAGAGAATTAAAACTCCAAAAGAAAAAGGGGATAAAAATGCAGAACATAAATGTAATCAAGGGGAAAAAGAGATTTTGTCATCCTCTCTTCAGTTTTCTTTTTCTCCAATTTTAGACACACCATTTTACTTTAATTTTGCATTGCTAAAGAAGAACTGTCGTCCTTTCTCTTTCTACAATAATTGAGAATATTTCTTTCAATCAATGTAAGGGAAAAGAAAAAAAAAATAAAACAATAAAAAAAAAGTGTAAATTCCAGTGTGAAGCATGCGGCATGGGAATATTCGGATATGAGTAACTTCATATCCAAGTCTTAGAAAAAACACTCTCCTTTCATGATGGGACTACATATCAAATATTTAATTACTTTTTTTTTCTAATAATTAATTTGTTAAATGAAAGTAATTAATATTATTTCTATCCATAATTAAATATCTTAACATGCTTAGATATCAGAGCCAGCACCAGGCAATTAATCCCAATTCCCCACTATCCACAAAACGATAAAAGTATCAGCGGGTTTTTGTATCCCGAAAGGAAAGTTATTCGATATGCAAAGAATCAATAATGCAACTTTACAAAGATATTCTGAAAGACGTTTCCGTGATATCACAATTTTACCTGTTTACATCTTTTGCTTATCTTCTTTGGAAAATAACACTACTTTGTCACCATAATGAATAGGTGTTTATGAATATAAATAGGAACAATAGTTAAACACAAATATAATATATACATATATATATATATATATATATATATATGTATATGAAATAACAAAGTAAGACTCACGAGATGAGGATCATAAAGTCAGGCGACACAGCACTGCACGTAGCAGTCTCAGATTGCCAAGAAGATATTGTGGAACAACTTGTTGAGATCATTTCCAGAGGACCAGATGCAGAACAAGTACTTCTAACTAAGGATGAGAGAGGGAATACTCCCCTTAATATTGCAGCATCGATGGCGAACATGAAGATGTGCGGTTGCATAGCAAGCGTTAATCCTTCCTTGATAGGTGCTATCAACAATGACAGAGAGACTCCTTTTTTCTTGATGGATCTTCGCGGTAAGAAGGAAGCTTTCCTTAGCTGCTTTTCATTTTCAGGGATATTTTCAACAGGGGATCCAAAAGAACAGAACAAAAGGGATACAGAGGAATGCAGTGCCACTCTGTTTAGTCTTTAGTCTTGTATTTAATCCAAAAGAAAGGTCAGCAATGCAATGCCACTCTGTTTAGGCTTTAGTTATTATGAATGCAAGTTCTGTAACCAGACTATCCCATTTTTGTGATGAATAACCAGACTATCCCATGATCTATAAAAGTTTAGTTACTTTTCGATAATGAGAAATAAAATCTTTCTTCTGCAAGGAATGGTTAACAATGTATCGATTTCAATATGTCATATTCTTTAGCAATTTTCGTAAATGAACATCATGGTTTACTGACCCTTCTACTAATTATCGAATATTCTCGTTTCAGGCACAAACTATAGTGCAGTTTGCTGCAAGCCCATTCTTTTTGCCTCACGAAGCTTCGTCAGATGTAGTCACTACGTTATGGCCCTTTAGTCCCCGACCATGCCATTTACATGCTGCAGCTGCCAATGCAGGGCCAAATTCTCCTGCTGCCATCTTCCCAAGACTGCAACCAGGTAGAATTTGATGGTGATTAAAGGACGTGCATCTTTTTTATCTATGCATAGAGATTTGTAAACTTATGGTGTTGAAACCAATCCCAAAGATTTACGTCAGTTCTCTTAGAAGTTAGATGCCATTCTTCTAGAAGGCACTGTGGACTGTTGTATGCCTTCATGGTGGAAAGGTTGAGCTACTTAAGCAATTCCTAGTTAGCTTTTTCCATGGTATGGACCTTGGGTGCCCAATAGACGGTGTTAAAACCGTTAAATAGCTGGTGATGTAGAAGCTGTGGTTAAATTAACTTTATAGCATAACTGATATGTAAATTCTTCGCGGTAACAAGTGTTCTTGTTTTATTATACAGTAAAAGTTACAGAAAAAGATCATTTCCTTAGAGAAGAGAGCAGCAAATCTCATGAAGATAATATTGGCAAATGCTTATAGTCTTTGAGATATAACTTTAGCTTGTAGCCAAAACTTGAAATCATCTCACTTGCATATATAACCATTGGTTAATCTTTTTTCTTTATTTAAATGGTCGATACAAAATGAGATATATGACCTGTCTTTTGGCCATGTTCTTTAGCTGCCATTACAGGAATACTAATTGATGATCTTCTTACTGAACATTTGATTCAACATCGAATATACAACTATGTTCTTAATCTCTTGTTCCTTTGTCTACTTTTCCAGTCGCATACACATCAATGTGGTTTGATATTGATTACATGATGTTTTTCCCAATTCCGTCGAACTCAGCTGCATCTGTCCTCTTCCCTCAAATTTCAAAATATGGAGGTGTATGAGTTTAGATTTTTGGAATTAGTGATTGTTGTGTTGGTTTACCATAGTCATGAAAAACTAAGATATTTTACTGGTAAAATATTTTGTTAGAGTACTGGTTTAAATTTTACCTATATTTTTTATCAAAAAAATTTCACCTATACTTGAGTTTGTCGTAGATACACCGGTAGACTCCTTACATAATGCCCAGTGAATAACTTAGCCAGACGTGCAAGAGCTTAAAAGCAAAATTTGATGTTTGTCAATTTTTGGTGGTAAAACTGACTCTGCTTTCCTGTAATGGTTTTTTCGTGGTGGGCACTAGGCAAGTATGATTGAGAAAAAGTGTTTATTTTGGCGTTGATTAGTGTAAGGTCAGACAAATAACTAGGTTCATTAACTTTAGGACTATTTCCCCAAGAATTCTGCGGTTGTTTATTGTGCTTGTAACACCAAAGAAATTTGTATCATGCCGTCAATATTTTCTTACCAGGCTAGGTACTTTTATTTTCTGTTAACGATATATTTTATATATATATATATATATATATAATGGCATTGATCTTAGCGTAGATAAGACAATTCTGTTATCTGCGGTAGCTGAGACGTTAAAGAAATGCTATTTAATGCTTTGGTAAATAATTAATGCATGTCCCCTAACGTGAATAAAGGCATTAAACATTCGACCTATGAAACTCTGAAAAGTCTTGAGATTGTTATGCCCTTAGAAAAGTCTCACTACTTGATTCTGTCTTCTTCTTCTTCTTTTTTTTTTTTTTTTTTTTTTTTTTTTTTTTTTTTTTTTTTTCAATTTCATGTTTAGTCGGACTGACAAGTAGACAAGCATCGGTGCAAAGATATCTTGAGAAGCGAAAAGACTGGTATCTTAAAATGGTTAAAAATGCACTTAGTGACAGTCAAATATATCTTGGTCAAGTTGCTCCTCCTCCTTTGTTCCTCACACTCCTGTTAGGTGAAGGTTTAAGCACAAGAGAAAGGCAGCAGTCCCTCCTTCTGCTGGCTTGGATATCTACTTAAACCATCGAGTAGGAGACCAGTTCTTAAACCAGCAATTGAACCTGGGTGAGGCATATTCTCCTTCCCATCCAAGACCACCTCAGACACCTAGCAGGAGCTGCTCTGTTGAAAACATGATAAAAAATGCCAGCCTCTCTATAGAACTTAACGACAAAGGTGATTATTCCTGTACTCATTCATGCACTTTTCTTCTTAAATTGAACTAACTGATGCTTTGTTTTGGCCATTCAATGTTTGATGTTTGGTGGCTGATATCGTATTTTGCCACGTAATCATTAGAGAACTTACTATGGATTTTTTCCCATTAGACCCTGTACCAACCATGGGACTGGTTTCCGCGAATCACAATCTGTCCTAATATTAACCGCTCTGCTGAAATTTTAAATGACATTGGATGCTCTACGGTTGTTGATTTTGTAGATAATCAAGTATGTTAAAATGGAGATCAATGATAGCATGTTGGTGGGCATTAGTGGATAAAAATCGGGGTTATTTCGAAAAATAGCCACCATACAACTCCATTTTAGAAAAATAGCAAAAAAATTTTTTTTTAAAAAAATAACCACCTTGGGACAAAAATACTTTTGATAAAATTGAAAATTACGCAAAAGGTTTTTTTTTTACCCTTTCCTTCTTCCTCTACACAGCCTTTCGTGGGGTTTCTCGAAGGTCACTCTTTGCATCTCATCTCCTCTCACTCTCATTTTTTTGTATTTTCTCATATCTCAAACTAAACTCTGCTAAAAATTTTATCTTTTTTCTTATTAGATGAAAGTAAGGAAATATGTGTTTTTTTTTTTTTGTTTTTTCTCTTTCTCTTTTTTCTTGTATTTTTTATTAGTTTAGGGTTTTTTAAGCTTTTTATTTAATATGGGTATGCAAGAAATTAATTTATGAGCTGTTATATGTGATTTTAAAGATACTTAGGTGGCATATGGTTTGAAAATGGGGGAAATTTTGTGTAAAACTGAAAAATTGCGAAAAGCAGTAAAAACGGAAGAAATTTGGCGAGAAAGATGAACATCCGCCAATTTCCTTCAGTTTGTCAGTTTTTGCAAAATTTCCGCCAATTTTTCGCCAATTTTCTGCCAATTTTCTGCCAGTTTTCCGCCAATTTTCCGCCAGTAGGAAAAACTATATTTGGCGGGAAAAAAAAAAAAACAGAATCAACTTTTTAATACAGTTAATATGTTTGTTTAGTATTATTCAAAATTTTATATATTTATTGATTTAGTTTAACGTTATTCATTTAATTTTGTAGTAAAATGGAAGATGATGACATTGTAATTGCGGTTTTATACAATAGAACATTGGTACAAAATGATGGTGGTAATTGGGAATATCGAAATGGTAAAAATATAATGGTTTCCGTCGGTAAGAGATGCACAAAATCAAAGTTAGAGGATGAGATTTTCAATTCTATTGAGATATGGACGATATGCAGAAAAGTTGGATCCTACAGAAATATGATGTGATAGGGATGTGAAATGCTTTCTTCAAGAAGTGAGGAATGGAGGGATGACAATGATGCGGCCTCCATTGTATGTTGAGGTAATTTCGAAAGTTAAACATATATGTAGAAATGTTCATCAAACAACATTTGCTTCGGATAGTGGGAGTAATCTTCATTCTTTTTCTTGTCCTCCAATTGGCGTTCGTCTACCACAAGCTTCCGGTACTGAACCTATTCAGGCTACATCTCAGGAAATTATTGTTCAAGAAACTCAGTTTAGAGATCAAGTTGATGTTCGTGGGGCCTAGACATCATTTAACATCCACAAAGGAGTTGATGTTGGAGGTGACTATGCTGAACGGTTTCCTAATGATGAGGAGTATGAGCAGTTGCATCATATTGATCATGATGAGAATTACAATGCAGCAGGGGATGATGTTGATCATAATGATGTAGATTTTGATCATGAGTTGCCAGACAATAATAATGATATGCATCCTGAAATGAACAATGAAGGAGTTGATGATGTTAGGGTTCATCGTGCTACAAGTGACCACATATCATCGAGCAACAGAAGTGGTTCTATGGCCATATTTTCGTCAAAGTTCACTGGCTGTGAGAGCATAGTAGTTGGACAATTATTTCCCAACAAACGTGACCTACAGAATAAACTGAGTATCTATTGCATGGGAGAAAATAAGGAGTTCAAGGTGACACGGTCAACTACACAACGGTATGAGGTTGTATGCTTGGAAAATACTTGTAAATGGCGACTACGTGCAACCACATTTAAAAATGGAGAAATAGTTGTTGTGAGAATTTTTGATAATGTACACAGTTGCTCGTTAGATATCGTGCATCGAGAACATAAGCAGGCCAGTAGCCGGGTTATCAGACAATGTATCAAATCTAAATATGAAGGTATTGCACGTGTTTACAAACCCAAAGAAATTCAACATGATTTTTTACAGAAATATGGGGTGAATATAAGCTACAACAAAGCATGGAGAGGTAAAGAGTATGCATTTAACAGTGTTAGGGGATCTCCAGAGGAGAATTTTGCTAAGTTACCTGCCTACTATTATGAGTTAGTGTCGAAGAATCCTAGGACTGTTACACATATCAAAACAGACGATAATAACAATTTTGTATATTTCTTTATGGCGATTGGAGCAAGCATTAAGGGATTTAAATCCCACATAAGACCCGTGTTGGCTGTTGATGCAACTACATTGAAAGGGAAATACAAAGGGTACATGTATATTGCATCGGGCATGGATGACAATAAGCAAATATATCCTTTGGCTTTCGGCATTGGAGATGGAGAGAACGAGCAAGCATATACATGGTTTTTCCAAAACCTCAAGGATGCCATCGGAGATTTTCCGGATTTGGTGTTTGTGAGTAATAGACACCCCGCTATTGAAAGGGCATTACGCAAAGTTTTTCCCAATGCATACCATGCGTTGTGCACGTACCATATAAGCAGAAATATTAAAGCAAATGGACATGCGAAAGATGAATCAATAATACAATGTTTCATGCTCGCAGCTAGTGCATATTTGGTTGAAGATTTTGAGTTTTATATGGGGCAAATTGAGGCAAAAAACAATAGGACTGCCCAGTACATTCGATCATGTGACCCTACAAGGTGGGCACGTTCTCTTTGTCCATGTAGAAGGTACACTATCATGACCACCAATATTGCAGAAAGCTTGAATGGCATTTTGCTAGATGCTAGAGAGATGCCAATAGTTGCATTAATAGAGCACATACGGGATTTACTTTAAAGGTGGTTTTATGAGCGACGTACTGCAGGTGCAAAATTGACAAAGCTTGTGACTGACCATATGGAAGAGCAACTCAAACTACGAAATTTGGAGTCCATCGAACTACGTGTGAAAGCCATTAATATGCATGAATTTCTTGTGGAAGGTGGGAGTTTGAGGGGTACAGTTAATCTCCAATCAAAAACATGCTCATGCAAAGTCTTCGATCTTGATCAATATCCTTGTGATCATTGTATTGCCGCTTGCAGAGACCGAAAAATTGTTGCTTATGGCATGTGTTCTCATTACTACACCGCGGATGCATATCGTGCAGCTTATGCTGAGTCCATTTATCCTTTGTTAGATGAAAAATAGTGGCATGTCCCGGATGACGTGGCAAGTCGCATTGTTCTTCCACCAAGATGGACACGTAGGCGAGCCAGTAGACCGAGGATGCAACGCATACCATTCGAAGGTGAAGATGTTATTGGATGTAGATGTAGCCGATGTTGTGGTGTTGGACATTATAGGCAGAGATGTACGAATCCATTGTCTTATGCTTCGAATTAGAAAGTTTTAATTTAGTGTTATGGTTTAATATGTTTTGATAATTATTTTATATATTGGATATAATATTTTCTACTCCATGGTGGAAGATTTATTAGCAATCTTTTTTTTTTTTTTTTGAATTTAATCCCAAAATGAAAAGAGGCTTTCTGGAATTGATTTTCAATCTTTAGTTTACATATCATTTTATGAAATCTCCAAATGATTTTGAAAAGAAAAAAAAACATATATAATTTTTTCTTTTATTTAAAATGGTTATTGATTTTAAATGTCACTACATTTTTTGTTAATTCCATCTTCATCTTATATAATATTTGTCTCCACTCCCAATTTTTTTTACCCTACTATTAACTTATATAATCTATTAGAAATTGATTTTCCAAGTGGAGGAAATTAGTTTCTGATAGGAGTAAAAATTATTCAACGATTTCCGCTTGGAGCAAATTTTTTCGAACAGGAGGAAAACTATTTCCGCTTGGAGGAAAAATTTTCCACCTGGTAGAAATTTATCCAGAGGCTTCAATTTATCTTCATATGGGATTTCCGACTGGAGGAAATTTTTTCCTCCAGGAGGAAAATTTTTCCGCCTATGGGAAATATTTTCCGACAAGCGGAAAATTTTTTAAAATTTGCAATTGAGCTCGTAAGGCATTTGTGCATAACGGAATTCTAATAAATAAACATGGCACATTTCCTATAAGGTCAATTACTTATCCTTAGATCAATACCACATTGTTATCTTTGTTAAATGAACATTATAAGCCACCATTATATTTACAATTAAAAGTCAAATATAATAAATAATATGCATCTATAAACATGACAAAAGGAAAGAAAAATGCATCACCACTCAGCTCATATGCTTAGTTCTTTGTTGTAAGCCTCATATGCATACTTCTTCCTAAAGAACTCCATGTCATCTTGTGTGAATGTCACTGGTAATTTAGCATGTAAAAATTCGATGGTCTTGAGTGTAAACATGACACAGTCACCACTACAAAAAAAAACAATTATTATAACATATATTAGTATTATTAGAACCATATTCAATAGTTAATATTTGTTCAACAAACATGCACGTATTAAGGGGTTTTACCCGTTACTTTGCTGAGGGGTATTTTGTGTCAATTCACATGTAAACTGTAACACCCCGTTCCGAACCATGTTGGAATTTTTGCACGTTGACCGAGGTTGACTGTTGACCGTTGACTTTGACCATTGACCAAGGGGTCAAAGTTGACTTTTTGTTTCGGTTGGAATTCTAGGTTGACTGAGATACCGTTACGAAGTACACGTTGGCACGAGTTCGTAGACTAGTAGCACATTGAAAATGGAGCTATGGTTTGAAAGTTATGAACAAAACAAGTTGAGGTCCAAACTGCCCAAGGGGTGCCGGAGTTGACTTTTTATTCATGCAAGGTTGAGCTTTGACTCATGCATGGTTGTGAAGTGCTCGTCGATACAAGTCCGTAGACTAGCGGCACGTCCGATTTGGACATGTGGTTTGAAAGTTATGGACCCGTAAAGTTTTTCAAATACTATATTATTTTAATATTATTTTTGAACGTGTAACAATGTGCCACGTGTGACTTAATGAAGGTGACCATGTGTCACCATGTTGAGAAGCCACATGTCAACCATGTGTAATATCATATTATTTTATTATTATTTTAAATAATAATACTATTATTAATATTATTTAATTAATTTTAATTTATTTCTTTTTATTTTCCTTTTTCTTTTTCTTTTTCTTTTTCTTTTTTTTTCTTTTCCCCACGTGGGAAAAAAGGGCAAGGGCCCTTCTTCTTCTTCCTCTTCTTCTTCTTCTTTCTTTTCTTCTTCCTTCTCCTTCATTTTCTCTCCCTCCGGCCGTCCCTCTCTCTCACCGTATTTTTCAAATTCCGGCCACCCATAAGCTACACGGGCCGGCCAGTGATGAGCGGAGGGAGGAGGCGAGCTCGGCCGCCAATTTTCACGGTCACCGGCCACCGGACGGGCCCCGATCGGGCCGGAGAAGCCGTCGGCCGGAAAAATTTCTCTCTCCTCTTTTCTTGTGTTTTCTGGCCAGCCCAGTCCAAATTAAACCTCCTCTCCCCTTATTTTGGGTCCTCTAAGTTCAATTATGGCCTCCAATTTCAAAAATTCGAAGCGGTTTGCGAGATACAAGAAATTGAAGACCAACCGAAGCTTTTCGGCCAAATTCCGGCCACCTCCGGCGGAATTGGGGTCGATGGAGACCGGATTTGTAATCCTCGTCGCTCAAGCTTCAATTCGGTATATTATTCGACTATTTTGGTTAACGTTTGTATTTGACCCCCCGGAAACCGGGTATTATTTATCCGATTAAAATATTAATTTATTTGACTGTGTGTGAATTGTGTTTTAGGAGCACGGGTGAGTCATGGAATTGATCCCATGGTGGATCTTAGGTTAATTGTGTGCTCCAGGTGAGTGACCCACCTTCAAATTAATTTTGGAGATTAAATTGGTGAATATTATGTGTGATTTGAATATTTGGATTTTAAATTCTATGTGCCAAATATTAAATTGATTTATTGTGGAATTATTGGTGAATTTATTTTGATTAAAGAAAATATGCATTATATAAATTTATGCCATTTGAAAATTATTTTATGGTCTTGAGAAATTTGAAATTCTTGTGGTTTTAACATGAATTTGGGCATGATTTGATTTTCAAATATTTCAAGGAAAATATTTGTTTATGTTGGTAACTTCAATTTTTATAAAGTATGCCCATGGAATATTATGTGATTTAATTATTATACTTCAAGAATTATTTATGCCATTGGGAAAATGTGAATATCTAAAGTGGTGGATTTGGGAGTTGGTGGATTTGAAAATCATGGAATTTATGATGTTGATTATAAAGAAATTATGGAGGATTTCCGGGTTCAAGCGGATGGAATAAACCCGCTATGTTTATGCAAAATGTGAGATTTGATATATGAAATAAATATGTGAATTTTATGATTTTTAGATGCACCGTGCACGTACTGGTGTTCTGTTTATATGTGATACGGTTAGTGTGCACACGGATATGATTAGCGTGCAGGTGGGTGTGAGTAGCGCGCAGGTGATATTATGAGGTTGTCCTGTGGTTGCCATCGGATGAGGGTAGGCCACCCCTCCATGGCCGGGACACCAGTTAGCAGTGGCGCAGTGGGACGCCACGCGACCGTATGCTGGTTTCTTTCTATAACCTCCTGTTTGGCGGTACCTTGGGACGCTGGGTACTGTTGGCGCCACTGGTATATAGTGGGTGCATCAATTGATTTTCAGAACTGTGATTTTAAAAATAAATATTTTGAAACTGTATTGGAATTAAAAATATAATTATTACCATTTCCAGTATTGAATTGATGTCTTGGTTTTCGGGGATTAAGAACAAAGGGTTTTGTGAAAAGGTTTTAAAAGAGGAATTTTTCCAACCGAGAGAATTGTAAGGGTTTTGAGAGAAATTATTATTTCCAACTAATTATTATTTATCTACTTATTACCGTTGTATTATATTGTATAGTAGATAGGGTCACTCACTGAGATGATTAGCATCTCATATTTTCAAATTCCATTCCTCTAGGTACCAGGTTGTCAGTGTTCATCCGGAGCGGACTTGATCTTCATCGCTGTTTTAGTTCGTGAAGTACCCTGTTCTTCTTTTATTGCAGTTGTAATATTTTTTTCACTCTTGCTGTATTCTATACTTAGTAGTACTTCATGAAGTTCTGTATACTGTATGGGACACTTACGTATTTATTATGCACTGGATTACTGTTATTTATTTTTGAAGTGCTGTAAATTTGTGGAATCAAATTGTAGTATCGTGGGAGGAATAAGGGGATGAATATAGAAGTGTGTTTTCAGTGCAGGTAATTTTTGGTTAGTCCTACCCTTAGGGGAGGTGTTGCCGGATTTTCTGTTGGAAGGTTCGGTGGTATTTCCCTGGGATCAGGGCTTGTCTAGGGTTCCAGGAAAGGAATTCTGGATGGGTCCTGACATAAACTCATCAACGAAGTCTACAAGATCCGGCCGCTACTCATAAAAGGATGCAGACCGCAATAAATATGGTAACATTATGCATAATTACTGGAAATAAATTTGTCCCCTGTTTTGGTTACCAGTCTTATCTGAGTCATATACAGTCATACGACACTCTTTCAAGTCCACGTGCCCTACCAGCCAATGTATGTTGCGCTTGTTTAGTGGAATCAACAACTGTCAATACATTACAGGATTTCAGTTAGTACAACAAATAAAGGAAGGCACATGAATAAATGAATAGTTAACATTACACAATTTGGACATGTATATTTTACATGATTTACGCATTTCCATGGCTTGGACTCCTTCATTCGAATCCCCAGCACATATTCTTGCATTGCATATGAGAATTGGAACTTAGATGGATTGGCAAGGAACTTTCCATAACATTGCTCAATGTATACCTACAACAAAATAATTTATTAGTTACCCAAAATCACAATAGCCACATATAGGACACCTGGCCGTTACTTACCAAAAATCCTCCATCTATCACCTCAAAACTAGGATAAAAAATATCAGGAAATCGATTGGCATGTACACGAAATAAGTAAGGTAGGACTTCCATATGCTACATTGAAAGACGAGTTAATTTTAAATTACATCCATGCAGTTGAACAACTATCTATGGAATTTATCAAATTATAAAATAAAAATCTTGATCGAAAAATACTTACATCGTGATTCAGCCACTTCTCACTAGTTATAAGCAATTGGAAAAAGTCTTTACCCACAATCAAAATGTCCATATCAACCTTTGCTGCCCAACCGGACTTCATAAATTGGTCAAAATTTTTTACAAGTCACGTTGGTACTGGTTTGTATGGGTCGAACTTCAAAGTAGAAGTGCACCGGGTAAAGTGCACTGTAGTTTTTTCCGCAAGCCTCCAACACTATAAGGAGTTGTAATAGCTGCTGCCGCCTTCCTATCCCTCCTCCCAATATCTATACTTTGCTTAGCAGCTGCTACCTTGCTTACACGTCTCCCAACAGGAAACTTTGATGGAGACACTTTCTCGATAATCGTAACACTTGGTCTTGCATCATCTACAACAGATGGATGTGACTGTCTATCAACGGGGGTCGCATCGGGACCAAACTCTTCTTTATTTTTATCCCCTTCAACGTCCACGTCCATCCCATCTCCCAACCCGTCAGCATTAACTCTCACTCCTTGGTGCTTCATTAACTTATCAAGCTTGGTGTCCAAACTTGCAAACTCTCTAAGCATGGCGATTCTTAAATCCTTAACATCTTGCCGTACACTAGCCACTTCGCCTTCAAGGATTGTTAATCTCTCTCTCAAAGGTACCTAAAAGAAACAACAATGATTAATACCTGCAATAATAAAAAAAATAAACATTCATACAATTTATTCAAACCTCATCATGTGATGGAGTCATTGGAGGTTGGGATGGAGTCGATGGTTCAACATGAACATGAGCAGCAACTCCTGCAGTCAAAGATGAAGGCTGGTCTGTCGGCTTATGTCCCATTCACCGCCTCCCTCATTTTCCCATAATTTCCACAGACGCCTCTTTCCGTTTCTTACTTCTTCCAGTTCTTGTAAGTGGAAGACCTTCATCTTTTTCATCATGACTTGCCTGTGGTGGCTTGTCTCGAACAGCAGGTGCAACATTGTATGGAGTACTGTCATGACGTACATCCCATGCCAAGTTGCCGATATATGCATGCTCAAATTCAGTCACATTCATTAAGCCATGAACGGGATACTGCAAAAGACAAAAGGGATTATCATCAAGTGATTAGTAAGTAATACTAATATTCCTACAAATACTGCAAAAGTGTATAAATAATATTACTATGTTGGAATGTATATTTATATATATATATATATATATATATATATTTGTACATATAAGTGGAAGAACTCATATACTTACATCACGATGATCAAAGAGTTCAGTGGCCTTCTCAAATCTTGGCACTTGTGAAATATGCCAATTAAGAATTTGAGGGAATGCAATGTCCGGTAACTTCTTTCCGAATGCTTGACCCAACGAAGGAATTATCTCAAAACCCTAAATCTGTCAAACAATTAATTAATAATGAATAAGTAAAGAAATACACACCATAAATACAAATGTAACAAACTTTAAATAATAGTGTAATAGACTTACCATGAAAGCCAAAGGAAAACCACAAAGACTATAACTCTTTGACTTGTTTAAAGCCATGGACTCTCTATGCTCAAAAGCACTCTTCAACGATCTAATGGTGGTAGTATATGATAAAGTACCCCATGGATAGTTATTGAAGTACTCTAAATCGTCCACCATCTCCAAGGGATTATGAGGTGCGATGGTCGTGCTTTCTTTGCCTAGAAGAACCGTCTCTAGGAAATATAATAAAGCCAACTTCAATCTATCATCGTCGGCTTCATCATCGTCTTGACACTGTGCGGTCATGAAAGCTTCGGTTATCTCTGAGTTAGCGACCTTTCACTTTCCGCCAAAATACGTATCACTAATACGAGTAGAGATGTTAACTCACCTATTGGGTTCGTAACCAAACCGTAGACCTGTAATTATGGTGAAGTCTCTCTGTGTAAATCTAGCACCACGCCCTCCAAAATTGAATACCATAGAATCCTTGTCGTCGCAAACACACTGCCTATACAGCATGCTGTTGACGATGTGGCCACTAAATTGTATCTCGTTGGCCTTCAAAAAGTGGCCAAAACAGCTATCCTCAAACTTCTTTATTTGGGCTGGAGTCAACTTGAACTTAATATCCGACACGGCTTTCCAGAAGTTCGATCTACAATTAACCTTTGCCTTCGATATCTCCGAGTCCCAGAACCTTCGTTGGTAATCTGAATCCATTTATCTGCAAATCAAATACAACAAAGCATAACAGATGGAAGAAACGTTTTTTCCGACACGAGGAAAGCCTGGAGGATAATTTTTCCGCCTGGAGGAAAAGGTTTTCCGCCTGAAGGAAAAATTTTCCTCCTAGAGGAAAATGTTTTCCGCTTGGTGTAAAAAAATTTCCTCCAGGAGGAAAAAAAGAGGAAATATTTTCCTCCGGGTGGAAAATTTTCCAGAACCTAAATAACATACACCTAACGGGATTTGTGCAACAATATAATGAAAATGGCTAAAGAAACTTTTCGAACCAGCGCATAATACATTATACATTAGTAGTATACATTATACATTGCTTCCTAAGTATAACCCATAGATATATTATGGTTTCACATTCAAACCTCCCATTAAATTCAAACAAAAACACAACTTCACAATAGTTTTAATTTCACATTTCACATTCTAACCATGCAACACAAACATTTCCGTCACACCAAATAACATAATATTTTAAGCATAGCGCATAATGACAAAGGTTCAAAATTGAGCAATTTATAAAGAGATGACTTATCATCTCTAAAATAATCCATCATGGAAATTATCAACAATTCTAAGACTCATTCAATACAGCACAACTAAAGGTTTTCAGATAAGTTCGTTACATTAAAGCGAAATTAGTTTGCAAAATATTTTCTATGTTGTACAGAGAAGCAACTTACATTAATGAGAGACAAACCACCACCAATGCTTCTCTATCTATTTATATATCTCTCTCTCTCTTTCTCTATCTCTGTGAGTGTATGTGTAATTTTATCAGCTTGTACTTGTAACTCTACGATTGCAAATTTTGTGCTTCAATTTTCTGCTCAGTCCATTACTTGCTCCTCTAATGCTGAAAGAAATAGAAAATCAATATTAGTAACCATGCAGCAATCAAACTTAGCATATTATATGTGTAAGATGTGCATATGAAAGGGCACAGAATACTGCTTACCTAGCTAATGATAAGATGGAGCCTGGAGGTTCAAATAGATAAATGTCTCCTTGTATATTCTTTCTTTGATTTCTATTCAAATGAACAAGAGCATATGAGAAATTTGGAAATTTTCCACCAACAGAAAAAAAAAAAAACCACAAGAACTACTAACAACTAAATAACTACAAAAATATACAAAATCATTGCATAAAATTTCCAGATTTCCTCACTTTTTATATATTTCAAAGGGCAATATAAAAGGTTTTATTTTGTTTCTTGGATCAAGAAGTATGAATACTGAAGTAGCATTATTAAACCATAACACCAATCCCCATTGCCATTTCTCTCTATTTCTTTTTTATGCAGCCATAATAACACTCACTCACTAGCATAGCATAAAAAAAATTATTTGCAATATTTTAATTTTGCTGTTTTGGACCTGACAATGTGTCCCCTTGTTGTATTTATAGAAATAAATTAAGGATTGCAAGCTGACCATCAGCATCCCCAATAACATGAATAAAATAAAGGTGAATTTTTTACAAATGACATTTGCACTGTGGAATTCCATATTAGTAAGAAAACTATTATGACAACAATAATCTGAGAAATTGGAAGCTTAGGATGCCTAACATTTTTTAGGAAATGAGGATTACCATTTGCACCACAAACTTGAAAAAATAAAAAATAAAAATAAAAACATTTATGCCTATGTCTTAAAGACATTATCAAAACAAGTAGAAGGGATATTAGACTATAACTAAATCCTTAGCCCCATTTTTTAGTTCTATTTTATACGTGATAAGGAGTTATTTATTTGGAGGGCTGCAGTATATTCTACAGCAAATTTCGGACGACTCGAGGAAGGGGCATTTTTACCATCAATGTCAAGCGGGGTAGATCCATAATCAAAATATCACTGAAAGCCTACTCAACTAAAGAAATATTTCTATTATTGCTCCTAGAGAATCAAACCAATGATGAATTATTTGACGACAGCATTTAGGAGGTGTTTATAACTTTTAACATTAATTGGAAAACATTTATCTCTGTCCAGCGTGGAGGAAGGTAGAGGTAAGCTTATCTACAGGTATTGTACTTTTTATTGTTGGAAAATGTTTTTAGGTTGTATTACATCATGTTACGACCTTATGTTCTTTGCCCAAACGATTTTATTTTCCATTTCAATTTCATATTATTGTATGAAAGAAGAAGAAGAAGAAGAAAAAAAAAAAAGTGAAAATTTTTGGAACGCCAAATCAAACATTGGCAGAAAGATTAGGCTACCTTTCTCAAGTTGTGAATCTTGATAACTCTATATTTACAAAGATTATATATCCACTAAAAATCCCTTATAGACTAAAAATAATTTAGAACTCTTACATAATGCATTAAAAATTCACTGTTACAATTTGACAAGGTTCAAAAAAGATGCACCCTAAACTTAGGCAGCAGATCAAGACATGTCCACTTCAAGAGATCACGCAGATGTATATTATATATGAAATTATATGCTAGAGATAAAAGTAAGATATAACAAGCAACAAAATTATAGCAGAAGGCATGGATGATACAAAAACTAAATATATAATGCTTTCTAGAATAATAATTTTCTTTGTAAATGCTACTAGTAAAACTTATTGATCAGAAAAGAAGAATTATCCATGCATACCATGCAATACACATAATACCAGATGAGATGCACTGACAATGAAACTAGCAGCATTATGGACAGTCATAATAAAATTGGCAAAGTAGTAACAACATTCAAAGATAAAAGCATTGGTATATTAACAAGCAAAAACTAGCAGAAATAATTGCATAAAATAAAATTTAAACACAAGGAAAATATCAGGTATATAATATTAACAAGTAAAATACTTACAGAAATATCAATGACAATGCAAAAGCATATTCAAATCTACACCAGGGTGGAGAACTAACCAGTCAAAAAATGGTAATTTTCAAATAAAAACAAAAGGAAAACTCTATAAACTTATCTATCTAGTTCCCTATCGCAAGTAAATGAACCAATAGCTTATCCAAGATACACTCTGTAGACTGCTCCCCATCCATGGGTTATATGAATCTTCTAAACAATTCACTTTACTAGACTTTTATTCATCACTCATCACTACCAAATACTCCAAACCCTGATACCGACTGATAAGTGGGCATTGAAAAGAATCTGAAAATAGCCTTAAATATACTACGTCAAACTATAGACATAATTTAAGGCATTGAGAATTGCAGGGGTCCAAAATGAATCTTTGAAACATTAGAAGTAACGGCAATCAAAAAACAAAGTTCATAAGCTACAAATAATCAAATACATCCCTGCTGACAATCTATAGCTCAATTCTTCAAAACATTTTAATCAAATCACCATGAGAAGCAAAAGGCAAACCATTTATATTTTAAAACTATAAAAAAGTTCTTCATCTAAGTCTGCAGACATAATAAATCCTGGAATTGTGACTACGAACTCTGCTAATTATTTAGTATTGATAAAGTTTCCATAAAAACCCATACAAAATTCCAACAATCTGTCCAATGAAATGGAGGTTAACTGTACAATAAACGTGTCTTAACAGCTGTACAAGCCTTAAAGAATCTAAATTTAAAAATAACTAAGGATAATTCATATTACTTAAAATATATAAGAAGCAACTAAATTACAAGGACACAGGGAGATGTGGTGAAGAATAAAGTATTAGTGTTCTTGTGAGAGTGATAGAAGCTAGCAAAGGCAGAGAGAAAAAGAAAGAGAGAGAGAGAGACAGTATGTAGAAGAAAATCGGCTTCACGTGGCCCCAACATTCCACAATCTGAATTTCAGTCCATATTTTTAGTAAAAAAAAAGTTCTTGAAACTCTTACCTCTTTTAGCTATTCCTTCAGCGATTCCTTCACTTTCTTCTTTCACGATTCCTTCACTTTCTTCTTCGGCAAACTAACTGACGAAAATGTGGACTTTCTATAGAAATTTGCAAGCTAATTTTGATTTTCCATAAACTTGTCTCTCTGCTCAAAGACGAAAATCAAACAACATCGCATGGGCATGGGGAGGGAGAACAATTTTCCAAAAACTGGTTCTTCTATGACACCGGCGAATGGGAGGACAATTTTGTTTGAAGTGAAAATGGCGCTGGTGTGTTTCTAAAGGGAAAGGGAAAGCTTAGCTTTGTTTTTATGCCCTAGTTCTGTTTCGAAAGGAAAAGGGAATGGAGGGAAAAAAAAAACCAAAAACAACAAAATAAAAGAAAGTTGCATTTTGGTAGAGAAAATAGACCCCAAAAAAAAAAGTACAAAGGGTATTTTGGTCCTGATGTACTAAAAGTTGGCTAAATTTTTTTTTAAAAAAAAATTTACTATTTTTCAAAAATGGAGTTGTACGGTGACTATTTTTCGAATAAATCCTAAAAATTGCACGGCCCCATGTTTATGTTCTAAGGCACTGTTTTTCATGGAAAAGTACTTTCCTTGATGAGGTTGGGGACCAGCTAAAAGGGCCAAGTGTAACACCCCGTCCCGAATCGCACCGGAATCTGTGCACGTTGACCGAGGTTGATCGTTGACCGTTGACCGAGCGGGTCAAAAGTTGACTTTTTGTTCTAGTTGGAGTTTCGCGTTGACCAGGGTACCGTGGCAAAGTGCATGACGCCCTGAGTTCGTAGACTAGTAGCACGTCGAAAACGGAGCTACGGTTTGAAAGTTATAGGTGAAACAAGTTGAAGTGCAAACTGTCCAAAAGGTGCCGGGAGTTGACTTTTTTTTGTGATGTAATTTTGAGTTGACTCTTGTATGGTTGTAAAGTACTCGTCGATACGAGTTCATAGACTAGCGGCACGCTTAAATCGGACATTTGGTTAAAAAGTTACGGACGTTTGAAATTCACCGGGTACCGTATTATTTTAATATATCTGGCTTAAGTGCACAGTAATGCCACGTGTCAGCTTCTGATTGGTCCATGTGGCATGAACAGTGTCACGCAGGGGTTTTATTTGTTAAAACTCTCGGGGAAGAGAGAGAGGAGAGAGAAAGAGAGAGAGAGAGAGAGAGTCACCGGCCGCCGGTAATTTTCAAACTTTCCGGCCGAGTTACTGTACATGCGCCGGCCAGCCAGATTGCCCACCTCATTTCCGGCAAAACGTCCAAATTTCACGGCGAACGGCCGCCGGACGCGCTCGGATCGGAGCTCCGAAGTTCGGCGGCGAGTTTTTCCCCTCCACCGCCGGCCACCGCGAATCGACCCTGTTCCGGCCGATCTACAGTACACGCGCCAGCTAGCCTTGATCCTCTCCTCAAGTCCGGCCGACCCACCAAAAATCACGGCCATCGGATCACCGACACGCCGGGATCGGAGCGTTTTCCGGCGAGGGGCCGGAAATCTTCAAACGGTGATTTCTCCGCCGTCCGACCTCCGTTTTGCTCACCGCCGGTCCCGTTGGGTTGCTCTTCTCAAGATCTACAAGTCTGCAAAATTTCACGACCAACGGCCACCGCACGCGCCACCGCCGGCGACGGTTGCCGGTGACCGCGGCGGCTCGCCGGAAAATACTGTTCCGGCGAGTACCCGAAATTCCGGCCAGCTCCAGTCTGCAGTGTTCGACCTCCTGAACCCGAATCCGACTTCCGTTTCCGCCAATTCGCGATGGTTTGGGAGAATTGCAGAGCCGAAACTCGAAAAGCTTTCCGGCGAGATTCTGACCCCGTCGGTTCCGATCACCGGGAAGTAAGACCGAATCTGTGATCAGCATCACTCGAGCTTCGATTCGGAGCACTGGTGAGTCGTAGAATTGATCCCGTAGTGGATCATGGGTTAATTGCTTGCTCCAGGTGAGTGACCCACCTTCAAATTAATTTTGGGAATTTATTTGGTGAATATATTATGTGCGATTTAAATATTTGGAATTTAATTTCTATGTGCCAAATATTTATTGGATTTATTGTGGAATTATTTATGAATTTATTGGATTTAAGAAAATGTGCATTCTACAATTTTATGCCATGTGAAATTATTTTATGGTTTTGAGGATTTTGAAATTGGTGTGGTTTTAATGGTAAATTGGGCACGATTTGACTTTCAAATATTTCAAGGAAAATATTTGGTTATGTTGGTGATTTCAATTTTTATAAAATATGCCCATGGAATATTATGAGATTTGATTATTATATTTCGAGAATTATTTATGCTATTGAGAAAATGTGGATATTTGAATTGGTGGATTTGAAAATCATGGAATTTATGGTGTTGATTATAAAGAAATTACGGAGAATTTCCGGGTTCAAGCGGATGGACTATGCCCGCTATGTTTATGAAAAATGTGAAATTTGTTATATAATTTAAACATGTGGATTTTATGATTTTTGGATGCACCGTGCACGTACTGGTGTTCTGTTTATATGTGATATGGTTAGTGTGCACACGGTTGTGATTAGCGCGCAGGTGGGTGTGATTAGCGCGCAGGTGATGTGATTAGCGCGCAGGTGGGTGTGAGTAGCGCGCGGTTGATATGATAAGGTTGTCCTGTGGTTGCCATCGGATGAGGGTAGGCCACCCCCTTTGGCCGGGACACCTGGTTAGCAGCGGCGCAGTGGGACGCCACGCGACCGTATGCCAGTTTCTCTCTATAACCTCCTGTCTGGCGGTACCTTGGGACGCTGGGTACTGTTGGCGCCACTGGTATATAGTGGGTGCATCAAATGATTTTCAGAACTATGTTTTAAAAATAAAATGTTTGGAAACTGTATTGGAATTAAAAATATAATTATTACTGTTTCTGGTATTTATTTGATGTCATGGTTTTCGGGGAATATGAATAAAGGGTTTTGTGAAAAGATTTTAAAAGGGGAACTTTCCCAACTGAGAGAATTGTAAGGGTTTTGAGAGAAATTATTATTTCCAATTAATTATTATCTATCTACTTAATACTGTGATATTATATTGTATAGTAGATAGGGTCACTCACTGAGATGATTAGCATCTCACACTCTTAAATTCCGTTCCTCTAGGTACCAGGTTGTCAGTGTTCATCCGGAGCGGACTTGATCTTCATCGCTGTTTTACTTCGTGAAGTATCCTGTTCTTCTTTTATTGCAGTTGTACTATTTCTTTCACTCTTATTGTATTTATTTTGCACTGGATTACTGTATTTATTTTGAAGTGCTGAAATTTATGGAACCAACTTGTAGTACTGTGGGAGGAATAAGGGGACAATTTTAGAAGTGTGTTTTCAGTGCAAGTAATTTTTGGTTAGTCTTAGCCTTAAGGGAGGTGCTGCCGGATTTTCCGTTGGAAGGTTCGGTGGTATTTCCCTGGGATCAGGGCTTGTCTAGGGTTTCGGGGAAGGAATTCTGGATGGGTCCTGACACCAGGCCTTTAAGGCCTTTTGCCTGAGGCCCTGTTAGGACCCGTCCAGAATTCCTCCCCGGAACCCTAGACAAGCCCTGATTCCAGGGAAATACCATCGAACCTTCCAACGGAAAATCCGACAGCACCTCCCCTAAGGGTAGGACTTACCAAAAATTTCCTGCACTGAAAACACACTTCTATAATCGTCCCATTATTCCTCCCACAATACTACAAATTGATTCCACAACTTTACAGCACTCCAAAGTATAACAGTAAATCAGTGCATAAATAATAACTACACGTCCAATACAGTATACAGAGCATTATACAAATAAATATGGAATTAATAAAATGACAGATAAGAAACAATACAAGATGGAGAGGAAAAAGGAAAGAAATACTTCTTGGACTTTCGGCAATGAACTGAGACATTGGGCTCGTCCCGGACAATCAACGTCTCCCAACCTGGACCTAGGGGAACGGAATTTAAAAACGTGAGATGCTAATCATCTCAGTGAGTGACCATATCTACTAAACACTTTTAATATTAATCACATAACAAATAAAGGAATTTAATTAATACCAACAATTAGATAAATAAATAATAATAACAATTGAAGTAATACTTTCTCTCAAAACCCTCACTATTCACTCCATTGGAAATGTTCCCCTTTTAAAACATTTTCACAAAACCCGATATTCGTACTTCCTGAAAACCAAGGGATCAATTAATTTAATAAACAACAAATAATTAAATACACCAAATATAAATAAAATGTATTAAATTATAATAAATAATTTTTGTACTCTTTGGGGTTTGAAATTTTGTCTGAAAATTTACACTTGACGCACCACACCATATACCGGTGATGCCCTCCGATACCCAGCGTCCTGAGCACCGACTGGCGGGGAGATTAAAGAGAGAAACTTGCAAACGGCACTTCGGCGTCCCGACAGTACCGCTGCTAAAACCGTCATCCCGGCCAAGGAGGGGGGCGGCTGATGCACAATATATAAAACTTGCCTGCTCTCGGTCCAATGGCAACTCACGGGAGACATAATACTTGCGCGCTAAACCACATATATACCAGAACACCAATACTGTATGAGTGCATCTAAAATAATTACTAAATTAATAATAACCGTACCGTTTTTCCAAAATTACCGTGGGAAATATACCAATTTTCACATTTATCATCCCATATATTTTCCTTTAACAAACCCGGTACGAAAACATCAATAACAATAAAAATATTTTTTCTCGCAACACGAGGTCCAACAAATAATATACCAAGGGCATAATTATAAAATTAAACTACCAAATTAAACAAATATTTTCACAAAATATTTAAACCAATTATGCCCAAAAATAATATAAAAATTCAGGCACAATTAATTTATTAAAATACCTTGCTCATGTGTAATAAATACAATTAAATCACAATAAAATAATAATCGAGAATTTCTTAACAACCCAAAATTTCGTTTAGCATTAATGGGTAAATATGTATATAAAATAATATTTTTTCCCGATTATATTTAAAATACGCCATATGAGCATAAATTCCAGATATCAAATTAACACAACATAAATATAATTAATTGCCCAAAATAGTTTTCAAGGTGGATCACTCACCTGGAGCACACAATTAAACCACGATCCACCACGGGATCAATTCCATGACTCACCCGTGCTCCTAGAACACAATTCACACACAGTCAAATAAATTAATATTTTATTCGGAAAAATAATATCCGGTACCCGGGAGGTTAAACACAAACGTTAACCAAAATTGTCAAATAATATACCGAATCGAAGCTTGTGGAACGAGGATCGCATTACCGGTCTCCATCGACCCCAATTCCGCCGGTGGTGGCCGGAAAGCTTCGGCCGGTCTTGATTCCTTCGCATCTCACAAACCACTTCGAATTTTGGAAATTGGAGGCCATATTTGGACTCAGAGGACCTAAAATAGGGGGAAAGGAGGTTTAATTTGGACTGGGTTGGCCAGAATACGGCGGAATCACCGGAAAATTTCAAGCCGCCGCCGCCGACTTCACCGGCCCGATCTGGGCGCGTCGCCGGCCAGCCGGTGGCCAAATTTTTGGCTGGTGAGCTCGCCGGCATGTGGTCTTAGACGGTGGCCGGCGCGTGACTCCTCCCGGTGGCCGGTGAGAACAAAAACGGTGACACCGAGAGGGAGAAAGGAAAGGAAAGGAAGAAGAAAAGAAGAAGAAGGAAGAAGAAAGAGAACGGCCCGGTGGCCTTTCTTCCCACGTGGGGGAAAAGAGAAAAAAGAAAAAGAAATAAAAGAAAATAAAATAATTTAATTAAATAATATTAAAAATAATATTATTATAACAAATAACAATAATAAAGTAATATGGTATTATACATGGTTGACATGTGGCATCTCAACATAGTGACACATGGTCACATTTATTAAGTCACACGTGGCACATCGTTACGCGTTTTAAAAATAATATTAAAATAATACAGTATTTGAAAAACTCTACAGGTCCATAACTTTCAAACCACACGTCCAAATCGGACGTGCCGCTAGTCTACGGACTCGTATCGACTAGTACTTCACAACCATGCATGAGTCAAAACTCAACTTTGCATGAATAAAAAGTCAACTCGGGCATCCCTTGGACAGTTTGGACCTCAACTTGTTTTGCTCATAACTTTCAAACCGTAGCTCCGTTTTCAACGTGCTACTAGTCTATGAACTCGTGCCAACGTGTACTTCGTAACGGTACCTCAGTCAACCTAGAATTCCATCCAAGTCAAAAAGTCAACTTTTGACCCTTTTCGGTCAACGGTCAAAGTCAAAATTAACGGTCAACGGACAACTTCAGTCAAAGTTGGAAAACTCCTGTTGTATTTTGGAACGGGGTGTTACAGGCCCGATGAATGAAGCCCATTCATATTAAAAGTATAGTAGATTTAATGTTTATTTTTCTTGAAAAATTGCTATCTGTTGGATGAATCAAGTTAATTTCTTAATGAAAGCATAAAATCTTGTTAAATCGTGAATCTTAGCGTGTATCTTTTTTTTTCAAAAAATTACGCATGGTGTATTATAATATATCACAAGATATATAAGTATTTTTTAAAATAAATATATAAGTTAGTTATTTATAAGCATAGTTAGAATATAAATAAGAATAGCAATATTTTAATGCTGTCCTTTAAAATTTCAAAATAAGTAATAAGATGCATTTATATGGTCGGTCATCTATGCTATAATCCCTTTTGTTAATATACTTAAGACATCTTTCCATAAAAAGCAATTCAATTAAAGATAGCAACAAAAAATTATAATAATATAAAACTGGTTGTTGTGTCGCAGAGAAAAAAGAAAAGGGAGTGATATTTTGAGAAGTGAATGGTGAGAATTTGGTCAAATAGGTATCAATGATAAAATTCCCCAAAAAAAAAAAAATTTGTTTTAACGATAAAAATGTTATGAAGTAGATCTTGGCGTCTTGGTCTTGTTCTCCATGATGAATATGTTGGCAAACGAATACAAATCCACCACCAATGCACTCTCTCTCTCTCTCTCTCTCGGATTTGTATGCTTTCCCAATTATTTTAGTGACTTGAAGAATATTTTCTCAATCATGTCGCACCCCAAGGACACATTTCATTCACGCCCCTAATCAAAATCCTTTTCTTTCTAATCCTATTTTGTCTCTTCTGGTTTGAGTGAGCCTCTTTTGCTTGCTTTTTTTAATTTTATTTTTATCATCCTTATTTTATGACTATTTTTTAATCCCAATATGATTTGTCAATACAACTGATGATATAAAATCATTTTATAAAAAAAATCATATATGTCATGTATTAAACTCACGCAATCTGAACCTCTTAGTTTTTGTTACAACCTCTTCATCTTTTGGATGCTCAGAGGGATATATTGGGCCTTCTTAAGTTCCACATTCATTGGGCCAACTTAATCTTGTGTAGTAAAATATGGGCTTTTTTGCTTTGACATTCCCCCCCCCCCCTTTTTTTTTTAAGTTTTATTATGTGGCATCTTTTTAGAAAGAAAAAAGGAAAATTGTTTTCCATCAAGGGTCGTAAAATTGTACCATCAATGTGCACAATCTCCACGTATTTAGTTGACAGACACTCTACACTATAATAAGGTAAATATTTATGTCAAAATTAGTTAAATTTTAAAGCTTTTAATTGCATACCCACGTATACAATGTTTGAAAAAAGGAAATTGAAATAGAAATTGATGGTGGGGAGAGCAGGGAAGGTGGAATAGGCAAAGGGTAGGCTTCTTTTATAGTTTGAGGTCCTACTCCTACCCCTTTATAATTCATTAAGACTTCACTGTCCCACAAAAGTCAACAAAGTGAAGGAGTTTGGCAGTTTGGCTGCTGGCTTTCTAAAATTTGAGCCAACGAATGTCAAGTCATATTTTTGTCATTTCAACTTATAATTTCCCTACAATTTAAAGGCAAAAACATCGCCACTTTGCTGGTTTTGATTGTATGAAAGAAGTGCATGTGCTGTTGATAGTATTTCAAAGGCTGAGAGGGCTTTTGTTTTTGTTTTTTTTTTAATTTCTCCTTTTTAAATGCTGTTTACTCATACAATCATGAGCAGATATTCATATATTCTAGAGTTTTACATATGGCCCACTTTCAGAAGTGGGGTCCTCAAAGTTAACGGATCTGATCAGATCGGCAACACCTTGGTAATATACCTGATCTCTTACATACCTATTTTAAGGCTTCCAATTACTCAATACCCCGCATAAAGATAAAGATGAAGTAGAAGAAAGAAAAAAAAAAAAAACATATATATATGGGCACCACTTTCATCCTCATAGTGGGCCCGATTTGATATTGTAAAATACTCTGCATCTGGTGTGAGTGTGATACACACAAGAACCTTCCATTTCCATTCTTTAATTTCCACTTACCATAATTTAATCCGCTTATAAAGTTCAAAGGACCCCAATTTGGAATGATCAGGGAAGCAAATATCGTCGAGACGATGGAAATGTCGGCGACAGTTTCTGTTGTCGACCCCTTCCAACACCAATAGGGGGGGAGAAGAAGTTTCTTGCACGCATGGTGTCGACTTGTCACCGGAATCGATGGAAGTCGACGGAATCATCCATTGTCAGTGAAGATTTTGGGTTTTGGGTGGATAAGGTGGAAAGATCGGTCGATTGTCGACGGGAGAAGGTGGAAATTTTTGGGATATGTCGGCCGGACTAGTTGGCTGTGTTTGTGTTGATTTGTGTGTGTGTTTGGTTTGTGGTAATCGGCCGGGAGAATAACTGAAGTGGGGAAGAGATGGGGGATACACAAAGAGAAGAGAAAAGAAGAGAAGAGAAGAGAAAGAGGAGAGTGCCGTTGGGAATTTTGTTGTTGTTTTTTTTTTTTAATTTTTTTTTTAGTGTTATGGGCTTGAAAAAAAAAATGAAACTGTGATGTAAGGGTTGAGATTGGCCGAGAATGGAGAAGTTTGAAGAGATGGCCGGCGAGAAGAGAGAAAAGGGGAAAGAGAGGGCCAACCGGAAAGGAGAACTGAAGGGGGGATGCACAGAGAGAAGAGAAGAGAAGAGAAGGGAGAGGGCCGAAATTGGGAAATTTGTTTTTTGTTTTTTGTTTTTTTTTTTGTTGTTATTGGCTTAAAAAAAAAAAAGTGAATGAAAGGGTGAGAGCCGAAATTGAGGAAATAAAATGTGAATGATAATGCATGAATGAATGTGCAGAAATAATTGATTGTTTGAATTTTTTTTTTCAAAATATTAATCAAGTAGGATATTGAAAGTATAGGAAAAAAATTTGAAATGAAAAAAATAATAAGTTTATAGCTGTGAATTCACATGTTCGATTGAAAAAGTAAAGTGATGGAAAGAAAAAATCACAAGAAAATTGCAGAAACAAATAATACAATGAGAGAATTACGAGGAGAAATAATAAAATAAAATTATTATAGGCAAGTACGTTGCTGTCTTTTTTGTTTTCTTTTTAACTTTAAAAGTACAAACATTCACGAGACAACTTATTTTTTAGTACTTTATAATTTTGAAGAGGTAAGGAAATGAATGTAGTATAAAAATACGTGTATAGCACCTCAGCTATATTTTGATGTTTTTAATCATTCTGTTTCAGTATAAATCATAGAGAGAGTAAACATAAAGTTTTAGAAAAATGAAATTGAGTGCACGTGAAGTTTTCACTGAAATAATTAATTTTTAATCTTCTTTTCTTTCTTTATTCAACATTTATATTCATAAAAGGACGAACTTTTGGAAGATCCACGTTAGAAAAAAGATCTCAATTCACAATTTCTAGATCCTCAAAAGTAAGCATTTCAATAACAAATATTGTTAAAATTATGTTTATTGTTTAACAATTTCTAATTATTATTGTTATTATTCTTATTAATATTGTTATTATTTATATTATTGTTAATATTATTATTATTATTGTTATTAGTATTATTATTATCATTATTATTATTAATATTGTTATTATTGTTGATGTTATTATTATTATTAATGTAATCATTATTATTTCTATTATTAATATTATTATTATTGTTATTTATTATTATTAATATTATTATTATTGTTATTTTTCTTCTAATTATTATTGTTATTATATTTATTATCGTTATTATTATTAATATTGTTATTATTATTATTAATATTGTTATTATGGTTATTATTATTCTTCTTATTATTGTTATTATTATTATTATCATGTTGTCATTATTTATATTATTATTAATATTGTTATTATTGTTATTATTATCATGATTGTTATTAATATTGTTATTATTGTTGATGTTATTATTATTATTTCTATTATTAATATTATTATTAATGTTGTTATTATTGTTGTTTATTATTATTAATAATATTATTATTATTGTTATTCTTCTTCTAATTATTATTGTTATTATCTTATTATCGTTATTACTATAAATGTTGTTATTATTATTATTATTAATATTGTTATTATGGTTATTATTCTTCTTCTTACTATTGTTATTATTATTATTATCATGTTGTCATTATTTATATTATTATTAATATTGTTATTATGGTTATTATTATCATGATTGTTATTAATGTTGTTATTATTTTTTATGTTATTATTTTTATTAACGTAGTCATTATTATTTTTATTATTAATATTATTATTAATGTTGTTATTATTGTTGTTTATTATTATTATTAATATTATTGTTATTGTTATTCTTCTTCTAATTATTATTGTTATTATACTTGTTACCGTTATTACTATAAATGTTGTTATTATTATTATTAATATTGTTATTATGGTTATTATTCTTCTTCTTACTATTGTTATTATTATTATTATCATGTTGTCATTATTTATATTATTATTATTATTGTTATTATTATCATGATTATTATTAATGTTGTTATTATTGTTGATATTACTATTATTATTAATATAGTCATTATTATTTTTATTATTAATATTATTATTAATGTTGTTATTATTGTTATTTATTATTATTATTAATATTATTATTATTGTAATTCTTCTTCTAATTATTATTGTTATTATACTTGTTATCGTTATTATTATTAATGTTGTTATTATTATTGTTATTAATATTGTTATTATGGTTATTATTCTTCTTCTTACTATTGTTATTATTATTATTATCATGTTGTCATTATTTATACTATTATTTATATTGTTATTATTATCATGATTGTTATTAATGTTGTTATTATTGTTGATGTTACTATTATTATTAATGTAGTCATTATTATTTTTATTATTAATATTGTTATTAATGTTGTTATTATTGTTGTTTATTATTATTATTGTAATTCTTCTTCTAATTATTATTGTTATTATACTTGTTATCGTTATTATTATTAATGTTGTTATTATTATTATTAATATTGTTATTATTGTTATTCTTATTATTATTGAAATTATTATTACTTTTATTATTTTTTTACTTGTTATTATTATTATTATTTTTCTTATTCTTATTGTTGTTCTTAATATTATTATTAACTTAATAATTATGTATGATTATTAAAAGGAAAAATGGAAAGTAGTAGCGGAAAAGCAGATCCAGCTTGGTTACATTGTATTCCAATTGAAGGTAACAAGTATGGTACAATTTGCAAATATTGTAACCATAAAATGCCAAGTGGTGAAATAACAAGATTAAAGTATCATTTAGCACATTCTGATCCAAAAAATAATATCAAAAAGTGCCCCAATGTACATTCAGAAGTGAAGAAAAAGATTTACCATTATTTGAGAAAGAAAGAACATGCAAAATTAAAAAAAAAAAAGACAATGGAGGAAGATATTCGTAATGAATTACGGGGTAACTTAACTCCATCTCGGAGTAATTATGATGATGGTGATGATGATGATGATGATGATGATATATGTATATATCCAGCAGATATGCATCCTGATGAAAGAGACTCATATAAAGTTGCAGTCTGTGCATCTAAACAAGACAGATGGGAAGAAGTATAAGAAATGAACTTTGTTAACCCTAGAAGTCAAGGATCAGGATCTTCTCGATAGGGTGGTAGTCAACAATGTGCTCAATTTCGTCGTGCAACAAGTGTAAGGGAGCCCATTCGTAGACAACAATCTCAACAATTTTCTCCAGTTGCACTTGCACCTTCGTTATATAAGTCATCCGGTGCAAAAAAAAAAAATATATATATATATATATATATATAAAAGATGTGTTGACAAAAGGTGGTATGAAAAACACATTGGGAAGACTAGTAGCAAAGTTTTTTATTTATGATAATGTCCCACCTGCAAAGTCAAAATCGCACCATTTCAAAAACATGATCGTTGGTGCTCAACAATCAGGTATGGGAGTTCAAATTTCATCTCCATATGAAATTAAGGAAAATATCTAGACATGGAATATAAAGAGATGCAACAGCATATTGAAAAGTTTAAAGAATGCTGGAAGACATATGGTTGTACAATTATGTGCGATGGATGGACAGGACCAATTAAGCTATCCATATTGAATTTTATGGTCTATTGCAAAGGGTTATCAGTGTTTCTTAAGTCAGTTGGTGCCTCAGATAAAATAAAAAGCTATAAGTATATATACAAACTTTTGGAGAATGTTATCAATGAAGTGGGCAAGAACAATGTTGTGCAAGTAGTCACGGATAACGGTTCTGCATTCGTAAAGGCTGGTAAGAAATTGATGACACAGTACAACTTGTATTGGACACCATGTGCTGCGCATTGTATTGATCTTATATTTGAGGATATTGAAAAGCATGAAAGTATTGCAAGGATCATTCATCGTGCAAGAATAATAACTAATTATATTTATAATCATAATTGATTACTTTCTTTAATGCGAGATATATGTAAAGGAGACATCGTTCGACCAGGAGTAACAAGGTTTGCAACAAACTATATTGCTTTAAATAGTCTCCTTAAAAAAAAAGCTTATCTAAACAAGTCTTTACAAGCGATGCATAGGCTGAGCATCAATTGAGTAGAACAAAAGTAGGTAAAGAAATGGAGAAACTTATCCTTGATAATCATTTTTGGGATTCTGTTACTCACGTTGTTAATTTATATGGGCCATTATATAATATTTTGCGAATTATTGATGCTGAGTTCATACCTACGATGCCAATATTATATGATTGTTTTCAAAAAATAAAATATGCAATCAATAACCAAAGAGGAATTCAGTGGGTTATGGGCATCATAAATGCTCAATGGGACAATACACTTTCTCATCCTCTCCATATGGCTGGTAATTTTATGTCAATTACTTACTATTAATTAATATTTTATCTTATAGTTTATCTATTAGATTTAATTATTATTATTATTTTGTAGCATACTTTCTGAATCCACTGTTCCAGTATAAAGAAGGAATTGGCACTAATTCAGATCTTGTACAAGCTATTTATGATGTCTTTACAGCATTATATCCAAATTCAGATCGTATATCTCAATTTGGAAATAAAATAAGATTTTGTTTATTATTTTTTTTTAACTAACATAGTAATAATGTTTTTTATAATTTTTTTCATTTTTACATATAGATAACATGTTTTAGAGATGCAGGAAAAAAGTTTAGTGATCGTGCAGCAATTGCCGCCCGAGCGGAAATGATACCTGGTATGTGCATTTCAATTACTTATTATAAAAAAATGTGCTTAATATCAAAAATTTTATTAATATTTAAATTTTTTTTAAATTTAATATATTTTGATTTATAATGTTGAAATATACAGCTAAATGGTGGACAATGTATGGTAATAGCACCCCAACGCTCAGAAAATTGGCAATGCGTATTTTGTCACAAACTGTATCATCATCTACATGCGAGCGTAATTGGAGCACCTTCGCTTTAATACACACAAAACAACGAAATAGGTTCGCATATAAAAAACTTCAGAAATTGATTTTTTGCTACTATAATATGAAATTGCAGATACGTGATATGGAATTAACAAATCAACCGCAATTAGATTTTGATTATTTGGATCTTCTTGAAATTGGAGCTGACCCTGGTGAAGATGAAGATAATCCTATTATCCAATGGGTTAAGAATTCACACTTAGATGATGATGAAGGCAATCTAGATCCTCGAGTCGCAATGCATGCTTCATAATTAGGGATAAATGTTGAGAATGTTATTGCTGAAGAAGTTATGAGCAATGATAGTGGAGGAAATTATTCATTTGATGTCAGGACCCGTCCAGAATTTCTTCCCCGGAATCCTAGACAATCCCTGATCCCAGGGAAGTACCACCGAACCTTCCAACGGAAAATCCGGCAGCACCTCCCCTAAGGGTAGGACTAACCAAAAATTACCTGCACTGAAAACACACTTCTAAAAAAACATCCCCTTATTCCTCCCACAAAACTACAAATGGTTCCACAAATTTCAGCACTTCAAAATAAATACAGTAATCCAGTGCAAAAATAAAGAACAACTACACGTCCAATACAGTATACAGAGCATTATACAGATAAATGTGGAATTTATAAAATGACAGATAAAGAAGCATTACAAGTTCGAGAGGAAAAAAGGGAAGAAAAACTTCTTGAACCTTCGGCAACGAACTGAGACATTGGGCTCGCCCGGACAATCAACGTCTCCAACCTGGACCTAGGGGAACGGAATTTAAGAGTGTGAGATGCTAATCATCTCAGTGGGTGACCCTATCTACTATACAATATAGTATCACGGTAATACAGTAGATAGATAGTAATTAATTGGAAAATAATAATTTCTCTCAAAACCCTTACAATTCTCTCAGTTGGAAAAGTTTCCCTTTTAAAACATTTTCACAAAACCCTTTGTTCGTATTCCTCAAAAACCAAGACATCAAATAAATATCAGAAATGGTAATAATTATATTTTTAATTCCAATACAGCTTTAAAACATTTTATTTTGAAAACACAATTCTGAAAATCAGTTGATGCACCCACTATATACCAGTGGTGCCAACAGTACCCAGCATCCCAAGGTACCGCCAGACAGGAGGTTATAGAAAGAAACCGGCATACGGTTGCGTGGCGTCCCACTGCACCGCTGCTAACCTGGTGTCCCGGCCATGGAGGGGTGGCCACCCTCATCCGATGGCAACCACAGGACAACCTCATAATATCACCTGCGCGCTACTCACACCCACCTGCGCGCTAATCACAATCGTGTGCACACTAACCATATCACATATAAACAGAACACCAGTACGTGCACGGTGCATCTAAAAATCATAAAATCCACATATTGAATTTATATATCAAAACTCACATTTTTTGCATAAACATAGCGGGCATAGTCCATCCGCTTGAACCGGAAAATTCTCCACAATTTCTTTATAATCAATACCATAAATTCCATGATTTTCAAATCCACCAACTCCCAAATCCACCAAATTCAAATATTCACATTTTCCCAATAGCATAAATAATTCTCGAAATATAATAATTAAATCTCATAATATTCCATGGGCATATTTTATAAAAATTGAAATCACCAACATGAGCAAATATTTTCCTTGAAATATTTGAAAATCAAATCGTGCCCAATTTACCATTAAAACCACACGAATTTCCAAAATCCTCAAAACCATAAAATAATTTCACATGGCATAATTTTATGAAATGCACATTTTTTTAAACCCAATAAATTCACAAATAATTCCACCATAAATCAAATAAATATTTGGCACATAGAATTTAAATTCCAAATATTCAAATCACATATAATATTCACCAATTTAATTCCCGAAATTAATTTGAAGGTGGGTCACTCACCTGGAGCACGCAATTAACCCATGATCCACCATGGGATCAATTCCATGACTCACCCGTGCTCTTAAAACACAATTCACACACAGTCAAATAAAATAATATTTTAATCGGGTAAATAATACCCGGTACCCGGGGGGGTCAAACACAAACGTTAACCAAAATAGGCGAATAATATACCGAATCGAAGCTTAAGCGACGAGGATTACAAATCCGGTCTCCATCGACCCCAATTCCGCCGGAGGTGGCCGGAAAGCTTCGGCCGGTTTTCAATTCCTCGTATCTCGCAAACCGCTTCGAATTTTTGAGATTGGAGGCCATATTTGAACTCAGAGGACCTAAAATAGGGGGAGAGGAGTCTTAATTAGGACTGGGCTGGCCGGAATATGGCGAAATCGCCGGAAAAACATAACCGGCCGCCGCGACTTTGCCGGCCCGATCTGGGCGCGTCGCCGGCCGGCCGGCAGCCAAATTTGGCTGGTGAGCTCGCCGGCGTGTGGGCTTGGACGGTGGCCGGCGCGTGCGTGGTTCTGGTGGCCGAAAAACGTGCAGCAAGGAGAGAGAGAGAGACGGTCAGGAGAGAAAGAAAGAAAGAAAGGAAGAAGAAGAAGAAGAAGAAAGAGATCGAGCCTTGTGGCCTTTTTTCCCACGTGGGGGAAAGAAAAAAAAGAAAAAAAGAAAAAGAAAAAGAAAAGAAAATAAAAAAGAATAAATTTTAAAATAATTAAATAATATTAATAATAATATTATTATTTAAAATAATAATAAAAATAATTTGATTTTACACATGGTTGACATGTGGCTGCTCAACAAGGTGACACATGGTCACCTTCATTAAGTCACACGTGGCACATCGTTACGCGTTTAAAAATAATATTAAAATAATACGGTATTTGAAAAACTCTACAGGTCCATAACTTTCAAACCACATGTCCAAATCGGACATGCCGCTAGTCTACGGACTCGTATCGACGAGCACTTCACAACCATGCATGAGTCAAAGCTCAACCTTGCATGAATAAAAAGTCAACTCCGGCACCCCTTGGACAGTTTGGACCTCAACTTGTTTTGCTCATAACTTTCAAACCATAACTCCGTTTTCAACGTGCTACCAATCTATGAACTCGTGCCAACGTGTACTTCGTAACGGTATCTCAGTCAACCTAGAATTCCAACCGAGTCAAAAAGTCAAATTTTGACCCCTTGGTCAACGGTCAAAGGTCAGCCACGGTCAACGTGCAAAAATTCCGACATGGTTCGGGACGGGGTGTTACATTTGAAGTAGTGACAATGCCTTTAACTAGACGATTTAGTCCTCGTGTAGAAACATTTAGGGGTGGTTATTCTCAACCAAATGAATATGAGGATGAAAATGATGATGATGTTGTTGATCTTGATGATGATGATGATGATGGTGGTGGTGGTGGTGGTGGTGGTGGTGGTGGTGGTGGTGGCAATAGAGGAGGAGGATATAATATAGGTGAAGGTGGGAGTGGAACATACTATCGAGAACCAAGCTAATAACCATTAAGCCCATTTACTGGTAAAGATCAATATACACATGCAACATAGGATTTTGATCATGGAGCTTGAACAGCAGGTACTGGTTCAAGAAGGCACTATGGCACTTCGATGATGAATCAACATGATGAAGATTATCTTTTCAACTCTTTGGATGCAATGAGTTTAAATATAGAAGTTAATTTTCAATCTGGAAATTTTGAGATTCCAATTGTGTATCCAATTGGTCAAATGAGCTCACATAATCCTTACAGAGATTACGATGTTGATATCTTCAATCATCCCATGTCTCAAAATGAATGTTATACTCCTCATTGGATAAATCCATACTATCCTCCACTTAGACAATTGGTTGGGATTGATAGAAAAAGATATACTTGGCAAATCCACAATTACATGGAAAATTTCTCTAATATGATGAGTTGGAATACCTATTATTATACACGTAAAACATCAAGATATAATCATCAATTTGAAAAACCAAGAAATTTTTTTTGGTATTAATAATGTATTAGGAATTATATTTGAGAATTTTTTGTATCTTACTATTATTTGTTAAATTTTCTATATTTTGATGTGAATTAAGTTTATATTTTATTCACTTATAAATAATTTGTTATATTTATAGAATATTTTATTATTATTGCATTCTAATTATTGTATTTTTATATAATTTTATCATATTAATTATTTTATATATAAAAAATTATATTCTAAATTAAAAATTTATAGTTTTCATAATTTTATCGATATATTATCATTGATATCGATATTTCCATTGATATTTTCGTAAAATTATATCTTCGATGTTTCTATTGACATAGATATTTTTTTCATTGAAAATGACAATTATTTTTTGAAACCAATCAAGTCCGTTTGAAACCACGTCGTTAGGCTTTTCATATGGTCCTACGACGTGTTTCCCTGCTTAGATTTCAAAAATGTCGACCACATCCTTTTATTTTTATGCGATTTTTTAGTAATTTTTTTTTTCTTTTTCTTTTCAGTGCGTTTTTGTTTTAAAGTCCCACTAAACAAAGGATGTTATCTTTCTGGACTCCATCGGAAGGAAAGTGAGAGAAAAAAGACTAAAAGAAAAAAGAAAAAAAAAAAATAAATAAAAAAATAAAAATGCTTGCGCTTTTAGCAAACAAAAGAAAGAAAACGAAAACAAAGTTAAAGTGAGAATTTTTATTTGGATTCCTCCATTTTGATCCTTATGCCTCTGAAGCTCTCTGCTGTCAGCTTGTAATCTGTGATTTGGGTCTTGCAGATTTAAGCCAGAAGTGAAGTGGGTCTTTCCCTTTTTCCTCTCTATCTCTCTTGTTTGGTTATGGTATTTTGGCATTTTATGAGGAGATTGGGTGGGCTATAATGTGGGTTTGGTCAAGTTTCTGGTAGAGATCTTACGTAACCGTTGGTGGGGTGTTTGGTCTTTTCTGGTTTTAGTGCTTTATTTATTGAAGATACTAATGATATTTTGTTGTAAAAGCTAAAAGGCATGATTACGGGTTCTAGTTGTTCATTTCTTTGAACTGAAATGAACGTATTGTATGACTTTTTTTAAAAAAAAAAAAAAAGTTTTTATTTTCATTTTTTATAAAATTACCTTTATTGTAAATTTAGGTGTGTATGAACTTATTGAAAGAAGCCCATACAGGTGATGTGAGTATTCATATATTGGTTTGTAATTTTCAAATCTCTTTCGGGGGAAATTGTGTTCCTGACTGGAAATCTGTCATCTTATAGTAGTGATTTGGTATCAGAGGGGACTATTTTGTTTTTTGGGTATTTGATTTTTGGGTATTTGATTTTACTTTTCCTTTTTCCCAATTTTTTGTTTGTGTTTTGAGTTTTTGAAAGAAAAACCCATCAGGCTGCTGTGGAGATCTGGGAGTTGTTTCATCTCTTATGCCCCATGAGGAGTTTCTTTCCCTCCGAGTCCTGTAAAGAAACACAGCTCAGTGCTCTGAATCCACAGTCTTGGCTACAGGTTGAAAGAGGAAAGCTTTCTAAAATTGCATCTCACTCCTCTTCTTCTTCTTCCTCATCCATGTAAGATGTTCGTCTGTGCTTTTGTAATTTCAATGTATATGTGTGTGTGTGTGTGCGCGTGTTTATTTCCAATTCAAATTTATACTGAAAATTGCCTTTTTGTTTTTGGGTGGGGATGGTCAAATTATTGTAGAGAATCTCTCATCAAGGTTCCTGAGCCACCAATACTACCATTCTTTAAACCTGTTGATTATGTAGAAGTTTTAGCTCAAATCCATGAAGAACTTGAGTCGTGTCCTCCACAAGACCGGTCAAAGCTCTATTTGTTACAATTCCAGGCCTTTAGGGGCCTTGGAGAAGGAAAACTGATGCGGAGAAGCCTACGTTCTGCTTGGCAGAAGGCTAGCACCGTACATGAGAAGCTCGTTTTTGGAGCATGGTTGAAGTATGAGAAGCAAGGAGAAGAGCTTATAGCTGACTTGCTTGCCAATTGTGGCAAATGTGCGCAAGAGTTTGGGCCAATAGACATTTCGGGTCAGCTTCCACTTCAATTGAGTGTCAGTTCCTATGAGACTGTTTCGATGAATGGGAACCAAATCTCAAAAAATGTTATTTTTAGAATTGGAATGATAAAATAGTATGTGATAGGCAGAAAATATCAAGTGTTGCAGCTGCATTCCATGCCATGCTTAATGGGTGTTTCTCTGAATCACTTTGTGAGGACATAGATTTTTCTGAAAACAATATCTCTGCATCAGGTATGAGGGCAATCGATGAGTTCAGTAAGACTGGTAGTTTGGGTGATGTCTCTCCAAATCTTTTGCTGGAAATATTAGTTTTCGCAAACAAGTTTTGTTGTGAAAGGCTCAGAGATGCTTGTGATAGGAAACTCGCATCTTTAGTTTCTTCTAGAGATGATGCCGTGGAACTCATGGAATATGCTTTTGAAGAGAACTGTCATGTCCTTGCTGCATCATGTTTACAAGTTTTTTTAAATGACCTTCCTGATTGTTTAAATGACAATCGAGTGGTGGAAATATTCAGGCATGCTGACAGACAGCAAAGATTGATCATGGTTGGGCCGGCTTCATATTCACTCTATTGTTTATTAAGTGAAGTTGCCATGAACCTTGATCCTCAATCTGATACAACAGCTTGTTTCCTGGAACAGTTAGTAGGATTTGCTGAAAATGACCTGCAGAGAATTGGCTTTTCATCAATTGGGATGTGTAAGGGTCTTGAGAAGAGAATATGAAGAAGCAGAACGACTTTTTGAAGCATCTTTAAATACGGGCAATATTTACTCTGTTGTAGGTTTAGCTAGACTGGGCTACATTAAAGCTTTGGTCATACGAGAAGCTCAGCTCTGTAATTTCCACTATCGCCCCACTTGGATCGATGTATCAAGAGAGGTCATTATACCTTGAAGGCGATCAGAGGTGGGAAGATCTTGAGAAAGTGACTGAGTTAGATCCAACTCTTACTTACCCTTTACTTACCCTTACATGTATCGTGCAGCTTCCCTAATGCTGAAAGAGAATGTTCAAGCTGCGCTTGCAGAAATTAACCGGTTCTTGGGTTTAAACTTGCATAAGAATGCTTGGAACTTCGGTTTTGTTTTTATCTTGCTCTTGAGGATTATCAATCAGCCATTTGTGATGTTCAAGCTATCCTTACTCTCTCCCCAGACTATAGGATGCTTGAGGGACGGGTAGCAGCATCCCAATTTCGTACTCTAGTTCGTGAGCATGTTGAGAATTGGACAACTGCTGATTGTTGGCTGCAATTATATGATTGATGGTCTTCTGTGGATGACATTGGTTCTCTCTCTGTTATTTATCAAATGCTTGAATCAGATGCAGCAAAAGGTGTTCTATACTTTAGACAGTCATTGCTTCTCCTCAGGTGTGTCATTGAGTTTAAAAGTTGTAGTGGGTATTATCGACTAGTTCTCTATATGTTAGAAATACCTTAATGTGCATCCAGTATATTGGTTTGTAATTTGGTGAGTAGCAATATATTGATGTGTAAGCTAGAAATATTTTTGAGTAGGCCAAATCTATGCCCCTGCCAGATGAGTGATTTGAAACATTAGTGGATTGTAGTAGACCCCACTTTAAAACAGGATAATAATCAATATCGGCAACATATGTAGAACTTTAGTTTTCCTGACTAGACGTATTTATTATTTCTTTTGTCCTGCCTTTGACACCATTTTTATCTTCCCTATATCTAATACTTCTTGTGGTGTTACAGTCCTTCTATTTCAAGGTTAGTAGAAATCTCATGTCTTTAGTTTATCAGGTTAAACTGTCCAGAAGCAGCCATGAGGAGTTTGCAATTAGCTCGCCAACATGCATCTAGTGAACATGAACGGCTGGTCTATGAGGGTTGGATCTTATACGATACAGGTCATTGTGAGGAGGGCCTCCAAAAAGCTGAGGATTCTATTAAGATCAAGAGATCCTTTGAGGCTTTCTTTCTCGAAGCATATGCACTTGCTGACTCTAGCCAAGACCCATCTTGTTCTTCAACTGTTGTTTCTCTTCTTGAAGATGCCCTGAAGTGCCCCTCAGACAGGCTGCGGGAAGGTCAGGTATGGTTCTCTGCCATCCTCTCAAAGTACCTAACAAAAACCTCCAGAATTTATGAAACTAGCATGCACCAAAGTGTTCTATGCACAATATATTAGAATATAATATCATTTCCAACTCGTAAATATATGATGAATATATAAATAATTATTTGAATATTAATTCTTCATGATTTTTGACTGTGCGTACAGTATATGGATGCCGAGAGCCTCGTAACAAAGGCTTGTAACCAAGTACAGCATATGGATGCTTATAAGCAGTTACATTACTAGCTACATGACATTAATTTGGTGTCCTTTCAAAATTCAAAACCCCTTCCTAAAGCAAAACTGTCAGGTTCCAAAAACTGTTTAGTTATTCCATCATACAAAATATAAACAGGGTTTAATATCCTTGTCGTGTACTCTAATATATATATATATATATATATATATAAAAGAAAGAGAATAAAATAATAGTACATGGCCAGATTATTGTAAAGGACTTTTCTGGCACTGAACAAATAGGGTAGGACTAGTATATATATACTATATTAAAATGGCCAAATCCAGAGGAATATATGTTCAAATTAAGTTGATTAATTTGAGTGTTTTAGAATGTCGTCTTCCTCGTTTGTAATTGATGAGAGCAAGAACATGGAAATTCTGTTTCAAGTTGCCTTGAAAGGCAAGTGGGGAGAAGTAGAGAAAATAGATGAGAAGGATCCACGGTCTTACAAGTTGAAGATAACAAGGATGGGTGGTACAGCTCTGCATATGGCAGTGGCAGAAGAGCAAGAGAGTGTTATTAAGCTCGTGAATGAGATCTGCAAAAACGATATCGGAGCACTGAAAATAGAGAACGACAGAGGGTAAACCCCTCTACATCATGCAGCGTCCGTTGGCCGAGGCTGATCCTTCACTTCTTGGAATCTGTACCAAGAACAAAGACATTCCTCTCTTCGTTGCTTCTCTACATGGAAAGATGGATGTTTTTCTCTGCCTACATTCAGTGATCATTTGCTCCTCCTCCTCTTCTGACCGCTATAATACTAGGAGACTCACCGACGGCGAGACTGTTCTACATGTTGCAATCGCTCGTGAGTTTTTGGTATGAGTTATAATTTCACTTTTAATTCAATAATTTCGCTTTCAAATAATTCACTTGTTTAAGAATCTTTGTGGTTCTATGAATGAGCAAGGGTTAACTCCACTCCATGTTTTGGCCACTAAGTCATCTGCCTTCGCAAGTGGTACTTACCTTCTACGATGTAAGAGAAATGTAGGTACTAGATTTTTATGTTGAACCACGGCCATGTTTAATTATGCATCTATATATACCATATACATACATATATATATATATATATATATATATATATAATTTTATAACATCGTGGAAATTCACAACTTAAATAACTTGTGGAGCAAGTGTTTTTAAATAGTTCCAAAAATAATGTATTTGCTTAACGTGCAAGTTGATTACTTCTTTTTTTCACTCAGTTGCATTGCTAATGCACATTCTAAATAAAAGTTTTATCACATTAGTAATGAATAACAATATAATAATGAAAAAACTGCCCCAAATGTCAACATTTTAATACCATATGTATTTTGGTTAGATTGCACGTTAGGTCATTGAATTTAAAACGTTTTCATATTAAGCTTTCAAGTTACAATTTGTTTCACGTCAGTCCATTTTCCAAAATTGATTCTCAAACTAAAAGAAAATTTAAAAAGTGGAAAAGTTTATGCTTTATCATTTCTTTTAATTTTTCTCTATACTCCTCACATGTAGATCCAACATTTTTTAGACTCATTTTTGGCTCTTTACATGTGTTTGTTTATTTTATTTTATTTTGCCAATAGTCTTTTTTCTTTTTTTTTTTAATGTAAGTGTACTTATTGAGTTTTGATTCTAGAATCCTAGTGATCTTTGCTTTGATATAAAATTGAATTATCCATCCTTTGATGAGCCCAATCATGTCCCAGGATGATTTAAAAAAATATTGATAAAATATTTTGATACATCGAACACTCCTTTATATATATATATATATATACACGTAATTATCATTTTTGCATTATGTAGCTAATTTGCTTTGTGGAGTTAATGAGTTTTTAACTATTGTTCAATTCTTTAAATTTTGAATATTCACTTAAAATGCATTTATCTCAGTTTACAGCTTGGTGATAATTAGTCTATTTATAGAGGTCTAAGAGCATCTCCAATGATTTTCTCTCTATTTAAAAATTATTTGCCATATCAGATAAATAGATAAGATTTTAAAAAAATCTTCTCCAATAGTTCTGTGTATTAGTTCTGACAAGTTGATGTGGCAACAAAAGAAATAGAAACTGTGAAGGATACTGTCTATTTTTGGAAGTTCTGTTAGACATATTGAGTCAGCATTTTATTTATTTTATTGATTTTTGTTAAAAAAAAAAATTCCTGCATGAGTTTTTGATTTTTTTAATTAGATATAATTTAAAAAAAATTATATATTATCATTTAATGACATTTTAAATAGAATCCATTAGAAAGAAATTGACTAAAATATTATCTGTTAAATGGAAAGAATATCATATAAGTATGAACACCTTTCAAAATCAATACCATTAGATTCCAATAGAAATAACTGTTGGAGATATTGTAAGGTTTCAAGGTTGTAGCTCTATTTTTATATTCCTGTACTCCAATTTTATATATATTAAAAAAAAAGGTACATCCTTTTATAGTGAGTAAATCTTAACGAAAATAAATGTTCTACTATTACATGTTATGCACGGAAATTATTTCTTTCTCTGGCTTAAACCAAAGAATAATTATCCCCAAGCACTACTAATTATTATTTTTTCTCTATGACCTAGAATCTCCTCACTTTTGTCTAGTACCTATTAATTAATTAGACTTATGTGAACATTAAAGCAGCAGAGATTAACAAACACTAAAGGTACTCGCCGAAAGAAGGCGATAGATTAATCAACAAGTAAATAAAAAAGACAAATATTCCACTCCCATTTAAATAAAGTTAAATTTGCTATTTTTAAAGAAAAAAATAGTTTTTTATTCTTTCTCTTTTTAAAAGTGAGAATATAGTTCTGTTTTCGGGGAGAGAGAGAGAGAGAGAGAACAAAAAGCAAAAAAAAAAGCTTGAAATTCTACTGGAAACTATCAGAAGAGGATGCACGCTGCAGCGCCAACAAATCAAAATAAATTGCGAAGAAAGACAAGTAGCTTAAAACCTAATATTAACAATGAGTTCATTTTTTCTTGGTAGGTGGATTCAAATTTAATGTTGGAGTCATATTTTAACGTTATGCAGAGATTTCTTTTTTAAATCAATATGATACCCCACTTGTATTAAGGACGATTACAACACAAGATTCTTTCCCTCTCTTATTTTCTTGCTTCTTTAGAAAGAAATCCTCTGTTTTTCAAATTCAAGAACAATTGGAGTGTACAATAGTTGCAATACAAATAATTAAATGACCTGCATATCATTTTGTCCTACGTCTAGCATGATTTGAACTCAATATCATTCACAAACTATCTAGGTTGGAATTGAATTATAAATTTGTCCCTTCAAAATGAATTAATTAAAGATACAGAGTATGTCAAAATCCAGAAGTCTTATTCATTCCTCTGTTCTACAAGCAGGGCATTCTCCACCCAATGTTTTTAAAAATAAAAAATTAAAACCTCGGTTGAAAGACTACTAATACGCTATCACTCTTTCTTAATTAGTCCAGCTTCAACATTTCAGGCCTTGTTAACGTTTCTTTTATATGGGTGATTTTTAGTGAATGAATGAAATTGCGAAACTGAAAGACATATTCTCTGCTTTGTAATTCAGAGATTCATAGAATTTTATGGAAGTAATTCTAAGACTAGCTACATATGGGGCATTTATTTGGTGCGCCTTTTTCTATTTTTGGTGTGCTCTCCAAGCATTCTTAAGCAAAACTTTTAAATTTAATAATTTTGTTCCCAACTATAAACAGCCCTTTGTCCTGCTGGCGTTCCCAAAAAATTAAAAACAGAACAAATTAATTACTACTGTCTATGAAGCTTAAAGGTATAGGAATAGGATAAAGTAAATAAATAAATAAAAGGAATATGATTGTTTAATTCAATATGCATATATATATATAAACCAAACGGATGGAGGAAGAAACAAAAAATCAATATTGTGGAGGTTCGGATATCATTTTAGAATGGATACTTCTATGCCTGAAAGTGAGAGCGAAAACTTGTACCGAGTGACAATGCAAGAGATTTCCAAAATTGACAAAGGAGCACTTGAAATCCAAAACGACATAGGCTATACTCCTCTTCACCATGCAGCTTCAGCGGGGAGCAAAACCATGTGTAAGTACATCGTCGAGGCGGCTGATCCATCACTGATTGGCGTTCGGACCATCAACACAGAGACTGCTCTATTCATTGCAACTGTTAATGGAAAGAAGGAAGCTTTCTTCTACCTCCATTCCGTGTGCTCTGCCACCTCTGTCTCTAGTTTGCCAGATCATCATCTCTATTCTTATACCAGGAGATCCAAAGATGGTGTCAATATTCTGCATATTGCAATCTCTAAGGAGCACTTCGGTGAGTAATTAAATTAATTCTTTGAATACATTGCTTAAATCTGTGTATAGTGTTTTTTTTTTTTTTTTTTTTGGATGTAGTCTATATATAATTAAGCATGAGATTTTGTCATCTCAAATTAATACGATGGACCTGTTTGCTTGCACTTTCATTAATATTGACAGATTTGGCATACCAAATAATTCACTTGTATGAGGATCTTGTTAATTCTGTCAATGAGATGGGATTGACTCCATTCCATTATTTGGCCATGTCCTCTGCCTTCAAAAGCTGTTCTTATAACCTCGGACTATGGAAGAGACTCATTTATCGATGTAAGTGTGTGTGTATATATATATGTACATATGTATATTTCAGCATCATCTTCGTTGTTGATCTATATGCTTGGTTTTTTATTTCGGAAGGTATTGTTGTGAAGGAGCTCAAGGCAGATCTGATTTCAAATCTCCATTCTGAGGATAGGAAGAATGTCGATCAAAATTGTATGAAAATTATATATCATTATTTCTAATCAAAATTATATTTAAGATCTCTCTTTTATTAGTTATAGCTTATATTTTCTTAGATCTATTATTTTGGTTACTGTACTCTAGGTAACAAATCAATTTAATTTTATCAAAAAAGTAAATCAATTTAATTAGTTGCACTCATTTTTATTTGGATGGAATTTAAACCATAATTAACTAATAATAATATTAAAAAAATAATAATTTTTTTTATAAAGACAAAATATAGAAACTTATTAGCAGGTAACAACTAAATTCAATAGCTAGCAGTCATTCTCATTTATATCGATGGATCCTAATAATAGTTAACTAATAAAAAATATTTTAAAAACAATAATTTTTTAGAAAGATAGAATATAGAAATTTATGATTAATAGGAGAATGATTCAAATCCAAAATCCATCTTATATGTTCTTTATTGTCCCACAAAACCAACCTAGTCATAACCTTTCGTTTTCATAGCGAAAACTAGCAAATTAAAAAATCAGCAAGAAGGAAGCTTAACCTCTGATGTAGAGATCCCAATCAGCGATGAGGATACAGGTTAGCCAACTCCTTTAATTACCTCCCAAAAGGTATTATTAGAACCGATAAAAAACACTCGGACTTTAGTTAATATCAGTATATCTTCTACAGGGTCCCAGTCAACAATTCCTAGCGATGAAATGCAAGGCATATTTCCGGCTAGCTATGACAAATTCATCAAAGTGCTAATCACTCTTGGAGTAGGTATGGGTTTAAATCTCTACATTGATGTTAATATCCCCATCTAATATGTATATAGATCCGTGAAAAACAGTTATCCTATTATACATTGGGGGATAGTTTTCTTGAATCAAATTTATATATAAATTTATGCCCCTTTTTTTTTTCTTTTTTTTTTTCCCCTTATCAATTAGATGGTTCCACATGATAAAACTCTAAAAAAATAAAAAAAAGGGGAAATGTCAAAAGCAAAAAAGCCCATATTTTACTACACAAGATTAAGTTGGCCCAGTGAATGTGGAACTTAAGAAGGCCCAATATATCCCTCTGAGCATCCAAGAGATGAAGAGCTTGCAACAAAAACTAAGAGGTTCAGATTGCGTGAGTTTAATACATGACATATATGATTTTTTTTATAAAATGATTTTATATCATCGGTTGTATTGACAAATCATATTGGGATTAAAAAACAGACATAAAATAAGGATGATAAAAAAAAAAATAATAAAAACAAGCAAAAGAGGCTCACTCAAACCAGAAGAGACAAAATAGGATTAGAAAGAAAAGGATTTTGATTAGGGGCGTGAATGAAATGGGTCCTTGGGGTGGGACATGATTGAGAAATTATTCTTCAAGTCACTCAAATAATTGGGAAAGCAAGGCATATTTCCGGCTAGCTATGACAAATTCATCAAAGTGCTAATCACTCTTGGAGTAGGTATGGGTTTAAATCTCTACATTGATGTTAATATCCCCATCTAATATGTATATAGATCCGTGAAAAACAGTTATCCTATTATACATTGGGGGATAGTTTTCTTGAATCAAATTTGTATATAAATTTATGCCCTTTTTTTTTTTTTTTCCCCCTTATCAATTAGATGGTTCCAATAAAAAACCATTACAATCTTTGTTATTGGTTTTGAATTGCCTTAATTGAGATTTGAAAATATATTTGTAGATTATAGAGCTTGATAAAATATAAACTGGAGGAGGACAAAATGTATTTTATGGATTGATATAAATTTCTAATATATTTTTAAAAATTTTAGCATTTAAAGCAATATAATAATAAAAATAAATGAAGGATTTGATATTGCGGAAATTTTTATATATTTATATAGAACTAACTTCTTTCTCCAACTAATTAATTTATGTTGAAAGGAACAAAGAGGATAATAAAAACAGTACGGGAGCTACAGGAACTGAAAAAGAAGCATAAATGGTCAGTTCAAGTCATGAATGAACTCTTCAAACGTTCCAAATTTATATACTAACACATAGGTGGTGGAATTAAAAAGGGAAAACTATCATTTGAAGAAGAAGACGAACACGATGATATGGAGGAAACTTTCAAGTTAGTGAAAGAAGGTAAATAATAATAATAATAATTACTAATTAAAATGTATGGATCTGAATTGTATTAGTATGATTTATATATAATATTGGCCAAATTGAGCAGAGGAGAAGCTGTTAGGACCCGTCCAGAATTCCTTCTCCGGAACCCTAGACAAGCCCTGATCCCAGGGAAACCCTACCGGACCCTCCAATGGAAAATCCGACAGAGCCTCCCCTAAGGGATTTACTTACCACAAATTACCTGCACTGAAAACACACTTCTAAAAACATCCCCTTATTCCTCCCGCAAACTACAAATTGATTCCACAAATTTACAGTACTTCAAATAACAACAACAGCAACAACCCAGTGCATAAAGAACAATTACACGTCTAATACAGTATACAGAGCATTATGCAGATAAATGTGGAATTTATAAAATGGCAGATAAAGAAACGATACAAGTTCAAGAGGAAAAAGGGAAGAAAAACTTCTTGAACCTTCGGCAACGAACTGAGACGTCGGGCTCGCCCCGGACAAACAACGTCTCCAACCTGGACCTAGGGGAACGGAATTTAAGAGTGTGAGATGCTAATCATCTCAGTGAGTGACCCTATCTACAAAACACCTTTAATATAATAATATACCAAATAAAAGGATTTAATTAATCAATACCGAATAAATAAATAAATAAACATTTGAGATAATAATTTCTCTCAAAATCCTCACTATTCACTCCGTTGGAAAAGTTCCCCTTTTAAAACATTTTCACAAAACCCGATATTCGTACTTCCCAAAAAAAAACCAAGGGACCAAATAATTTAACAAACAACAAATAAATAAATAAATAAATATCCCAAATATAAATAAACTGCAACAATTTATAATAAATAATCTTAGAACACCTTTGGGGTTTAAAATATTATTTGCAATTTACACCGACGCACCACACCATATACCGGTGATGCCCTCCGATACCCAGCGTCCTGAGCACCGACTGGCGGGGGGTTAAGGAGAGAAACCTGCAACGGTCACTTCGGCGTCCCGACAGTACCGCTGCTGAAACCATTAACCCGGCCAAGGAGGGGGGCGGCTGTGCACAACAATAACCTTGCTTGCCCACGGTCCAATGGCAACTCACGGGTGAAGTAATAACCACGCGCTAAACCACATAATAACTGCGCGCTACCACGTGTCCATACACCATACACCAGAACACCAATACTGTATGAGTGCGTCTAAAAATAAACATTTCTACCAACCGTACCATTTTTCAAAATTACCGTGGGAAATACATTAAATTCTCACACTTACCATCCCACATATTTTTATTTAACAACCCGGTACGAAACAGCGATAACAACAAACCACAATTTTCTCGAAGTACGAGATGCAACCATAAAAATACCACGGGCATAATTTATAAAATTTAACCAAATATTTTCGTAAAATATTTAACCCAATTATACCCGGAAAATCAATTTTAAAAACCACGTACAAATACTACCAAAATACACCTTGCTCATGTATAATAAATTAAACCACAATATAATTCATAATTAAACCACACCACATGAGCATAATTTAAATATCAATTTAAATACCAATTAAACATAATTAATTGCCCAAAAATGATATAAAATACAGACACAATCAATTACTGAAAATACTTGCTCATGTGTAATAAATACCATTTAATCACAATAAAATAATAATCGGGAATTTCTTAATGACCCCAAAATTTCATTCAGCACCAATGGGTAAATATATATAAAATAATATTTTTTCCGATTATATTTAAAATACGCCACATGAGCACCAATTACAGATATCAATTTAATACCCATAAATACAATTAATTACCCCAAAAATATTTTTGAAGGTGGGTCACTCACCTGGAGCACGCAATTAACCCATGATCCACCACGGGATCAATTCTACGACTCATCGGTGCTCCTAGAACAAAATTCACAGACAGTCAAATAAATTAATATTTTAATCGGGTAAATAATACCCGGTACCCGGGAGGTCAAACACAAACTTTAACCAAAATAGGCGAATGATATACCGAATCGAAGCTTGAGCGACGAGGATTACAAATCCGGTCTCCATCGACCCCAATTCCGCCGGAGGTGGCCGGAATTTGGTCGGGAAGCTTCGGCCGGTTTTGATCTTGAGGGGATCTTTCAAACAGTGGGAATTTTGGGCAATCTAACCCCGGAAATGGACTCAGAGGGGTCGAAAATAGTGGGATAGAGGTATGGGACGGGCTGGGTTGGTCGGAAACGGCGAGAATCGCCGGAAAAATTTCACCTCGCCACCGCGACTTCGCCGGCCCGATCTGGGCGCGTCCGGCGGCGGCTGGCCGGGAGATTTGGTGGCTGAGGTCGCGAGGTGGCGGGCTACACCGGTGGCCGGCACGTACGTGGTTCCGGCGGCCGGAAAAAGTGCGGCAGGGAGAGAGAGAGAGACGGGCAGGAGAGAAAGAAAAGTCTGTGTGTGTGTGTATGTCGGGCTCGGGGAAGAAGGGAAAAAAGAAAAGGAAAAGAAAGAAAAAAAAACAAAAAAAAAACAGGTGTTTTCCCACATGGGGAAAAGAAAAAGAAAAAGAAAAAGAAAAAGAAAAAGAAATAAAATAAAAATAATTTAATAATTAAATAATAAATAAAAATATTATTATTTAAAATAATAATAAAAATAATTTGATTTTACACATGGTTGACATGTGGCATTTCACCATGGTGACACATGGTCACCTTCAGTAAGTCACACGTGGCACATCGTTATACGTTTAAAAATAATATTAAAATAATACAGTATTTGAAAAACGTTACAGGTCCATAACTTTCAAACCACATGTCCAAATCGGACGTGCCGCTAGTCTACGGACTCGTATCGACGAGCACTTCACAACCATGCATGAGTCAAAGCTCAACCTTGCATGAATAAAAAGTCAACTCCGGCACCCCTTGGACAGTTTGAACCTCAACTTGTTTTGCCCATAACTTTCAAACCGTAGCTCCGTTTTGAACGTGCTACCAGTCCACGAACGCGTGCCAACGTGTACTCCGTAACGGTACCTCAGTCAACCTAGAATTCCAATCGAGTCAAGAAGTCAGCTTTTGACCCCTTTGGTCAACGGTCAACGGTCAAAGTCAACAGTCAACCATCAACCTCAGTCGACGTGCAAAAATTTCTGACATGGTTCGGGACGGGGTGTTACAGAAGCTACCCGAAAAAATGGCAAAAGCTGATAACATCATATTAATGGCGGCGAAAAATGGGGTGGTGGAGATAATTGAGAAATTTCTGAAGGTATTTCCTGCGGTCATCCATGATAGGAGCGCAGAAATGAAAAATATACTTATATTGGCAGCTGAGAACAGGCATCCCAATGTATACAATTTATTGATAAAGAAAAATATTCTCACTGAGACCACCTTTTTGAGAGTGGATTTAAACGACAATAACGTATTGCATGCTGCAGCAACGTATAAGAAAGATAGACCTTGGCCCATGTTAGATTTAGTGACCCGAATTCTTGTTGACCCGACCCGAAAAGCTCGCGGTGTGATCCATTTTGGTGAAACTAATTTTGGAGAAAAATTTGGGGCTCTGTGGTGGAAGCGGAGATCTCGGGCCGATAGGGTACGGACCTGTTCAATTTTAGGGTTTCTTCTGTACTATATATATATTTAGTTTTCGGCTGTAATTAGGGTTACAAGGTATCGCACAATTCGGCTCACCTTTTGTACCAATCTTTCGATATTGGATTTGCTTCTCCCTGCCCGTGGTTTTTCCCGTCAAGGGTTTTCACGTTAATTGTGTGTTTGTTCTTCACTTTCTTTGTTTCCGTTGCTATTTGTTTTTCTCCCAATTTTGTAACAAGTGGTATCAGAGCCGCGTCGATCTATTTGGGAATTTTTTTTTCTTTTCTTTTTCTTTCGATCATGGCAACAAAGTTCGACATTGAGAAATTTGAGCGCAACATGAGTTTCTCCATGTGGCAAGTCAAGATGAAGGCGATTTTGACACAGAACGGTTTACACAAGGCGTTGGTTGGCAAGGAGCAGATGCCGTCTTTGTGGGATGCCGAAAAGAAAGCCGAGGTTGATGAGCGTGCCCTATCCACCATTCAGCTATGCTTGTCCAATGAAGTTTTGAGGGAGGTCCTTGATCAGAAGACAACAAAGGACTTATGGGACAAGTTGGAATCTTTGTACATCACAAAGAATCTCACAACGAAACTGATTGCGAAGCACCGTCTATACACCCTTTCTATGGTTGAAGGTACATCTATTAAAACACACATAGATGACTTTTCTACTATTTTGTTGGATCTGGCGAACATGGACATTAAATATGATGATGAAGATCAGGCCCTAATGCTACTGCGTTCCTTACCTCCATCGTATAAAAATTTTAGGGAGACTTTGATTTACAGTAATAAAACCCTAAAATTGGAGGACGTGAAAGCTTCTTTATATTCTAAAGAGTTGTTTGATAAGGAGTTGACCAGCAGTTCGGATAACAATAATTTTGGGAGTTCCGGAGGAGAGGGTTTGATTGTTAGAGGTAGAACATCATCTAGAGATCAAAATAACAATGGTGGTAGTCGGCCAAGATCGAAGTCAAGGTTCAGAAACCTTATTTGTCACTACTGTAAGAAAAAGGGGCACATCAAAACTGAATGTCGTAAGCTTCAGAATAAAAATAATGAAAAGAGTAAGGAACATGCCGAAGCCAGTGTCGCACATGAGGAAATTGAAGATGGAGATGTTTATTCAGTGACTGAGGATAGTTCGGGCAAGCAGGGATGGATTTTGGATTCAGCCTGTTCGTTTCACATCTGTCTCCATAGGGATTGGTTCTCTTCTTATGTTTCGGTGGATAAAGGTGTTGTGCTGATGGGAGATGATCATCCTTGCTGTGTCATCGGCATTGGAATTGTAAGGGTGAAGATGCATGATGGAATTATTAGAACACTATCTGAGGTACGTCACGTTCCAGATATGTCTAAAAATTTAATTTCTTTATCTGCTTTGGACAAGTCTGGTTGTTCTTTTGCTGGTGGAGGTGGAGTTTTGAGGGTTCTGAAGGGTGCTTTGGTGGTGATGAAAGCTAGCCTGGTTGGTACATTATACAGGCTACAGGGTTCTGTGGTAATGGGGTCGGCTGCTGTTTCAGTGTCCATGTCAGATTCGGATGTTACTCGTTTGTGGCATATGAGATTGGGCCATATAAGTGAGAAAGGTTTGGCGATGTTGAGCAAACGGAGTTTGCTTGGTGATCGGAGTATCTCGAAGTTGGAGTTTTGTGAACATTGTGTGTTTGGGAAGCAGAAGAGAGTTAGCTTCAGTACTGGAATTCACAAAACCAAAGGTACTCTAGACTACATTCATTCAGATCTTTAGGGACCTGCACGTACTGCTTCTAAGGGTGGTGGCAGATATATGTTGACCTTCATTGATGATTTCTCCAGGAAAGTCTAGGTATATTTCTTGAAGCACAAGAATGACGTATTTGCTATCTTCAAGCAATGGAAAGCTTTGGTAGAGAAGCAGACGGAAAGAAGGGTGAAGCGCCTTCGTACAGATAATGGATTGGAGTTCTGTGATGGTGTTTTCAATGAGTTTTGTAGAAACGAAGGGATTGTTAGACATCTCACAGTTAGAGGAACTCCGCAGCAAAATGGTGTGGCTGAGCGGATGAACAGAACTCTTATGGAGAAAGTGCAATGCATGTTGTCGAATTCTGGGTTAGCACAGGAATTTTGGGCAGAAGCAGCTGCTACAGCTTGCTACTTGGTGAATCGTTCTCCATCGGCAGCAATCGATTGCAAGACTCCTGAAGAGGTATGGTCTGGAAAACCTGCTAATTATTTAGATTTGAAGGTGTTTGGATGCCCTGCCTATGTTCATGTTAATGATGGTAAGCTTGAGCCTAGATCGAAGAAGGGCATATTTCTTGGTTACCCGCAGGGTGTAAAAGGATACAGAGTTTGGCTTCCTGATCCAAAGTCATCTAAGGTTGTGATTAGCAGGGATGTTGTGTTTGATGAGATGGCAATGCTGCATCCGAAAAAGGAGCTCGTTGTTTCAGACAGTATGCCAAAGCAGGTGGAGTTTAGGGTGGAGGAAGTAAGTACTTCACAGAATGGTTCAGTTTCAGGCCCATTTGAGACACCCACTCATGTGGAAGAAGAGAGAATTGAGGAGGTGCAGGAGCATTCGATTGCCAAGGATAGACCTCGCAGGGAGATCAAGAAGCCCTCTAGTTTAGCAGACTATGTCACTTTTGCTTGTGTTGCAGCACAAGAGATCGAGAGTCCCAGTGATCCTTGCAACTATTATGAAGCCATCTCATGTGAGGATTCTGCAAAGTGGTTAATTGCTATGCAGGAAGAGGTGGAGTCGCTTCATAAAAACCACACTTGGGAGTTAGCATTACCTCCAGAGGGTAAGAAGATTGTGGGATGCAAGTGGGTCTACAAAAAGAAAGAAGGCATTCCTGGTGTTGAAGATGCGAGGTACAAAGCACGTTTAGTAGCGAAGGGGTATTCACAGGTACAGGGAGTTGATTTTAATGATATATTTTCCCCTGTCGTTAAACATACTTCTATTCGTGCTTTGTTAGCGCTAGTTGCTATGCATGATTTAGAGTTGGAGCAACTAAATGTGAAGACCGCTTTCTTGCATGGTGAGCTTGAGGAGACAATTTATATGCAGCAACCCGAAGGTTTCGAGGTTGAAGGAAAAGAGGATCATGTGTGTTTGTTGAAAAGGTCCTTGTATGGTTTGAAGCAATCCCCTCGTCAGTGGTACAAGCGGTTTGATGGGTTTATGTTTAGCCATGGCTATTCTAGAAGCCAATATGATAGCTGTGTGTATTTTAGGAAGTTGGAAGATGGCTCATTTATCTATTTGTTGCTTTATGTTGATGATATGCTGATAGTGGCCAAGAAGAAATCCGATATCAACAGATTGAAAGCAGAATTGAGTGGTGAATTTGAGATGAAAGATTTGGGAGCGGCAAAGAAGATTCTTGGTATGGAGATTGAGAGAGATAGATCTGCAGGTAAACTTTTCTTGACTCAAAGATCTTTTGTTGAGAAAGTTCTGGAGCGTTTTGGAATGAAGAATGCTAAACCTGTAAGTACTCCATTAGCTACTCATTTTAGATTGTCTGCTGATATGTCACCACAGTCGGATAGAGATATTGAGTATATGTCACATGTTCCTTATTCTAGTGCTGTTGGTAGTTTGATGTATGCTATGGTGTGTACCCGTCCTGACATTGCACATGCTGTTAGTGTTGTGAGCCGGTATATGGCTAATCCTGGCAAACAACACTGGCAAGCTGTCAAGTGGATTCTAAGGTACTTGAGAGGCACTACTAACACTTGTTTAGAGTTTGGTGGAAGTAAGGAGGGTGTACGTGGATATGTTGATGCAGATTTTGTTGGGGACCTTGATAGAAGGAGGTCCACTACTGGTTATGTATTTACTCTTGGAGATACTTCTATCAGTTGGAAGTCTGTTTTGCAAGCAACAGTTGCACTATCAACTACAAAAGCTGAATATATGGCTATAGCTGAAGCGGTGAAAGAAGCTATTTGGTTAAGGGCGTTGATAGGTGAGTTGAGCTCTGAGCAGGAGAGTACGGTCATCAATTGTGATAGTCAGAGTGCTATCTATCTCACTAAGGATCAGATGTTTCACGAGAGGACAAAACATATAGATGTTCGGTATCATTTTGTACGTGATGTTATTGCTCGTGGAGATATTGTTGTCAGCAAGGTGAGTACTCATGATAATCCTGCTGACATGATGACCAAGGCACTTCCAGTAGCCAAGTTTGAGCATTGCTTGAACTTGGTTGGTGTTTGTTGTTGAGCTTTGCCTTTAGGGGCTTTTGTGGAAGAGGATGGCAACTTTTATCGAAGATTGGAGTTTTGTATGTTTTTCATTCCTTATATGGAATTCGTGTCAAGGTGGAGATTGTTAGAGTTAGTGACCCGAATTCTTGTTGACCCGACCCGAAAAGCTCGCGGTGCGACCCATTTTGGGAAACTAATTTTGGAGAAAAATTTGGGGCTCTGTGGTGGAAGCGGAGATCTCGGGCCGATAGGGTACGGACCTGTTCAATTTTACGGTTTCTTCTGTACTATATATATATATTTAGTTTTCGGCTGTAATTAGGGTTACAAGGTATCGCACAATTCGGCTCACCTTTTGTACCAATCTTTCGATATTGGATTTGCTTCTCCCTGCCCGTGGTTTTTCCCGTCAAGGGTTTCCACGTTAATTGTGTGTTTGTTCTTCGCTTTCTTTGTTTCCGTTGCTATTTGTTTTTCTCCCAATTTCGTAACAGCCCATTCCTGGGGTTGCTCTGCAAATGCAGTGGGAAATCAAATGGTTCGAGGTATTTATATATATATAATTCCTATTAATCTGTCTAATTATACATTCTTTTTCTTCCAATTCCAATTTTTTTTTCCCCCCCTATGATTGATATGATATCATCTAATTTAAAAAGATATGCGATATGGTCTCTCTTCCATATGAATTATTTTTAAATGGGCAATATTATTAATATTGCAGTTTGTTAAAGCTTCTATACCAGCTGGCATTACTTTTCGCCGCAACCAAGCCGGTGAGACACCAGAAGAAGTTTTCTCAAAAACCCACGAGGATCTCATGAAAGAAGGCAGAGATTGGCTCATCAAAACCTCTGAATCTTGCTCTGTGGTGGCTGCATTAATTGCTGGCGTGGCTTTTGCCACCTCCGCTGCCATCCCCGGAGGTACTCTGGACACAAGTGGCAAACCCATCTTCGAAACACAACCGGCATTCCAGGTCTTTTCCATCTCATCGCTCCTCGCGCTCTGTTTCTCAGTCACTGCCTTGGTTATGTTCTTGGCCATCATCACGTCCCGATTCCAGGAAAAAGATTTCGATACGAACCTTCCTGTGAAGCTTTTACTGGGCTTCTCATCCCTTTTTGTTTCCATTGCGGCCATGTTGGTGTGTTTTTGCACAGGTCATTTTTTCATGATCGGAGATAAACTCAAATATGCTGCGTATCCGGTCTACGCTTTGGCATGCTTTCCGGTTTCTATTTTTGCTGCGGCTCAGTTTCCACTCTACATCGATCTTTTACGGACTACTTTCAAGAATCCCTTTGAACATTTGAGTCGATACAAAGTATGAGATTCATATTCTACTCACCCATATATAGAGCTCAGGATATCCTGTACGTCATCAGTCTTTTGGTGTCAAAAGATTGCATTTTTTCACATGGACTAAAAATAATCGACAGTCATCACTTAGTAGAATATTTCCATATATATACATATATATATATATATATATATATTGCAGCTTTATTGCCATTTGAATACGTCCAAGTGATTTGGTTATTGACAGCCCATTTCCACATGTTATTGAACACCTCTACTAAATAATATTATGTTATGTTAAAGTTTATATCTTTGAAAACAATGTTTTTTCTTAATATTTTTAGCCTCATCCTATTTAAAATAAAATAAAATATAGGGAAGAAGTCCTTTTGTGACAAATTTTCACTTGGATTATTATGTGTTTGCTTCTAAGTTTATACTACTTAAAATAAAATTAATATTGCCATATAAGTAATTAGTTTTATCATTTGAATTAACAAAATATATATCACATGATAAATTTAAAAAAAAAATTGAATATTCAACTAGAACTTATTTATCTGACAGTTTTATAGGTAATAGCCCAATATTGTTAGCTTGATGAGGTCTGACAATTTTGTAACTCCATTTTTATATTATAGTATTCCAATTTTATATCTATCCAATATCTATATACACACACGCATATATACTTTTATAGTGAAAAAATCAAAACGAAACAACCTAGATATAACAGATGTGATATTTTGGAAAGAAAAAAACTCAATATTATTAATAATAAAAATCAGTCTTTAAATACAATTTACATGAGGTCCAGTTACAAGAGATAAATACACAACTTGCTATACACAAAAGTTACACGTAAAATAACATATACATACAACAACAAACATTATTAGGAACAATATTTTATCACTAGATGATAAGAGTTCTATCATTCACAAGCAGTATTTTTACATTTCGAAACATACGTATTTTGTCACTTTTTATAGTGCATGTTAAGTAACTAGACTTTGTGAACACTAGAGCAACAGATACTGAAGATACTTGCTGGGAGGAATGCGATAGATTAATCAACAAGTAAATAAAAAGAGAAGTAGCAACTGCCATTCTCATTTACATATAGTAAACATTTTAATGGAAACCTGGACAAGTTTTGTCCGGAATGGCCTCAGTCTACATGTAACTAGGTGCCTTCTTACATATAATTGGTGCTTGATTGCATGAAAACCGAAGTCTTCCGGACAAAATTTATCTGAATCTTCTAAACGAGAGAATAACCATGTATGCCTGTATATATCTTAGAAAATGTATGTATATATATATATGGAATATTATATGCAATTGGATATATGCATTGCAGTTTGTGAAAGACTATACCGAATGTATCTCTTCGCCGCAACAAGAAGCACGTGATCGCACAAGAAATCTTCTCAAGAACCCATGAGGAACTCATAAAAGAAGGAATCGAGTGGCGATAAAAACCTCGGAATCTTGCTCTGTGGTGGCTGCACTAATTGCCGTTGTCGCTTTGGCCAACCTCGGCCGCCATACCAGGAGGTACTGTGGACACCAGTGGCAAAACAATTTTCAAAACACGACCGGCTTTTGAAATCTTCTCCATGGCATCTCTGATCGCCCTCTGCTTCTCATGCACTGCCTTGGTCATGTTCCTGGCCATTATAACGTCTCGCTTCCAGGAAAAAGATTTCAATAAAGACCTGCCGGGGAAGCTTTTGCTAGGCTTAACATCCTTCTTCGTCTCCATCGGCTCCATGCTGCTTTTTTTTTGTGCAGGCCACTTTTTAATGGCTGAAGATAGACTTAAATACGAAGTTTTTCCAGTATATGCCCCCACATGTCTTCCCGCTTCTATTCTGCAGCTCAGTTTCCACTCTACTTTGATCTTGTTTGGACTACTTTCAACAATCCTTTTCACCATTTGCAACAATACAATTAATTAAATTGTTTAGTTTACTTGAGGATGGAAAGCACTATTGCTTCTTCTTCTTTTTTTCTTTTTTTTTTTTTTTTTTAAGAAAAAAAAAATTTTTACGAATAGGTAAATAGTTGTTTGCCTACAGGCACTTGATTAATTATGATGTATATTGTTTTGTATCAAAATTTATTATAAACATCCATGTGTACACTTGTCTATTTTTTTTTTTTTTTTTCCTACCAGCAATAATAATAACAATAATGATTGTTATTAGTGGACCGAGATCTTCTAGCTCCAATCGTATGTTCCATTGCCTGTCCCTCCAATAAATGCTTGCCATGTCATATAAAAATTCTACGGCTTATTAGTTTCTTTTGCTATTAGTTTCTTCCTTTCATTTCCATTCACCAAAACGCATTTTCTTTTATTAAAAGATCAAAAAAAAAAAAAAAAAATGCCATCTTTGTGGGTGCTATTTTATTTATTTATTTATTTTGGTTTTTTTGCTAAAAGCCACGATCCTAGTTGAATATGTGACGAGAAATTAAAATATGGATGGATCGTTTGATTTATATCTCATCTGAGCTTGGTTCTAATCCTTCCTCATCCGTTAGATGCCTTAGGGGCTCACCGCCCTCTAGCTGCCTAGACTAAACTTAAGAATGCTAGTTAATTATCGATGCCAGGATCTTCCTTCCTCTAAGTTCTAAGCACACTTCCAGCAAAGGCTAGCCACTAAGCAGCCAATTTCCCCAATAGCCCATCTAGCCTTTTGGATCTATGGTGAATAAAAATGTCCAAACAAGACGTAATAATGAGGAAATTTTCTTAAAAAGAAGAAAAAAAGTCAAACAACTCTCTCATGTTGCCAGTGCTAAATTGAAATCTACCAGATTCACCGTAGGCATTTAGCGCACCAATCCCTTCTTTTCTTATTCGGTTTCAATTGGGGGCCTCGCATTCAACAAGGAAAGTGAAAAGGTTATTGAAATAGAAGACGGAAGAAAGGAACGTTAAGTCAAATAAATAAGGGTAAAAAATTTTGAATTACGTGGCAAGTATTCATTAGTAGACAGGCAAGAGAGGATAGACGATTAAAAAAAAAAAAAAAAAATTTAAAACACGTATACATAAAAATTTATACAATATCAATTTTACCTTTATTTATTTTTAACTTACGGCCCATGGCCCATCTATCTAAATTCTCAAAGGCCGAAAACTGATTTATCCAGCTTTGAACTTTCCCATTGCTCAGTAGCCATAGCTAGCCAAGGCATCGTAAGTACCAAAAACAAGAAAGAAAGAAATACAAAATCAAACACAGGTATAATAATAAAATAAAACCAAATACGGGACTGGTTCTTCACATACCAAAAGTACCCCAACCCACATAAATCAAATCGTACCTCTATCTCCATCTCTACTTAGCACATTTGCATTTAACATTTTTTAGTTTTTTTCCTTTTTCTATTTCATGTCGGCTTTATTACTGGATAAAAATAAATAGGGAGTTCGTTGCAAACCAATAGATATAACTGAGAAATAAAAACAAAAGATGAGGAGAGGAGATTGAAAACCCAATAAATCACATACAGATCACCAAAACTTTGGAATGGAAGAGTATCAGATCTGAAATTTTCTTTTATGAAAAGCTCTCTCTCCCAATAGGCAATAGAGACGGTGAACAATAAAACAGAAGTTTTAACTTTTAAAAGGGATTGAAATTCCAAAGTAAAATTCCGTGCCAAAAGACAGAACCCTGTGGCAATAACGCCACCAAAAACAAAATGTTAGACAAATCAATATATTAAGAACATTAAAAAAAAAAAAAAAATGAGTATCCTCTTGTCTCCATGTCCCCCTCTCGATCCACCAATTAATTAATGAATAACAACTCATTTGTATATATGCAAGAATGATTAATTCTCTGTAAGAGAGCCAAATTATTCCTTTCCCCTTCAACCCAAAAGTTCCATATGTTTCCATGCATAGTAATTATTCTTTCTCCCTTAAATAACCTAATATTGATTACATTCCCAAATATTCTGATTTTCATTAACTTTTCACAGGCATCTGATGCAGCATTATTTGCTGAAGGACAGGAATAAATAATTAAAAAAATAAATCAAATGGAAAAGATAATAAAAAATAAAAAATAAAAAACTAATGATTTCAATATGCTTATATCAATCATTAATCAAAGTCAATATTGCATGTGCTTGCTATCTTCCTGTTAAGAAAAATCAAAATAAAACATAAACCTTCTTCTATTTTTTTTTTTTTTTTTAAGGAAAGAATATATGATCGTGAAACACATGTCGAGTTTTCAAAATCCAACAATTGTTATCTACTCTAAGCATAAAACAACTTTGAAGTACGATTTAAGTTTCGTCACATATTTTAAAAGAAAGATACGACATCAATTAACTTTTATATATAAATCAAAGCCTCTCTATCTTTTTCTTTTTTTATTTTTTATTTTTATTTATTTATTTATTTATTTTTTTTGGGGAAGTAAATAAGGTCATGTATATTTTGAGAACAAAAAATGCTAAAAATATCAATTACATTCAGCGAGTAATTTGGCAATGGCACCCTGAAAATTAAACTTGAAGGAAATTAAATCAATGACTTAATCAGCAAGCATGCATCCATTCACTAGTTCTAGTCGAACTTCCTCAACAATAAATAGATAGGCTTTCACTCTCACATTGCAAATCTTATGGATTAATGCCAGTATTGGCAGAGGATAGAAGAGAAGGAATAACAATAATGGCAACAACTTCCAATGAGATTGAGAAGAAGGAGGATAGCAGCAGCAACAAAAATCTGTTCACAGTTGCCATGAAAGGTAAATGGATAGAAGTCGAGAATCTTTGTAACGAAGATATCGGACGTCTAAAACAGAAGATCACAAAATCAGGTGCCACAGCACTGCATGTAGCGGTCGGTGAAAATCAAGTTTACACTGTTAAAGAACTTGTAAAGCTGATTACCCAAGAGGAAGGATGGAAAGAAGTTCTTGCAATTCAAAACGACGCAGGCTATACGCCTCTCCATGTGGCAGCATCGACGGGAAATGAAGTTATTTGCCATTTGATGGTGGACGCTGACCTTTCTCTAATCGGTGTTCGGAACAAGAAAGGAGAAACCCCTCTCTTCTTGGCCGCTTTACATGGAAAGTCTAGCATTTTTCTCTACTTAGACTCCGTCTGTTGCCGAAGCGATGGCTATTCCTATGCCAGGAGGAAAGATGGTGACCATTTTTCTGCATGCTGCAATAGCAGGGGAACATCTGGGTACCAACTAATCTTGCACTGTTTAATTTAATCTAATTTAATTTGCTATTTGTTATTATATATATATATATATATATAGTCCTGTTATGATGAACGATTTAATTGTTTGATTCATCTTAGTTAGGAAAATTATTTATATGTATGATCCGCATCTAACATTCAATTATATATAATTTGTGATATATATAATCCAAATTAATCACATGTAATCCGCCATTAGCTAGGCGTCCACCAAGCTTGCCCTTTATATATGGCAAATTTTTGGAAAACTACATATGATAAGTTGAAAGCACATTAATGTTGAAATACAGAATTGGCATATCAGATAATTGATAAATATGAAGAGTTTGTTGGAGCTGTAAATGAGAAAGGTTATACTCCCCTCCATATTTTGGCCACTAAGCCTGCTGCTTTCCCAAGTGGTAAAAAACTTGGACGGTTGAGCAGATTTATTTATCGCTGTAAGTAATTAATGACTCATGATCTGAATCAATTTGTCTATTTTATATCTAAATTGAAAGATAAAGTTATATTTACAACATTTTGACATTTTCTTTTGAGTATTTGACATCCTTTGGTCACTCAAAGTCAAAACAATTAACCAAACTCTTCAAAAAAATTTAGTTTTCTAATTACAATACAATATTATCAATTTTGCCTTTATTTTTGTTAAATTACAAACTTATTATGACATTGAAAGATTTGTTTGAGATTAAAAAAAATACCATATGATATTTGATTTCTAGTGTCGTAAAATATTTTAAATTACACAAATATGAAGGGTAATTGGTGGTTTTGAAAAATAACCAACACATCAAAAAGTAATGATGGTAATTTGAACCACGGAATGGGTAAATGCATAAAAATTCAAATTTAATGAGATGAATATGTGTGGCTTTTAAGAATATTATTTTTTTTGAGATTTTTTTTTTTAATCACCAATGATTATTCCCAATTGAGTTATCTCTCTGCCAACTGAGAGATTTAAGAGCATAATAAAATATACATATGAAAACTAGCTAACAAGTATAAATTAAACTTGTGGGGTCGTATATTATTGTAATTTTAGCCATCTATACACATTATTTGGCAGGCTTTATACAATTACCATTTTCAATTTTTACACCTTTATCACTTCATCATTTTTTATGATTATTTGAAAGTTCTATCTGCGGATGAGCTGGAACCCCAGGTGACGAAGAGATCGCTGGAACTCCAGGAGGAGATAAGATTTTACCAAGGTAAATTTGAATTTTTATTTTTTTTTTTGGGGTGAATTACAAAGTTACATATGGTAGTTGCACATAATCTTTTCAATAGTGCTAGAGTTATATCAAATTTCACACATTAATCTGACGATGACCAAGAACTAATATTTTTTTTAATTAGAAATGCTAATAAATAGTTATAAAAGGTCATGTCCAAAATAATTAGACATATTTTAGTGTGAGAGGCACTGTTTTTCCAAAATAATAATAATTAGAAATTCCAATCTCTCACCTTGATAATAACAAAAGGAAAAAAATATTCTCAGGCAACAACAAATTAACAGTGCTTTCACAAAATAAATAAATAAATAACAGTCCAAACATGTGAGAGATCATAGAGTAATTCATTTATTTATCTATTTTTGGATGTAACTTCTGGCTTTTTTTTGTAAAATTAATAAAAGAAAAATGAGGATCATTTTAACTATATAATGTAATTTATTGTCAAAAAAAATATATATAATGTGATCAGAATATATATCCAACAAACTCTTTAAAACCCTTATATTCTATATTTCACAATATCATGCATTATTTTGATAACTCTTTAAATTAAAAAAATTAAACTAAAAAATGGGACTTGGCTCTTTATATTTAAAGAGCCAAACAAAAACTCTCTATATAAATCGTTTAATATATTTTTTTATTAATCTACAATTTTCTATACACAAATATAATTATATTTACTAATAGTAATTATTTATTTCATTTTCCTTAAATACTGAGGGAAAAAAATGAAAAAATGTGAATCATAATTGTTTATGGTAAATGCAAAATAAAAAGTAATTATAAAAAGTGATATTGAAGTTGAATAAAAAAATATTATTCCTTATTTTTTAAAATTCTTGAAGGTAATCTTTATTTTGAATGTCATGCTCTTTATTTGCATTGTTGGAGATGCTTTTAGAGATGACATTTTTACTCATATTAATTTGATTATCTGTTTGCACAGATGATGTAAAGAGATTCAAGGAATCCGATAATGCAAGCGGTAAACATGGTAAAGCTCAACAATATTTCAACACTTCCAGTACTTTGTTTCGTAACTCTTCCTACTCTTTTTAGAATTTGATATTTTATTAACATGAAAGTAGTAGAAATTATAATGTACCTTCTGTGCACAGAGATTTCTAAACTCAAGGCACTGACTTCCATGTTTTGCGACTTTATCGATCTTTGTACCGAATCAACATTGAACGTTATTGGACTAGGTAAGGATATAGATGCGCCTTATAAGCATTTTTATATTAATATAACTATAAATATAACTACATATAAACAATCTGCCTAATTTTACTTTGTTAATTAATGTCTGAGTAGGAACTACATATACAATGATAAAGGGTTACATTGAAGAGATGCGAGAAATTAAAAAAAAGCATAAATGGAGTGTGGAAATCATGAAAAAGCTCCTAAGTAAGGCTACTATCTATGACTACATAGACATTGCATGTCCAAATTGGGATCCCAAACAAGTACTTGATGAAAATGAAGGTACTGTTGAATTACCACTGATCCTAAAAACTTAAACTAGTAGGATGTGGATTTATTATATATATTTATGACTAACTAGACAATGCATGTCCAAATCCTAAAAGCTTAACTAGTTGGATGTGAGTTTATTATGTATATTTTTATGTCTAACATTTCTATTTTTTGTCCTCACAAGTATCAACTTACTTTTTTTAAATGGGTGGTAATGTGACGGTGGTAAGATTTGAATCTAGGTTTCTAGAAATTTGAACTCTGATACGTTGAATTACCATTAATCCCAAAAACTTAACTTAGTAGGATGTGGGCTTATTTTGTATATTTTTATATCAAACAGGTATCCCATTCGAAGCCATTCAAAAAGGTGGTAATTAAAATGCACAATTAGTGCTAGTCAATATTTATATATATATATAAAACTCATAATAACCTTTGGCTTTGATAATAATAATATTATATACGTAGTCATCATAGAGAAGGAGGAGGTGAAATCTAAAAAAAAGTTTAACACAGAGGAGGAGGAGGTGATTCGGCTCAAACAGCGGAAATTGGCAGCAAGTGAATCAGTAATATTAGTTGCAGCCAAAAATGGGATAGTAGAAATAGTGAGGGAAATCCTTGAAGAATATCCGGTGGCCATTAATGACAGGGATGCATCTAGGAAGAATATAATAATGTTGGCAGCGGAGAATAGGCATGCGAAGTTATTTAACTTCTGGAGAAGGAAAAATTTCCTGAGAGAAGCACCCTTCGGAAAATAGATGATGAAGGGAACAGTTTTTTGCACCTAGCCGCAATCTATTCTAAAGAAAAACTCTGGCCAATTCCTGGTGCTGCATCACAGATGCAGTGGGAAATCAAATGGTTCGAGGTAACTAATTCTTTAATATATAACAAAATATCATATATATATATATACACAAATACATATTCTTTGATGGTTAATTACTCGTCAGATATCTTGATAGAATTTTTTTTTTGTGCAGATTCACATGTATTCTTTTAGGATAGACGTTGTTTTCATAATATAAATAAATAAATAAATAAATAAAACGCATGAATTCACCTCAAAATTTCATTAAGGTGTATATTTTTTGTGTGTTATTTTAACATATTGTGTCCAAACATTTTAGTACGTGAAATACTCCCTGACTGGCGTCTCCTTTCGACTCAACAACAAAGAAAAGAGTGCAGAGGAGATTTTCAACGAAACCCACACAACCCTGGTGAAAGAAGGTGCGGAATGGCTTGTCAAAACCTCAGAGTCGTGCTCCGTTGTGGCGGCTCTTATTGCCGCTGTTGCTTTCGCTACCTCTGCTTCCATCCCAGGCGGTAACGACGAGAAGACTGGCAAACCAAAACTGCAAGAACATACAGCTTTTGAAATTTTCGCCATCTCTTCGTTGGTGGCCCTTTGCTTCTCGGTCACGGCCTTAATCATGTTCTTGGCCATCCTCACATCTCGGTTCCAACAAAGGGATTTCGCCAGAGACCTTCCGGTGAAGCTCTTACTAGGATTAACTTCGCTTTTCGTTTCCATAGGAGCAGTCTTGGTTTCATTTTCATCTGGACATTCTTTGGTGACCGAAGATAAATTCAGATATGCCATCTTTCCCGTGTATGCTGCGACTTGCCTTCCCATTTCCATTTTTGCCGTTGCGCAGTTTCCATTGTATCTTGATCTTCTCCGGACTAATTTCAAGAATCCGTTTGATTAAATACGTGAGCCGCAAGCTCAAACATGCAGAGGACTAAGTTAATTTGTTGCCAAACAATTTTTTTTTTTTGGGTGAAATTTTTACCAAATAAGTTATTTTCTAAGATGATCTCCAAAAAAAAAAAAAAAAAAAAAAGGTTATTGTCTAAAGATATGTGTGTTGTGAATTTTGAAACAGAGTTTTATGATTCAATGTTTATGTGCTATGTTGTGATAGTTTCTGATGCTATGTTGTGATAGTTTCTGATGAAATTCATTTTCTACTTCTTCAATATTATCAATATGTAGATAGGACGTGTCTGCAAGGAATTCAATTGAAAGAAATTTGAGTTATTGTATTAGGCAAATAGCTCTGAAATCTTTTCCAGCAAGTATAGCTTTAATTTGACCATTAGCTAGAAACTGGGCGTTACAGGAGCCAAATAATTCAAAAAAACAATTCAACCTAATCCAAGCAATAAAATACAAGTCCCTTTGGTTATAAGACTAATAATATATAAAATCATCCTCTATCCCAAAAACCGTAGCGGATAGGAATAGAACTCAATAATGTAAATCAAACTCATTTTGAATAAAATTGTTTTATATTTTTTAAAATAAATGATATTTTTAAATTGAACTTTTTTCTTTTTTCTTTTTTCTATAGTTGCTAAACAGTTTTTATATTCGGTTAAACAAGCTATATCTTCTCACTTCTCTGGTTCTTCAGTCAAAAAGTACTTGGTTCTCGAAACTTTGATGAGGTGAGCTAAGTATAGCTATGCTGTAAATAAAAGGTAAACTGACTTTTACTTTATCAACATCAATATGAATGATTTGGCATTTGATCTGTTTACCATCTAAACCTTTTTTTTTTTTTTTTTTGCTGTGCTTTCTCTCTAAGTTATTGAATTCAATTGGACATTTCAAATTAATAATGGACAAAACAAGAAAACTTGGCTACAGGTTAACTGAGATAATAAAAGTTGAATTCGAATATTGTCGAGTAACTAAAGGGAGAGGGGAGGGGGGGCCAAAAAAAAAAAAAAGGCGATTGGAACAGAATTTTCAATTATGTAAATCGATTGCAGAACTAAAAGCTCGTGCAAAACGTTGTTCAGGAAAAATCAAGCTAAATGAAACCCTGCTTTGTTATGAAATGATTACAAGGATAATATATGCCTTTATTTCTTTTACACCTCCACAGGATAAGAGAGAATTGAACCCACCCCAAAAGAAAAAGGTAAAGAAATGCTGAACATAGAAGTTGTGGACTACTCAAGTGAAAAAAAGAGATATTCAGAAGGGAAAAAAAAAAAAACAAAGAAAGGAAAAGAAAGATTTTGTCATCCTCTCTACATTACTTACTTTTTCTCCATCATTTACTTTATTTTTGCATTCTTAAAGAAGTACTGTCTTCTCTTTCCCTTTGTATTATGATTTTAGAATATTTCTTTTATATACACGAGTAAACAAAATTTAAATTCTAGTGTGAAACATGCCGCATGGGAATATTGGGGATATACATAACTTCAAATCCAAGTCTTAGAAAAACACTCCTGGTTTATATAATGAATCTAACATCAAATAATTAAATAGCTTTTTTTTTTTTTTTTTTAGGAATTTTATGTTAATAGAAATTATTATGTTTGATTAATTATTTGGTTGTCAATTAATTGGGTTATTTATTTGAAGTAGGAAACAATATTTTTATAGCAGAAGACAACTTTAAGATAAAAAAGTTCCTTACATTTGTAACATGAAGCCTTGTACTGCTTCACCAATAGGTGCAAATCTTATTTATTTATATGACTGTTTCTACAATTAAAATATAGAGAGACACTAAAAATAATTGGTTTCATTCATGTACATTTATCTGCATAAAGAGAGAGTGTGTACAAAATTTGTTAATTGTTTATGGGGATTTGAAATGCTGATATTCTCATAAGAAAGTCATTGTAATATGGAAGACATTCGCCATTTACAAAACTGTTCAACACCACTGTGAAGCAAATATTATCTTAAAGCCAAAGAATTAAATTATTGCTTAACTCATATTGAGTTTTCTCTTATCACTTATCTTATGTATATGATGTGTTTTAATGTTTTTATGCCTATAGAAATAGAACTATTTAGTAGAATCCTAATATTTTCTAAATTTTTTAAAAATTTTTCCAATATTTCTGTTTATGAAAGTTAATATTATTTCTTTAAAATTTCTGAAAGTTGGCCTATTTGTTAACAAAAGCATCAGCGGTTGTGTTTTCTAGAATTGGAAATTATATGGTATGCAAAGCAGAGTTCACAATGCAACTTTTACAAAGGGGGATTCTGGAAGACGTTTCTAAGGATATCACAACTTTTCCTTTTTCCATCTTTTTCCTTATCATCTTTGAAAAATAGAACTAGACTATTTGTCACTAGAATGAGTATATGAATTATGAATATAAATAGGAAAAACAGTTAAATCGCAGATATGAGCATCAGTCTCCAACTCTACCAGAAGTAATTTAGAGGGAAACAATAGAAAGAAAGAAACATGCAGGGTTCTACCATGCAAACCAGTTTGAGTTTTGAGTTGGAGAACAGGAAGAAAGAGTTGTTCAAATTGGCGATGAGAGGCGAATGGAAAGAAGTCGTAAGTATATATGCTGCAGATGTTGCAGCTATAAAAGGCATGCTTGAATCTGATGTCCAACCATTTACTCCTCCTAACTCTGCTGATTCCTCAAGATCAACCAACACACAGAGCAATGATAACCAAAAGAATAGTACTAATAGAAAAGGAGGTACTTAATTTGATATATATAGTCTTTTTTATGGCAAGTTTTTAATGTTGGCTAATGTGTATTGGCAAGTTAAAAACCAGTCAATATCTGCACCATAGAAAGATAAAAAGAAGTTAATTATATGGATGTGTCAAGGGAACCGGAGAGGGAAACCTCCGAAATAGAAAACAAGGAAATGATCATACTAATCACAGCAAAAAATGGAGTGACAGAAATGGTGGAGAAAATCCTTGAACTTTTCCCAGTTGCCATCCACGACATTAACACAAAAAAGAAGAACATAGTACTATTGGTAGTGGAAAATAGGCAGTCTCATGTTTATAAGGTCTTGCAGAAGAGAAACATCCTGAGAGACAGTGTGTTTCGGAAATTAGATAAAGATGGGAACAGTGCTTTACATCTTGCAGCAACTCTTGGAGATTATAAGCCATGGCTGATTCCTGGCGCCGCATTACAAATGCAGTGGGAAATCAAATGGTATAAGGTAACCAAATAAATTACCTTTTATTTCAAATATTTATTATTTTATTTTGTTGTGAATAATATTTGCAATCGCAGTTTGTGAAAAACTCCATGCCACCACACTACTTCGTCCGCTACAACAACTAGAGAAAGACTCCAAGAGAGATATTCATCGAAACCCATAAGCATCTTGTCAAAGCCAACGGTGAGTGGCTCACAAACACCTTGGAATCTTGCTCCATGCCGGCTCTGTTGATCGCTACCATTGCTTTCGCAACCTCTACGGCAGTTCCAAGGGGTACCAACGAGAACAACAGTAAACCAACCCTAGAACACCAACCGGCTTTCGAAGTTTTCGCAATCGCATCGCTGATCGTGCTGTGCTACTTGGTGATGGCGTGGTGATGTTCTTGGCCATCCTCACTTCCCGATACCAAGAAATGGGTTTTGCGAGTGACCTGCCCATGAAGGTTTTGGTGGGATTGACATCACTCTTCGTCTCCATCGCCTCCATGTGTTAGTAATGCTAAAGTACTTTTGGATAGCAACTAGGTCCAGGAACAGATGGGTAAGTGGGCTAGAATTAAGGCCTAAGGGGAAAAGACCCAAGTTAAGGCTAAAGATGAAATGAAGGGAACAGGGGGTCGTTTTGAAGTTGGGATCCAAGAGGTAGCTGTTGAAAATGGGAAGAAGCTTTCAGGAGAGGCAGGCACGCTTCGGAAGGCTAGGAAACATGTGAAACCATGCTAGCTCAATGATTTTATGATGCCAGGGTAGAGTTGAGATATTTGCAGAAAGCCTTAGCTCATAACCACTTTTTGTTATTTGATTTGTGTTATTTTGCTATTATTTGTAATTTCAAATATTTGAAAATTTGTGTAAGGTGGAACTATATAGTCTGAAGGCAACATTCTGTAAACATGTTGTTGAATGAAGAAAAACCATTTGAAAGGAGTTGGGCACTGACTTGAAGAGTGCAAATTTCAATTGTTTTGTATCAACTGGTGCTTTTGTTAAGAGAGGTCATGAGGAACGAAGACATTGTTGAAATAATGAAGACCATGGAGGCGAGCTTCAAACAACATGCTAAAGATTAGCTTGCCAAATTTTCTTCTTTACTGGAACAGCATATGATGGCCACTTACCAGCGCCTTAATCAGCTGTCACAGATGCGACGAGAAAGGGGCTCATCACCGGAGTTCACATCCAGCTTACTCAGTCTTGGTGCTGACAATATCCAGGTTGGGAATCCTCAAAACACAACCGACATTCCTCCGGCAAACATCAAATGGTTGCTTAAGACTTTGAAGGTGGATGTTCCACGGTTTAATGGCGCAAATGTAGAGAATTAGATCTATAAAATCGAAAAAAATTTCTCTTTGCTTCACGTAGATCCGGCTATGCGACTGGCAGTGGTGGCTTTTCACTTGTATGGTGAATCATCAATATGGTACCAGTGACGGAGAAAGGTGGAGCTCTTCCAACCTAGAATGTGTTCATTCATGAGTTGCGTAAATGGTTTGGTGCCTCCATATATGATGATCCATTGGGTCGCATCTCTAAATTAGTCCAACACGGCAAGGTGTCTCAGTACCATGTGGAATTTGAAGGACTCATGACTCAAATTACAGGTGTATTCAAGTCTATGTTTCTTAATTTTTTATTTGGGGTTTGAAATCTGATATCTGTAGGGAAATTTTGTTGGTTCGTCCATATGATTTGGCCGATGCTATGACGAAAGCACAATTGTTTGACAATAGGAATGAGGATCTGTTTGGATGTCACCGACAGGAAGGCTATTGCCCCTTAGAGTCATCTCCGCGTGGTACAATGGTTGGTTCATCCATTGGATACCAACCAGCATTACAGGAGCCTAGTGATACGCCTATTACCTATCGAGCTGGTTCTTCTCAACGTGGAAACTCCAAATTTCCAATTGGTTCATCCGTTGGATACCAACCAGCATTACCGGAGCCTAAAGATACGTCTCTTACCTATTAAGCTGGTTCTTCTCAACTCGGGAACTCCAAATTTCCGATAAAACATTTGACATCGACAGAAATTTAGGAAAAGAAGGAGAAGGGCCTATGTTTTACCTGCGATGAAAAGTACCACAACAACCACAAATGCAAGAATAGAGTGATGCTTATGTATGTGGAAGATGACGATACAGTTGGTCCAGAGGTAGTCGCACCGACCAATGAAGGTGTCACAAAGGAGGATGAACTCGAGGTAAGTCTTAACATTCTTTCAAACTCTGTAAACCCCTGTATCTTTCGACTACTAGCTAAGCATGCTACTAAAACTTTGGAAGTCACCATAGATACAGGCAGTAATAATAATTTCATTCAAAAACCTTTAGTCGAAAAACTAAGCCTCAAGTGGGAGGAGACTCAAAGGTTTAAGTTATACATGGGAAATGGATAGCATTTGGTTTGTCACAAACAATGCTTAGGCGTGCAGCTTGAGATGCAAGGTCACCATTTTGAGGTAGACTTGTTTGTACTGCCGATGTGGGGCCTAGATGTTGTGCTCAGAATGCAGTAGTTGCAAACACTAGGGCCATGTTTACATGATCATAATACACTGACTATGGAGTTTAACTGGAAAGGGCAGTAGGTGAAGTTAGCTAGCGATTATCAATTCACACCCCGCCAAGTTACTTTTGCTCAATTCAAAACAATGCTTTTAGAAGGTGATGTGAGAGGTGTCTATCGATTGACCACCATTACGGATTCAGCAGTGGCAGAGCAACCGTCAAGGACTGACAAGATTGCTTTGTTAAAGGCAGCCCTACTAGCTGCAGGGAAGGGCATTTTACAGTAATATCGAAAGGCTTTTGATGAACCAAAGCACTTACCACCAGTCTGCAACATTGACCATCGAATTCATGTGCAACCAGGTTCCATTCCAATAAATGTTCAACCGTATCGTTATCCTTATTTTCGAAAAGACATCATGGAAACCTTGGTCAAAGAGATGCTCGAATGTGGGTTTATAAGACATAGTAACAATCCTTACTCCTTTTTGATGTTGTTGGTGAAAAATAAAGATGGTTCTTTGCGGTTTTGTGTTGAGTATAGGGCATTTAATAGGATTGCTATCAAAGATCGATTTTTGATTCCAACCATTGATGAACTTTTGGATGAATTGGGAGGGGAAGAAGTGTTTTCTAAACTCATCTCCGATTCGGGTATCATCAAACTAGAATGGATCGTCGGGACGTGCATAAAATCGCCTTTAGAACCCATAAGGGTCACTATGAATTTGTAGTGATGCCTTTCGGTTTGTCTAATGCCCCATCCACCTTTCAAGCAGCCATGAACCAGATTTTCAAGCCTTTCCTTTATCAACTTGTCATCTTTTTTTTTTTATGACATACTTATTTACAGCAAAAGTCAGACATATCATGTTCAACATATGAAGTTGGTGCTGCAGTGTCTCTTGGAGAATCATTATCATGTTCAACATTTGAAGTTGGTGCTGCAATGTCTCTTGGAGAATCACTCCTTGGTCAAGGGAAGTAAATGCCAATTCTTTCAGAGCTCGATTGAGTACTAGGGACATCTAGTCTCCAGTGAAGGTGTCCGAGCAGATCCAGCAAAAATTGAAGCAATGACCAGCTAGCCTCAACCGCAGAACCTCAAGCAGTGATGTGGATTCCTAGGCCTCACGAGGTACTATCGTCACTTCGTTGCACATTATGCTGCCATTGCAGCTCCACTCACCGAACTACTAAAAAAGGACAACTTCAAATGGACAGCCGAAGCTACCGAAGCATTTGCGCGCTTAAAAATGGTTATGACCGAAACTCCTGTTTTAAGGCTTTTGGATTTTACAAAGACATTTGTAGTGGAAACCGATGCTTCTAATGTTGGAATAGAAGGGGTTTTAATGCAAGATGGCCACCCTTTGGCCTTCTTCAGCAAGAAGCTTAGTCCGCATTTAATGGGCTCGTCCGCCTACCTGTGCGACTTACGCGTTGTGGTCGAAGCGGTTGCAAAGTGGCGGCAATACCTATTAGGGCAGCAATTGTGATCCGTACGGATCATAAAAGCTTACGGGAACTCCTCGCTCAAGTTATCCAGACTCCGGAACAATAACACTTCCTTCAGAAATTGTTGGGGTACCACTTTTCAATTGAATATAAGGCCGGCCCTAAGAATTCCGTAGTAGATGCCTTGTCCTGCCGCCATGAAAATTCCTATCCTTTGCTCCTTGCAGCCATTTTCGCTGGGAGGTATGATTTCTTGCATGCTTTGCGAAAAGAGAATAAGGCATGTCCAGATCTCCATGAGTTACAGCAATGACTACTTGATGGAACCTTGGCTGATTCAAACTACAGTATACAGGGATGGTCTCTTGTTGTACTAAAATCGGCTAATGATCAGCAAAGACTCAACTTGAAGCCTCTCTTACTGCAATAATTTCATGAAACTCCTATAGGAGGTCATGCTAGAGTTGAATGGACCTATTTGCCACTAAGTGCCAGTTTTTTTTTTTTTAGGGAATGCGGAAGGACGTGAAAGACTTTGTCATCAAATGCCTTGCCTATCAGACCATTAAGTATTCCACTACAGCTCCTACAGGTGTACTACAGCCCCTTGAGATGCTTGAGAGAGTGTGGGAAGACCTAGCCTTGGATTTCATTGTCGATCTGCCAAATTCACAAGGCAACTCTTCCATACTCGTGGTCATAGATTGACTCACAAAATATGACCACTTTGGTGCTCTACAGGTGCATTACACAGCTTCAAAGGTATCCGAACACTTTACTCAAATGGTAATAAGGCTACATAGTGTGCCACATACATTGGTTTCGGATCGAGATCTTATTTTTACAAGCCAATTTTGGAAGAAACTATTTGAACCAATGGGAACCAAATTGAAAATGAGTTCTTCCTTCCATCCTCAAACCAATGGTCAAACAGAAGTGACAAATCGGTATTTAGAGCAATACCTAAGAGCTTTCACAGCAGACAAGCCAAAGCAGTGAAGCCAATTTCTTGGTTGGGCTGAACATCATTATAACACCATTCACCATTTGGCCATCAGCATGACTCCCTCCCAAGCTGTTTATGGCAGACTTCCTCCCACCATTCCAACTTATGTTAGAGGTGCCACTTCCATACAAGCAGTAGAGGAAGATTTGTTGAATCGTGACTCTCTTCTGAAGCAATTGAAATGGAACCTGGAACAAGCTCAAAATCGAATGCAGTAACTCGCTAACAGGAAAAGTCAAGACCTCCAATTTTAAGTTGGGGATTTGGTTTTAGTGAAGCTTCAGCATATCGGCAGTCTATAGTAGCAAACCACTCAATTCTAAACTTTGTCGCCGATATTTCGGCCCTTTTCCATCATGGCAGAAGTGGGACCTGTGGCTTACACCTTGGCACTGCCTACAGGAAGCAAGATACACCCAACTTTTCATGTATCTTTGCTTAAGCCCTTCAAAGGAAACATTCCTGTTCAATTCTATCCTCTACCAGAAGTTTTGGTGCAATGATCTCATAGTTCACTTAAAGATGCTACTTGGGAGGATCTCCATACCTTCAGTCAGATGTACAAGGTGCCCAACCTTGAGGACAATATCATTTTTTAGGGAGGGGGAAGTGTTAGTAATGCTGAAGTGCTTTTGGACAGCAACCAAGTCCAGGAACAGATGGGTAAGTGGGCTAGAATTGAGGCCCAAAGGGAAAAGACCCAAGTCAAGGCTAAAGATGAAATGAAGGGAACAAGGGGTCGTTTTGAAGCTGGGATCAAAGAGGCAGCTGTTGAAAATCGGAAGAAGCTTTGAGGAGAGGCAGACACACTTCAGAAGGCTAGGAAATGTGTGAAACCACGCTGGCTCAACGATTTTGTGATGCCAAGGCAGAGTTGAGATTTTTGCGGAAAGCCTTAGCTCATAATCGCTTTTTGTTATTTGATTTCTGTTATTTTGCTATTATTTGTAATTTCAAATATTTGAAAATTTGTGTAAGGTGGAACTATATAGTCTGAAGGAAGCATTCTGTAAACATGCTGTTGAATGAAGAAAAACCATTTGAAAAGAGTTGGGCACTGACTCGAAGAGTGCGAATTTCAATTGTTTTGTATCACTATGCTTGTTTCTTTCTGCGCTGGCCATTTCTTTGTTCTCCAAGATGAGCTTAAATATGCGGCCTTTCCCGTCTATGTAGTCATGTGTCTGCCTGTGTCTTTCTTCGCCGTTGCGCAATTTCCGTTGTACTTTGATCTTTTATGGGCTACTTATAAGAAGGTTCCCCATCGTAGTTACAAAGTAGCACCCTTATAGGAGTTTCATTGTTAATTTCCCACCATTCACAACAACACAGCTCATCGATTTTAGTCTAGGATGGTAGGACATTTTGGTCGTGTCAATTTGATTATTAGATTCTAAAGAATTACAGTTATATATATATATATATATGAATCTCTTATCAAAGAAAAAAAAATGGTTTTTGGACTTTTCTAGACTTTTACTCGGTGCTTGATTTTCATTTAAGTATAACTAAAATTTAATATTAATTGCTTATGCAATCTAAAAAAAAGCTTAAAGTTATTACATTAAAATACAAAAATATTATTATATTTTTAATTTGTTGACCTACAATATTGTTGGTTGGTTTCTCGTTTGCCCAAATTGCAAAATTTTACAAGTCTGGCTTAAGTGCAATTAACTTGTGCCTTTCATCTGGCAAATATTGAAGCATTAGATTCTAAAAGAATTATTTCTCTCCTTTTTTTTTTCTTTTTTTTTTTTTAATGAAAGCAAGGAATGAATAATTTGTACGCATGGAACATGTAACTTTTGGATCGAAGGGGGGGGAAGGAATAATTTGAAATGCCACTCTAATTTTAAAGAATTACTGTTACATATGAATATCACTTTCATCTCAAAGAAAAAAAAATTATATATATGGTTGTTAGACTTGTTTAGGGAATTTTACTCAGTATTTAATTTTTGTTTAAATAGGAACTAAATTTTGTTATTAATCACTTATGCGGTCTACATCATGATAATAATAATAATAATAAAAGCCTAAAACTTTTACATTAAAATATAAAATTATTATTATATTTTTAATGTGTTGACCTACGACAATGTTGCTCAGTGTCGCATTTGCCTAAATTTCAAGACACTAAAAGTTGAGATAGCAAGGTGCAAATATAATCCTTTATCTTTATTTGTTCCTTCCATCACTACAACATATATGAGATTTTATAGCTTACAATTATAGCATTTAAAAAAAATGCTATTACTAATATAAAACAATAGCATTTTTAATCAATTTTTTACATGGTAAAATGTGTTGGATAAAATTGTATTTTTCATAACATTTTCAAATGCTATGGAAATCTATGGCATTTTCAAATGCTATGAATATACTTAAATAACATTTTTAAATGCTATCAAATATACTTAACATATATAATTTATAGTTGCTATTAAATTGATTACTATACAAGAAAATCCTAATACATTGACACTTATTTTAGCATCAATTTAATCCAACATGTCACCAATTAAATATTAATAACAAATTTGAATAAGCCATAAGAAAATACAAATGAGTCCACACTAATTTTAAAGTTTCATAACTGATAATAATTTATCCTCTCTAAATCTGTTTCAGCATGAAATAAAAAATTAAGATGGAGTAATATCACTAAGGAGGAGAATAAAATGAGTACAAATATATATATAGAATAAATAATAAATATAATATTTGGTTTGTAATTTGAGCTCTAATAAAACAACATAAGACCCTATATACTTTATTCATATTTTCTGTAACAAACTCTCTACATATTTTACCTCTACTTTAATATCTTCTCTTATACTCTTTAAAGAGTCAAATTTCTTTTTCAATTTGTCTATCTATTCTTCAACCCTTTGGGTTTTTTTTTTTTTTTTTAATATAAATATGTTCATCAATCCTTTAGTTACATTATATTTATATTATTTCTATGAGTGTTACTGATTTATTAAATGTCATTAAATAAATTATTTTATAATATTTTAAAGTGTCATTCGATTATAATTTTTGAAACAAAGTTTTTCTTTTTAATCTTGTTAGTTGTATAAAAAGAAAAATAATATCAATTGAAGTTGTTAATTATCCTAAACAAAAAATTTAAATTTTTTATCCAAAATTCTTTCCTATTTAAACAAAATTCTTTCCAAAATTTTAAAAATAATGTCATTTCTATTCTACCACTGTCGTTGTTGGCTTCAACTATGGTTCTCTTGGTACTCATTTCTTAAATAAACTTCTTACTTGGATTTTTTTTTCTTTCAAAATTCTAAAGAAATTTTGAAAATATATATAATTATCATATTTCTATTTTTATTTTTTATTTTTATGGAATTTTGATATATTCAGCTGGGGATGGCAAGCTCTTTGGAAACGTTATATGGGAAAGGTTTTGGTGCCAAGAAGTAGTATATGTTATACATTTGCAGGGTTCGTGGATTGTTCTGTTTATTTGCTGTGCTTTGCTTTTACCTATGTATTTCTCTGCCTCTTGCTGTGCTCTCTGCTTTTACCTCTGTATTTCTCTGCCTCTCCAATTCTAAAGTTTATAGGACAGCTTTGGTTTTTTTTGTTACTTGCAGGTTTTCTAAGAAGAGCAATAAAAGATTGAATCATTAATGAGAATTATCTTTTTGCAATTGTTGTTGTCATTTGGGTTCCTAGATCAAGATTGAAAGATCGTTTTGTTGCAGATGTAGGAAAGAAACTTGGTTGTGTAAATCTTTTTTTTTTTTTTTCTCTCTCATATTTGTAGATGATTTGGATTATCATATATACTTTTCTTTATCTTTTGAATGGTTGATAACAATCTATTAAAAAAATCAATTATAAATTTTTATTATTATTATTTTTTTAAATTATTGTTTTTCATTATTATCAACTTTAAATTTAAGATAACCTTCACTAACCCACAAAAAAAAAAAAAAAAAAGATAATAAAATGTTGTAAAAGTATTATTAAAATTATAATTTGAAATCCTCTTATAGATAATGAAATTAATTTTTAGTTAAAATGATTTAAATTATTATTATTATTATTACTACTACTACTATTATTATTATTATTATTATAATATTTTTTTAGTAACATTTGAGAACGAGCATAATCATATTTTTTGGTACTTTTAAATTTTTATATTAAAATTAATATTTAAAATTCAATTTAATATCATTAATCATTTTTCTTACATTTTCAAATGTCATTATTTGTTTTTTTAGAAATATTTTTAATTGTCACTATAATTTTTAATAATATTTGTAATGATTATCATTAGCTAATTAAATGTTACTATAGTATAATTTTAGTAACATTTTAAAGTGTCATAAATTTATTTTTTTCGTTATTGTGATATAGCAATTCCGAATGCTATGAAATCTATTTAAAATAGCATTTTTAAATGCTATAAAATATACTTAACATAGCATATTAAATGCCATAATATAACATTTATAACTATTTTCAAACACACAATAGTATAGGACAAATGCTATTAAATGATTATTCATAGCATTTTTGACATTTCAAAAATGCTATTAAAAAATTGGATTTTTTATAACATGGTCTATCATGACATTTCTAAAAATGCAATTATATGTCTTTTATAGCATTTTTGACATTCTCTCCCCCTCCCGTCGGTCCCTCTCTCTGTCTACATCTTTTTCGGCCTTTGGGTGGGCCACACATGCCAGGCGACAGATGGCCTATGGTTAGTGAGCCGGGCCATCGAATCTCCAGCCTGTTGGCCGACAGACGAGCTGAGATTGGCGCCCAACACCGGCAACCGGCATCCTCCCTGTCGACCGATTTTTTGGCAGCTACCGGTCATGTGACGGGTCCTTTTCCACAAATTTAGGCCCCCTGAGTCTGTTTCCAAGCTCGGATTGGCTCAGATCTTGCTCATTTGCGAGATATGACAAGAGCCCCTTTCGGCAGAAACTTCACGGTAGGATTTCGGTGACCTTCGGCAGCGGTTGGACTAATTGAAGGTATATTATTGATGTTCTCACCATAAGCTTCAATTTGGTACTTAGAATGTGAATTGTAGTTGAATATTTAGAAAGTTTCCATTGATGGAGCTAGGATTTATGTTTATGTTGAAATTAGATAGAAATTGAACAAGTTTTTACTAATTGTTGTTAGATTTAAGTTATTGATGATTTTTGGGAGTTAAAGAAATGATTAATTTGAATTAATTGTCAAGATACTGAAAAATCCCAAATTTGCAGTTCAGGCCATACAGGTTCATCCTGTATTTTATCAAATTAGGGTGGATAATGTTGATAATATTAAGCAGAAGGCGTAAAAGGATTGTTATAGATTTTTATGAGGTTACTTGTTATGTTGATTGGAATTATTATATGAAAATTATAGCTAGCATGTGTATAGATTTATATATATATATATACACCCAAAGCTTTACCAATATATATATATATGCATGACGGCCAAATCATTGTTGAAATGTTCTGTAAATTAGAATGTTACCCATGAATTCAAATATGTGCATGTATTTTATTATGCGATTTAAATGAGGTTGTGTGCAAGTAAATTTCAAGAAGATTTATGAAAACATTTCTATTAATTATTGAGCTGAAAATTTGTATTTATGCATTTGTTTTTTATTTATTGATTTACTAATAGATGTGCATTGATGAATTTTAAGTGACAAGGTTATGATGATGGTGTAAAAAAAATGTGGATTATATAAATTTTAGAGAAAGTATTTAATCCAACTGTATTTATGAGATTTTGATATTTGAAAATATATGATTTATTAGATAATATTTAATCTTATGTATTTAGCTATATATAACTTTTTATGTGGCTTCACTGATAATATTTTTGGTATAAATTGAATTGAAGGTTCGAGAGAAATAATTATATTAAATTATTGTGATCAAGAATATATTTGTACATTTAATTATTTATTAATTACTATTATTTGAGTATTTGATAAAGGTATGTGAATCCAATTATATTTTATCAAATCTTAATATTTTATAATATTACAAAATTTATAGTTTTTAAGATGCACCATACACGTATCGATGTTCTGTACTGTATATGTGGATAAGCGCACAGGTTGTAATGTCTCTCGTGAGTTGCCATAGACCTGAGGGCAGACAAGTTTTATATAGTGCACATAAGCTACCCCCTTCTATGGCCGGGATGACAGTTTAAGCAACGGCACTGTCGGGATGCCGAAGTGACTGTATGCAAGTTTCTCTCTTTAACCTCCTGCCAGACGGTGCTTGGGACGCGGGGTATCGTAGGGCATCACTGGTATATAGTATGGTGCATCAAGTATTTTTTTTTTTATGTATATAGGTATATTATATTATATTATATTGTGTTTGTATATACCACACCGTACAGAGATGACGATCCAATGTGATCCATATAGAGCTAGCCTCGTAACTATGTTGTCTACGAGTTCAGGGAATTAGGTGGCCAATTTAGGCAACCATCCCGGACTATATTGGTAGCAAGATACGGACGACAACTAGATGCATGGATCGCACAGCATATTAGGGGAGTATCGTTCGTACCTCCGATGCGGGTGTATATTTTATAATATGATTTTAGTTTTAAAATATTATTTTACCTTATATTATCTTATATATTCATAATGGATTTTCTAATATTATGCTTCATTGCTTTTATTATTATTATTATGATTAATCTTATGTTTATTGTTATTAATATTGCTATTATTAGTATTGTTACTGTAATTGTCATTATTATACATTATGATTATTTTTAGTTTTAAATTCATTATTTGTTATCATTAGTATTACCATTAATTATCATGGTTGCTACTACTTTTATTATTGGTATTTGTGATTAGTATTATTATTATTAATATTTTTATTATGGTTATCAATTATTCTTTGTTATTATTATTATTATTATTATCATTTATTGTTATTAATTATTATTATTATCATTATTATTATTATTATTGATATTATAAGTAAGCTTTCGGGCAAGTGTGTAAGCATTCGGGCAAGTGGATAAGCTTATGAGCAAGTGTGGAAGCCTACGGGCAAGTTATGGTGTTATTGTTATGAATATTACCATTATAAATATTGTCCTATTTTCTCCTACTTACGTTGTGCATTGGAACGTTTTAAAACGATATTAACATGTAAAATAGTACTAAATGGGTGGTGTGGGCGGACGTGAACATCTAAAGGTATAATTTTGTTCTTTACATATTAGTTCATTTCTATGATGTATATATTTTATATAGTTTATATCGAAGTACTGTAAATAGTGAAAATTATTGTAGTAAGGTAGGACGGATAAGGTGGTATAATAGGAAAATGTATTTCCATACAGGTAAATTTTGGAGCATGTTCTACCCTTGGGAGAGATGTTGTTGGATTTTCCATACGACAATCTGGTAGGGTCTCCCTAGGATCAAAATTTGCTTAGGGTGCCGACAAAGGATCCTGAATGGGTCCTGACACATAGGTGGCACCAAGGTTATCACAGTAAATAATTGGAGATGAAACCAGCGGAACATGCAATTCTTGAAGAAGGTATAGAAGCCAGCAAACTTCAGATGTTATGGGCAACAACTCTATACTCAGCTTCCGTAGAGGACGGAGAAATTGATTTCTGCTTTCGTGATGACCAAGATATAGGATTAGAACCAAGAAAGACGATGTAACCTGTTGTGGAAGTACAATCATCCTGGTTTCCAGCCCAATCAGCATCGGAGAAGGCATGGAGGATGAGGAGGGAATGTTTGTGGAGAGATAAACCATATGAGAGAGTACCTTTCAAATATCGAAGGAGCCTTTTGACAGCCACCCAATGTAATTCTATCGGACAATGCATAAATTGAGACAACTTGTTCACTGTGAAGGCAATGTCAGGCCTTGTGAAGGTAAGATACTATAGGCTTCCGACTATAACAAGGTTTGTCACCGATGGAAGAGAGAGATGAAGAGATAGACATGGGGGTGGAGACTTCATAAGAACTGTCTATTTTGGTTCAGGTGAGTAATTCCAGAAGGTATTTTTGTTGATTAAGAAACAGTCCTATGGAGATAGGAAGCACCTCAATGCTCAGAAAGTAGTGTAAAAGGCCTAAATCCTTCATGGAGAAACGGTTGGATAATGAAGTGACAAACCGATCAAGAAGAAGATTGTCATTACCAGTAAGAACCAAGTCATCTACATATACTAACAGGTAAAGCAGAGTTGTGCCCTTAGCAAGGATGAATAAGGAAGAATCAAAGGATAAATTGGTGAAGCCATATTAAAGGAGAAAATGTCGCAGCTCATTAAACCAAGCCCGTGGGGCTTGCTTGAGTCCATAAAAGGCTTTGTTCAGCCGACACACATAAGATGGTGTGGTTTCACTAATAAAACCAAGAGGCTGAGACATAAATATGTGTTCTGTGAGTGTCCCATGAAGGAAGGTATTGTTTACATCCATGTGACGAAGTGGCCAATTCTTCATTAATGCAAGGTAGAGTACTGCTCGAATTGTGGCCGTTTTAACAATAGGGTTGACCATATCCGAATAGTTAATACCCGGCCTTTGATGAAATCCGTTCGCAACAAGATAGGCTTTATAGTGTTCCACAATGCCATCCAAACGACGTTTAATGCAAAAAACCCATTTGCACCCAACGACATTTTGGCTTGGAGAAGGAGGGACAAGATCCCATGTATTGTTGGCAATGAGGGCATTGTATTCCACTTGCATGGCATGATGCCATTCTGGGGAAAGTAGGCCTGATGAACATTTTATGGTTCAGTAGGTGGAGGAGAGACTTCAGCTGGGTAAAAATCAGTGAAAGATTTTGGTTTGAAAATATTATTAAGGGCATGGGTTCTCATTGTGTGTGTGTGGCGGGAAGGTAAGGGAAGGGGTGAAAGGATGTGAGGAGTAGGATAGGAATTTGAGGAATTACATACCTAGGTGGAGTGTTCACATGGGGCCCATGCATGGAGAGAACATGAGATGGCCGGTGAAGATATGGATAATGATAATGATGGTGTGGAGGATAAGGATTTGGAAGAGAGACTACGAGAGGAAGAAAAAAGTGATCTAGATGTAGGTGGAGAGGAGGAGAGGGATAAGGAAAAGAAGTTATGTTGGATTGGGACTCTAAAAGGAAGATAAGCGTGTGTGGAATATCAGATTCTCTAGGAGATGATGAGGAACTGGAATAATTTTGACTTTTAGAGGGAAAAATATTTTCCTTAAAATGACATGCCGTGAGTGATAGAAGGACTTAGAGAGAGGACAAAACATAAAAAAACCATTTTGAGACTGTAAAGGACCAAGATTAATGCATGGTTTGGACGGAGATTCTAATTTATGAGTATTGTATGGTTTTAGCCACGGGTAACATAAGCAATCGAATATTTTAAAAGACTTATAATTTGGAGGTTTGTTAAATAAAATTTCATAAGGTGACTTATTTGCTAAAGTTGGCATAATGAGTCTATTAATGAGATAAGTTGCTGTGAAAAAAGCAAAAGTCCAGAATTGAGCTGGTAGGCCAACATGAGAGAAAGATCGGTTTCATGTATTTGTCTATGATGTCTCTCAGCAAAACCATTTTGTTGAGGAGTATATGGTGTAGAGAAAAATGATTAATGCCATGTTTTTGAAAAAATGGTTTTAAAGCTTGAAATTCACCATCATTGTCAAAATAGAAAGAAATAATTAGGAGCTGAAAATATTTTTCCAAAAGTGTTTTAAAATTAATAAAAGTTTAAAGTACATCAGACTTACGTTTAAGAGGATAGAACCAAATAAATTTTGAGTAGTGATCTACAAAAATAACACAATAAGTAAAGCCATAAAGTGATGAGATTGAGGTAGGACCCCAAACATCAGAGTAGATAAGTTGGAGAGGTTGATATGCAGATAATGATGAAGCACCAAAAGGTAATCATGAGTTTTGTTACACTGACATGAATTACAATGGAAATAAGAATTAGATGAAATAGAAAGGGAAAAATGTGAGACTAAATGATTAAGAATTCTAATGGAAGGATGACCAAGTCTATTGTGCTAGTCCTGAAGAGTTGTCTTGACACTAGAATAAACAGTAGGAGACTCAGAAAAGGAGACTGGCCATTAGTATGTTCCGCCATTAAGGGGCCCCTTGAGAAGCACAACACCCATCCGTAGATCCTTGACAAGAAAATAAGTGGGGAAAAATTCAATAGATGCATTATTTGTTTAGCAAAATTTTGAAACAGAAAGGAGATTTCGTTTCATGGCAGGAACACATAGGACATCATTTAAATTGAAATTGCAAGAAGGGGCAGTTAGAATGGTAGTATCAGTATGGGTAATAGGGAGTTTATTACCATTGCCAACAGCTATCTAATCGAGTCTATCATAGTCTCTGTGAAGAGAGAGATTGCTCAAATGAGAAGCTACATGATGTGAAGCTCCAGAATCAACAAGCCAGGAATTATTGTTAGACTGAAATGATGGTGCAGGACCGAGAATAGAACTGGTTTGATATGCCTGAGGTTGTGGATGCTTTAGAAAAGAAGGCTGATGTTAAGTTGTGAATGTCCATTGGTGTTGCAGCAATGGGAAAAACCGGGTAGAATGGCCTTGGACAAAACATAACTCACAACCTGGAGAGTCCCGCAGAACGAGAAGAGCCTGGAGATGGAGGAACACATGAAAAAGAATGGGAACAGTGAGAAAATAAGGCATTTGCAGATGGTAGACGATGGTTAGGAGGTCTAATATTAGATGAACGACCATGAAAATTGGAATACCGATTTGTAATAAGTGCTGTGATGGATGTATCATCAGTCCATAGTTCATTCCATTTTTTATAGTTTGCATGTTCAACAAGCTTTTCATATAATTCTTCATAGGAGATGGATATGTCTCGAGATCAAAAAGCAGCCGATATGTTTTCAAACTCAGAGGAGAGACCGCTTATGATATAGAGAGTGAGGTCGTCATCATTGACTGGGTGATCAATAAGAGCTAGTTCATCCACAGCATGTTTTACATCATTCAAATATTCATGGATTGAATGAGAACCTTGTGGGCGGATGAGCCATTCTCTATGATGCATCAGTCTTGGTCGAGATGGTTCGGCAAAAGTGAGGGCCAATTTTTGCCAAGCCCCCCCATGAAGTTTCAACCAAAGAAACAGAACGATACACATCTTTGGATAAAGAAGCAAGGATAGCACTTAAGAGAAGAGAATCTTGTTGAACCCAGAAAGTGAAATCCGGATTAGGCAATTTTTCCCTATCAGAAAGAATTGGTGGAGGATAAGGTAATGTTCCATCAATGAATCCATAGAGATCATAGCCAATGAGCAAAGCATCAAAGTGTTGTTTCCATAGAAAATATGTAGTTTCTATAAATTTCAGAAGGACTTGTGTGGCAACATTGATAACCACAAGTGTTCGGTTAGCAAAGGTTGCTTCATTGGTTATTTGAATTCCATATGAAGAAGATGAAGGAGTAGAGGAGAAGGCCATCGGTTTAAGTTTTAAAGGTGCTCTAATACCACGTAAGAGAAACAGAGATGAACAGAGTGAGGGACTGCAATCTTAGGTTATATTATTAATGATACTGAAGGTCAACATATATACACGTAGGAACCAACTATAACAACCAGATAAAGGTAACCTATAACAACCAGATAAACATACACAAGAAAGTATACATGATAACATGAGATTAAGCTTACTACGTTATCCTATCATGCTTTGCATCTTGCAGCAACTCTTGGATATTATAAGCGGTGGCTGAATCTTGGCGTCGCATTGTGAAGTTCAGCCACACCACACTACATCGATAGTGCGAAACCAGAAACTGACCATTTTTTAGAATGGCCATTGCTGCATTTAACACCGAACTCCAACTTGCTCAACCTATAAATAGGCTCCATCCTGTTGCATGCAAGCAAAGCCAAGCGGTGCAACCTCAATATCACCCAAGTGAGGAGTGTTGAGAGTAGTGTTTAAGTTCTAGAGAGAGCGTGAGAGAAGAGTGAGCAATTCCAGAGAGAATTTGACAGTGTAGAGAGAGGTTTCACGTGAGAATCCTCCACGAGAGAAGTTTGTGTTTTGTAATCTATTTCCAAGTGAGTAATAGAATTAATTTTTATTTTTCTTCTCAAATTTCTTTCTAAAGTAGTCAGAGAACCACAACAAGTGGTATCAGAGCTCCAGGTCGAGAGCTTGGGTTCAAAATTTGAAGAAACAGAGCCTCTATTCTTCAAGTTAGTGTTTCAAAAAGTTGCTCAAATCAATAATTTGACAATACCAGGTGAAATTACTTGACGAGACGAGAACAACCAAGTTCGTTGGAAAGAAACAAAGATCCTAACGCACCCTCACGCGCCGCTTAAAATTTTATGCAGTAGATCACGCGCCTCACGTGCTGCACGCACCGTCTGGAGGTTGAAGACGACCACGTCAATAGCCACATCATCTATGCGACCTGACACATTGTCAGCCATGCAATTACCACATCATCTGCCACGTGTTGACATGTCAACACGATCTGACACGTCATCAAAAGTTTCTTAAATTACAGAACAACCCCTGAATTGTTGGAAATTACAGATTAACCCCTATAGTTTCTGTATTTACAGGTTGACCCAGAATTTTTGGAAAATTACATTTTTGCCCTAAAAATTCTGGGAATTATATTTCGACCCTGGAAGAGTCAAGTCCACCATTTTCGGCCTTTCTGGACGCAATGGTTAACTCTGTTTTGCCAAATTCGGCTCCATTTTTTGTCAAGCCATAATGTCAATGGAAGAATCATCTTTGGGAGCTATGGTTAAGCTCACTGCCACAAATTATACGCTTTGGAGACCTCGAATGGAAGATCTCCTCAATTGTAAGGATCTGTTTGATCCTATAGAAGCTAAAGGAGAAAACCCCGATCTCAGCAAAGAAGCAGAATGGAAGAAATTAAACAAGAAAACGATCGGTCAGATTAGGCAATGAATCAACCACAATGTCTTCCATCATGTAGCGAAGAAAACGGATGCATATGCCCTCTGGACAAAATTGGAGGACATGTACCAGGCCAAGACTGCTCAGAACAAAGCCCTATTGCTTAAGCAATTGGTAAATCTAAAATTACAGAGTGGAACTTCTGTAGCCGAGCATACCAGTGAGTTCCAGAGCTTGGTAAATCAACTATCTGTTGTGGATTACCAACTAGGGGATGAGGATCAGGCCCTCCTACTTCTAAGCTCTCTTCCAGACAGTTAAGAGGCATTAGTAGTCTCTCTCAGCAATTCGGCCCCGAATGGCAAACTTACTATGTCTATGGTTAAGGATGCCCTATTTAATGAAGAGGCCAGGAGAAAGGACATTGGCATGGATCAGTCACACGCCCTCGTCACATAGAAAGGAAGACAGCAAAGAGGTGGTCGAGAAAGGCAGGAGCAAGAGCAGAGGCAGATCTACAGACGTTAGAAAATCATCATATAAGTGCTATCATTGTGGCTTGGAGGGTCACATGAAGAGGAACTGCAGAAAGTTGTTGAGAGAGCAGAGACTCCAAGGTAATCAGCCGAAGAAGGATGAAGAGACACTAGTCACTGTTACAGGAGAAGTGGCGTTTTGCTCCACCGAAGAAGAGACATGCCTTCATATATCAACCCAAGATGTTGAATGGGTAGTCGATACTGCAGCATCCTACCATGTCACTCCACACAGAGATTTCTTCAAAACGTACAAAGCATGAGACTTTGGTATGGTAAAGATGGGAAATTCCAGTTTCACAAAGATTGTGGGAACTTGTGATATTCAGGTAAAAACAAATGTTGGTTGTATAATCACTTTGAAAGATGTCAGGACCCATCCAAAATTCCTCCCCTGAACCCTAGACAAGCCCTGATCCCAGGGAAATACCACCGAACCTTCCAACGGAAAATCCGGCAGCACCTCCCCTAAGGATAGGACTAACCAAAAATTTCCTGCACTGAAAACACACTTCTATAAACATCCCCTTATTCCTCCCACGTTACTGCAATATAATTCCACAAATTTGCAGCACTCCAAATGAATAACAATAATCCAGTGCATAATTAATACATAAATGTCCAATACAGTATACAGAGTATTATACAAATAAATGTGGAATTAATACAATGACAGATAAAGAAGCAATACAAGATGGAGAGGAAAAAGGGAGGAAATACTTCTTGGACTTTCGGCAATGAACTGAGACATCGGGCTCATCCCGGACAATCAACGTCTCCCAATCCTTGTACCTAGGGGAACGGAATTTAAAAAAATATGAGATGCTAATCATCTCAGTGAGTGACCCTATCTACTGAACAATTATAATACCATGATAATTAAGTAGGTAAATAATAATTAATTGGAAATAATATTTTCTCTCAAAACCCTTACGATTCTCTAGGTTGGAAAAGTTTCCCTTTTAAAACATTTTCACAAAACCCTTTATTCGTATTCCTCGAAAACCAAGGAATCAATTATCCAACTAAATATCAAATAAAATATAATAATTCAAGCATTCAAAATTTATAATGAAAATAAATCGATTTATTGAAAAATTAAGTAAAGGAAAAATATTAAATCAAACTTAGAACCTCCATTTGAAATAAACAATAAGAACAACATAAAATATAATCTTAATTTAAATACAATTTCAAAATATTTATTTTGAAATCCAAGTTCTAAAAATCACTTGATGCACCCACTATATACCAAAGGCGCCAACAATACCCAGCGTCCCGAGGTACCACCAAACAGGAGGTTATAGAGAGAAACTGGCATACGGTCGTGTGGCGTCCCACCGCGCTGCTGTAAACAGGTGTCCCGGCCATGGAGGGGTGGCCTACCCTCATCCGATAGCAAACACAGGACAACCCCATAAATCACCTGCGCGCTACTCACACCCATATGCGCGCTAATCACATCCATGTGCGCACTAATCACATCCATATATACACAACACTAGTACATGTATGGTGCATCTAAAAATCATAAATCAACACATCTCAAAATTTCAAATTTTCCATAAACATACCGGGTTTATTCCATCCAATTAAACCCGTAAATTTTCCACAATTCCTTTATAGTCATCGTCATAAATTCATCGCATAAATACCATAATTTTCAAATCCACCAGCTCTCAATTCCACCAATTTAAATATTCAAATTTTCCAATGGCATAAATATTTCTGAAATATAATAAATTAAATCACACAATGTTCCATGGGCATAATTATAAAAATTGAAACCACCAACTTAAACAAATATTTTGCTTGAAATATTTAAAAATCAAATCATGCCCAAAAATAATATTAAAACCACAAGAATTTCATATATAATTGAATTCCACAATCCTCAATACCATAAAATAATTTCCACATTGCATAAATTTATATAATGTATATTTTCTTTAATCAGAATAAATCCACCAATAATTTCCACAATAAATCAATTAATATCAAAATCACAATGCCTTTATATATCAAATTTCCATAAAATCCAAATTTCCATAATTTGTCAAAAATCAAAATATGATTTAATTTATTCAAATATGGGCATCAAAATTTCCACATATAAATCAACTAAATATTTGACACATAGAATATAAATTTCAAATATTCAATTCACACAAAATATTCACAAATTTAATTCCCAAAATTAATTTGAAGGTGGGTCACTCACCTGGAGCACGCAATTAAACCAAGATCCTCCATGGGATCAATTCCACAATGCACACGTGCTCCTAGAACAACAATTCACACGTCTCAAATAAATTAATATTTTATTCAGATAAATAATACCCAGTACCCGGGGGGTTTAACACAAACGTTAACCAAAATTGACGAATAATATACTGAATCGAAGCTTATGGAACGAGGATCACAGATTGAGGCTTACCTCTTGGAGATCGGACCCGTGGTGGCTGGAATCTCGCCGGAAAGCTCACGGATTTCAAGTCCTCGATTCTTTCAATCCGTTGAGAATTGAGGAAAGGCGACACTGGATTTGGGTTCAGAGGGTCAGAATTAGTGGGAAAGGAGGGACGGTGCAGCTGGAAACTCGCCGGAAAGTCAATTTCCCGGCGAGCCACCATGGTCACCGGAATCTGCCACCGCCGGTGGCGCGTCCGGTGGCCACTGGCCGTGATTTTTGGTGGGAAGGTAGATCTGGTGATGCGTAACTCAATGGAACTGGCAGTGAGGCAAACGGTGGCCGGAATAGGGAGAAATCGGGGTTTGAAGGTATCGGCACCGCCGCCAGAAAAAGCCTCGATCCGGGCACGTCGGCAGTCGGTTGGCCGTGATTTTTGGCTGGCCGGCCGGTTTTTAGGTGGGCTTCAAGGTGGGGTGGCACGTGTACTGTTCCGGTGGCCAGAAGTGGGTGAACAACGGTTGGCCGGTTGGTTTCTCTCTCTAGCTCTCTCTCTCTCTCTCCTCTCCCCGGCAGGCTCACGCGTTTTGCCAAAATAAAAGCCACCGTGGGTGACACTGTTCACCCATGTGGACCTCTCAAATGTCGACACATGGTGTCACTATTCATTTTTTAAGCCAAATACATTAAAATATTACGATATTCGGAAAACTTCACATGTCCATAACTTCTTAACCAGATGTCCAATTTAAGCGTACCACTAGTCTATGAACTCGTATCGATGAGCACTTTACAACCATATAAAAGTCAAAGCAAAATTCTACAACCATAAAAAGTCAACTCCCGACACCTTTTGGGCAGTTTGAATCTCAACTTGTTTTGCCCATAACTTTCAAACCGTAGCTCCGTTTTCAACGTGCTACTAGTCTACGAACTCGTGCGAACGTGTACTTCGTAACGGTACCTTAGTCAATCTAGAATTTCATCCGAGTCAAAAAGTCAACTTTTGACCCCTTCGGTCAACGGTTAACGGCCAAAGTCAACGGTCAACGGTTAACCTCGGTCAAAGTTGAAAATTTTCTGTTGTACTTTGGGACAGGTGTTACAAAGATGTCCGTCATGTTCCAGATCATCGGCTTAATCTATTTTCGGGAGCAGCCTTAGACAAGCAAGGCTATGACAACTACTTCAGCAAAGGCACATGGAAAATGATGAAAGGTGCCATAATTGTCACCCGAGGACATATTTGTGGAACGTTGTACAAGACTCATGTGAAGATATGTGCAGATAGCCTCAATATTGCAGAAGGAGAGGCATCTCAAAATTTGTGGCACCAGAGACTTGGTCACATGAGTGAAAAATGATTGTCTACTTTGGCCAAGAAGAAGCTTATCACTATTTGCAAGGATACTATGCTAGATCCTTGTAGTCACTGCTTGTTTAGTAAGCAACATAGAGTCTCTTTCAGTTCCTCTGCATCGAGAAGATCAGAGTTGCTCAGTCTGGTGCACTCTGATGTTTGTGGTCCCATGGAGATGGAATCATTAGGTGGCAACAAGTATTTCCTGACCTTCATCGATGATGCTTCTCAGAAGGTATGGGTATATTTCTTAAAGACAAAGAACCAAGTACTAGATTATTTCAAACTGTTTCATACCATGGTAGAGTGTGAAACAGGAAAGAAGCCGAAATGTTTCCGCTCAGATAATGGAGGAGAGTATACTTCCAAGGAGTTCGATGCTTACTGCAGAAGACACGGCATTCGACATGAGAAGACGGTCCCTCGCACCCCACAACATAATGGAATAGCTGAAAGAATGAACCAAACCATTATGGAAAAGGTCAGAAGTATGATCAGTATGGTAAGCTACCAAAGCCATTCTGGGGAGAAGCTGTTGGTGCCGCTTGGTATTTAATCAACAGATCACCGTCAGTACCGTTGAATTTTGAAATTCCAGAGAAAGTGTGGTCGGGTAGGATTCCTTCCTACTCTCATTTAAGAGTGTTTAGTTGTTTAGCTTATGTACATGTATCCAAGGAGCTCAGACAGAAGCTCGATGCAAGATCTACTCCATGCATCTTTATAGGATATGGAGATGAAGAATTCAGATACAGGTTATGGGATCCGAAAACAAAGAAGGTTACTAGAAACAGGGATGTAGTATTCCATGAAAACCAGACAATGGAAGACATTGAAAAGCCTAGAATGTCTCCTAATTGTAGTTCTAGTGCCGAGAATTTTGGTCTTAATCCAGCACCAGCACAAATAGCCACAGAGGATAATGAGGTGCATGAAGATATACCAGAAGCAGACCAGGAGGAAGAAAGGGATATTGAGTAGGGGGAGAATCAATCCTCTCAAGCAGCTGCAAGGCCATCACAGCGGTCAAATGATGGTACACCTCCTGAAACCAGTGGTTTACAAGTTCGGAGATCTGAGCGAGGCCGAATTCCATCAAAGAGATTTCTAGAATCTGAGTATATTCTACTTACTGAAGAGGGGGAGCCAGAGAGTTTCCAGGAAGCTGTTTCTCATCAAGACAAGGAAAAATGGCTGCAAGCAATGCAAGATGAGATGGAATCCTTGCAGAAAATCATACTTATGAGTTGGTTGAGCTTCCAACAGGAAAGAAGGCACTAAAGAATAAATGGGTGTTCAAACTCAAGAAAGATGGCAGCGGAAGTGTAACACCCCGTCCCGAACCATGTCGGAATTTTTGCACGTTGACCGAGGTTGACTGTTGACCGTTGACCGAAAGGGTCAAAAGTTGACTTTTTGATCCTGTTGGAATTCTAGGTTGACTAAGGTACCGTTACGAAGTACACGTTGGCACGAGTTCGTAGACTGGTAGCACATTGAAAACGGAGCTACGGTTTGAAAGTTATGAGCAAAACAAGTTGAGGTCCAAACTGTCCAAGGGGTGCCGGAGTTGACTTTTTATTCATGCAAGGTTGATCGTTGACTCATGCATGGTTGTAAAGTGCTCGTCGATACGAGTCCGTAGACTAGCGGCACATCCGATTTGGACATGTGGTTTAAAAGTTATGGACCTGTAAAGTTTTTCAAATACTGTATTATTTTAATATTATTTTTAAACGCGTAACGATGTGCCACGTGTGACTTAATGAAGGTGACCATGTGTTACCATGGTGAAATGCCACATGTCAACCATGTGTAAAAATCAAATTGTTTTATTATTATTTTAAATAATAATATTAGTATTTAATTATTTTTTTATATATATTTTATTTTATTTCTTTTCTTTTTCTTTTTCCTTTTCTTTTTCTTTTTCTTTTTCCCCACGTGGGAAAACACCCTTCTTTTTTCTTTTTTCTTTTTTTTTTCTTCTTTTTTCCTTCTTCTTCCCCGAGCATCAAAACACCCACACGCATACTTTTCTTTCTCTCACCGGCCGTCCCTCTCTCTCTCACCGTGTTTTCTTTTTCCGGCCACCCATACAGTACACGCGCTGGCCAGTGACGTGCGGAAGGAGGAGGCGAGCTCGGCTACCAATTTTCACGGTGACCGGCCGTCGGACGCGCGCCGATCGGGCCGGAGAAACCGCCGACCGGCAAAATTTCTCTCTCCTCTTTTCTTGTGTTTTCCGGCCAGCCCAGTCCCAATTAAGCCTCCTCTCCCCCTACTTTGGGTCCCCTGAGTTCAAAAATGGCCTCCAATCTAAAAAATTCGAAGCGGTGTGCGAGATATGAGGGATTGAAAACCGGCCGAATTGGGGTTGATGGAGACCGGATTTGTGATCCTCGTCCCACGAGCTTCAATTTGGTATATTATTCGACCATTTTGGTTAAAGTTTGTGTTTGACCCCCCGGGTACCGGATATTATTTACCTGATTAAAATATTAATTTAATTGACTGTCTGTGAATTTTGTTCTAGGAGTACCGGTGAGTCGTAGAATTGATCCCGTAGCGGATCGTGGGTTAATTGCGTGCTCCAGGTGAGTGACCCACCTTCAAATTAATTTTGGGAATTTAATTGGTGAATATATTAAGTGTGATTTAAACATTTGGAATTTAATTCCTATGTGCCAAATAATTATTTGATTTATTATGGAATTATTGGTGAAATTATTGGATTTAAGAAAATGTGCATTTTACAAATTTATGCCATGTGCAAATTATTTTATGGTTTTAAGGATTTTGAAATTGGTGTGGTTTTAATGGTAAATTGGGCATGATTTGATTTTCAAATATTTTAAGGAAAATATTTGGTTATGTTGGTGATTTCAATTTTTATAAAATATGCCCATGAAATATTATGAGATTTGATTATGATATTTCGAGAAATTATTTATGCTATTGGGAAAATGTGGATATTTGAATTGGTGGATTTGGGAGTTGGTGGATTTGAAAATCATAGAATTTATGGTGTTGATTAAAAAGAAATTACGGAGGATTTCCGGGTTCAAGCGGATGGACTATGCCCACTGTGTTTATGCAAAAATGTGAAATTTGTTATATAAATTAAATTTGTAAATTTTATGATTTTTAGATGCACCGTGCACGTACTGGTGTTCTGTTTATATGTGATATGGTTAGTGTGCACACGGTTGTGATTAGCGCGCAGGTGGGTGTGAGTAGCGCGCGGTTGTGATTAGCGCACAGGTGAGTGTGAGTAGTGCGCGGTTGATATTATGAGGTTGTCCTATGGTTGCCATCGGATGAGGGTAGGCCACCCCCCATGGCCGGGACACCAGGTTAGCAGCGGCGCAGTGGGACGCCACGCGACCGTATACCGGTTTCTTTCTATAACCCCCTGTCTGGCGGTACCTTGGGACGCTGGGTACTGTTGGCGCCACTGGTATATAGTGGGTGCATCAAATGATTTTCCGAACTGTGTTTTAAAAATAAAATGTTTTGAAACTGTATTGGAATTAAAAATATAATTATTACTGTTCTGGTATTTATTTGGTTGGGGATCTTAAATTGGTTTAATTTTCTCTTTACTTAATTATTCAATAAATTAATTTCCTTTAAATTATAATTTTTGGATGCTTGACTTATTATATTCTATTTGATATTTAGTGAATTAATTGATGTCTTGGTTTTCGGGGAATACGAACAAAGGGTTTTGTGAAAAGGTTTTAAAAGGGGAACTTTTCCAACTGAGAGAATTGTAAGGGTTTTGAGAGAAATTATTATTTCCAATTTATTATTATTTATCTACTTATTACCGTGATATTATATTGTTTAGTAGATAGGGTCACTCACTGAGATGATTAGCATCTCACACTCTTAAATTCCATTCCTCTAGGTACCAGGTTGTCGATGTTCATCCAGAGCGGACTTGATCTTCATCGCTGTTTTACTTCGTGAAGTACCCTGTTCTTCTTTATTGTAGTTGTACTATTTCTTTCACTCTTGTTGTATTTATTTTGCACTGGATTACTGTATTTTTATTGTAGTGCTGAAATTTGTGGAACCAATTTGTAGTCTGTGGGAGGAATAAGGGGATGTTGTTAGAAGTGTGTTTTCAGTGCAGGTAATTTGTGGTAAGTAAATCCCTTAGGGGAGGCTCTGCCGGATTTTCCGTTGGAGGGTTCGGTAGGGTTTCCTTGGGATCAGGGCTGTCTAGGGTTCCGGGGAAGGAATTCTGGACAGGTCCTGACAGGAAAGGTGGTGAAACACAAAGCCCGATTGGTGGTCAAAGGATTTCTTCAGAAAAAAGGAATTGACTTTGATGAGATTTTTTCACCAGTGGTAAAAATGAATTCAATTCGAGTCATTTTTGGTTTAGTAGCAGGTCTAAACCTAGAGCTTGAACAGATGGATGTGAAGACAGCATTTCTTCATGGTGATTTACATGAGGAAATCTACATGGAGCAGCCAGAAGGATTTAAGGTTTAGGGAAAGAAAACCTCATATGCAAGCTGAGGAAGAGCTTGTATGGCCTCAAACAAGCACCAAGACAATGGTACAAGAAGTTTGACTCGTTTATGGTGAGTCAAGGCTATAAAAGGACTACAGCAGACCAGTGTGTTTATATTCAAAAATTTTCAGGTGGAAACTTTATTGCACTTTTGCTATATGTGGACGACATGTTGATCATTGGACAAGATGCAATGAAGATTAGTCAGCTGAAGAAAGAATTGTCTAAGTCCTTTGATATGAAAGACTTAGGACCAGCTCAACAAATTTTGAGAATGTAAATAATCCGAGACAGGAAAAATAAAAGGTTATGGCTATCTCAAGAGAAGAATGTTGAACAGGTGATAAAGAGATTTAACATGGATAAAGCCAAACTGATCAGCATTCCACTTGCAAATCATTTCAAGTTGAGCAAGAGATTGTGCCCCTCATCCAAAGAAGAGATAGAGGAGATGGCTTCAGTACCATATTCTTCAGCGGTAGGAAGTCTGATGTATGCAATGGTGTGTACCAGACCAGACATTGCTCACGCAGTAGGTATTGTGAGCATATTTCTTTCAAATCCTAGAAAGAAACACTGGGAAGCAGTCAAATGGATTCTCAGGTATCTTAAAGGTACATAGAAGTTGTGTTTATGCTACGGGGGAGGTGATCCAATCTTAGAAGGCTATACAGATGCAGATATGGTCGGAGACCCTGATAATAGAAAATCTACATCAGGCTATCTCTACACTTTTGCGGGGGGAGCTGTGTCATGGCAGTCAAGATTGTAGAAGTGTGTTGCTTTATCCATTATTGAAGCAGAGTACATTGCCGCAGCGGAAGCGAGTAAGGAAATATTGTGGTTAAAGCGTTTTCTCACAGAACTGGGCATCAAGCAAGAAGACTACAAGATACATTATGATAATCAAAGTGTTATGGATTTAAGCAAAATGTCAGGACCCGTCCAGAATTCCTTCCCCGGAACCCTAGACAAGCCTTGATCCCAGGGAAACCCTACCGGACCCTCCAACGGAAAATCCGGCAGAACCTCCCCTAAGGGATGGACTTACCACAAAATACCCTGCACTGAAAACACACTTCTATAATTGTCCCCTTATTCCTCCCACAGTACTACAAACTGGTTACACAAATTTCAGCACTTCAAAATAAAAATACAGTAATCCAGTGCAAAATAAATACAACAAGAGTGAAAGAAATAGTACAACTGCAATAAAAGAATAACAGGGTACTTCACGAACTAAGGCAGCGAGGAAGATCAAGTCCGCTCTGGATGAACACCGACAACCTGGTACTTAGAGGAACGGAATTTAAGAGTGTGAGATGCTAATCATCTCAGTGAGTGACCCTATCTACTATACAATATAATACCACGGTAATACAGTAGATAGATAATAATTAATTGGAAAATAATAATTTCTCTCAAAACCCTTACAATTCTCTCAGTTGGAAAAGTTCCCCTTTTAAAACATTTTCACAAAACCCTTGTACGTACTTCCCAAAAACCAAGGAACCAACAAATTAATAAGCAACAAATAAACAAATAAATACCCCAAATATAAATAAACTGCAATAAATTATAATAAGTCATTTTTTGAACACCTTTGGGGTTTTAAACTTTAATTGCAATTTACACCGACAATTACACCTGACGCACCACACCATATACCGGTGATGCCCTCCGATACCCAGCGTCCCGAGCACCGACTGGCGGGGGGTTAAAGAGAGAAACCTGCAGCGGTCACTTCGGCGTCCCGACAGTACCGACTGCTAAAAACCATCACCCGGCCAAGGAGGGGGGCGGCTGTGCGCAACAATAACCTTGCCTGCCCACGGTCCAATGGCAACTCACGGGTGAAGTAATAACCGCACGCTAAACCACGTGTCCATACACCATACATCAGAACACCAATACTGTATGAGTGCGTCTAAAAATAAACATAAACAACCAACCGTACCGTTTTTCCAAAAACCACCGTGGGAAGTATACCAAAATTTCACAAAACACCATCCCACATATTTTATCCAATAACCCGGTACGAAACATTGATAACCAACAAATCACAACTTCCTCGAAATACGAGATACAACCATAAAAATACCGCGGGCATAATTTATAAAATTCAAACCAATATTTTCGTAAAATATTTAACCCAATTATGCCCGAAAAATCAAATTTAAAACCACATACAAATATTACCAAAATACACCTTGCTCATGCATAATAAATAAATTAAACCACAGTAAAACCATAATTAAACCACACCACATGAGCTCAAATTTAAATACCAATTTAAATACCAATTAAACATAATTAATTGCCCAAAAACGATATAAAATCCAGACGCCATTAATTACTGAAAATACTTGTTCATGTGTAATAAATACCATTTAATCACAATAAAATAATAATCGGGAATTTCTTAATGACCCCAAAATTTCATTTAGTACCAATGGATAATTATATATATAAAATAATATTTTTCCCGATTATATTTAAAATACACCACATGAGCACAATTTACAGATATCAAATTAATATCACATAAATACAATTAATTACCCCAAAAATATTTTTAAAGGTGGGTCACTCACCTGGAGCACGCAATTAACCCATGATCCACCACGGGATCAATTCTACGACTCACCGGTGCTCCTAGAACAAAATTCACAGACAGTCAAATAAATTAATATTTTATTCGGGTAAATAATACCCGGTACTCGGGGGTCAAAACACAAACTTTAACCAAAATGGTCGAATGATATACCGAATCGAAGCTCGTGGAACGAGGATCACCAATCCGGTCTCCATCGACCCCAATTCCGCTAGAGGTGGCCGGAATTTGGTCGGGAAGTTTCGGCCGGTTTTCAATCCCTCGTATCTCGCAAACCGCTTCGAATTTTTGAGATTGGAGGCCATTTTTGGATTCAGAGGACCCAAAATAGGGGGATAGGAGGCTCAATTGGGAGTGGGCTGGCCGGAAAACACAAGAAAAGCGGAGAGAGAAAATCCGGCGGCCGGCGGCTTCTCCGGCCCGATCGGCGCGCGTCCGGCGGCGTCTGGCCATGAAACTTGGCGGCCGAGCTCGCCTCCTCCTTCTGCACGTCACTGGCTGGTGCGTGTACAGTATGGGTGGCCGGAAAAAGAAAACACGGGGGAGAGAGAGACAGCCGGTGGGAGAGAAAAAAAAAGGTACTGTGCGTGTGTGTGTGTTTCGGGGAAGACGAAGGGAAAAAAGAAAAGAAAAGGAAAAGAAAAAAAAAAAAAAAGAAAAACAGGTGTTTTCCCACGTGGGGAAAAGAAAAGAAAAAGAAAAAGAAAAAGGAAAAGAAAAAGAAATAAAGAAAGAAATAATTAAATAATATTAATAATAATATTATTATTTAAAATAATAATAAAAATAATTTGATTTTTAAACATGGTTGACATGTGGCATTTCACCATGGTGACACATGGCCACCTTCATTAAGTCACACGTGGCACATCGTTATGCGTGTAAAAATAATATTAAAATAATACGGTATTTGAAAAACTTTACAGGTCCATAACTTTCAAACCACATGTCCAAATCGGACGTGCCGCTAGTCTACGGACTCGTATCGACGAGCAATTCACAACCATGCATGAGTCAACGCTCAACCTTGCATGAATAAAAAGTCAACTCCGGCACCCCTTGGACAGTTTGAACCTCAACTTGTTTTGCTCATAACTTTCAAACCGTAGCTCCGTTTTCAACGTGCTACCAGTCTACGAACTCGTGCCAACGTGTACTCCATAACGGTACCTCAGTCAACCTAGAATTCCAACCGGATCAAAAAGTCAACTTTTGACCCCTTCGAACAACGGTCAACAGTCAACCTCGATCAACGTGCAAAAATTCCGACATGGTTCAGGACGGGGTGTTACACAAAAACTCAATGTATCATTCCCGTACAAAGCACATTGACATCCGCTATCATTGGATACGCGAAGTAATAGATCAACAGTTGCTGAAACTAATGAAGATCCACACAAAGGAGAATCCAACAGACATGTTAACAAAAGTTGTTGAGCAAGAGAAGCTGAAGCAGTGCAGAGACATAGCTGGAATGGATGGCAGATGACCATCAGTTTAAATGCGGCTGGAGGGGGAGAATTGTGAAGTCCACCCGCACCATACTGCACCGACAGTGTGAAACAGCAGCTCACCATTTTTGACAATGGCCATTGCTGCATTTAACACCAAACTCCAACTTACTCAACAATTGTTGGCAATGTCAGAAGGCCAGTGCTGAATGTCAGAAGAGGTTGAAAATGGAGGACATGCCCGAATTTGTGAGCCTATAAATAGGCTCCATCCCGTTGCATGCAAGCAAAGCCAAGCGGTGCAATCTCAATATCACCCAAGTGAGGAGTGTTGAGAGTAGTGTTTAAGTTCCAGAGAGAGCTTGAGAGAAAAGTGAGCAATTCCAGAGAGAATTTGACAGTGTAGAGAGAAGTTCCACGAGAGAAGTTTGTGTTTTGTAATCTATTTCCAAGTGAGTAATAGAATTAATTTTTATTTTTCTTCTCAAATTTCTTATCTAAAGTGGTCAGAGAACCACAACAAGCATTACAAATGCAGTGGGAAATCAAATGGTATGAGGTAAGCAAATATATATTAATTTTTATTTCAAATAATTAATATTCATGCATTAATTTATTTATTATCTTTATTTTGTTGTGCATGAATATATAATGCTATATTTGCAATCGCAGTTTGTGAAAAACTCCATGCCACCATGCTACTTTGCTTACTACAACAACCAGATGAAGATTGCAAAAGAGATATTCACTGAAACCCATACGGATCTTGTCAAAGCAGACAGCGAGTGGCTCGCAAACACCACGGACTCTTGCTCCGTGGTGGCTGCACTGATCGCCACCGTTGATTTCTCAACCTCTACTGCAATTCGAGGGGGTACCAACGAGAACAACGATTAACCAGCCCTAGAACACAAACTGGCTTTCAAAGTTTTCTCAATCGCATCGCTGATAGCGCTGGGCTGCTCGATGATGTTGCTGGTGATGTTCCTGGCCATCCACACTTCTCGGTACCAAGAAATGGATTTCGCAAGTCACCTACCCAGGAAGCTTTTGGTAGGCTTGACCTTGCTTTTAGTCTCTATTACCTCCATGCGTGTTTCTTTCTGCGCTGGCCATTTTGTTTGTGCTCCAAGATAAGCTTAAATACGTGGCTTTTCTTATCTATTCAATCACATGTCTGTCTGTATCTTTCTTCGCCATTATGCAATTTTCGTTGTACTTTGATCTTTTATGGGCTCTTTATGTGAAAGTTCCTAGCACAGTTACAAAGTAGGCCCTCTATAGGAGTTTTATTGTTAATTTCCCAATCTACTTTGGTCTTGTTCAGACCAATTTTAAAAAATCCCTGTCACCATTTGCAACAACACAGCTAATTGACTTTAGCTGAGAATGGTAGGACTTTTTGGTTGTGTCTATTTGGTTATTAATTTTAAAGAATTATAGTTATATATGAATCTCCTCTTGAAGGGGGGGGAAAAAAATCTGGCTTTTGGACTTTTATAGTGACTTTTACTGAATGGTTAATTTTCATTTAAGTAGAACTAAATTTTATTATTAATCGCTTGTGTAGTCTAAAAAAAAAAAAGCTTAGAGTTTTTACATCAAAATATAAAAATATTATTATATTTTTAATTTGTTGACCTACAAAATTGTTGGTTGGTTTCACATTTGCCTAAATTGCAAAATTGTATAAGTCAGACTTAAATCCAATTGACTTGTGCCTTTCATCACAAATATTAAAGCATTAGATTCTTGTGAAGGTTGAAAATATAAATCCTGTTTGGAATATCTGCATTGGATTAAGAAGGAAAAGAATAATTTCTTCATTTTTTTTTTTCTGAAAGCAAGGAATGAACAATTTGTACGCACGGAACATGTAACTTTTGGATTGAAGCCGGGGGAAGGAATAATTTGAAATGCCACTCTTATTTTAGAAAAGAATTACTGTTATATATGAATCTCGTTTTCATCTCCCAAAAAAAAAAAAAACAATAAATAAATATGGTTGTTGGACTTTTACACGGGCTTTTACTCAGTATTTAATTTTTACTTAAATAGGAACTCAATTTTGTTATTAATCGCTTATGTGGTCTATATCATCATCATCATAATAATAATTAAAGCTCAAAATTTTTAAATTAAAATATAAAAGTATTATTATATTTTTAATTTGTTGACCTATGACAATGTTGCCCAGTTTCGCATTTGCCTAAATTTTAAGACACTAAAAATTGAGGTAGCAAGATGCAACAAAATCCTTAATCTTTGTTTGTTCCATCCATGTGGCAAACATTAAAGTATTAGATTCTTGTAAAAGTTGAAAATATAAAGTTTGTTTGGAATCCGTCTATCGGGTTTAAGGGGAAAAAGAACAATTTTTTTTCTTTTTTCTTTTTTTTTTTTTTTTTTTTTTTGAAAGCAAGGAAGTTTATGCATGGATATGTAACTTTTGGATTGAAGGCAAGGAAGGAATAATTTGGAATGCCACTCTAATTTTAAAGAACTACTGTTATATATGAATCTCTCTTTCGTCTAAAAGAAAAAAAAAAAATCTGGTTGGACTTGTATACGATCTTTTATCTAGTATATAATTTTTATTTGAGTATAACTAAATTTTGTTATTAATCACTCATGTGGACTGGTTACTAGTACAAAAAAAAAATTAATATTAAAAAAAGCTTAAAATTTTTACATTAAAATATAAAAATATTATTATTACATGTTTGCTTCTAAGTTTATACTACTTAAAATAAAATTAATATTGACACATAGTAATTAATTTTATCATTTGAATTAACAAGCTGTAATCGAGAATTATTTATCATATGATAAATTTTAAAAATTTTGAATATTCAACTAGAATTTATTTATCTGACAGTTTTATAGGTGATAGGTCTAATATTGTTAGCTTGGCGAGGCCTGATAATTTTGTAACTCCTTTTTTATATTATAGTACTCCAATTTTATATTTATCTAATAGATATATATATATATACACACACACACATATACTTTTATAGTGAGAAAATCAAAACGAAACAACCTAGATATAACAGATGTGATACTCTAGAGGGAAAAAAAAAAAAAGCAATATTATTAATGACAAAAGCCAGTGTTTAAATACAATTTACATAAGGTGCAGTTACAAGAGATAAATACACAACTCCTAACAACTTGCTGTACACAATCTTAATAGCAGATAAGTTACACGTAAAATAAGATATACATACAACAACTAACATTATTAGGACAATATTTTATCACTAGATGATAAGTGTTCTATCATTCACAAGCAGTATTTTTACATTTTGAAACATACGTACTTTGTTACTTTTTTATAGTACATGTTAAGTAACTAGACTTTGTGAACGCTAAAGCTACAGATACTAAAGATACTTGCTGGGAGGAAGGCAATAGATTAATCAACAAGTAAACAAAAAGAGAACTAGCAACTTCCATTCTCATTTACATATAGTAAACATTTTAATGGAAACCTGGACAAGTTTTGTCCGGAAAGGCCTCAGTCGACATGTAACTAGGTGCCTTGTTACATATAATTGGTGCTTGATTACATGAAAACCGAAGTCTTCCGGACAAAATTTATCTGAATCTTGTAAATGAGAGAATAACCATGTATGTGTGCGTATATCTTAGAAAATGTATGCATATATTTATAAATATGGAATATTATATGTAAGTACATATATGCATTGCCGTTTGTGAAAGACTATATCGAATGTCTCTCTTCGCCGCAACAACAAACATGAAACCGCAGAAGAAGTTTTCTCAAGAACCCACGAGGAATTCATCAAAGAAGGAAGAGAGTGGCTGATAAAAACCTTGGAATCTTGCTCTGTGGTGGCTGCATTAATCACCGGTGTCGCTTTTGCCACGTCGGCGGTCATACCAGGAGGTATCGTGCACACCAGTGGCAAACCAATCTTCGAAACACGACCGGCTTTCGAAATCTTCTCCATGGCATCTCTGATCGCCCTCTGCTTCTCATGCACTGCCTTGGTCATGTTACTGGCCATTATCACGTCTCGCTTCCAGGAAAAAGATTTCAATAACGACCTGCCGGGGAAGCTTTTGCTGGGCTTAACCTTCCTCTTCGTCTCCATCGGCTCCATGCTGCTTTATTTTTGCGCAGGCCACTTCTTAATGGCTGAAGATAGACTTAAATACGCAGCTTTTCCAGTATATGCCCTCACATGTCTTCCTGCTTCCATTTTCGCTGCAGCTCAGTTTCCACTCTAATTTGATCTTGTTTGGGTTGCTTTCAAGAATCCTTTTCACCACTTGCAACAATACAAGTAATTAAATTGTTTAGTTTACTTGCGGATGGATAGCATTATTAAGTAAATAATTGTTTGCCTACAGCCACTTGATTAATTATGATGTATATTCTTTTGATTCCGAAATTTATTATAAACATCAATATGTACTCTTGTCTTCTTCTTCTTCTTCTTTTTTCCCTACAAACAATAATAATAATAATAATTGCCGGTGCCTCCAATGAATGTTTGCCATATCATATAAAAATTCTACAGCTCATTTAATTTCTTTTGCCGTTAGTTTCTTCCGTTCATTTCCATTCAACCAAACGCTTTTCTTTTATTCAAAGATCAAAAGGGAAAAAAATTATTTTTTTAAAAAAATATTGCCATAGCTCTGGGTGCTATTTTTTTTTTTTTTTTTTTTTTTTTTGGTTTCTTCTGCTAAAAGCATCGGATCTTAGTTGAATCTATAACGAGAAATTAAAATACTATGGATCGTTTGATTTATTTTTCAACTGAACTTGGTTCTAATCCTTCCTCATCCGTTAGATCCCTTAGGACTCACCGCCCTTCAGCTGCCTAGACTAAACTTAAGAATGCAATTTAATTATCGATGTCAGGATCTTCCTTCCTCTAAGTTCTAAGCTCACTTCCGGCAAAGCCTAGCCACCAAGCAGCCAATTTCCCCCATTCCTTTCTTTTCTTATTCGTCTTGAAGGTGAGGCCTGGCATTCAAAAAAGATGTAGGGCATTAGTTAGTTATTTGCGTTGAATATAATAATGTTTTCTGTTTTTGGGTCTTTTATCCCCAAGTTTGATTAAAACAAAAATGTTGACCAAATTTTAATAGTAATTAATGTCTCCCTGTGCGCAGAGTGAAAATTAAGAAGTCATACGTGCTTGAAAAAGGATTATAAGATGATTATTCGATCTGACAGCATTAGTTAATTTGCAATGATTATATTGATATCGTTCTGTTTTAGGTCTATGACCCTGAAGTTTGATTAAACAACAGTTGGCGAGGATTTTGTCTGTTTCCTCGGTATTTTATTTTGCAATCACAATTTTAACCTTTTTTTTTTTCTTTTTCTTTTTTTTTAAACTTACCACCCCATGACCCATCTAACTGAATTCTGAAAGGCCAAAAACTGATTTATCCAGCTTTTGAACTTTCCCATTTTTTCAGCAGCCATAGCCAGCCAAGGCATCAAAAGTACCAAAAACACGAAAGGAAAAAAAAACAAAGTCAAAACACAAGTACAATAATCAAATAAAACCAAATACGCGACTGTTTCTTCACATACCAAAAATATCCCAACCCACATAAATTAAATCGTACCTCCATCTTCATCTCTACTTGGCACTTTTAACATTTAACTTTTATTTATTTATTTTTTTCTCTTTCTATTTCATGTCAGCCTTATCACCGAGTAAAAATAAATAGAGAGTTTGGTTGCAAACCAGTAGAGATAACTGAGAAATAAAAACAAAAAGATGAGGAGAGGAGAGGAGAGGAGATGAGATGAAAAACCCAATAAATCGCATACAGATTGCCAAAACTTTGGCATGGAAGAGTAGCAGATCTCAAATTTTCTTTTATAAAAAGCTCTGTCCCGATAGGCAACAGAGTCAGTGACCAATAAAGTTTTATCGTTTTGTTATTATTATTTAACTTTTAAAAGGGTAAAATTGAGATTGCAAAGTAAAATACCGTGGCAAAAGACAAAATGCCGTGACAATAAGGCCACCCAAAAACAAAATGTTAAACAAATTAAAGTATTAAAAACACTAAAATAAAAACTTAATAAAGAATGGGGATCCTCTTGTCTCCATGGCCCCGTCTCCATCCACTAATTAATTAATGAATGAAAACTCATTTGTACATATGCAACAATAATTAATTCTTTGTTATTAGAGTGCAAAATTATCCCTTTCCCCTTCAACCCAAAAGTTCCATATATATGTTCCATGCATAGTAATTATTCTTTTCCCTCTTAATTAACCTAATATTGATTACATTCCCAAATAGTCTGATTTTCATTAACTTTTCACATGCTGGAGGAAAGGAACAAATAATTTAAAAACAAATCAAATGGAAAAAAATAATAAAATAGTAATTAAAAAGTAAATAAAATGGAAAATAAAAAATAAAAAAGTAATGATTGCAATATGCTTATATCAACCATTAAGCAAAGTCAATATTGCATGCGCTTGCTATCTTCCTCTTAGAAAAATTAAAATAAAAGATATACCCTCTCTTAGTTTTTCTTTTTTTCTTCTTTTTATTTTTATAAGAATATATATAGTCGTCAAACATGTGGAGTTTAAAATCGAATAATTGTCATCTAATCTAAGCATAGAACGGCTTTGGAGTAGGATTTAAGTTTGTGAAACTTTATAACATATTTTAAATGAAAAAAAGGACATAAATTAACGTTATATATAAATCAAAGCCTCTCTAACTTTCTTTTTTTCTTTTCTTTTTTGGGGAAATAAATAAGGTCATATAAATTTAGTGAACAAAAATTGCTAAAAATATAAATTACATTTAGCGAGAAATTAGGCAATGGCACCTGAAAATTAAATCAAATGATTTAATCAGCAAGCATGCATAGTCGAATGTCCTCAACAATAAATAGCTAGGGTTTCACTTTCAAATTGTACCAGCAGAAAAAAAATCGCTTATAAATATTACAGATTAATGCACTATTAGCAAAGAATAGAATAGATGGAAAAAACAATAATGGCAGCACCTTCCAATGAGAGTAAGAAGAAGGAGACGAGCAGCAACAACAAAAATCTGTTCACAATTGCCATGAAAGGTGAATGGAAAGAAGTCGAGAATCTTTGCAAGGAAGATATCCGACGTCTAAAATTGAAGATCACAAAATCAGGTGCCACAGCGCTGCATGTAGCGGTCGGTGAAAATCAAGTTTACACTGTTAAAGAATTTGTGCAGCTGATTACCGAAAAGAATTTACCAAAAGAAGTGCTCGCAATTCAAAACGATGCAGGCTATGCGCCTCTCCATGTGGCAGCATCGACGGGAAATGAGGTTATTTGCCGTTTGATGGTGAACGCTGACCCTTCTCTAATCGGTGTTCGGAACAAGAAAGGAGAAACCCCTCTCTTCTTGGCCGCTTTACATGGAAAAGCTAGCATTTTTCTCTACTTACACTATGTCTGTGGCACTAGTTATGGCTATTCCTATGCCAGAAGGAAAGATGGTGACACTTTTCTGCACGCTGCAATAGCAGGGGAACATCTGGGTAACGACTCTAGCACTGTTTAATTTAATCCAATTTAATTCGCTATCTGTTATTTTATATATATAATTCTATTATAACGGACGAATTAATTACTTAATTCAACTTAGAAAATAATTATTTATTTGCATGGTCTAATTTATAAGATATATAATCTAAATCAATAACATGTAATCCGTTATGAGTTAGATTTCCACCAAGGTTGCCCTTTATACATAGCAAAATTTTGGAAAACTACATATGATAAGTTGAAAGCATATTAATGTTGAAATGCAGATTTGGCAGATAAGATAATTGATAATTATGAAGAGCTTGTTGGAGCTGTAAATGAGAAAGGTTATACTCCCCTCCATATTCTGGCCACTAAGCCTGCTGCTTTCCCAAGTGGTAACAAACTTGGATGGTTGAATAGATTTATTTATCGCTGTAAGTAATTAAATGACTCATGATCTGAATCAATTTTGCCTATTTTATGTCTTAAATTGAAGGACATAGTTATATTTAAAACATTTTGAAATTTTCTTTTGAATATTTGATATCTTTTGGTCAATCAAAGTCAAAAGTCAAAACAATTAACCAAACTCTTAAATTTTTTTAGTTTTCCAATTCCAATACAATATTATCAATTTCACCCTTAGTTTCGCTAAATTACAAACTTATTACTATATTGAAAGATTTGTTTGCAATTAAAAAAATACCATATGATATTTGATTTCCAATATCATAAAATTTTTGAAAATACACAAACATGAATGGTAGTTTGTGGTTTTGAAAAATAATCAACACACCAAAAAGTAATGATGGTAATTTGAACAACAGAAATGTGTAAATGCATAAAAATTCAAATTTAATAAGAGGAATATGTGTTTCTTTTAAGAATATTATTTTTTTGAGATTCTTTTTTTTTTTTTTTTTTCAAATCACCAATGATTATTCCCAATTGAGTTGTATCTTTGCCAACGGAGAGATAAAAGAGCATTATAAAAAGTACATATGAAGACTAGCTAACAAGTATAAAACTTGTGGTCATACATTATTGTAATTTTAGCCATCTATACACACTATTTGGCAGGCTTTATACAATTAACATTTTTAATTTTTACACCTATATCACATCATAATTTTTTATGATTATTGGAAAGTTCTTTCGACGGATGAGCTGGAACTACAGGTGGAGATCAGATCTTACGAAGGTAAGTATGATTTTTTTTTTTTTTCCTGAATTAGGAATGTAAATATGATAGTTGAACATAATCTTTTTAATGATGCTGGAGTTATATTAAATTTCACACATTAATCTCACGACGACCAAGAAATAGTTTTTTTTTTTTAATAAGAAATGCTCACAAATAGTTATAAACAGTCGTGTCCAAAAACTAATTAGACATATTTTAGTGCGAGAGGCACTGTTTTTCCAAAATAATAATCTCTCACCTTGATAATAATAAAAGAAAAAAATAATCTCAGGGAACAATTAAATTAACAGTGCTTTCACAAAATAAATAAATAAGTAAATAACAGTCCAAACGTGTGAGAAATCATAGAGTAATTTATTTATTTATCTATTTTTGGATGTAACTTCTGGCCTTTTTTTATAAAAATAATAAAAGAAAAATGAGGATCATTTTAACTATATAATGTGATTTATTGTCAAAAAAAAAATATATATATATATATATATATAATGTGATCAGAATATATACCCAACAAACTCTTTAAAACCCTTATATTCTATATTTCAGAATATCATGCATTATTTTGATAACTCTTTAAATTAAAAAAATTAACTAAAGAATGGGATTTGGCTCTTTATATTTAAAGAGCCAAACAAACTGTCTATATAAATCGTTTAACATATTTTTTTTTATTAATCTACAATTTTCTATACACAATTATAATTATATTTATTAATAGTAATTATTTATTTAATTTTCCTTAAATACTGAGGGAAAAAAAATGAGAAAACGTAAATCATAATTGTTTATGGTAAATGCAAAACAAAAACTAATTATAGAAAGTGCTATTAAAGTTGAATAAAAAAAAATTATTCTTTATTTTTAAATTTTTTTGAAGATAATCTTTATTTTGAAAATTATGCTCTTTATTTGCATGGTTGGAGATGCTTTTAGAGATGATTTTTTACTCATATTAATTGATTATCTGTTTGCACAGATGATGTAAAGAGGTTCCAAGAATCCGATAATGGAAGCGGTAAACATGGTAAAGCTCAACAATTCCAGTCCTCTGTTTCGTAACTCTTCCTACTCTGTTTAGAATTTGGTATTTTATTAACATGAAACTAGTGGAAATTATAATGTATCTTCTGTGCACAGATATTTCTAGACTCAAGGCACAGACTTCCATCTTTTGCGACTTTATCGATCTTTGTACCAAATCAACATTGAACCTCATTGGACTAGGTAAGGATATAGATGCGCCTTATAAGCATTTTTATATTAATATAAATAACTATAAATATAACTAGAACATATAAACAATCTTCCTCATTTTACTTTGTTAATTAATGTCTGAGTAGGAACTACATATACAATGATAAATGAGAAATTAAAAAGAAGCATAAATGGAGTGTTGAAATCATGAAAAAGATCCTAAGTAAGGCTACTATCTATGAGTACGTAGACACTGCAGGTCCAAATGGGACCCCGAACAAGTACTCGATGAAAACGAAGGCATCCCATTTGAAGCTATTCAAAAAGGTGGTAATTAAAATTCACAATTACTGCTGATCAATATATATATATATATATACACCAATAACTTTTGGCTTTGATAATGATAATATTATATATGCAGTCCTCATAGAAGAGGAGGTGAAATCCAAAAAAAAAGTTTAACACAGAGGAGGAGGAGGTGATTCAGCTCAAACGGAGGAAATCAGCAGCAAGTGAATCAGCAATAATAGTTGCAGCCAAACACGGGATAATAGAAATAGTGGAGGAAATCCTTAAAGAATATCCGGTGGCCATTAATGACAGGGATGCATCTAGGAAGAATATAATAATGTTGGCAGCGGCGAATAGGCATGTGAATTTATTTAACTTCTTGAGAAGGAAAAATTTCCTGAGAGAAAGCACTGTTCGGAAAATAGATGATGAAGGGAACAGTGCTTTGCACGTAGCCGCAGTCTATTCTAAAGATAAACTTTGGCCAATTCCTGGTGCTGCAGCACAAATGCAGTGGGAAATCAAATGGTTCGAGGTAATTAATAATTCATTAATTTTTAACAAAATATCATATTTATATATATATATATAAATATAATACAAATACATATTCTTTTACGGTTAATCGCTCATCATCAGGATATGTTAATAGAGTTTTTTGGTGCGGATTCACATGTATTCTTTAAGGATAGAAGTTGTTTTCATAATATTTAAAAAAATAAAATAAAAGCGTGAATTTACATCAAAATTTCATTAAGGTGTATATTTTTTGATGTGTTATTTTAACATATTGTGTCGTTACATTTTAGTATGTGAAATACTCCATGCCTCGCGTCTCCTTTCGACGCAACAATAAAGAAAAAAGTGCAGAGGAGATCTTCACTGAAACCCACACAACCCTGGTGAAAGAAGGTGCGGAATGGCTTGTCAAAACCTCAGAGTCGTGCTCCGTTGTGGCGGCTCTTATTGCCGCTGTTGCTTTAGCTACCTCTGCTTCCATCCCAGGCGGTATCGACGAGATGACTGGCAAACCAAAACTGCAACAACATACAGCTTTTGAAATTTTCGCCATCTCTTCGTTGGTGGCCCTCTGCTTCTCGGTCACGGCGTTAACAATGTTCTTGGCCATCCTCACATCTCGGTTCCAACAAAGGGATTTCGCCAGAGACCTTCCGGTGAAGCTCTTACTAGGATTGACTTCGCTTTTCATTTCCATTGGAGCGGTCTTGGTTTCATTTTCATCTGGATATTCTTTGGTGACAGAAGATAAATTCAGATATGCCATCTTTCCAGTTTATGCTGCGACTTGCCTTCCCATTTCCATCTTCGCCGTTGCCCAGCTTCCGTTGTATCTTGATCTTCTCCGGACTAATTTCAAGAGTCGGTTTGATTACCGTTAGTTCAAAATATTAAATGCACCAGCTGCAAGCTTAAACATGCAGAGGAATAAGTTAATTTGTTACCAAATAAGTTGTTCTTTTTTTTTTTTTTTTTGGGTGAAATTTTTTACCAAATAAGTTATTTTCTAAAATGATCTCAAAAAAAAAAAAAAGAGAAAACAAAGATTATAGTCTAAGATTTGTGTTTTGATGTATTTTGAAACAGAGTTTTATGATTCAATAGTTTTATGCTATGTTGCGATAGTTTCAGATGAATTTCATTTTCCACTTTTTCAATATTATCAATATTTAGATAGCACATATCTGCAAGGAATTCAGTTGAAAGAAATTTGAGTTAGTATATTAGGCAAATAGCTCTGAAATCTTTTCTAGCAAGTATAGCTTTAGTTTGACCATTAGCTAGAAACTGGGCGTTACAGGAGCCAAATAATTCAAAAAAAAAAACAATTCAACTTAATCCAAACAATGGAGGACAAGTCCCTTTGGTCATGAGACTAATAATATGTAAAATCATCCTCTATCCCATATACTGTTGCGGATAGGAATAGAACTCAACAATGTAAATCAAGCTCATTTCGAATAAAATTGTTTTATATTTTTTAAAATAAATGATATTTTTAAATTGAACAATTTTTTTTTTTTTTTTTTTTTTTGGTAGTTGCTAAACAGTTCTTCTCACTTCTCTGGTTCTTCAGTCAAAAAGTACTTGGATCTCGAAACTTTGATGAGGTGAGCTAAGTATAGCTATGCTGTAAATAAAAAGGTAAACTAACTTCTACTTTATCAACATCAATGTGAATGATTTAGCACTTGATCTGTTTACCATCTAACTTTTTTTTTTTTTTTTTTTTTTTGCTGTGCTTTCTCTCTAAGTTATTGAATTCAATTGGACATTTCAAATTAATAATGGATAAAACAAGAAAACTTACCTAGAGGTTAACTGAGATAATAAAAGTTGAATTCGAACATTGTTAAGTAATTAAAGAGAGCGGGGGGACCAAAAAAAAAAAAAAAAAAGGCGATTGAAACAGAATTTTCAATTATGTAAAACGATTGCAGATCTAAAGCTCGTTCGAAACTTTTTTCAGGAAAAATCAAGCTAAATGAACCCCTGCTTTGTTATGAAATGATTACAAGGATAATATATACCTTTTTTTCTTTTACCCTGGATAAGAGAGAATTAAACCCACTCCAAAAGAAAAAGGGAAAAGAAATGCGGAACAGAGATGTTGTGGACTAACCAAGTGAAAAAAGAGATATTCACCCAAAAAAAAAAAAAAAAAAAAAAAAAAAAAAAGAGAGAGAGAGATTTTGTCACCCTCTCTATGGTACTTACTTTTTCTCCATTATTTACTTCATTTTTGCACTCTTAAAGAAGAACTGTTGTCTCTTTCCCTTTGTATATATTATGATTTTAGAATATTTCTTTTATATACACAAGTAAAAAAGTTTAAATTCTAGTGTGAAACATGCCGCATGGGAATATTGTGGATATACATAACTTCAAATCCAAGTCTTAGAAAAACACTCCCCATTTATATAATGGATCTAACATCAAATCGTTAAATAGCTTCTTTTTTTTTTTTTTTTTTGGGAATTTTATGTTAAGAGAAATTATTATGTTTGATTAATTATTTGTATAACATCCCGTCCCAAAGTACAACAGAAATTTTCCAACTTTGACCAAGGTCGACCGTTGACCGTTGGCTTTAACTTTGACCATTGACCGAAAGAGGTCAAAATTTGATTTTTTGTTCCGGTTGGAATTCTAGGTTGACTGAGGTACCGTTACGAAGTATACGTTGGCACAAGTTCATAGACTAGTAGCACGTTGAAAACGGAGCTACGGTTTGAAAGTTATGAGCAAAACAAGTTGAGGTCCAAACTGTTCAAGGGATGCCGAAGTTGACTTTTTATTCATGCAAAGTTGAGCTTTGACTCATACATGGTTGTGAAGTACTAGTAGATACGAGTCCGTAGACAAGCGGCATGTCCAATTTGGACATGTGGTCTGAAAGTTATGGACCTATAGAGTTTTTCAAATACTGTATTATTTTAATATTATTTTTAAAATATGTAACAATGTGCCACGTGTGACTTGATAAATGTGACCATGTGTCACCATGTTGAGATGCCACATGTCAACCATGCTTAATATCATATTATTTTATTATTGTTATTTGTTATAATAATATTATTTTTAATATTATTTAATTAAATTATTTTATTTTCTTTTATTTCTATTTCTTTCCTTTTTTCTTTTTTTTTTCTTCTTTTCCCCCACGTGGGAAAAAAGGCCACGGGCCTGTTCTCCTTCTTCTTCTTCTTTTCTTCTTCCTTTCCCTTCCTTTCTCCCTCTCGGCCTCACCGTTTTTGTTCTCACCGACCACCGAGAGGAGTCACGCCCCGGCCACCGTCCAAGACCACACACCGACAAGCTCACAGGCCAAATTTGGCTGCTGGCCGGCCGGCAACGCGCCCAGATCAGGCCGGTGAAGTCGGCGACGGCGGCTTGAAATTTTCCGGCGATTCCGCCGTATTCCGGCAAGCCCAGTCCAAATTGCCACCCCTTTTCCCCTATTTTGGGTCCTCTAAGTTCAATTATGGTCTCCAATCGTTTAAATTTGAAGTGGTTTGTGAGATGCGAAGAAATCAAGACCGGCCGAAGCTTTCCAGCCAAATTCCGGCCACCACCGATGGAATTGGGGTCGATGGAAACCGGTAATGCGATCCTCGTTCCACAAGCTTCGATTCGGTATATTATTCGACAATTTTGGTTAACGTTTGTGTTTAACCCCCCGGGTACCGGGTATTATTTATCCGAATAAAATATTAATTTATTTGACTGTGTGTGAATTATGTTCTAGGAGCACGGATGAGTCGTGTAATTGATCCTATGGTGGATCATGGTTTAATTGTGTGCTCCAGGTAAGTGACCCACCTTTAATAAATATTTTGGGCAATTAATTATATTTATGTGGTGTTAAATTGATATCTGAAAATTATGCTCATGTGGTGGAATTTAAATATAATCGGAAAAAATATTATTTTATATATATATATATATATTTTTCCATTGATGCTAAACGGAATTTTGGGTCATTAAGAAATTCCCGATTATTATTTTAATGTGATTTAATTGTATTTATTATACATGAGCAAGTATTTTCATTAATTAATTGTGTTTGGATTTTAATATTTTTTTGGGCATAATTGGTTTAAATATTTTGTGAAAATATTTGTTTAATTGGTGGTTTAATTTTTATAATTATGCCCATGGTATTTTATTTGTTGAACCTCGTGTTACGAGAAAAATTATTGTTTTATCGTTATCGATGATTTCGTACCGAGTCTGTTAAAGAAAAATATGTGGGATGGTAAAATTGAAATTGGTATATTTTCCACAGTAATTTTGGAAAACGGTACGGTTATAATTAATTTAGTAATTATGTTAGACGCACTCATACAGTATTGGTGTTCTGGTGTATATGTGGTTTAGCGCGCAAGTTATTATGTCTCCCGTGAGTTGCCATTGGACCGAGGGCAGGCAAGTCTTATATATTGCGCATCAGCCGCCCCCCTCCTTGGCCGGGATGACGGTTTCAGCAGCGGTACTGTCGGGACACCGAAGTACTGTTTGCAAGTTTCTCTCTTTAATCTCCCCGCCAGTCGGTGCTCGGGACGCTGGGTATCGAAGGGCATCACCGGTATATGGTATGGTGCGTCAAGTGTAAATTTTCAAATAAAATTTCAAACCCCAAAGTGTTCAAAAATTATTTATTATAATTTATTACATTTTATTTATATTTGGGGTATTTATTTATTTGTTGTTTATTAAATTATTTGATCCCTTGGTTTTCGGGAGGTACGAATATCGGGTTTTGTGAAAATGTTTTAAAAGGAGAACATTTCCAACGGAGTGAATAGTAAGGGTTTTGAGAAAAAATATTACTTCAAATGTTTATTTATTTAATTGTTCGGTATTGATTAATTAAATCCCTTTATTTGTTATATTATTAATATTAAAGGTGTTCAGTAGATAGGGTCACTCACTGAGATGATTAACATCTCACGTTTTTAAATTCCGTTCCCCTAGATCCAGGTTGGGAGACGTTGATCGTCCGGGGCGAGCCCGACGTCTCAGTTTATTGCCAAAAGTCCAAGAAGTATTTCTTCCCTTTTTCCTCTCCATCTTGTATTGCTTCTTTATCTGTCATTATATTAATTTCACATTTATTTGTATAATGCTCTGTATACTGTACTGGAAATGTAGTTATTATTTATGCACTGAGTTGCTGTCATTCTTTGAAGTGCTGAAAATTTGTGGAATCAATTTGTAGTATTGTGGGAGGAATAAGGGGATGATTTTAGAAGTGTGTTTTCAGTGCAGAAAATTTTTGGTAAGTCCTACCCTTAGGGGAGGTGCTGCCGGATTTTCCGTTGGAAGGTTCGGTGGTATTTCTCTGGGATCAGGGCTTGTCTAGGGTTCCGGGGAAGAATTCTAGACGGGTCCTGACAATTTGGTTGTCAATTAATTGGGTTTTTTATTTGAAGTAGGAAACAATATTTTTATCGAAGAAGACAGCTTTAAGATGAAAAAGTTCCTTAAGTTTGGAATATGAAGCCTTGTACTGCTTCACCAATAGGTGCAAATCTTATTTATTTATATGACTAGTTTTCTACAATTAAAATATAGAGAGACACTAAAAATAATTGGTTTCATTCATGTTCATTTATCTGCAAAAAGAGAGTGTACAAAATCTGTTAATTGTTTATGGGGATTTGAAATGCTGATATTCTCAAAAGAAAGTGATTGTAATTTGGAAGACATTCGGTATTTACAAAACTGTGTATGATATGTTGTTTTATGTGTTTTAATGTTTTTATGCTTATAGAAATAAGAATTGTTGACCAGTAGAATCCCTATTTTCCAAAATTTTTTAGGTAATTTTTTCCAATATTTTCTGTTTATGAAAGTTAATATTATTTCTTTACAATTTCTGAAAGTGTGGCCTATTTTGTTAACAAAAGCAACAGCGGTTTTGTTTTCTAGAATTGGAAATTATATGATATGCAAAGCAGAGTTCACAATGCAACTTTTACAAAGGGGGGATTCTGGAAGACGTTTCTAAGGGATATCACAACTTTTCCTTTTTCCATCTTTTCCTCATCATCTTTGAAAAATAGCACTAGACTACTTTGTCACTAGAATGAGTATATGAATTATGAATATAAATAGGAAAAACAGTTAAACGCAGATATGAGCATCAGTCTCCAACTCTACCAGAAGTAATTTAGAGGGAAACAATAGAAAGAAAGAAACATGCAGGGTTCTACCATGCAAACCAGTTTGAGTTTTGAGTTGGAGAACAGGAAGAAAGAGTTGTTCAAAATGGCGATGAGAGGCAAATGGAAAGAAGTCGTAAGTATATATGCTGCAGATAGTAAGATTCACGAGGTGAAGATCACGAGGTCTGGTGACACAGCATTGCACGTAGCAGCCTCTGATGGCCAAGAAGATGTTGTGGAACAACTCGTAGAGATCATTTCCAGAGGAGGACTTGTACATGCAGAAGAAGTACTTCTAACTAAGAATGAGAGAGGGAATACTCCTCTTCATATTGCAGCGTCAATGGAGAGCGTGAAGATGTGCAGTTGCATAGCTATGGTTAAACCTTCCTTGATAGGTGCTTTCAACAATGATAGAGAGACTCCCTTCTTCTTGACCGCTCTTCGCGGTAAGAAGGAAGCTTTCCTTTGCCTTCACAAAATCTGTGAACCTGGGCAAGGCTCTTCTTATTGTAGGAGAATGGATGGCGAGACTATTCTGCACTGTGCAATAGCCGGTGACTACTTTGGTGAGCCAATTTGTCTAGATGCTAATTCTATATTAATATATAACTGAATTGTAGATAGTTCAGCAAAATTACTGCAGCTAAAATCTCTGAATTAATATAAACATAAAAATTGTTTGTTTCTCTTAACAGATCTGGCATTTCAGATAATTCACCTGTATAAGGAACTTGTTAATTCTGTGAACGAACACGGATTTACCCCACTTCATGTTTTAGCTAGTAAACCTTCTGCTTTCAAAAGTGGTAGCAACCTTAGACTATGGAACAGTATCATTTACCATTGTGAGTGTTCCTTTGAAGAGATTTGCTCTGTTTTATCTCTGTTTTTTATTTTTTATTATTATCATTATTTTTTTATATCTCTTTGTGTGTATAATAGAAGGTATTTTTGTCTGTGCTTTATTATATGGAAGGTATATTTGTGGATGACCTCAAAGTAGAAGAGCCATCATATGCCCGGGAATCACTGATAAAAAGCTTCAAGGAAGAAAAGAATCCTAACCATCCAGAAAACTATCAAAGTTGCATAAATTTCTTTCGGTTGCTGGGGAATGCTCTTCGAATTGGTATGATTCCGTTCTTGTTTCCACTTTTGTTTTGTACATTGGTACTGTTATGTTTTTTGGAAATTCTGAAAATAAAAGTAAAAAATCAGCAAATGGGAAGGCTTTTTATAGTAGGAATGTGCTCATAATTATGCTAATTGTTTTTTCCCCTGAAAGTGGAGTATTCTAAATTAACTTAGCGGCTTTTCATTTTTAGTGGTTTACAGCAGGGATCCAAAAAAACAGAACAAAAGCGATGCAGAAAACCCTGAAGGATCGAACGTTGCTCTCAATGGAAAAAAGAACGGTCAGCAATGCAATGCCACTCTGTTTAGACTCTGTTTCGTCAAGTTGTTATGAATGCAAGCTCTGTAACCAGACTATCCTGTGATCTATGAAAAGTCTGATGAAAAAGAAAATCTTTCTTCGTCTAGGAATGCTTAACAATATGGTTTAGAATATATATATATATATATATATTTAGATGATGGATGGACACAGAAAAATAAAAATAAAAAATAAAACATATAAACACTAGTAGCAATCAGATATTTCATATTCTTAGCCATTTTAATCATGCATGAATTACAATATTATAGCTGGTTTCTTTTATTTGTTGAACAGAGTCCTTGGATGCAAATGTCATAATTAAGCTTAAATGGGTTAAATTAATAGGCCACATTGACTCATATTATATACAATTTGTCCGTACAGGGAAAGAACCGACCCCAGCAAGTGAAGGGCAACACATATGTCCGTCAAATTACAGCACCTGCATTGAGTTTGTAAAGCTTATATACAAGTCAATCTTGATCGTTCTTGGACTCGGTAAAAATCCAAACTTAGTCACATATGCAACATAAATCTAAATTTCCCGACTTTTTTTGTTAATTTACTGACAATATTTAGTACCGTTTTAAAAGGATCTAATGCCATAATGAAGATAAGGGAAAAGAAAGAAAAGCATAAATGGTCGGTTCAGGTCATGACTAAACTCCTGGAAAGCACTTCTATGTATGAATATGAACACACGGGAGAGACACCTCAAGAAACCCAAAAGGACGACGGAGAAGAAACGAAACCCTATGAAATTTCAGATGGTGATGTCCAGCCATTGACTCCTCCTAACTCTGCTGATTCCTCAAGATCAACCAACACACAGAGCACCGATAACCAAAAGAATAGTACTAATAGAAAAGGAGGTACTTAATTTGATATATATATATATATATGTCATTTTATGGCAAGTTTTTAATGTTGGCTAATGTGTATCGGCAAGTTAAAAACTAGTCAATATCTGCACCATAGAAAGATAAAAAGAAGTTAATTATATGGATGTGTCAGGGGAACCGGAGAGGGAAACCTCAGAAATAGGAAACAAGGAAACGGCCATACTAATCGCGGCGAAAAACGGAGTGACTGAAATGGTGGAGAAAATCCTTGAACTTTTCCCGATTGCCATCCACGACATGAACGCAGAAAAGAAGAACATAGTACTATTGGCAGTGGAAAACAGGCAGCCTCATGTTTATAAGCTCTTGATGAAGAGAAACATCCTGAGAGACAGTGTGTTTCGGAAATTGGATAAAGATGGGAACAGTGCTTTGCATCTTGCAGCAACTCTTGGAGATTATAAGCCGTGGCTGATTCCTGGCGCCGCATTACAAATGCAGTGGGAAATCAAATGGTATGAGGTAAGCAAATACATTAATTTTTATTTCAAATAATTAATATTTATTATTTTATTTTGTTGTGAATAATATATAATGCAATATTTGCAATCGCAGTTTGTGAAAAACTCCATGCCACCGCACTACTTCGTCCGCTACAACAATGAGAAGAAGACTCCAAAAGAGATATTCACCGAAACCCATAAGAAACTTGTCAAAGCCGGCGGCGAGTGGCTCACAAACACCTCGGAATCTTGCTCCGTGGTGGCTGCGCTGATCGCCACCGTTGCTTTCGCAACCTCTACGGCAGTTCCAGGGGGTACCAACAAGAACAACGGTAAACCAACCCTGGAACACAAACCGGCTTTCGAAGTTTTCGCAATCGCATCGCTGGTCGCGCTGTGCTTCTCGGTGACGTCCGTGGTGATGTTCCTGGCCATCCTCACTTCCCGATACCAAGAAATGGATTTCGAGAGTGACCTGCCCAGGAAGCTTTTGGTGGGCTTGACATCGCTCTTTGTCTCCATCGCCTCCATGCTTGTTTGTTTCTGTGCTGGCCATTTTTTTGTGCTCCAAGATGAGCTTAAATACGCGGCTTTTCCCGTCTATGCAGTCGCGTGTCTGCTTGTGTCTTTCTTCGCCGTTGCGCAATTTCCGTTGTACTTTGATCTTTTATGGGCTACTTATAAGAAGGTTCCACAGCGCAGCTACAAAGTAGCCCCTCTATAGGAGTTTTATTGTTAATTTCCCACTCAACTTTGCTCTTGTTCAGACCAGTTTTAAAAAATCCCTTTCACTATTCGCAACAACAAAGTTCATTGATTTTAGCTGAGGATGGTAGGACTTTATGGTCGTGGCAATTTGATTACTAAATTCTAAAGAATTACAGTTATATATGAATCTCCTAGCTATCAAAGAAAAAACAAAATTCTGGTTTTTGGACTTTTATAGACTTTTACTCAGTGCTTAATTTTCATTTAAGTAGAACTAAATTTTATTATTAATCGCTTATGTGGTCTCAAAAAAAGCTTAAAGTTATTACATTAAAATATAAAAATATTATTATATTTTTAATTTGTTGACCTACAACGTTGTTGGTTGGTTCTCATTTGCCTAAATTGCAAAATTTTATAAGTCTGACTTAGGTGCAATTGACTTTGCCTTTCATCTGGCAAATATTGAAGCATTAGATTCTTGTGAAAGTTGAAAGTATAGACTCTATTTGGAAAGTCTGCATTGGGTTTAAGGAGGAAAAGAATAATTTCTCTACTTCTTTTTTTCTTTTTTCTTTTTTCTGAAAGCAAGAAACGAACAATTTGTACGCATGGAACATGTAACTTTTGGATTGAAGGCGGGGGAAGGAATAATTTGAAACGCCACTCTAATTTTATAGAATTATATATGAATCTCGCTTTCATCTCAAAAAAAAAAAAAAGAAAAAAAGAGGCTTATATATATATGGTTGTTAGACTTTTATTTTGTATTTAATTTTTATTTATGTGGGAACTAAATTTTGTTATTAATTAATCACTTATGTGCATGGTCTACATCTTCGTCATAATAATAAAATAATAATAATTAAGTCCTTAAAACTTTTACATTAAAATATAAAAATATTATAATATTTTAAATTTGTTGATCTACAACAATGTTGCTCCGTTTCGCATTTGCCTAAATTTCAAGACACTAAAAGTTGAGGTAGCAAGGTGCAGATATAATCCTTTATCTTTATTTCTTCCTTCCATCCTGGAAACATTGAAGCATTAGATTATTGTGAAAATTGAAAATATAGACTTTATTTGGACTGTGTATATTGGGTTTAAGGGGGAAAAGAACAATTTTTTTTTCTTTTTTTTTGTTTTTTAAGAAAGCAAGGAGGAACAATTTGTATGCATGGAACATGCAACTTTTGGATTGAAGGCGAGGATGAAATTACTTAGAATACTACTCTATTTTTAAAGAATCACTGTTATATGTGAATTTCTGTTTCTTGTCAAAAAAAAAAATATATATATATATATATATATAGTTGTTGGAGTTTTATACGAACTTCTACTTAGTATTTAATTTTTATTTGAGTATAACTAAACTTTGTTATTAATCACTTATGTGGTCTACATAATAACACCAAAAAACAAAAAAAAAACAAAAAAACGCTTAAAATTTTACAATAAAATATAAAAATATTATTATATTTTTAATTTGTTGACGTACGATAATATTGCTCAGTTTCGCATTTGCCTACGTTGAAAAACCTTAAAAATAAAAATAACAAAGTACAATTAACTATTTATTTAAATCTAATGCTTCAATGTTTGCATTGGGCTTAAGGAGGAAAGAATATATATATTTTTTTTTTCTCAAAGCAAGGAACGAAAAACATGTAAGTTTTGGATCGAAGGCGGGAAAGGAATAATTTGAAATGCCACTCTAATTTATAAAAGAATGACTTTTATACATGAATCTCGTTTTCATCTCAAAAAAACAAATATATATATATATATGGCTGTTAGACTTTTATGCGAGCTTTTACTCAGTATTTAATTTTTATTTAAATAGGAACTAAATTTTGTTATTAATCACTTACATGGGCTACATCATCATAATAACTAAAGCTTAAAATTTTTACATTAAAATATAAAAATATTGTTATAACTTTCATTTGTTGACCTATGTCAATGTTGATCAGTTTCGCATTTGCCTAAATTTTAAGACACTAGGCATGTTCGGTCAATCGCTTTTAAAATAGTTTTCTATTCTACAAAATAAAAATTTGTTTTCAAAATAAAAAATAAATTTGTTTCGTCATCAATTTTTAAAAATAGTTTTAGAAAACAAATTAAAAAAATAAAATATTAAAATATTAAAATGATGTTTTTTATTTTTTATTTTTTAGTTTAAAAACTGTTTTCAAACACCACTGATCAAATATTTTTTATTTTCATAAAATAAATAAAAGTAATTTTCTATTTGTTATTTTTAAAATAATATTTTGAAAACTGAAAATAAAAAATATAACCAAACAGGGTAAAAGTTGAGGTAGCAAATCCTTTTTCTTTATTTGTTCCTTCCATGTGGCAAACATTAAAGCAATAGATTGTTGTGAAAGTTGAAAATATAAACTCTGTTCGGAATGTGTATTTTGGGTCATGGAACATGCAACTTCTGGATGAACATGCAACTTTTGGATTGAAGGCAAGGAAAGAATAATTTGGAATGCCACTCTAATTTTAAAGAACCAGTGTTATATACGAATCTCTCTCTGTTTCATCTCAAAAACCAAATATATATATATATATATATATATATGTATATATTCTGGTTGTTGGACTTTTAAACGAAGTTTTAAGCAGTATTTAATTTTTGTTTGAGTATAACTAAATTTTGTTATTAATCACTTATATGGACTGCATAATAGTACAAAAAAAAATTAATAATAAAAGAAAGCTTAAAATTTTTACATTAAAAGATAAAAATATTATTATATTTTTAATTTGTTGTCCTAGGACAATGTTGCTCGGTTGTGCGTTTGCCTATATCGCAAAGTCATAAAAGTAGAAGTAGCAAAGTACAATTACCCTTTATTTTTATCTGTTCCTTTTGTGAAGCACTTGTGAAAGTTGAAAATATAAATTATGTTTAAAATATGTATATTGAGCTTAAGGGGAAAGGAATAATTTTTTTCTTTTTTCTTTTTCTTTTTCTTTTTCTTTTTTCAGAAAGCAAAGAAGATTATGCATAACATGTAACTTTTTGGATTGAAGGTGAGGGAAGGAATAATTTGGAACGCCACTCAAATTTTAAAGAATTGCTATTATATATGAATCTCCATTTTGTCTTAAAGAAAAAACAAATCTAGTTATTGGACTTTTTGCAGACTTTTACTCGATATTAATATTTATTTCAGTAGAACTAATTTTTTTTATCAATCACTTATGTAGTCTACATAATGATAATAATAATAATAATAATATAAAGCTTAAAATTTTTACATTAATTACCATAAAATCTTTTATCGAATGTATACTTACCATATCAAAATTCTCCATACATGTAATGGGGGTTTATGTAAAGATTATGATTTTTCACCTAAGATCAACGAGATTTTTTGAATTTTTTGAAAGGACAACTAGATTCATATGAAACAATAATTCTTTATAATTTGAATGGCATTCCAAATTATTTTTTCCCCTTCAAACCAAAAGTTACATGTTCCATGCACACAAATTATTCTTTTCCCCCTCAACACAACATTTAGTACATTCCCAGCATAGTTCAAGTTTCCACAGATCTAATGCCGGACACAACTAATGATCTCCATTTTGTCAATTATTAAATAATTCAATATTAAATGTACTTTCTATCTTCCTCTTATTGGAAAAATTAAAACAAAACATATACGTACCCTTCTCCTAGTTGTTTTTTTTTTTTTTTCTTCCCTGGGAATTAAGAAAAAAAAAAAAAAAGCCATAGGAATATATCGTTGTGAAGCATGTGTAACAAAAGTCCAGAATTGTTACACACTCTAAGCGTAAAACGGCTTTGGAGTAGGATTGAAGTTTGAAAAAGAAACTTTGTTCACATGGGAATATTTGGGACATACATAATTTCATATCCAATTCTTAGAAAAATACTCCGCTTTCATGATGGATCTACATCAAAGAATTAATAACAATTACTTTTTCCTAATATTTAATTTGTTAATGAAACTGTTTGCCAAAAAGAAAAAAAAAAAAACAATTGTTAATGAAGTTAATTATTAATGTTTTTTTTTTATCCATAATTAAATATCTTGTAAGAGTAACTACTATCCCAAAAACAATAAAAGTATCAACAATTTTGCGTCCCAGAAATGGAAATTTTTTGATATGCAATGCAGAGTTCACAATGCAACTTTACAAACGGATTCTAATTAACAAAATAATAGTAAAAAAGAACTGATGATCTCGATAGTATATATTATTAATTAAGTCATGTTACATGTGCTTGCAATATGTCTTCCCCAATCCAAATTGAAAGAAATTAAACATATTTAATGTATATACCGTTTTCCTATTTACTAAAACAGGTGTGTATATACATATATATATATATATATATATTATTACCAAAAAAAGTATATATAGATATATATAGTTATCATACTGTTTTGAAAAAGAAATTAAAAAAGTACACCCTTACTATCAAATAAATATATAGCTAAATAATATCATTATTATTCTAAAGGAAGGAATCAACAAAAATAACTTTTATAGATCATGCATTTAGTCGGTCATATTTTGCTAACAAACAAACTATATATATTCTCTATTCATTTATTTTATTTTATTTTATTTTATTTTATTTTATTTTTTATGTAGGAGATAAAAGGATTCCAATTCGGGTTATTCTTTAAAGAAACGGTAACTTTGATAGCTTTTGCTATACAGAGTCTTGTCCTCAACAATAAATAGGCTTTAATGGAAAATTATTCAATGCCAGTATTGGCTGAGAGCATATATATATATATATATATATATAGAAGCGAAGAAAAACAAAAGGAAAGTATTACAGCTTCTCCCCACTGTAGATATACTGATACATATATAGAAGGGGGGAAAAAAAAAAAAAAAAAAAACACCTAGGAGTTCTACGGAGATGAGTACTCTGTTCAAAATGGCGATGAAAGGTAAATGGAAAGAGGTTGAAGAGCTTTGCCGGGACAATCTCGATCTTCTTAAACGGAAAATCACAAAAACAGGTGCCACAGCACTGCATGTGGCCATCACTGAAAAGCAACTTGACACCGTTAGAGAACTTGTGACGCTGATTAAAAGGGAGGACAAGAAGGAAGCACTTAGAGTTACAACCGACAAAGGCGATACGCCTCTCCATCAAGCAGCATCAATGGGCAGTCAGCTTATGTGCAAATGGATGGTGGAAGCTGATCCCACTTTAATTGGTTATCGGAACAGTAAGGGAGAAACCCCTCTCTTCTTGGCCGCTTCATATGGAAAGACTGGAGCTTTTCTCTACTTACACAGTGTCTGTGAAAGCATTGAAGACGGCTATTCTTATTCCAGAAGGGCAGATGGTTACACTACACTGCACTCTGCAATAGAAGGGGAATTTATGGGTAACATAAAATTCATATACAGTTTTATTTTTGTTTGCTGCCAATTATATATATATATATTTATATATAATCTTCTATCAGGCTGACTTGATATACTCTAGATTTAACTGCAAAAGATGTACAAATATATATATATATATATATATATGTATACAGGGCTGCTTAAGGCCCATGCCCGGGACCCCCATTTTGTTGGGCCCTGAAAAAAAAAAGTCCATATATATAATATATACGTTTATTAAATAAAATATAATTATTAATTTATTTTAAAAATATAAAAATTTTGATTTAAAAATAATTTTAAATTATTTCCAATTGATTATTGATTTTTAAGTAAATTCTAATTGATTATTTACTGTAATAATTATTTTTAATTATTTTTATTTTTGAAAAATAATACCAATTAAATCAATTAAATATTTTATATTCTATAATTGATTATATTAATAATAAAAAAGAGAGAAAAACTATGTTAGATATTCCTCTTGTTTATGTACTTTTTTTCATTTGTTTATGCGTTTTTTCTCATTATGCTCATTTATTTTCATCTCATCTCATTCACTCATATTTTATATTTGTTTAATTTTGATATCCAACCTATATCATTTGCAATTTTAATGCAAATGGCTCTAAAATAAAAGGGAAGCTTGTAATTTATTATTTATTTTAATAAATTTATATTGTTCATTCTCATAATAGTTTTAATTTTTATTTGTTTTCTATGAATTTATGATTTTAATTATTTATTAGTTTTTCTTGTTGTTAGTAAAAAACTAGACTTTGTATTCCTCTAGTTTTTGCTTTCATTTTTTTTTTATATCTTAATTTAAATAAATTAATTAAATTTATTTTGAGCACTAAAACTTTAAAAAAAATTAAATTATTTTCCCTCTGCATAGATTTATTAATTTTTGTTAGTGCTGCATTAATGGAAAGAAATATTTCAAAATTGAAATTAATAAAATCTTATTTATATTTAACTATATTTTAAAAAGACTAAACAATTAGCAATTTTATCAATTGAAAAATATTTATTATCAAATCTTGAATATAAAAATTTAATTAGTAATTTTACATCAAAAAAAAAATATAAAAATAATATTTAATTAAGATCCCAAATATTGTTTTTCGCCTGGGGCCTCAAAACTTGTTGAGACGGCCCTGTATGTATATATATATACATACATATATATATATATATGTACGTATAAACAATACAAAACAGTATGATTACTTAAAGTGCAACATTGTTAACATACAGTTTATGCATTTGACATGCAGATTTGGCATATGGTATAATTCTATTGTATGAAGATCTTGTCGATTCTGTAAATGAAAATGGTGATACCGCTCTCCATCTTTTGGCCAACAAACCTGCTGCTTTTAAAAGTGGTAACAAACTTGGATGGTTCAGCAGAATCATTTATGAATGTAAGTATAATGACTATTCAATTCGCTTAATTGTTATATTTATATCTACAAAGATATATAGAGTTGTGTGTACATACACACACAAAAATAGTATGCGTCATTTTTAACATTTCACAGAACTCTTAAATTTTTCGAATTTTCAATGCAATATTACATCAATTTCTTATACGTTTTACTGAACGAAACTACATATATTTTCATATTAAATATATACATATACTATATTTTCGTTTAAAAAACACGACACATCTAAACATTTTCATAGAACATTAAAGGCCAAAAAAAATGAAAAACCCGTCTTTTTTCCCTTTATTTTTTTGACTTCCAAATGAAAAACCTGTCTTAGATGCAATTAATTGCCCATAGAAATGAAAGTCAAAGCAATTATCCTGTCCCTTATGGTCGGACCAGTGACGTAGTTATTTTTTTAAAATAAATTTAGAAGGAACAATTTTATCACTAAATTTTAAATCCAAAATTTGAAAATTACCAATTGGACTGTTTTAACGGACCCCCACACATCTAAAAATAATTTAATAAATATTTGTACATGAAATATTTTAAAATTGCAATACAAGAGCCGATCAAAAAAAGATTGCAAAACAAAAAGGGTAAACTTGTTAGTTTGCAAAACTAACCTTTAAATTTTTGTTAATTCGAATGATAAAAGGATTATACATGCATAAAAGTTTCAAAGGTGGGTTTACCACTTTTAAAAATAAAATATTCAAATTTAATTAAATGACCATGTAACTTTTATGAATATGAAAACAAAAAGTATACAACATGCAGGTTTTAACATTAAAATAATTTTAATCCTTCGTAATGTATACGCATTATTAAGCAGGCTCTATGTAATTGCCATTTTTTTTTTAATTTATATCACATCGTTTTTTGTATATGATTATTTGACAGGTCTATCTGTGGAGCTGTACCTGGACGATAAATTCCCTTCGGAAGGTAGACATGATTTCTTAGAAATACTAATTAATTAGCAATAGTCATATTTTTAAAAACAAAATTAATTGGGGGTCGTGGGATTTGCCATGGAAACTATAGGTCATTAAACACTTCCACCCTATAATAGTAACCTATTTATACGACAAGTTCTAAGAATTGCCACTTATCCACCTAAGCTTTTATTTTAAATTATTAATTAAAGTGATACTTTCAGCATATACTCATTTAGAAAAAGATTTAGAAATCTAAAAATTGAGATCCTTAATATTTATCTGTTTATTCGGTAGTGCTGGGGTACCTAATTATGTAGCAAAATGTGATTAGCAGTTATATTTTTTTTAGCTCAATTGTACATAAATTTCCAAGAAAAATAAAATTCCACATGAAGGTTTAAACAATATTGGAAACAAATATAAAAAAAAATGAAAGTCACATCTCATCAGCTTAAACAGAGTATTCAGTTGCAATACCAGGTGATGGGTACAATTTCTTCTTTTAAGAAAAGTAATAAATTGATTTTGTTTCGTAATTCCTATGTTATCTAGCTTCCCTATATTTCCAATGCCTACACAACTTAAGTCACCGACCACAAAAAAAACAATTGATATAGAGAAGTACGCAACAATATTGTTTAGCACGAAACAATGAGTGTCAATAATCAATTAAATGTCAATATAACTATAATAACATTTTAAAGGGTAATTAATTCATATTTTTGTTGTTGTGAATATCAGATGATTTACCCTTTGTTAGGATGTGATCATTTTTAAACATCTATGTGTTTCTATTGTTGTAATAGTTTTAACCATCTATAATGTATCAATATGATCACCTTCTCTTTTGTTCTTTTTTCCTTTAATGTATATCACATCATTTTTTACAGACAAATCATATGATAGCAGTGATACATCTGTGGACAGTACTGTCACTCAAGAAAGTAAATATAATTTCATTCAAATACTAATTAATTAACAATAGTCATAGAAATTAGTATTATCATGGAACTTATAGATCATTGAAGACTTGCACATGTGATTATATTGCCAATGAAATTTCCCAATATTTCTAGTCCCTAACTTACCAAACGTAGAAGCAGCTGACTTAGAGAAGCAAGCAACAACATCCAATAATAAAGACGTCCAAAGTAAAGCTTCACAAGGTTCGACAATTCTTACTCTTTTTAATTTATAACTTGTATTTTAACATGAAACTAGTGGAAATTTTGATTTCTCTTATATACACAGAGAGTGAGAAAGTAATGGAAAAAAGATCCATTTTTAAACATCTATGTGTTTCTATTGTTGTAATAGTTTTAACCATCTATAATGTATCAATATGATCACCTTCTCTTTTGTTCTTTTTTCCTTTAATGTATATCACATCATTTTTTACAGACAAATCATATGATAGCAGTGATACATCTGTGGACAGTACTGTCACTCAAGAAAGTAAATATAATTTCATTCAAATACTAATTAATTAACAATAGTCATAGAAATTAGTATTATCATGGAACTTATAGATCATTGAAGACTTGCACATGTGATTATATTGCCAATGAAATTTCCCAATATTTCTAGTCCCTAACTTACCAAACGTAGAAGCAGCTGACTTAGAGAAGCAAGCAACAACATCCAATAATAAAGACGTCCAAAGTAAAGCTTCACAAGGTTCGACAATTCTTACTCTTTTTAATTTATAACTTGTATTTTAACATGAAACTAGTGGAAATTTTGATTTCTCTTATATACACAGAGAGTGAGAAAGTAATGGAAAAAAGATCCATTTTTAAACATCTATGTGTTTCTATTGTTGTAATAGTTTTAACCATCTATAATGTATCAATATGATCACCTTCTCTTTTGTTCTTTTTTCCTTTAATGTATATCACATCATTTTTTACAGACAAATCATATGATAGCAGTGATACATCTGTGGACAGTACTGTCACTCAAGAAAGTAAATATAATTTCATTCAAATACTAATTAATTAACAATAGTCATAGAAATTAGTATTATCATGGAACTTATAGATCATTGAAGACTTGCACATGTGATTATATTGCCAATGAAATTTCCCAATATTTCTAGTCCCTAACTTACCAAACGCAGAAGCAGCTGACTTAGAGAAGCAAGCAACAACATCCAATAATAAAGACGTCCAAAGTAAAACTTCACAAGGTTCAACAATTCTTACTCTTTTTAATTTATAACTTGTATTTTAACATGAAACTAGTGGAAATTTTGATTTCTCTTATATACACAGAGAGTGAGAAAGTAATGGAAAAAAGATCCATTTTCCGTGACTGTATCGGATTTTGTGCCAAAGAAACATTGGGTCTTATTGAAGCAGGTAAGGATAAATGCATCTAAGCAAATATATAGCAAATATATATATGTGTATTTAATTACAACTATAGGATTATGATATGTTGGGAGTCTAATAAAGTTTTTTAAATTACAAATTAAGATGGCATCCTAAGTATCACACTCCAAATTTTGTGAACTTGGAATATGAATAAACATGCTAAAATTAATTTCATAACAATGTTCAAGAATTTGCAGAAACAAAAACTTTATTTAAAATATAACAATATACGAAAGTATACTAATCAAAATTAAAAAAAAAATTAGAATAACAAAAACCTATTATAAAAATTTAATCCTAAACCATAAATAAAATAAGGACAACTAAACGAAGTCTAAAACTATGTCTAATCCTTGTCTACTTACCAGTTCAACTAATAGATACCCAAAATCATAAGAAAACTAAGTGAGTAATAACTTATTAAGCTACTAGGTTTTGCTTTTATATTAAAATAATCAAAAACATATTTTTACATATATAAAAACCAAACATTCAAATACATTTCAAATATATCTTAATACAGAAACAATTTGTTCATTATATGCAGTAAATAAGTTTAAACACAAAGGTCAAATATCTCAAAAACTAGTCAAAACAATCATGCACATTTATTATAAAAAATAAAAATAAAAAATTGGAATATCATATTTTCATATTTATCTAACTATAAGATATAATAGGACTTTCCAAAATAGATTTCCAAATAAAGACAAATATGTGAGACAAATATATAAAAACAAAATCAACTTATGTGAGACAAATATAAGTGAAGAAATCATAGATTTCCAAAACAGACAAACACTCATGCCCAAAGATGGGAGTCAAACCCCTACTGTGATTGTCAATAAGTCTTCCACATATAACAACACATCTAAGGTGAAGAACCATATATCATTAGGAAAGACCCTAACACAATTCATCTCAACATATAAATATATACATACTTACAAATATGAATCACTAAGGAAGGTTCTTGCCAAATTTGCCTACTAAGCACCATGTAGAACAAACTATCAAAAACCATACAAATTCATATCAATAGTTTCACAAATCAATAAATATCAAAGATTTATAAACAAATACTTATCATATCGAAGATTCAAAAACAATTTCATATAATAAATACTTCAAACTCATAAACATAACAAAGTCCCAAAAATCACTTTTCAAAACATAATCATTGTTTTTGTGTAAAAAAATGTAAGTAATTTACAAAATAAACATTCATCAAACAAATACATAGGTTTTGTTATAATTCCAGAAAAAAGTCCAGTGAACTTATCTTGAACACAATCAAAGAACAAAGCAATATACTGAATATGCTTCAATATAGATTCTCAACCTATAAAACAAGTTTAAGAATATCATATAAGCACAATATATCCAACAATACCAATGACCACAACAGTGGAGCTAGCCAAATAACCCCTCTAACTCTCTTCCAAGATAAGACAAAACTAAGAATATTCAAAACATAAATTTATTAGCTAAAGCAATTGGAGACCTTCTAAAACTCCTTTAAGGTCAATATACAAATTCTAAATCACTAACTATGAAATCATAAACCTATAATATATAATCATATCACTAAAACTCCAATATATACCCAATTATCAAAAACCAATCCCAAAACAAGAATTAATTCCTTGGTCAAACGATATCACCTAAATATGAAAACTTAAAAAGGTATTGTACGCATGCATAACTGACTGTAGTAAAAATTTCATATCAAAACCATAAATTAAACCCATTCAAAACTCAATAGAAATTTGACACAAAAATACTGAAAATATCAGATTTTTATAAACATTCATTTAATGTCTGATCTGCATCTTATTCATAAAATTTCTTTTTCATTTGAAATTTTACAGATTAATACTAAGTACATTTATGTACTCAAATATATTTTATAGCCCAAAGAAAAGTAAAAAATATGGTCAAAATGAATTTAATAACTTATTGACAAAAACTGAAAAACGGTGGTTTGTAGGGAGCTCAATCTAAAGAAAAATTTACTATAAATAAAATACAGGAGCAGAAAAGGTGAAATTTTACAAAGTTACACTAGATATAGCATAAATGCTTGTTAGCTTTTCAAAGACCAAAAAGTAATTTAAGTAGAATTTCTACCCTTAACCGAGCTGATCAGGAAATAAAAGCTGACAGCAAATATACGTCACTTAGAAAATCATCCCAAATAAAATATATGGAATTTTAATCCAAATTTTATATAGCAAAACTAGACATACAGAGGACACCACATACAAATTTTCAATCAAAACAACTTTCTTTGTGTTTATTTTGAAATTTTACAAATTGGCCATAGTGTTGCCATAGAAAAAAACCAGACAGGAAATGTAAACTTCAAAATTGCAAAATAAATTGACAACAGATTCAAATTGACTCAATAAATTTGTAAAGATTCATGAAGGTGTCTAACATCATCCAAATTTTGGAGTCAAATAAATTTTGTAGATATTTAAAATAAATCCGAATAGTCACATTATACAGATTCTCACAGAAATTTCATTTTAGGTTTTCATAATCTAAAATTCAATTTAACCCTAAAAATTCATCCCATAAACCAAATAAAGTCCTACAAAACATCAAATAAACACATAAACATAAAAATACCAACCTTGACAATCCTTCGAAACTTCTCAATCCTCTTCTCTACGCTCCAATAAACCCAAAGATCAATGAGAACCTCCAGTAACAAGGGAAAATTTAACTAATCTAAACCATTAAACAAATATCTTAAAATAAAACCCTAATAAATCCTTTAAGGCAACTAGTAAAAATAAAAAATAAAACTTACATACCTTAACTCTTATAGCTAGGAATTCTGTTCCCACTCTAAACATATATATAAATAGATCTTGGTTTTCTATCTCTGGTTTAACTCTAAGAATAGTAATAATATAATTTTTATTATTAATCTAAGGTAAAAAAAAAAAACCAAATAAATAACTAATATATAATTTCCTAAATAAATGAAAGCATATAAACAACAAATAAAACACATTATTAAAATATATATTTTTTAAAAGTCGCATGTTACACTAATTAAGCACTTACATGTAATTAATATGATATATTACATCAAATTATATGTAATTTGGGAGTCATATCCACTTAACGGTAGGGGTGCAAGCCCACAATAACAAAAATTATATATATATACAAACACACACACAACAAGGCTCTTATACTGGACATCCTTGTTTTTATTATATACTCACACAAGATATATAACATCTTCCTAATTACCTGTGAATTAATATTTGAATAGTAACTCCGTGTATGAGGATAAAGATACGCATTGAAGACATACGAGAAATAAGAAAGAAGCATGAATGGAGTGTCAAACTCATGGATAAACTCCTAGAATTTGCATCTATCTATGAGTACGTAGACCCTACAGAGGGAGACGAAGACCAGCCATTCGATGTTTCAAAAGAGTATCTAGAACCTGAACAAGGACACCACATGGACGAGGTCACCTCATCCAAAGTTTTGCAAAAATGGGGTAATTAAAATGCACAATATGTGTGTGTGTGTGTGGGTCTAGTTTTTGTTTTGGTAATTTTATATATGTATATAAATATTGCTGATAATCACAGAGAAGAAGGAATTAATCTGGTAATTAAAATGCACGATATGTGTGTGTGTGTGTGTGTGTGTGTGTGTGTTTTATGCTTTGGTAAGTTTATATATATATTAATTGGTGATAATCACAGAGAAGGAGGGGAAAATCAAAGCGGGAAAACTAGAATCAAAGGAATCAGCAATATTAATTGCAGCCAAAAATGGAATAGAAGAAATAGTGACGAGCATCCTTGAAGATTATCCAGTGGCCATTAATGACAGGGACGCACGTAAGAAGAATATATTGATATTGGCAGCAGAGAATAGGGATTTTAATTTATTTAACTTCTTGATCAACAAGAACTTCGTGAATGAAAGTATCGCTTGGCAAATGGATGACGAAGGGAACACGGTTTTGCATGCGACCGCATTCCACAATAAACTTAAGCTCTGGCCAGTTCATGGAGCTGCAGCACAGATGCAGTGGGAAATCAAATGGTTCGAGGTAATTACTTAATTTATTTATTTCTGATTGCATGTAATATATACGGAATTTACATGGTATCCGCATATCCGCAAGGTAAAATGAATATATATATTGATTCTTCATAATAACATTATATTAATTTTTATAATCCATTCCATTTTTTTAGTATGTGAAATCCTCAATGCCTTGTGGCACCTTCTATCCACGAAACTACAAAGGACAGAGCGCAGAGGAGATTTTTACCGAAACGCACGAGGCACTGGTTAAGAAAGGAGCAAATTGGCTGGTCAAAACCTCAGAATCGATCTCTGTGGCGGCGACTGTTGTTGCTGGAGTCGTATTTGCCACCTCGTCTTCCATCCCAGACGGTCTTGATGAGAAAACCGGCAAACCCAAACTGGAAAAACAGGTGGCTTTCCAAGTTTTCTCCATCTCATCGTTGCTGGCGCTCTGTTTTTCGGTCACGGCTTTGACCATGTTCCTGGTCATCCTCACATCAGGCTTCAGAGAAAGAGATTTCCGCAGAGACCTTCCTTTGAAGCTTATATTTGGTCTGACGTCACTTTTCATTTCCATAACCTCCATGTTGGTTTCTTTTACATCTGGCCATTCTTTGATGACGGAAGGTAAATTCAGATATGCCGTCTTTCCCGTTTATGCCGTGGCTTGCCTTCCCATTTCTATTTTCGCCGTCGCCCAGTTTCCCTTGTATCTTGATCTTCTCCGGACTAATTTCAAAAGTCGGTTTGATTTCTTCCCTTTAAACTTATTAAATCACCTCAGCTGGGTATGGAAGTTAATCAGCGTCTACCTGAATCCAAGGAGAACAAAAAAGTCTGAAAACGAAAATTGATGACCATTACCAATGAGGAGGACCTATATAAATATAAATATATATATATATATGCTGATGTGTAATGGATGTGCCTTAGTCAAAACAATTTTCTAAGAGTTTTTTTTTTTTTCATTTATTTATTTTTAAAGCTCTGTTATATGTGTGTGTGTTGTATTTTGAAATACTTTATGGTTCAATTTTATAAATATAAATTATTGTTTTGACGGCCGGTTGATCAATCGTGAGTCAAACGAGAGTTTTCCTATTAACAACATTTGGCAACAAAGTTAGAAGATATAATTGTTTAATAATTTTATTTTCGTCATTAAAAAGGTACAAATTTTTAGTAGTATAAATGTCTCAATATGTGACTTTTATGTAACAGTTTATCCATACGTAAACCTGATAACTAGTCTTATGCAACGTAGCCTTAAAAAACAATTATTCAGTATTGCATTGTTAATTACTTGTCACACCACTTTCACCCATATAAAAGTTTTCAAAACAAATGTGAGTAATGTATTGGCCAATAAATTTGAAATATTTTCTTGCAAGTAACTTTTGCTTGATCAAGTTCAATTATCATTCCTTTCAAAAATTTAAGTTGAATTGAAATTGATGAAAGATGGATTATTATTTCTTTTATTATTTTTCTCTAATACTTTCTTTATATATAGATCCATCTTTTTTGAACTCTAACGCTTCCCCTTATATATGAATCCACTTTTTTGAATTGCTTTTTTTTTTTTTTTTAAACTTCTATTTAGGTACTTATTTATATATATGTATATATATATATATTTTTTTTTTCTATAAAATTGTTGAGCTTTGACCCAAATCCTCTCGAATTGTTGACTTTGTTACCAAATTAATTGATTCCTTCTTCCAAAAATTTAAATTGACGAGAGGTAAGCTATCATTATTCTTCGACCATAATCTAAAATGTTGTTTTATATTTTTAAAATGAAATAATTATTTTAGAATTGAAACAAATTTTTTTTTTTTTTTTTTTTAGAAATATCAGACAGTTTTTATACTCAGTTCAACAAGCTATAAAACGTGTCAGATTCTTTGGCCAGAAGGTACTTGGATCTCAGAACTTGATGAGGTGAACCAAGTAAAGCTATGCTGTAAGTAAAGAGTAAATGAACTTTTACTTCATCAACACCAGTATTAATAGATTTAGCATCTACTTTATCATCAACCATTTTTCTAGTGTGCTTTCTGTAAGTTATTGGATTCAACAGTAGGGGGCATCATACATTGATTTAAAAAAAAAAAAAAAAGATAATTTGCCAAGAGGAATTAAAAGACTTGTGCAGAAACTTTTTTCTTTGGGAAATATTTAAGCTAAAGGAACCCATGGTTACGAAAATGAAATGATTACCAGCATAATATATACATTTATTTCTTTTACCAGTCCACAGGATAAGAGAGAATTAAAACCCCAAAAGAAAAAGGGGATAAAAATGCAGAACATAAATGTAGAGTAACCAAGGGAAAAGAGTGATTTTGTCATCCTCTCTGCAGTTTTCATTTTCTCCAATTTTAGACACACCATTTTACTTTAATTTGGCATTGCTACAGAAGAACTGTCGTCCTATCTCTTTCTATAATAATTGAGAATATTTCTTTCAATCAATGTAAAGAAGGAAAAGAAAAAAAAGTGTAAATTCCAGTATGAAGCATGCGGCATGGGAATATTGGGATATGAGTAACTTCATATCCAAGTCTTAGAAAAAACCACTCTCCTTTCATGATGGAACTACATATCAAATATTTAATAACAATTTTCTAATATTTAATTAGGTAAATGAAAGTAATTAATATTATTTTTATCCATAATTAAATATTTTAACGTGCTTAGATATCAGAGCCAGCACCAGGCAATTAATCCCAATTCCCACACCATCCACAAAACGATAAAAGTGTCAGCGGCTTTTTGTATCCCAGAAAGGGAAGTTATTTGACAGGCAAAGAATCAATAATGCAACTTTACAAAGAGATTCTGAAAGACGTTGCCATGGATATCACAATTTTACCTGTTTCCATCTTTTGCTTATCTTCTGCGGAAAATAACACTACTTTGTCACTAGAATGAACAGATGGTTATGAATATAAATAGGAACAATTGTTAAACACAAATATAAGTATATGATATAATATAATATATATATATATATATAGATATATTATATATGAAAAAACAAAGTAAGACTCACGAGATGAGGATCACAAGGTCAGGTGACACAGCACTGTACGTAGCAGTCTCAGATTGACAAGAAGATATTGTGGAACAACTTGTTGAGATCATTTCCAGAGGACCAGATGCAGAACAAGTACTTCTAACCAAGAATGAGAAAGGGAATACTCCCCTTAATTTTGCAGCATCAATGGGGAACATGAAGATGTGCGGTTGCATAGCAAGCGTTAATCCTTCCTTGATAGGTGCTATCAACAATGACTGAGAGACTCCTTTTTTCTTGATGGATCTTCGCGGTAAGAAGGAAGCTTTCCTTAACTTAGCTGCTTTTCATTTGCAGTGATATTTTCAACAGGGGATCCAAAAGAACAGAACAAAAGGGATACAGAGGAATGCAATGCCACTCTGTTTAGTCTTTAGTCTTGTATTTAATCCCAAAAGAAAGGTCAGCAATGCAATGCCACTCTGTTTAGCCTTTAGTTATTATGAATGCAAGTTCTGTAACCAGACTATCCCATTTTTGTGATGAATAACCAGACTATCCCATGATCTATAAAAGTTTAGTTACTTTTCGATAATGAAAAAGAAAATCTTTCTTCTGCAAGGAATGGTTAACAATGTATCGATTTCAATATGTCATATTCCTTAGCAATTTTTATCTTGAATACAATATTATAGCCAGTTCTTTTATTTGTTGAACATAGTCCTGTGCTTTTCTGTCGCTTCCGTGGTGATGTTCCTCTGTATTCGCAGGCCTCGATACCAACAAAAGGATTTCGAGATTCGAGAAAGACCTTTCCAGTAAGCTTTTCGTAACTACATTTTGATTTCACATTTGAATTAAAACCACTCTTAGTTTTCTTTTGTTTTTTTTTTTTCACATTAAATACAAGACAATAATATATAGGTTCTATCAAAAGAAATAATAATAATTTAAAAAAATAATATTAATGAAGACTATAAATGAATTTACAGGATACTATTAATCCCATTCTTATTAAAAATTAATATTAAAAACACAATCTAATCTATCAATATATCTATAAATATATATATATATTTATATTATTATTTATTTTTTTATATTAAATGTTAAAGTAGCCTGACAGATAATGAGAATATTAAATTAAGAAATAATATAAATACAAAAGGAGAGGTGTTGGTGGGGGAGCGCAAAGGTCAGATGATGCATGGTAATTGTCGACAAAATGATAGACAAGGTGGGCCCATATAATCGAGATAGCGGAAAGCGGAAGAAAGGGTTTCCACCTCCACCATGGGGAAACAGAGGTGGGGTCCACCTCCACCTTCAGGGTAACCGGGGCCCTTGCCAATTTGCCTGTAGCCCATGGGCCTCCGTTTAACACGTGGCACTAGAGGGCAAACAAACCGCTTCGATTTATGGTTTGCTTTTTTATCTTCCGTACCACGAACTGTTCGGCCACCGGACCCAATCCATTCCCCATTTACCGTGGAGCCCATCCATAATTGCCTTCTGAAGCGACACGTGTGCTCCATTATGCACTGGGGCCTATAAAAGGTAGAATCCTAATGATTTGAGGATCCAACGGTGCAAATTTTAATTGCCTTCTGCTTGCACTTTCCAATGGAAATAATATTATATTTTAAAATACCGTCTGACATCCTCTATTGATCACGTAGACTAATGTACTTCCTGTATCCCTTAAATAAAATAACAGCTGAATGGATAAATTTTAAAAAAGGAAAAATTTTTAATTTAGTGGCCATTGCATTATTTTATTTTCCTGGAGAAACATGTTATAGTTTGTAATCTTTTATATTACAACTTTTTTTTTTTTTCATTCACGAAAAGAAAAACTTTGTTTTATTGTTTATTAGTTCTTCTGACATACAGTTACTGTGTTTTTGCTGCTTTTTTTTTTCCTTAGAACTGATCGTTTTATGCTCATGATTTTAAAACATATTAATTTTGCATAATATTATTATTACAAACCAGTGGAAATATTTACCAACATCTTTGAAAAATCCTAAACTTGTTCTCGATTAGAAGTGCGTACGATATGATTGTAGCTTTATAATCTTTTTCATATAGTAATGTAAGAAAACATTTTTAATTAGGAAGGCTATGGCTCTCAACGATAAATAATAAGGGGAAAAAAAATTAATACTAATCTATTTTTTAAAAATAAAAATGAAAATTAATACTAATACTAATCTATCAGCAAACATCAGAAGCAATCCGTCCCGAGGACAAAATGGTTAATTGTAGGAGCTAAGGGGGACAAAACAGTCAGTGAAGGGCAAGCAATTACGTGGCGTCCTGGGGTTGCAGCCCCCCTGGGATTAAAAGGAGTCCGAATTGGGACGCCGCGGCAGAACCTCCTCAAACCCAGGCGCTCTCTCTCTCTCTCTTTTTTTTCTCACTCCAGCTACTGAATCCCCAACAAAGTAGAAACAAACTTCCCAAAATACCACTGCAGAAATCGGCGGCGAAGACTTAGACTTCACTCATCTGCAACTTACAGTAACCGGAGCTCCCCTGGTACTTCCACGGCCAAAATCCCCACACTATGCAACCGGAAGAAACGGTTTCCCGGTCACCACTTTACAAACCCCTCCACCTACTCACCGAAGATGACATTTCTCAGCTTACCCGTGAAGATTGCCGCCGTTTTCTCAAAGAAAAAGGTCTTCCCTTTCTCACTCACTCTCTTTCTTTCTCTCTCTGTCTTTTTTTTTTTTTAACATTTAAATATTATAATTATAATATTAATAATGTATGAACACCTGAATATCAATTTGTATGTATGTACGAGGAATGGCGGCGCGTGAGTTAGTTTGCTTAATGATTTGGTGACCGTACAGGCATGAGAAGGCCATCGTGGAACAAATCGCAGGCGATCCAGCAGGTTATCTCGCTTAAAGCTCTCCTCGAAACGACGTCGGAGTCCGACGACACCGAGACACCCAACACACTCTACATTCTCGGCCCTCAAAGCCCAACTCGCGTGCGGTTCTCTCTCAGCCTTGTCTTATCGTTTAGACTCTTATCCCCCTCTCTATTAACATCCCATTTTAATTATTGCCTGCTTATTATTAAATAGAAAGATTAATTCTACACGCCCCAAATTTATAAATAAAAATTTTTGTTCCATTAATTAATTATCATCTGGTTGATTTTTATCTCCCATAACAATAAAGCATTATTAATTTACATTCAATAATATCATATCAAATATCATAGCATTTGGATTATAATTTTACTGAATTTTTTTGGTACGGGTAGCATTACTAGATTACTGAAATAAAATATGCCCCATGAATACTTTTTTTTTTTCTTCTCTCTCTTTGATATTTTAATATTTTATATATATATTTTTGATAAATTTCGCGCTCTATTTTATTTTATTAAAAATCAAACAAAATTTTCTGTAGGGCCCAGACTTTCGTCTAACTGTTTCGGCTGACGATCCGGCCAACAATCCTTCCAAGCCCGATGTTCCTGATGATACTTCGGCCCAACTTATTGCCGCTGAAAACGACTCCGTTTCTCCTCTGTAATCCTCCACAAACACTTGTTTATCATTTGCAATTATTATTAGTCCCTTGTCTCTTGTTATCACTTTATATGTATATATATATATATATATATATAATATTTTGGGTAAATCTGATTTTAATTAAACACTGTGTAAAGTATATAAGATGGAGGTGTTTAATTCGTTATCTTGTGGAAGATATTTTAAGATTTTTGTTTTTTTTTCCTCGCGTAAACTCTATTTTTATTTTTATTTTTTTATTTTTTATTTTTTTTTTTGCGTGTGTCACTGGAGTTTTGCTTTTCACTGTTTTCAAAAAGCAAAATAGAAACAAAAAAAGTAGGTGCTGGTCACTGTTGAAGCTGCTTATCACGAAACAAAGCCTATTTGCGCACCCACTTGTAAATGGAGTGATTTGTTGTCACGTATACTCTGATTCACTCTTTCTTATTTATTTAATTATTTTTAAATAAACAGATAAATAAAAGATAATGATAATAATTTGTGCAACTGTATTTGGCCATTTTGATCAACAAAGAGGAATAACCTTCTTCTACTCGACAAGGTTGCTACTTGCTACTATAATTTGGAAATCCGGGTAGACTGGAAAATTTCAGCATTATCATGCATTGTTTATTTTTAAATTCCATTTATAGTAGTTCATCAATTTGTCCCAGAAACGCCGATGCAACCAATGAGCCAGTAGGACAAATGACAATTTTCTACCGTGGGAAAGTTAATGTCTATGATGACGTGCCAGATGATAAGGTAATAAACCATAATATTTACTATAATGTAAATGAGCATCATGGTTCACTGACCCTTCTACTAATTATCGAATATTCTCGTTTCAGGCACAAACGATAGTGCAATTTGCTGCAAGCCCATTCTTTTTGCCTCATGAAGCTTCGTCAGATGTAGTCACTACGTTATGGCCCTTTAGTCCCCTTCCATGCCATTTACATGCTGCAGCTGCCAATGCAGGGCCAAATTCTCCTGCTGCCATCTTCCCAAGACTGCAAACAGGTAGAATTTGATGGTGATTAAAGGACGTGCATCTTTTTTATCTATGCATAGAGATTTGTACACTTATGGTGTTGAAACCAATCCCAAAGATTTAAGTCAGTTCTCTTAGAAGTTAGATGCCATTCTTCTAGGAGGCACTGTGGACTGTTGTATGCCTTCATGGTGGAAAGGTTGAGCTACTTAAGCAATTCCTAGTTAGCTTTTTCCATGGTATGGACCTTGGGTGCCCAATAGACGGTGTTAAAACCGTTAAATTGCTGGTGATGTAGAAGCTGTGGTTAAATTAACTTTATAGCATAACTGATACGTGAATTCTTCGGTAACAAGTGTTCTTGTTTTACTATACAGTAAAAGTTGCAGAAAGAGATCAGTTCCTTAGAGAAGAGAGCAGCAAATCTCATGAAGATAATTTTGGTAAATGCTTAGTCTTTGAGATATAACTTTAGCTTGTAGCCAAAACTTGAAATCATCTCACTTGCATATATAACCATTGGTTAATCTTTTTTCTTTATTTAAATGGTCGATACAAAATGAGGTATATGACCTGTCTTTTGGCCATGTTCTTTAGCTGCCATTATAGGAATACTACTTGATGATCTTCTTACTGAACATTTGATTCAACATCGAATATACAACTATATTCTTAATCTCTTGTTCCTTTGTCTACTTTTCCAGTCGCATACACATCAATGTGGTTTGATATTGATTACATGATGTTTTTCCCAATTCCGTTGAACTCAGCTGCATTTGTCCTCTTCCCTCAAATTTCAAAATATGGAGGTGTATGAGTTTAGATTTTTGGAATTAGTGATTGTTGTGTTGGTTTACCAAAGTCATGAAAAACTAAGATATTTTACTGGTAAGATATTTTGTTAGAGCACTGGTTTATATTTTACCTATATTTTTTTATCAAAAAAAGTTTCACCTATACTTGAGTTTCTCGTAGATACACCAGTGGACTCCTTACATAATGCCCAGTGAATAACTTAGTCAGAAGTGCAAGAGCTTAAAACCAAAATTTGATGTTTGTCAATTGTTGGTGGTAAAACTGACTGTGCTTTCCTGTAATGGTTTTTTCAGTATGATTGAGAAAAATTGTTTATTTTGGCGTTGATTAGTGTAAGGTCACACAAATAACTAGGTTCATTAACTTTAGAACTATTTCCCCAAGAATTCTGCGGTTGTTTATTGTGCTTGTAACACCAAAGAAATTTGTATCATGCCATCAATATTTTCCTACCGGGCTAGGTCCTTTTATTTTCTGTTACCGATATATTTTATATATATATATCTATATATAATGGCATTGATCTTAGAGTAGATAAGACAATTCTTTTATCTACGGTAGCTGAGACGTTAGAGAAATGCTATTTAATGCTTTGGTAAATAATTAATGCATGTCCCCTGACACGAATAAAGGCATTAAACATTCGATCTATGAAACTCTAAAAGGTCTTGAGATTGTTATGCCCTTAGAAAAGTCTCACTACTTGATTCTGTCTTCTTGTTTATTTTTTTTTTTTTTCTTTTAATTTCATGTTTAGCCGGACTGACAAGTAGACAAGCATCGGTGCAAAGATATCTTGAGAAGCGAAAAGACAGGTATCTTAAAATGGTTAAAAATGCACACTTAGTGACAGTCAAATATATCTTTGTCAAGTTGCTCCTCCTTCTTTGTTCCTCACACTCCTGTTAGGTGAAGGTTTAAGCACAAGAGAAAGGCAGCAGTCCCTCCTTCTGCAGGCTTGGACATCTACTTAAACCATCGAGTAGGAGATCAGTTCTTAAACCAGCAATTGAACCTGTGTGAGGCATATTCTCCTTCCCATCCAAGACCACCTCAGACACCTAGCAGGAGCTGCTCTGTTGAAAACATGATAAAAAATGCCAGCCTCTCTATAGAACTTAACGACAAAGGTGATTATTCCTGTACTCATTCATGCACTTTTCTTCTTAAATTGAACTAACCGATGCTTTGTTTTGGCCATTCAATGTTTGATGTTTGGTGGCTGATATCGTATTTTGCCACGTAATCATTAGAAAACTTACTATGGATTTTTTCCCATTAGACCCTGTACCAACCATGGGACTGGTTTCCGCCAATCACAATCTGTCCTAATAGTAACCGCTCTGCTGAAATTTTAAATGACATTGGATGCTCTACGGTTGTTGATTTTGCAGATAATCAAGAATGTTAAAATGGAGATCAATGATAGCATGTTGGTGGGCATTAGTGGATAAAAATTGCACGGCCCCCATGTTTGTGTTCTAAGGCACTGTTTTTCATGGAAAAGTACTTTCCTTGATGAGGCTGGGGACCAGCTAAAAGGGCCAGGCCTTTAAGGCCTTTTGCCTGAGGCCCGATGAATGAAGCCCATTCATATTAAAAGTATAGTAGATCTAGTGTTTATTTTTCTTAAAAAATTGCTATCTGTTGGATGAATCAAGTTAATTTCTTGTTGAAAGCATAAAATCTTGTTAAATCGTGAATCTTAGCGTGTATCTTTTTTTTAAAAAAAAATTACGCATGGTGTATTATAATATATCACAAGATATATAAGTATTTTTTAAAATAAATATATAAGTTAGTTATTTATATTCATAGTTAGAATATAAATAAGAATAGCAATATTTTAATGCTTTCCTTTAAAATTTTAAAATAAGTAATAAGATGCATTTATATGGTCTGTCATCTAATGCTATAATCCCTTTTGTTAATATACTTAAGACATCTTTCCATAAAAGGCAATTCAATTAAAGATAGCAATAAAAAATTATAATAATATAAAACTGGTTGTTGTGTCGCAGAGAAAAAAGAGAAGGGAGTGATATTTTGAGAAGTGAATGGTGAGAATTTGGTCAAATAGGTATCAATGATAAAATTGCCAAAAAAAAAAAAAAAATTGTTTTAATGATAAAAATGTTATGAAGTAGATCTTGGCGTCCTGATCTTGTTCTCCATGATGACTATGTTGGCAAACGAATCCAAATCCACCACCAATGCACTCTCTCTCTCTCTCTAGGATTTGTATGCTTTCCCAATTATTTTAGTGACTCGGAAGAATAATTTCTCAATCATGTCCCACCCCAAGGACCCATTTCATTCACGCCCCTAATCAAAATCCTTTTCTTTCTAATCCTATTTTGTCTCTTCTGGTTTGAGTGAGCCTCTTTTGCTTGTTTTTATTATTTTTTTTATCATCCTTATTTTATGTCTGTTTTTTAATCCCAATATGGTTTGTCAATACAACCGATGATATAAAATCATTTTATAAAAAAAATCATATATGTCACGTATTAAGCTCACACAATCTGAACCTCTTAGTTTTTGTTGCAAGCTCTTCATCTTTTGGATGCTCAGAGGGATATATTGGGCCTTCTTAAGTTCCACATTCACTGGGCCAACTTAATCTTGTGTAGTAAAATATGGGCTTTTTTGCTTTGACATTTCCCCTTTTTTTTTTCTTCTTCTTTTTTTTTTTTTTTTAGAGTTTTATCATATGGCATCTTTTAGAAAGAAAAAAAAGAAAATTGTTTTCCATCAAGGGTCGTAAAATTGTACCATCAATGTGCACAATCTCCACGTATTTAGTTGACAGACACTCTACACTATAATAAGGTAAATATTTATGTCAAAATTAGTTAAATTTTTAAAGCTTTTAATTGCATACCCATGTATACAATGTTTAAAAAAAGGAAATTGAAATAGAAATTGATGGTGGGGAGAGCAGGGAAGGTGGAATAGGCAAAGGGTAGGCTTCTTTTATAGTTTGAGGTCCTACTCCTACCCCTTTATAATTCATTAAGACTTCACTGTCCCACAAAAGTCAACAAAGTGAAGGAGTTTGGCAGTTTGGCTGCTGGCTTCTTAAAACTTGCGCCAACGAATGTTCATATTTTTGTCATTTCAACTTATAATTTCCCTACAGTTTAAAGGCCAAAACATCGCCACTTGGCTGGTTTTGATTGTATGAAAGAAGTGCATGTGCTGTTGATAGTATTTCAAAGGCTGAGATTTTTATTTTTTTATTTTTAATTTCTCTTTTTTAAATACTGTTTACTCATACAATTATGACCAGATATTCATATATTCCAGAGTTTTACATATGGCTCACTTTTAGAAGTGGGGTCCTCAAATTTAACGGATCTGATCAGATCAGCAACACCTTCGTAATATACCTGAACTTTACATACCTATTTTAAGGCTTCCAATTATTCAATGCCCCGCATAAAGATAAAGATGAAGTAGAAGAAGGTAAAAATAAAAAATAAAAAATGAAAAAGAACCATATATATATGGGCACCACTCTTTCATCCTCATAGTGGGCCGTATTTGATATTGTAAAATACTGTGCATCTGGTGTGAGTGCGATACACACAAGAACCTCCCATTTCCATTCTTTAATTTCCACTTACCATAATTTAATCCGCTTATAAAGTTCAAAGGACCCCAGTTTGGAATGACAATTATTGTTTGAAACCAATCAAGTCCGTTTGAAACGACGTCGTTAGGCTTTTCCATATGGTCCTACGATGTCTTTCCCTGCTTAGATTTCAAAAATGTCGACCACTTCCTTTTATTTTTATGCCATTTTTTAGTAATTTTTTTTTTTCTTTTTCTTTTCAGTGCGTTTTTATTTTAAAGTCCCAATAAACAGAGGATGTTATCTTTCTGGTCTCCAACGGAAGGAAAGTGAGAGAAAAAAGACTAAAAGAAAAATAAATAAAAAATAAATAAAAAAAACCTTTCCCTTTTACCAAACAAAAGAAAGAAAACGAAAACAAAGTTAAAGTGAGAATTTTTATTTGGATTCCTCCATTTTGATCCTTATGCCTCTGAAGCTCTCTGCTGTCAGCTTGTAATCTGTGATTTGGGTCTTGCAGATTTAAGCCAGAAGTGAAGTGGGTCTCTCCCTTTTTCCTCTCTATCTCTCTTGTTTGGTTATGGTATTTTGGCATTTTATGAGGAGATTGGGTGGGCTATAATGTGGGTTTGGTCAAGTTTCTGGTAGAGATCTTACGTAACCGTTGGTGGGTGTTTGGTCTTTTCTGGTTTTAGTGCTTTATTTATTGAAGATACTATTGATATTTTGTTGTAAAGCTAAAAAGCATGATTACGGGTTCTAGTTGTTCATTTCTTTGAACTGAAATGAATATACATGTATGACAGTTTAAAAAAAAAATTTTTTTTTTCTTTTTTTATAAAATTACTTTTATTGTAAATTTAGGTGTGTATGAACTTATTGAAAGAAGCCCATATAGGTGATGTGAGTATTCATATATTGGTTTGTAATTTTCAAACCTCTTTCGGGGGAAATTGTGTTCCTGACTGGAAATCTGTCATCTTATAGCAGTGATTTGGTATCAGAGGGGACTATTTTGTTTTTTGGGTATTTGATTTTACTTTTCCTTTTTCCCAATTTTTTGTTTGTGTTTTGAATTTTTGAGAGAAAAACCCATCAGGCTGCTGTGGAGATCTGGGAGTTGTTTCATCTCTTATGCCCCATGAGGACTTTCTTTCCCTCCGAGTCCTGTAAAGAAACACAGCTTAGTGCTCTCAATCCACAGTCTTGGCTACAGGTTGAAAGAGGAAAGCTTTCTAAAATTGCATCTCACTCCTCTTCTTCTTCTTCCTCATCCATGTAAGTTGTTCGTCTGTGCTTTTGTAATTTCAATATATATATATATATATATATGTGTGTGTGTGTGTGCGTGTTTATTTCCAATTCAAATTTATACTGAAAATTGCCTTTTTGTTTTTGGGTGGGGATGGTCAAATTATTGTAGAGAATCTCTCATCAAGGTCCCTGAGCCACCAATACTACCATTCTTTAAACCTGTTGATTATGTAGAAGTTTTAGCTCAAATCCATGAAGAACTTGAGTCGTGTCCTCCACAAGACCGGTCAAAGCTCTATTTGTTACAATTCCAGGTCTTTAGGGGCCTTGGAGAAGGAAAACTGATGCGGAGAAGCCTACGTTCTGCTTGGCAGAAGGCTAGCACCGTACATGAGAAGCTCGTTTTTGGAGCATGGTTGAAGTATGAGAAGCAAGGAGAAGAGCTTATAGCTGACTTGCTTGCCAATTGTGGCAAATGTGCGCAAGAGTTTGGGCCAGTAGACATTTCGGGTCAGCTTCCACTTCAATTGAGTGTCAGTTCCTATGAGACTGTTTCGATGAATGGGAACCAAATCTTAAAAAATGTTATTTTTAGAATTGGAGATGATAAAATAGTATGTGATAGGCAGAAAATATCAAGCCTTGCAGCTCCATTCCATGCCATGCTTAATGGGTGTTTCTCTGAATCACTTTGTGAGGACATAGATTTGTCTGAAAACAATATCTCTGCATCAGGTATGAGGGCAATCGATGAGTTCAGCAAGACTGGTAGTTTGAGTGAAGTCTCTCCAAATCTTTTGCTGGAAATATTAGTTTTCGCAAACAAGTTTTGTTGTGAAAGGCTCAGAGATGCTTGTGATAGGAAACTCGCGTCTTTAGTTTCTTCTAGAGATGATGCCGTGGAACTCATGGAATATGCTCTTGAAGAGAACTGTCGTGTCCTTGCTGCATCATGTTTACAAGCTTTTTTAAATGACCTTCCTGATTGTTTAAATGACAATCGAGTGGTGGAAATATTCAGGCATGCTGACAGACAGCAAAGATTGATCATGGTTGGGCCGGCTTCATATTCACTCTATTGTTTATTAAGTGAAGTTGCCATGAACCTTGATCCTCAATCTGATACAACAGCTTGTTTCCTGGAACAGTTAGTAGAATTTGCTGAAAATGACCAGCAGAGACAATTGGCTTTTCATCAATTGGGATGTGTAAGGCTCTTGAGAAGAGAATATGAAGAAGCAGAACGACTTTTTGAAGCATCTTTAAATGCAGGCCATATTTACTCTGTTGTAGGTTTAGCTAGACTGGGCTACATTAAAGGTCATAAGCTTTGGTCATATGAGAAGCTCAGCTCTGTAATTTCCACTATCTCCCCACTTGGATGGATGTATCAAGAGAGGTCATTATACCATGAAGGCGATCAGAGGTGGGAAGACCTTGAGAAAGCGACTGAGTTAGATCCAACTCTTACTTACCCTTACATGTATCGTGCAGCTTCCTTAATGCTGAAAGAGAATGTTCAAGCTGCGCTTGCAGAAATTAACCGGGTTCTTGGGTTTAAACTTGCATTAGAATGCTTGGAACTTCGGTTTTGTTTTTATCTTGCTCTTGAGGATTATCAATCAGCCATTTGTGATGTTCAAGCTATCCTTACTCTCTCCCCAGACTATAGGATGTTTGAGGGACGGGTAGCAGCATCCCAATTTCGTACTCTAGTTCGTGAGCATGTTGAGAATTGGACAACTGCAGATTGTTGGCTGCAATTATATGATCGATGGTCTTCTGTGGATGACATTGGTTCTCTCTCTGTTATTTATCAAATGCTTGAATCGGATGCAGCAAAAGGTGTTCTATACTTTAGACAGTCATTGCTTCTCCTCAGGTGTGTCATTGAGTTTAAAAGTTGTAGTGGGTATTATCGACTAGTTCTCTATATATTAGAAATACCTTAATGTGCATCCAGTATCTTGGTTTGTAATTTGGTGACTAGCAATATATTGATGTGTAAGCTAGAAATATTTTTGAGTAGGCCAAATCTATGCCCCTGCCAGATGAGTGATTTGAAACATTAGTGGATTGCAGTAGACCCCACTTTAAAACAGGATAATAATCAATATCGGCAACATATGTAGAACTATAGTTTTCCTGACTAGACCTATTTATTATTTCTTTTGTCCTGCCTTTGGCACCATATTTATCTTCCATATATCTAATACTTCTTGTGGTGTTACAGTTCTTCTATTTCAAGGTTAGTAGAAATCTCATGTATTTAGTTTATCAGGTTAAACTGTCCAGAAGCAGCCATGAGGAGTTTGCAATTAGCTCGCCAACATGCATCTAGTGAACATGAACGGCTGGTCTATGAGGGTTGGATCTTATACGATACAGGTCATTGTGAGGAGGGGCTCCAAAAAGCTGAGGATTCTATTAAGATCAAGAGATCCTTTGAGGCTTTCTTTCTCAAAGCATATGCACTTGCTGACTCTAGCCAAGACCCATCTTGTTCTTCAACTGTTGTTTCTCTTCTTGAAGATGCCCTGAAGTGCCCCTCAGACAGGCTGCGGAAAGGTCAGGTATGGTTCTCTGCCATCCTCTCCAAGTACCTAACAAAAACCTCCAGAATTTATGAAACTGGCATGCAACAAAGTGTTCTATGCACAATATATTAGAATTTAATATCATTTCCAACCCATATGTTTTTTTCAATCCATTTAGTACTTGTAGTTAATGTTAATCTTGGTAGACTAACATAATGAGTTGTTCTTGTTGGAGAACATTAGAGGACAGAACTAAATAAATGCATGGCAGAACCCGAGTTTGGGTTTTGGAATTTTTTGGTTGCTGATGCACTGGTAACAAAGGATTAAAAGTAAAGTTATGTCTGGAAAGAAGTAAGCAGTTTTGCTTTGGTAGATTCTGACCTTTTTAAATCCCATAATTGGCCAGGCACTGAACAATCTTGGAAGTGTTTATGTTGACTGCCAGAGGCTAGACCTGGCAGCTGATTGCTACATAAATGCTCTTAAAATCCGGCATACCCGAGCCCACCAGGGCCTCGCACGGGTTCATTTTCTGAGAAACGATAAGACTGCAGCATATGATGAAATGACGAAACTAATAGAGAAGGCCAGGAATAATGCTTCTGCCTACGAGAAAAGGTCTGAATATTGTGACCGTGAACTCACAAAGGCAGATCTGGAAATGGTCACTCGATTAGATCCACTTCGTGTTTATCCCTACAGATATAGAGCAGCAGGTTAGACTTTGTTTTCTTCTTCTAACTCCTTCTCTCTGAATATAATGCTGCTTGATGTTTGGGGAATTAAAAGATTCCAAAACATTTTATTAATGACGAACAATGTTGTTGTAGGTATACCTGGCAATTCGGGTTGGTGGGTCGTGTTCGTGTCAACCCGTTTAATAATCGGGTCAAAAATGCCTAACCCGAACACGACCCATTTATTAATCGTGTCAGGTACCTAAAACACTAACCCGACCTGTTTATAAACAGGTCAACACGACACGACCCGTTTAACACGATTATTTTAACGGGTCGTGTTGACCTATTAACCCGTTAACCTGAAATTGACCTATTAACCCGAAAACTAACCTATTAACCCGTTAACCCGAAAATTAACCTATTAACCCAAAATTTTTTTTATTTTTTTTTATTTTTATGTTTTTGTTTTATTAAAGATGTATTTTTTGTTTTTAAAAAATTAATAATAGAAAATTATTTTTATAAAATTTTTAATTTATAATATTTTTTAGTTATTAAATATTATATTAGTGATAAAATATTAATTTAAAATTAAATTTAAATGGGTTGTAATAGGTATATAATCGTGTTAAACAGGTCAATCCGAAAATGATACGATTAATAAATGGGTCGTAACGGGTCAATTTCGAGTTAAACAGGTCAACCCGAAAATGACACGATTAATAATCGTGTTAAACGGGTTGACCCGATTATGACCCGAACCTATTTATAATAAATCCAAACCCATTTATTCCGTGTTGTTTTCGAGTCGTGTCGCCGTGTCATGATCCAAATTGCCAGGTCTAGTTGTAGGTGCCTACTGTGTTAAGTAGCAATAGTGACTTAATCACTATACCAACCATAATTGATGGCGATCTTTGCTGCTAGAGTGTCCATCTTTTACTAAACTCATATTTAGGATGTGTATCTGGATGTGACCTTTATGACCCACCTTTTGTTGCTCCTCGTCTTAGCATTGTGAGCTTTTTCCTGAGTTTTTTGTGTGAAAGGGCAGAACCAGCTATGTTTCACTGTTGTGTTAGTGGCAAGATCTTATAGGGAAGAAAGAACTTCTAATCATTATAGATTTCAGATTAGAGAGCAGTAATTCCCATAAGCATCATGATGTTTATTTTTCCTTTTTAACTGTATTCTTTTTGTAAAATTATTACAACTCTTCCTGGTTAGATCCGTACATTTTAACTCGTTTAAGCTGGTATTAAAGTTGAATTTTGGTTGTTTTTGAACAGTGTTAATGGACAGCCGCAAGGAAAAAGAAGCAATTGGAGAACTATCAAGGGCTATTGCATTCAAAGCCGATCTCCATCTTCTCCACTTGCGTGCCGCATTTCATGAGCACATTGGAGATGTGTTAGGTGCTTTGCGAGATTGTCGAGCTGCTCTCTCTGTTGACCCTAATCATCAAGAAATGCTGGAGCTTCACAGCCGTGTAAACAGCCATGAGCCATGATTGTAGCCAAAAACAGACAGAAAAAAATTATAAAAAAAAAAAAAAAGAAAAAAAAAATCAAAATGGTGGCAAAAGATTTGCATCACCAACCTGTATACTAACGAGCTTGTGCATGCCCACGTCATTTCTCTCTCTCTCTCTCTCTCTCTCTCTCTCTCTTTTCATTTTTTCCTTTTTTCCTTTTTTTTTTTTTTTTTCCATCTTCTGGGGTCCAAGGTTTTTTGTAATTTATGCTCCCAAGATTTTTGGTAATATAATTTATCATTATCCATCTGTGTTTTCTTATTGGTATAGATTTTATATTAAGCCGATGAATGATAATCTTCGAACTTGTATCAGACTGGGCAAATTTTTTATTTTTATTTTTCCACTGTCGTTAGTTAAAAAGAAAAAGGATTGTTATATTTTAAGGGCTACATAATATTTTCAAGGTCTTAGAAAGAGAGCATCTTACCGGATCAATCCCTACGCTAAGAAACTGAAAGAGGAGCTAAGCTACATTCAGATTGTAATTTAACTCAGCCAGGATGGCTTCCATATATGTAATATAATATCAATCGGTCCTTATCATTAAGTGAGATTAGTCCAATGGTATATGTGGGTTCTGAGTTGGATTCATTATCTTTAATTTATATAATTTATTGTAATTCTGATTAAAAAAAAAAAAAAAGAACAGTAAACATTGAAAATTATTGTAAATTATTTACTAGCATTTTCAATATTGGGTTCAGTCGTTATTTTCTTTCTATATACTAGTAAATATTCCAAATTGAAAATATTGCCGTCTCATCCTTTACAACTTGTCGTTGGTTGGTCTGGCGGAACAAGTCCAATAAAAAAGTGTCAGAAGCAAGTAAATTTTTTCATTATTTTCGTACGTGTGAACGTAAATACAGTGGATGTCAGACTTTGGCACTTCGTGTTCTTCAATATACTTCTTAAATAAATTAAACAGAGAAAAAATTGGATGACGGTCATGCTCAACCAAATTAGACCCAAAAAAAAAAAAAAAAAAAAATCGAAAATACTTTTCACTTAGATTTATGGTGCTTTCTGAAGAAGACATCCCGGTTTGGTACATTTTAATTTTGAATTGTTACCCACACCCTTATCTTCTAAAGCATATCTGAATTTCTTAATCAATTATTGTCACCCTCTGAATTATTATGCTAGAGAAAACCGAGAAAAAGAATATTGAATTCGATGTCAAAAGTTTTTTTTTGCTAATTTGATGGTATTAAAAGCGACAACCGATGAAGCTTTACGTGTTTACAAATATTTCTCTGCCTTTCTCACTTTCCTTGAGATAATATTCATGCACCTACCTTTCTTTCTTTCTTTCTCTCTCTTTTTGGTCAACGCCTTCCATAAAACTTACAAATTTGGCTTATATGATTAGTTGAGATAGTTTTAACATTATTTCCAATCAAAATTTTGTCTCCTACCAAATTTAGTTACGAGTACAAATCAAAAAGTGGGTTAATCACCTGCTAAACTAACTGTCACCACCATAACTAACTGTGTGTACTGTACAGTGTACACAGAGAGCGTAAATTGAGCCAGCTGACAAAAATTTCACAAATTAATATACAAACTACAATTGCCGAACTATTTTATACACCAACTACTCATCCGCCCACAAGTAATGTTACAATTTAGTTCTTCAAAACAAAAAAGCAATGTTACAATTTCAAATAATGTTGATCTTCTATCAAAACCACTTCCATGCAGACTGGCTTCAGACAATTTCTGCCGCAAGATACACCAGGAACATGTAAAATACCACATCCCCTACAGTCTTACCTGTAATTAGTATTTTGGTTCTTAAAATTTGTGTCAGAAAAACTTCTCAATTCTAAACTATTTGAATTCCTTCTGTTAGTGCTAAATTGACATGGAACCTGCATTTAGATTTTTGGAAAAGAAACAAGAAAACTATCTAGATGATAATTTCTATTGTATACTTGGTTACAATTTCGTAAAACATAAGAATTTTAACTTTCTAAGGATACAGAACAGTGTAAATTACTATAGACAAAGGAACTGGCTGAACAATTCATCCTTTTGGAGAAGGCTGGAAATAAGGATGCTGCAAAGCTTCATCCACACTCAATCTCTCCTCCTATAGTTCAAAAGAATTAAGTTTAAGTTCCAAATTTATGAAAATATATATACATACATATACATACATATATATATATATATATGGAGGCTTATTTAAAATGAAACTTTTATAGGATGCACCCAGTCAAAATTACGATGAGATTTCTAGATAGAAAAATAATCATATGGCATTTGAATATAAAATTTTAGAGCTGCATAATGTGTATATTTACAGGGTCCCAATGTAAAAGATGGCGCACCAACCGCAAAAGCCAAACATTTGGAAACCTGCAGATATTACCAAGACAAGTTTAAAATTGGGGAAATACAACACATATTATATATAGAAACAAAAATTTAACTGCACTCAAACTAACCCAAGTTTAAGGGGATCTCTGCTCTTAATTTGGATGGAAAAGAACTCTTCTGAGCATTTCCAGGAAGCAGGTGATACTCCAACCTGATCTCATAAGATGAACATTGTTATACGAATATGAAACCAGAATCTGATAAGGCTAACACACCTTGGTTTCATGAGTTTTATACGCTTATGTTCTTATTAGCAATAAAATCCATGGCTGCATGCCTACATCTATCACTTGACTGGCATTTATATTGAGACACACAGAAAATAAATGAATGTGATTATATATAATTGAAATGCACAATCCCAGAAATCATTGCAATTACAGATAATAACTTACTTGGCCCATGGTGCGGTGATGTCTTGAGTAAACCCCAGGGACTAAGATACACAACTCCATAAATGACCTAAGTCTAGCACCACAAAATAAATAAATAAATAAATAAAATATTTATAATCATCAATCCTGGTAATCTGTATTTTTACATATAGTAAGCAATCTTATTCTAGATGGAGGCAACATGAACCCCATCATAGTCTAGACCTCCCACACTTTTTCCAGCTAATCCTTCAATAACAGATAGGCCAAACCGATAACAAGACAAAGAGCAGGAAGGAAGAACGGTTGGGACCAAAACTTCATTTACTTCATACTTATTTTCCAGAAATAGCATACAGATAAGACTACCTGCAACAGATAATCACCTGCCTTTCATGGATACTTCTTTTCCTTTTTGTTAAAAATCATAAGTATGAACCTCTATTCACATCTATATCTTATGATCAAGGAGCATATTACGATATCATTACAAGGGATGAACACTTCGCTAGCACATCTCTAGGAGTATATTACGATATCATTACAAGGGATGAACACTTCGCTAGCACATCTCTGATATACCAAACACCATTTATCAAGCTCATTATAACTCATCTATCACAAAATAAATAATCAGTCCATCATGGACAGTTGAAATGGAAGCAAGTCTATGTAAAGCCACTAGTATATTTCTCCCATCAAGATGAAAATTTCAAAAATTTAACATACATAGATAACAGTTTATAGCCTTTCCAAGGAGAAAGCTTACTTATGCGCAAGCTCCTTCAAGCCTTCACTCCAACCGTCTAGCTGCTGGTCTAAAAGAGCACGAGTGTAAGCACTAATCTGAAAAGCATTTGGTGATCCTAAAATCAACTCTAAGATCACAACACCAACACTCCACATATCATACCTGTCAGCAGGTGGAAACATTTATACAGTTAAATTATGAACTGAAAGCTCAATTTAACATCAATTCTATCAATATCACTAACACGTACTTTAAAGTTCTGCTTATTGGCCCCTGATACCAACTAGCATGAAGTAAAGCTTCAGGAGGAGTATACTCATTAGTTTGTTCAGCTCTGGAAAAACAAAAAATATTATATGCGTAAAGTATATAAATAGATATAGTTAAACAAATAGCCATAAAAAATAATAGATACCTAGAAGGTCCAGTTGAACCATACAAATGCTTCATTGTGAACTCATCTATTGCGCTTCCGAAGTCAATAATGCGCCTAGAGGAGTATATAAGCTTACATCACTGGCAACAATAGGCAACATATAACACTATTTATATTATTAGATATAAATTACAATACATTTTTGTGGTGAAGTTCTTGTCTCCATTCGGAATTCCTTTTAAGCATCTCCCTGTTTCGTGATCTTCAAAGCATATCACCATGTTCTCTATAAGATATAAAGCATTTTGTGTTCAGTAAATCAAAACTGAAAAACACCAAGTCAAATTGATAATGCAAAAGCATGATCAATTAGGAGAAGGAAAGTGTACCTAGAAGGCAATTGATACAAATGATATTTAACTCAGACTCAAAGAAAATCCACATATCTAAGGTTGACTTAGACTCCATTGCCTGCCTTGGGCTCAGTCAAGTTGCCAGAGGAATGGTCACCAAAACAGGGGGCCTATTTCAGGTGAGTCCTTGTTTAGATCTTTCCATTTTTATCCTTTCCGTTATCTTTCTATCGCTATTCTCACAAAAAGAAAGGCTAGAAATTTTATTTTTGTCATTTCATTCTTTTTTCAAGATTTATATGGCTTATATCATCCCACCCTTTTTTACAATCTTCTAAGTCCTGTTCTAGCTACTAAGTATTATTTTTTCGTATTCTCTACTTTTCATTTGTTCACTATTTTAAGAAATTCAATCATGATTGGAATTCCAAGAAAGTTAATTTGGTTTACCGCTTAGACGTGCATCAGAAGGCTATTGAGAACGAAGCTGTAATACTTTCATCCTGTACCTCGCATCACATAGTGCTTGAAGAAAATTACAGTTACAGATATGCAGTTCATTAACGTATATTAATATCTCAATCAATTTAACTTGAACGATAGGGTTGACTTTTCATCTTTGGAGACCTTATATATTAGGTTTTGCTTCAAACATTGGATAGGATATATCTTACCCAGCCACTGCTCTATCTGATTATTCTGGTCTTCCAATCTTATCCAATCCCATACGAACTGGCAACCATGACCTTAGTGCATCTAATCAATTAATTATATATGCAAGAGTTCCAATAGTTATATAAGCCATAACTTCAACAAAATCGCATATTGACATAGTATAAACATGCAGTAACCATTTTGAATGACCAACATAGAAGAGAACAATATATATCTTCGAAAAAAAAATAATAAATAAATAAATAGATAACAACTAATTAATTAAAACACATCAAAAAGAGTTTAGACCAGTCAATGCCAACCAAAATAAATAACTAGACAGCCGTAACTTACAAGGCAACGATGCCCTCACCAGGTTTTATATCTCTGTGGGTGATATTGCGATCATGACAGGACTTTAAGGCTATCAACTGAACAGATGAAAAATATCAGCTTTTAAAGATTTGCATAAAAGTCAGACAAGGCAGTAGCATCAAAATTTGGCATTCAAATCTAGGAAAACAAACTTCAAACCCTACTCTCAGAAGATGGAGACATACCAACTGCCATATAAGACTTCGCATTTCCTCCTTTCCTGCCTCTGTCGTCTTCAACCAATGCCACCAATTTGATGGATGCAACATGTGGACATGCTTCACTTTCTCAGCCCTTTCTTCATCAGCGTTAGTATCAACTTCTTCCACAGTATACATAATCTTTGACAAGGACACACCCTCATAATGAAATACAAGCCATATTTCATTAGATCTGGATTCAAAAGACTCCACATATCTAGCTATATGATTCAGACCTTCTTCAGAGAAAGCATTCTGTGGTTTAAATTCGTTTGGGGTTTTATTTGGAGAACTCCAACTGTCTTCTGTTTCATGGACCGTTCTATCATTCGAATCTAACAGGTGCTTGAAGCCTAAATGTGATTTTTTCAGGACGGAGGTTGATGTTTCGGCTGATAGAAAACCACCAAGACACTTAGAAGCATTAAGAAAAACTTCTCCAAAATACTTTTCACGTAGACCGCTCAAATAAACAGCAGCTCCTCTCTCCACCTGCTTGAAGTTACGAACTATTCACTGATGCTTCTATATGAAAAGAATTAACACGCAAAATAATTGTCCCAACAACAATTTTTAAAACATTTTAAGAAAAATTCAAATGAACAGTGGAATCCTTCCAAACCATATATTTAAATGAATCAAAAAGGGGAACAAAATAATAACAACTTAAGAGACTCTTGAGTGATGAAACAGACGAACCAGAATCATCACTAATAATCAGAAGTTATGATTGCTTAGCATTTTCAAATACGAGATAAAAATCTAAGCATTATTTTGAAATTTTCATTCTTTCAAAATTACTTTCCAACAGTTTTAATGGTCCTTTACGAATTGAAAAGAACATCTATTCCAACTTATGGCCCAGCAACAGAGAGATGCGTTCCAAAAGAGGTAAAATGTCCTTGAAAAAGGAGGATTATCAACTATATTTGACTCTAAAGCACCAAATAATTTAATTTGAATTCACCACAATAATTACCATTATGCGTTTCAAAATGAACAAGTTGTCACTAAGAGGATCATCGTGATAATTTTGAGTAAAGGAGCTATTATTCCACATGTTTGTGTCAAAATGAATAGAATTAAATGAGATATTCTTGTTTTTCCCACTCCAATCTGAAGAGTTGCTGCCTTGAAAACAGTTCCAATGAAAAGCTAGCCAAACCTCACCATATGATCCACGACCAAATTTCTTCTTTAGAACATACCTAGTAACCAAAAAGAATGCTTTTCCTTATAAGGCTTTGTTCTAAAAGTACAAAAACAAACAGAGCAAACCACATATGAAAACTTATCAGTTAACATAAGCATAGATGAAAGACCGTAAAAATCCTCAAAATTTTGTCTCCCATGCCCCAAGGGCCCCACCATTAGTCAATCCTGAATTTGGTAGCCCATAGCCCATAATCAATACAACATAGAAAGAGAAATGCAAGAAATCTATGGATATATACACAATATATATGGGGGTTGAGAGAGTAAAAATTAAATCTACGGATATCTGTTCCAAATTTTGCAAGTGCAATTTAAATATAAAGATCATAAGTAACTATTAATTGATCTTAAGATATTCTAATATATAGTTAAATTAGTAGTAAAAGTCTTCCTGGGATGATTAGTGAAATCAATAATCAGAATACTCAAATGATCAAATGACATTAATAAGGAACACCTTAGATTGTAAAAGGGATGATAAGAAACACCATTAATTACTATATCATGATAGTGAAGTTCAATTAAAGTAAATTTCCATACCTTAGGTCCGGCATTGCATACTCAAATGAACCATTATCAGAACCAGCACCATGGAAAGGAATTGATTGAAGCATACCAAGGAAACTAGCAAACCCTTCAGCACTTATGCACTGATTTTTATCACCATCTACAGTCATTCCAAGGTCCATGCACAAACTGTGGTCATGGTACAAGTTTAAAGGTCCACCTAAAATCAAAAAGAAAATTAAAAATGACTGAGTTAATTGATAGAAGATATCAATATGAAAGATTATTCTTATAAATTTACAAGACATTTTTATTTTTCCTCTGTACCTGGTGATAACTAGATAGGCCATATATTTAAGTATCTAACATCCTGGAAAAAGATTTTACCACCAGAATCAAAATGCTCCAAACACATAGACATGCACTTACCAAAATGTTGGTCAAGGGCCACAGGAAGAGCCTTAGGTAGGCCATGTTCAACCATTTGAGCTTGAAATATGTAATCTGTATGTTCACTAAGGTTCTCAGATAAATAAAAACATCCAATATAGCCATGTTTCCCTTCCACCTACAGCAAGAAAAGAAGCAAATATCACTTTTTCAGCCTTCTCTGTAGGGCAAAAGCAAATAAATTAAGTGATGGAGGCCCTGTCTTCTAAAGAGAAAATTCTGCCTTTTAACTGCAACAATTTATATCACAATTAAATTAACCAGCTTTGATGAACTTGGCAAATCAGAAATGTTAGACAATCAACTTTGTTAATGGATTGAAACACAATGGAACTGACGTCCATCGGTTATTAGTTGAAAATGAAGAGTTAAACATGAAACAGAATCAAATCATTCTTACTTTCTAAGATGCCCCAATTTAACTGACATCAAAAGCCTACAAGTCAAAAAATCATGACATATGTTAAAATAGCCTAATTCAGGAATCTGTCTAGTTCCTTTAAAAGAAGATACTTGATATAAAATAGATATACAAAATTTGGGAAGGCATCCTGACTTTTTTCATACTCAGGTAAAAATTAGTATAGTACAGAGTTGTAAAGGGAAGAGTGGAAAGAATGCTATATCCTCGTCCCATTTTACATTGTCAAAGAAACCTTTCAATGAATAGGAAACATATGAACATATCAATTCGTAAAGAGAAAATAAATTATATTATTGCATCCAATTTAAAAACAATGATTTTACAGAATCCAAAGTATGGTTTATAATAAGAAGACTAAAACTCTATGCTTTTCAGCCTTACCAATAACCTGTCAAACTTGGTCATAACTGGATGAGCATGCTCCGCTTGAACAATATCAGACATGACATCATTAGCTGACCATGGTGGTAATATTAAGAGAATTAGCATATGAAAAATCATCAGAAAGAGTGTACACAAGAATACAAAAACATGATATACACAATTAAGAAATCACTATATACATACTTTTGCAAGCATTCCATTAAGATCTCCACAACGTTTTATTTGACCACAATAGTTAACACTACCACTGACACCATAGGTAAGCTTGTTAACAAGTACGATTTCTGAAGGTTTAAAGTACCTGAAAATTCATAGGTTGACTTCTGTAACCCTATTACAGGACAACTTAGGTCTCCTTCTTGAATTAATCTATCCTTCCACAAGTTCTCAGAGAAACCAGAAGGAACGAATGGAACCACAACAGCTGCCATGTTATCCATACTGCCCTCTTCAAAAGCAGCATTTACAATGCAATTAGCTAATGAATATGAACATGAAGAAGAGAGACGCAATCTTTGGGGACTATGTTCATGAACTTCCCACAATAAATCACAAACATCTTGCAAGCTCAACTTCTCAAAAACTCCATCGGATGCAGCCACCAGATAGCTATCATTGGCAGTCAGTGGTTGCCAATCTGTCAATTCTGGAGCAGATATAACACCATACCTGATGACAGTTTAGCATAAAATCCAATGAGAATTCTATCCCACACCAAATAAAGTTCTTAAATGATAAAAATAGAATAAGCATCAATAGACATTCCTCATTCACACTCTCCAAGCTTTTTGGCGTTTGGAAGTAGAATGGCTTAAGGAGGATGTAGTAATAGATGCATTTAGCAAGTATCTGCTAACCTCACCTTTTAAAGGATACATCACCAATAGCCCGAGAAATAGCCAGCCGACCATTTACTCGAGGCACACCACCCCATTCAAGAACATAACCACCAGCATTTTCTACCCTAAGTCTTTCATCATCTCTATTGGGATGATGATCGCTTGTTAATTCCTTCACAGAAAGATGCACCAGTCCAGTGGTGGAAGCCAATTTAAAGTTATCATCATTTCTTACACGTGAAATAGCACCATTACGTCTTTCCCGTTTATATAACCTCAAATAGGTGGCTGCAATTCACAAGAACCATAAATAAAGAGCTTCACAATGTTATCATATATTTAAATGTAAAATAGTAGAGTATGGTTATATCATGATAATTAATACTCCTAATAAAACATAATAGAAGAATTTAACCCAAAAAAAAAACAAAAAGGAAAGAAGATCAACAACAACAATGAAGTATTTAAAGCTCTAATCAAAAAAAGAAGCAAGAAATGTGCATAAAATTATTAAACAGCATGGCTTTAATTAAACTTCAAAACCTTTAGCCTCTGCAGGAGAGTGGAATTTTTCAGAACACAAAAATGCCTTTGAATCTCCGATATTCGCGACTAAAATTTGCCCATCTGCTAGTAATATAACTGTGGCAGTAGAACCCGACTCTATATTTTTTCTATATGCTTCCTTCAGGACATAATAGGAATGAAAGTCAGTACGGGAGCATACAAGTAATATTACGCACAAAAATTTTGAATCAAGTAGTGAAATATCAAATAAAACATGCCTTTGAAAATGTCGCATCAATGTCATGCAATGCCCTCAACAAAGCTTCCTTTAAAATTTCCAAGTAAAAAGAATCATCAAAATTGGCTGGCAGTGAATGCTTAAACCTGCGAAAAAAATTAACAAGTTGGTAAAACATACCAAAAACTCAACCAATAACGAGATCATATATGAGAGCAAACATGTATTGCCAAGAATGTTAGCCATGATATATGCAATGGAAAGGCCAAGAGAACGAAATGATCATATATACTTCATGAATCTTTTAATTAAGTAGATAATAAATGTCAGAATAGGTATTATAGAAAATAACCTTCCACTGTCCAACTCATAACGACCTAGTACTTCATCCCAATTAATAACTTGAAACAAAGAATGATGTTCTCTACTATTATGCAGTCTTCCTGTGGATTTCTTCAATACAGAAGAATATGTTGCATCCAGAAGGAAATAAGTGTGTAAAATCAAATACTCCAACAAGAGCTTCGATGCCATCTCACTAGCTTCTGCACCACCATGACCATCAAAAACAGCCACAACTCCAACCGTAACCTCCTTAATCCCCACTTTACCTGCTCCAAGTTCGAATTTAACACATTAAAGAACCATTATTTAAACGATAAGGAATATTTAACAAAAATTCATTAATACAACAATAATTCGAGTAATAAACCAGAAATTCAAACATAAACGCTAAATTTCTTACAAAAAAAAAAAAAATCATCAAATTTCGGTCAACGCAATAGGGTTAAATTCAATGATATTGATACCATTATTTCCAATAGGAATACACAGACATATATATGTATATATATATATATAGAGAGAGAGAGAGAGAGAGAAATTTGCGAAAGGAACGTACCAGGGAAAGGAACGGTGAGGTCGAGAACACAGAGAGTGCGATCCTCCTGGGATTTTCTTCGTCCTTGAAGCATGGCGGATTGACAACGCGCGGTGCTTGGAGAACGGGAAGCGTAACTGGAAAGCTTCCAGCGAGGACATTTTGGGGATTGAAACACCGCCGGAGCACCTCCTTCTTTGTACAGCGTCAAGCATGTCGACGATTCTTCTCCGTGAGACCGCGTCGTAACGGCTAGTAGCACCCCGCATACCAATAGCAATCGATGAAATTTAAATCCTTCGATCATTTCATTTCTCACCAAAACGAGTACTCATCAGGCGGAGGAAAGAGAGAGAGGAAGTTTATAGTTATCATTAAAATATTATTATGCTTTTGTCGGTGCCAGTGATATTGCCACGTCAGGATCGACAAAAGCCCAGCCCAGGTGCCCGATCCCGATCTGATAAAAACTGATTAATTTGCTGTTACCCAAAAAACAAACTGATTAATTTCCCTCCGACTCCAAGCTACAAACTTTAAAAAGGCCACGAAACCAAAGTTCCTGCTCTTAAGCCGTTTCTTATTGACGCTTGTTGGTCTTTCTTTTGCGCCTTATTCTTAGCTTCCTTGGACTTGTTGTCTTTCATTTCATGTCTCAGGCATAACATATTCTTGGGCAAGATTATATTATGTGAAGATATATATAAAATATCTGCTGTTACCAATAAAAATCCAAAGAAACTTGAATCTAATCACTTAATTACGTAATAGTCAATCCAGTTTGATCTAAGCATCACCAATTAGATACACACCAAAGATGTGATTTATTGAAATTAATAGTCATAAAATGATATACAATCAATCTTCCATAATCGAGCTCTAAATAGGCTTGAACAATTCATAATCTATTTGAGATTTAACCCTCTTTAGCTTATTTATCTGCTTGATAACTCAAAGGGTTGTTGTTATTTTGATGCGTTTTCATGTGTTTTGTGTAGGTGAGCTTTAAAAGGGATTATAAGTTGATCTTTATATGGATTTCAAGACATTGGGAGCGCCATGGTTGGAGATTTATTATTTAGAGCAAAAGAAGCCCAAAGTTGAGTTCACCCCTTGCTCCTGGCATACTCTTTCCGTCTTTCGTGTCTCACCTCTTTCTGAGCGTGCTCTACCCCATTTTCAGTCACCTCTCAAAAACTCGTGCGTGCTCCACCTCGTTTTTGGTGTGTTCCACTACTGTCATTTAAGAGGTCATTGCCATTTAATAGACTCATCGGCCTAACTTAAGCCACATGATCAAAATTGGAAGGTTTGATCTTACCCTTTATAGTAGGGTTTTATCATTTTCAAGAAGGAGGGCTAGATGGAGACTTACGAGGATTAATCTACTTAAGGACAAGGGGGGATGATGGAGAAGAGATAAAGAAGATTTTGAAGAACAAGGCACAAATTTTTATAGAGAGAAGCAAGGTATTTAGAACGAGAAAGCTGAAGATTGAAGGAGATTGAAGACTTTCAAGATATTGGAACATTTAAGACTCTTCAACTACTTAGTTTTTCTCTACATTTTGTTGCTCTCTAAACATGTATTAAGGATTATTTAACTTTTTGCAGAGTTTATAATGTTTATATGGGGTTTTCTCTAATTTTGGATTTGAATGTTACTATGAACATATTTAGCAAAATTTTTATAGAAAATTTTGATAGAATCTCTACCCATATGATATTTGGATGATTAGGTTAATTATTAATTTGAATTCTATCCTTCTACTTGTATTTTTCTTGGATTTATTGCTCACAGTACTCTCTTGATTGGATCTTAGTAGATTTCTTGGGAAATATTAATTTTCTAAATTTGTTATTTGAAACATACAACTTAGATTCTAATTGAGTTGGAACACTAAATTTGGATTAGGTAACTTCTAAAAAGGGAATTTAATATTTAGGTGATTAGGGGAATTATGAAAGGAATTCCAAACTAATGGCCTATAAGTTCTAACTAGACCTTGGAAAAGGATTTTAAATGAGTTTTAAATCCTTTGGTTAGTAATTGGTTAGAATTTGCCTAGCGATCGGACAATTAGCTCAAATATAAAAAGGATAGAGAGGAAGTCAAGATCCTAGTATTTTAATTCATAATTGTTTCATCTCTAAATTTATTAGTGCGCTTATTAGCTTCGATTCTCTTTCTAATTGCTTGGATGGAGCTAATTTAGTTGAATTTAATCATTTCTTTGTCTTAATTTTGAGTATTGAGTCTAGATCAAAACAGTTAGTTATAATTTTGATAATTAGTTTAAATATCTAAATCAATTGTCGTAAGATATTATTCAACATTCTTGTCACTATATTACTTATACAATCTGTACACTTGCAGAGTTTTTTGAACAATTGATTTGGTTTTATCTCACTCAAACTCGATTTATCATTAACATGATTCATGAAACTCATGAGCCAATCTTGATTCTTGAACAGTTCGCAAATAACTCCAATTTATTACTTATATCTTTGTATAAAAATCATATTTTTAATTTAAAATACTAAAATTTTACAATGCTCAGACGATATTTTTTTGTATTTAATTTTATAAACTTTTCAGTTGCAAAATATAATAATAAAATAAATCAACTTTAAAAATAATTTAGTGCTAAATTAAATAATAAATAATATCTAATGTTCAAATTTTTACATATAGATGAGCCAAACTAATTTAAATTTTGAGTTTTTCATTAAGAAACCGATCAAGAACGAGGTCTTTCAAAAACTTATGAGCTTTAATGCAAGTTTGAGTGCTTTTAAAACAAGTTCAGCTTGAGAGTTCTAACAATAAGCTTGACACTAAGTTCATTTATTTGTTCTCCTATGACTTCCATGTAATTTAAGAACTTTAGCTTGTAAATGAGAAGCAATTAGTATGGAAGTAAGTAGTTTAACATACATAAATTAATCGGAAAATAATCTGTCAAGCCCTTTTTAGGAAAAAGATTGATCTTGCTTTTTGTATCCCATGTTTGATCGGAAGTGCAACGTGTCGTTGCAGTATGGCCTTGCATTTGATAGAGCTATTTAGTGTGCCTTTATCCTCATCGTGGAGACCAACTTAGAATTACGACAAGCCCGTAGAAATCTGTTCAGTACCTAATGTAGGCAGGAAAAAGCACTAAGTCAATGGTTTGGGAATTACTGAAGCTTTTAAGCTTCCAAGTTTAGCAATGAATCTTGTTATGTTGAAATAATGTCACGTCATCCACATTCAAGGATTTTAAATATGATAAATATATTTAATGACTCTAATATTAACAGAAGGAGAATAGCATATTATCAAATTGGTAAAGAAGGTAAGACTCCAATATTGTTGTACATTTAATGCTCCTAACAGCTCCTAACTTAACTGGTATAGATCTTTATCCCAAAAAAAAAAAAAAAAAAAAAAAAAAAAAAACTTAACTGGTATAGATATGATAACTTTTAGTAGGTAAGAAACTAGGAAGGAGTAGGGGAGTAGGACTAGGGACATGAATCTTCCAACAAGTACCTATTGATTGTACACGTTGGCCGGACTTTGACTGTTATGACTTTTGACTGACTATATGTGACGTTTCTCTATCGTAGGTCTGGTCTCCATGTGCGAAACAAGGCTGAGTAGCTTACCAACGGCCCATCCCAGGACACTGTAATACGTGGCTTCGTATTATTGGTCACATCTCTGATTTAAGAAAGGCAAAACGCGGAGAAAACTGAAAAAACATCTTTCCATTTTTACGTACGCACACGATCTTCCGTGACCTTCTTTGATTGAACACTATAACAACATCCGGTTCCGAAGAAAGTAATATTTAAAATAAATAAATAAACAGGGCCTACTAATTTGTTCCAAATTTCAGATTAAATGTATCACTACAAAAGTGTGCCAAAATATCAGAAAAGTGACGTGCCAATCCTGCTTAATACCACGTATATTCTCTCACTAACCAATGTCATGCTGTAATTTCTTATATCTAAGTAAAACTCAAACACTGCGTTATTATAGTAGCAAAAAATGCATACCAAGTTCATACGTGTCATTTGCAGACTACAGCCACGTCATCTCCACGTGGCATTTCGTTATGATAGCATTTTTCCTGCTTGAGTATGATTTTGGAACCATCAAAATAATAATAAACAATAAAATAATTTCTCCATTTTTTTATTTTTTTTCTCTTTTTCGTTGTACGGTCGCCCTGCGGGAGTTTCCTAAATGCCAGCACATCCTACTACATCGTCCATATTAAAAAAATTGTCGGTACCATGTTTGCAATATCAGCTGGGTTCATATGATTGGCCAATGGTTTTAGCATAACAGACTTAGGATTTTCCGTGATATCTTTGAGTTTGAGTACAATCGGAACCAAATTCTGAACATAACCCACATCAAAAAATTTTATCCAAAAAAAAAAAAAAAAAAGCCCACATCAAAAGTAAAATATATATATATATATATATAATATAGGTAATATCATAAACATAGTACTCCAAACCAGGTTTAATATATAAATGTTCGGTAATGGCTAATGAGCTTGTCTATGTGTCGCAAATTACCACTGCGTGTTTGTTTTTAAGCCAGGGACTTAAAGGGGTAGTAGATATTTGTGAAAATAAGCCTTTTTTTTTTTTTCTTTTGCTTAAAAAAATGTAAAAAAATCAATAATGTAAAAAGATCTAGCACATTCCGGAAGTAGAAGCATTGTTTGGATTAAACTGATTAAAATATTATACAATTTTCTAAGCAAATGTTGTCATTGTGCTATTGGCATTTGGTGCAAGCTCTATTTTGGTGTTATATAATAATAAGATTATTCTACCTAACTTGCTTTAAAATATTTGCAAATTGAAGGGAAGGACTTGGTTCACGAATCACCACTACTGGTTTTGCGTTAGTGTTTGCCAATAACAAAAGTCCACTTGTAACGCTCACATAACGAGAAGATTAATACACGTCATGTTACACTGTCGACACGTATAGTTGATAATATTTTATTGTATTTTCACACAACCGACAAGTGTATTTTACCGTGCTGCTTCTCCGCGAGTACTTTTTGTCGATTAAAAATTTGGATTTGTTTCTCGGCTTCAATATTTATATATGTAACAAATAAATAAATAAATAAGAAAAATAAAAAGAGTGAATATTATTGGCTACGAAAATTTCATGGTTTTATTCTTTTATCTATAGGAAAGAGATAGTTTTACACTATTTTTAATAATTTTTGCAGTGCACGAATTTTGCGTAAATTTCATAAAATATATATTAAAAAAATGAACATCTACGTGTAATTTATTCAATTTTATTTTTTTCCGCTTCTATATATTATTTTTTCCCAAAAAAATATGTTAAAATTCCAACCACATAGAAAAGGCCAACTAATTCCTTGTAATATAATTCCTTGCCACCAATCAATTTAAACTATTATATAAGCACCAAAACCTTGTATAATTTATGGGATTTTTTTGCATTATTTTCATATGATGTAACGCAATTACAAAGTGGGGTATAATTCCCCACCAATCAGATCCTATAAAAAAAACCAAATTTTGGCTATTAAAAAAAATTAAAAATAATAAAAATAAAATAAAATTCAGTGAGACCCACAACATGCCTCCACCATATCATCTCCTTGCGATTGCGTTTGCGTTTCCTTCCAATGGAACTTCCAGAAGGTTCCTACGGACCACCCTTCCATACTTGGCCATACCAAAGACAGCGCTAGTGGCATAATATATTAAAATAAAAGACAAAATATTAAAAAAAGCAAGCAATTTGCTCCCCAAATACATCTAGAACTGCTTTCAAAAAAAAAAAAAAATACATCTAGAACTTTCCAAAGAAATATTATAATCAAAATATTTTAGTTATATTTATCCCTCTAAATACTATATCCGTAGCTCCTTCGTATATTGGATGCGTCAAAATACCTACTTCATAACGGCTTAAACGACTTTCCCAAAGAAGAAACGTAGTCGAAAGAAAAAAAAAATTAAAAATCTAAAGGTTCTCTTCGCCCTTCTTCTTCTTCCATTTATATCTATATATAGACATATAGATATATATATATATATACACACACATATGGCTGCTGATTCCTAGTAATTTTTAGCTCTAGCTTTGGAGTAGAAAAAAAAGGTTTCATTTTCAGTTTGTTGGAATCTCAGAGCGACTTTGTTTTCCTGAATAAGCAGCTCGGCAAAGGATCATCATATCCTCCTCCTTCTTCTTCTTCTTCTTCTTCTTCTCCTTCTTTCCTTCTCCTTCTCCTTCTTCTTTCTTCTTCTTCTTCTCCTTCTTCTCCTTCTTTCCTTCTCCTTCTCCTTCTTCTTCTCCTTCTCCTTCTCCTTCTTCTTCTTCTTCTTCTTCTTCTTCTTGCATTTCTCACCCACTTCATTTCTTCTTATGTTGGAGTTCTCCTTTCACCATTTAGTTCATAGTTTCGAATTCAGCGATAGAATTATAGGATTTCTAGGAATCATACCCTGTAGTTTCTTACCCAATTTTTGCATTTCTTATTGGAATATTGTGTTATTTTGTTTAGGAACCAGAATAATATTTAATTTAATACAAGGAAAAGAAAAACCCATCAAAGATTTTGTGAAAAAATATCTGTGGGAATTTCAGGGATGAATCCTCTATATTCAGTGAAGGAAGAGTATCCAGGGGGGTCGAGTTATTCGCAGCAGGGAGGTGAGCTACCGGTGATGCATCCACCGCAGCCAATGGATGGACTACACGACGTAGGGCCTCCTCCATTTCTGACCAAGACGTATGACATGGTGGATGACCCAACCACCAATCACATAGTCTCTTGGAGCAGAGGAGGTAGCAGCTTTGTTGTTTGGGATCCTCATTCATTTGCTATGAATCTCCTTCCTAGATTCTTTAAGCACAATAATTTCTCAAGCTTTGTTAGACAGCTCAATACTTATGTAAGTTTTTCCTCTCCCACCCAGTTGTTTTTTTGACTGCCCTGAAATTTTTCATCAGATTTTAGCTCTTAATTAGAAACTGAAAAACCCAGTGTTTTGGATGACCAATTCGTATGCAAATATGATCCAGTCTTTCTAAATGCCCCTCTCTTTAATTTTTTTCATTAAGCCATGCTCATACTCTCTCTCTCTCTCAAAAAAAAGGAAAAAAAAATGAAAAAATGAAAAAAAAAAAATTACTCCATAATTTGCATTGCCTGACAAAATTGTTGCTTTCAAACAAGATTTTTTTTTTTTTTTTAATTTTGATTGAAGAAAAAGCTCTTGGAATTTTTGCTATTGGATCTTTTTTCTTCTTCTTAAGAAATTGTTTTTTACTCGATTTTTCGATCAATATTTGGATGTTCTTGTAAAGTTCTGGAATTCTCACTTGTTTCTATGTTCCTATAATAAAAGAGAAGGCATTATTAGCTATTGGTGGAATGTTCACCGAAGCACCTTCGTTTCTCTCTGCACTTTTTTGGGGTCTGTGTTTCCATTTTTTTTAAAAAATCCGTCTCACTTTGTTTTTCTTTGAATTCTTTCTGCGAACATGTCCATTTTTTTATTATTATTTTTTTATTCTTCTTTTACTATCCACGGTAAATAAAATTCATCCCATTATTGTTTCTGTAAATTTCTTTGCTTGATGACAATGGACAATTGGACATTGATTCGATTTCTTAATTATTTTTTATGGATGACGGTGACGAAACAAGGAAAGCTTTAGAAGATATTTGACACCAAACTTTGATACTGATTTTTCTGCAGGGGTTTAGAAAGATAGATCCAGATAGATGGGAATTTGCCAATGAAGGATTTCTCAGTGGCCAAAGGCATCTACTTAGGAGCATTAAGAGGAGGAGAGCAACTCCTCAGCCTCTCTTTCCACAACAAGCTCTAGGACCTTGTGTTGAAGTAGGCCGGTTTGGAATAGGGGGTGAAGTCGATCGATTGCGGCGTGACAAACAAGTCCTAATGATGGAGCTGGTGAAGCTTCGACAGCAGCAGCAGAGCACCAGAGCTTGCCTTCAAGCAATGGAACAAAGACTACAAGGTACAGAAATGAAGCAGCAGCAAATGATGGCTTTCTTAGCAAGGGCAATGCAAAACCCAGCTTTTCTTCAGCAGCTAGTCCAGCAGAAAGAGAAAAGGAAAGAGCTTGAGGAAGCCATGAGCAAGAAAAGAAGGAGGCCTATTGATCAAGGACGAAGCTCTGTGGGTCTCAGTGAATCAAGCCGGCGTGGTGAAGGAATAAACACCGTCAAAACTGAGCCTCTTGAGTTTGGAGATTATGGGTTTGAGGTATCAGAACTGGAAGCACTTGCATTGGAAATGCAAGGATTCGGTAAGACAAGGAAGGAGCAGGATGAGGGACAAGAAGAGCTAGAGGCACCTGAGAGTGGGGATAAAGAGCTTGATGAAGGATTTTGGGAAGAACTTTTCAGTGAGAGGTTTGAGGAAGAATTAGGGATGCATGGTGGTGAAAGAGGTGAAGATGAAGATGTGAATGTCTTGGCCGATAGGTTTGGTTACTTGGGTTCAAGCCCAAGATAGAGTAGCTATGACTTCTGGGCATTTGATAGTCGATGAAGTCTCAATGACCAATTTCTTTTTGGGTAGGAGGTCTTCCAAGGTGGTTCAGTTGGTATTCATTATGAGTAGCTTACTAGCTTGGGTCTCTTCAAAATGCCAATTAGGCTATAACTTCTTCATCTGAATTACTTGGTATTGGCAGGACAGGGGTGAATTGTCAAGCAGTGTATTGGCGGAAATTATCTTGTTTCTGGTGTTTCTAACCCTTTTTATTTAATTTATTTGTCAGACTTTTGTTTTCTATTATGTAAATCCCTTCAAATTTTCTCTTATTGGTTAGGTTGCAGCCTTTGCTTGGACACAGCCTGTGGTAGTTTTTTGTCATGAATTGTCTCAAAGGTTCCTGTTTTTTTTTGTTTTTTTTTTTTTCCACCTCTCCAAAAAAAAAAAAAAAAAAAAGAAAAGAAAAAAAGCCAAATGTTGATTAACTGCCTATTTTCTCTTGTAACTTTTTCTCTCTTTTGGCCCCAAATGAATGTAGATTGTCCTGAAGCTGTTGAACTGGACAAGATGGTAACTGCAAGCTTCAAGAACCACAACTTAAATTTTGTTTTTGCATCCAAGTTGCCGTTGGTAGTTGACTCTGTCGGTTTGATTTTTTTTATTTATTTTTTCAGTGCTCTTTTCGTGTTACTATTTGTTGTTTCCGAGAGACACTGAGTAGTGGTCGGTGACAAATTTCATGATTGTTACATTTATACTATGTAGATATTTCCATGCCAAGACATTATGGTCCTCATCGTTCATTTTCCATCTACTGTGGGCACCAAACTGGTAATGTATTTCCATTCTTTAAACCATAACCAAACAAATTTGTTTGTTCTTGTGGCATGTTGTTGATGTTGAGAACGAAGTGGACGATTAGAATTCAAAGTGCAGATTGCGTTTTCACATTGCCGCAACTTCCAATCATACAACAACCTCCATATTTGTATGAAAAATATCGGAAAACCATACCCCCCCCATGAAATCTCCTGGCTAATCTTTTCAGGTCTAGCTTTAAGATTATTTTAGGTGACTTTGCGAGTCCAAAATGTGCTAATTGAATCTGCAAATTGGTTGGCCATGTAAGTTAAATTTAACATATTTATATATCTGGTTTTACTAGCTGGTCATCATGGGTACTGAAACCATCTTACAGTGTTTTCAAGAGGGATTTTCTGAACAGATTGATTATGTTCCTCTATTTAATGCTTGGATTATAACAATTCAGCATAAAAATCAAACAGCATTAAATACAGAGCTTTGGCTTATGTGGTGTCTGACTCTCCTCTGTCTGATTTTTTGTGTAGATTTGTGTGCTTTTAAGGGCGTTTAATGCTCCTCATCATCATTCATAAGTAACATATGTTTTAGGGATAATCTTTTTTCCAGAACCAAAAAGTTTTCTTGTCCTGGTGTATCTTTTTTGAATGTATAGTTTTCTTTGTTTGATGAAACGTGTCCCTAGATAGCAAATGGCACACCACCAGGACAACTGGGGGCAGAAATGCCGAAAGTAATCAAAATGCACCGCAAAAACATTATCTATTAGACTTAAGTATTTACTTTGTTAAAGTTTGCAAACCCCGACATCAAGAAATTCAAAAGCATCCTCCAGTACTTTTTGTTTATATTTGTCAAAAGAACAATCCACGACTGGTTTCATTTTGTCTTTTAAGTCTTGTTTAACTCATCCTCCAGATTTCAAACTTTTATAGCCAAAATTATCATTTGATTTTAAAAGCTGAAAATTATTTGAATGCATGTTTATCATTTATATCAAATTATTTCTAACATTCCAATCATTTTTTTATTCTTATTAGTATTATTTTTTTAAGTAATAGATATTATGTAAAATTATTATTAATCCAAAAAACATAGGATGTGAGTTTATTATTTTATGCTTTTTGCATTTTTTTTTTTTTGGGGGATAAATGTTATGCCTTTTGCATTGTTATGTGATAAAAGAGATTTTTACATATCATATGGTGTTTAAAGGCAACTTATGTTGCTTATTTTGGAATTTTGTACAACTTGAAAATTTTGGATGTAAATAATTCTGGTTTTTACCTTCCCAGGAATGATGGATTCGTGTGAAATTTATTGTTTCTTATCAGAATGGTCCAATTTCATGTGACAAATAATTTATGTATCCCCAACACCTTCTTTCCAGAATAAAAAATTGAATAACATTATGCTGTCTGGTTGACTTAATAGTTGAAAATGATGTATAAGCTTCTGTGTGATTTGGTAATATATAGAACTAACAGGGGGGGGGTATGGATGTTATTTTAGGATCGTCCAATTGGAATTTGAACTAATATATTTTTGAGGAACAGATTTGGTTTGGAAAAAGTATACTTTCTATTTTGAATAACTTTTATGTACGGAGGAAATATTGAGTATGTAAGTACAATGATTTTGTGAATTAAACCCATCAGCAGTCACCACTTAGATGATGCCTCTCTATTTTGTTTTGTCATGATTAAAAAAGTATTTTGTCTTTTCTTGGTCAATTTATAAAATATGAAATTGTTAATTAAAAGAATAATTGTGTGGACACAGGGACGTACATGAGTCACGAAAAGTGATTTGATTTATGAGAAAATTTCATTAAAGCTAAGATACTGAGATTTGAATTGTGAAGTAAAACAAATTGTGTATAGGCTAATCGATGATTATACGCCTCCCTGCTGGTAGTGCCCGCAATATGCATTATTTACAAGGGAACCACGTGAGTCGACAAGTGGATCGATGTATTAGGCCTGTTTTGCCAATCCGGAGCTCGTGAATGGATTATATATGGTCAACACCTAACCTAACAAATATTTATTTCTTGCTTTCTCGTGAGCCCAATATCCTCTCCATTATTTATTTATTTATTTATTTATTTATTTTCTCTGCAAAAGAGAAATTTGAAAAAAAAAAAGAAAAAAGAAAAAATTTGATTGGTTGGGGTTTTTGCACCGAGTCTGCCTCGCTGACACCAAAATGTTGGGAGTTAGGAGTCTCGTGGGTTCAAGCCCATCTCTAATTGATCATGACTTCAAGTCAGTCCATAATTGTACCCATTTAGGACTCACTGACCAACTGAGCCTGGCCCATAATATAAAACCCAATAAACACTTCGTTTTCAGTACACCTATCTTTTTTTCTTTTTTTTTTTTTTTTGACAATTCAATATGCATGTCTTTATTAAAATTTTATTTTCGAGAAAAATAAAAACAGTGGAATTTTTCATTTTTTTTAATGGTTTTAGAACCAAATAATCTCTATCATATGAATAATTATGGTGATTGGCGAAGGTCTAAATAGAAGTTTAGAGAGTGTTTCCTAGTATGATCAAGTAAAGAATCTTTAAGGCAAACGATAATAGAAAATATAATGGAAGATACAGAATAAGATGAAAAATTGAACATATATATATATATGGCCTTTACAGAATCCATAATTAAAAAAAAAAAAAAAAAAAAAAAAGGAGAAAGAGAAAGTTGCATTAGAGAATCTAGTAATAGAAGAACCCGTGAATGATGGTATGGCCCGCATGGAGCTTTCTTTCCCATTCATCAATATGCCTCAATCTGAATGCAGAACAGAGTTATATATATTCAGCAAATATCAATTTCAAAATCAAACACTCTATTATCACACGTTGCTATCATAACTTCATGTGCACTTTCACTTACTTTGATCAATGGTTAAATATTTTTATTCTTACTCTTCTCCAACTTTCATTTCATTTTATAATTCGTCCTTCCTCAAATTATATATATATATATATATAGATAAATATACATATGCCCTCCTACTCCTTTTCTAAAAATTCCAATATTTATTATACGTATAAGTAACTCATAGATTATTGTCCTAGGATACAAAAACAACAATTCTTAATTTGTTGTAAAGCCACTAAAACTCGTTATGTGGGTACATGTTAGTTAGTTTAAAGATTTATAAATTTTCATTTTTTTTTTTTTTTGGGCCCTTTTTGGAGGTTAGGATTATGAATATTTTCTATACTAAAAGAAAAGGGCATCAACTTCAACCTACAACTTTAAAGATATGAGTGTGAAAGTTTCACCATTAAACCGACCTCTCGTCTGTTAAATTTTGAGTTTGAGTTTGTGGTTTTGTTAGTTTGGGTCAAGTTCTTTATTGTCCTTTGCATCTACTTGCCTAAAGGTGAACCAATGAGGGTATAAATCTCATCTTATCCCTAAGGAAAGGAAATGAATCTCATTCAAAAGCTTGCATATTCAAAAGACTATTTAGATCAAAAGAAGTCACATAGGATTCCAAGTATTTTTATAAGAGCAAATATTAGATAACCAAGTAGCCCACCAAAATTCTGAAAATAGATGGGTCCTATTCCCTACATGCCTAATTTTTACCGATCGGATTGCATGGTTGCTGCCATGTTTAGGCCACGCATGGACTCAAAAGGAAGGAATCACCTCCATAATTTACTTGAAATGACAATTTTAACCATTAACATCATGTACGTCTTGGGTTAATATCTGCTCAGTTTGGTAAAATTGAAGGGATAAAATTGACATTTATGTCTATGGCTTTAGATTTGGGTTTGGAATAAAGAGAGGTAAGAAAAGGAAAAATAAAAAATAAAATAAACAAAAAAAGACCCTTCCAAACTCTTCTTGGTGGGGTTTGCTTGAGCCACTTTAGCTTTGCACTAGGCTGTAAGAGAATATAATAATAAAAGAAAGAGAAACAGAAAAAAGGGCAGAGAAATCCTCTCAACTATATATATGGTATACAATAATTGAATAAAATTCTACAAACCCATTAAATTATTCGACGAAAACTTGGAAAGAAAAATTAATAATTCAAAGTCGAAGCTGGATATTCCCAAATAACAACATATTGTAAATTATTGAAAAACAGATATTACAAACACAAAAAATGAATGAAAATTTAGAGGGACAAAGCCATATTTCATAAAATTTTGGTTTTCTAAAGCATTCAATTAATTAAGCCATATTTCATAAACTTTTGGTCTTCTAAAGCATTCAATTAATTTTGCATGTGATAATAGCAAAAGATGGATTTAGTGGGAATAATCAACAATGTAATAAAGGTAGAATAGAATAGAAGAACCAAACTATATATTATATGTAAAATAAAATACATCATAAAGCACATTTAGTACTTTATTTTTTTTATATGGTACTTTTAAATCAGTGTATAAGTAGAGAGTCAATCAATTATCAATCATGTAGTGGAGGGTGTTTTATATAAAAGGTTGACAAGGTCGGTCCATATCTCTTATGCCTTTTATACAGCACCCCGCAAGCTTTTTGAGCTTCTCATTCTCTTAGCCAAACGTTGTAAACTATATACATATATACATATCTCCTTTTAATATCATTTCAATTCAAATCAAGGGCCTTTTGGGTTTTGGGTGTTTTATTACAGGGACAAAAGAAAAGACAGAAAGTGCCAAAGTCAGACTAAAAGATAAATAATCATAAAAAAACTAATAATAACAATAAATAATTAATAATAATAATAATAATAAAAAGAAAGAAATTTTTTGATGTATCAAGTGGGTTTGGGGATTCTTCCTCTTCTTTTTTGCTCGGGCTAGCCTCCTCGTCCCTCCTATCTCTATCTCTCTCTGACCTTTACAGAATTCTTAGCCCTTTTTTTCTTTCTGGGGATATTTTTTTTTTTTTAACCTTTTTCTTTTCTATTTTATTTTATTTTTTCTTTTCCGCTTTCAATTTTCCACCCCTCTCATTTTCCATGGTCTGCCACTGTAATCATAACCCTCTGTACTGTACACTATTATATACAATATACGCAGCAGCTACTGTACCTCTTCATTTTCAGTATCTTTCTCTCTCTTCTATTTGTGCAAATAAATAGATAGAAAGGAAAGGATTATTAAGTAGTGAAGAGGTCCTGAGAGGAAAACCAAAAGAAAAAAAAAAAAAAAATCTTATTGTCTGTTCTTACCATGTTGGATTGCATGGACTAGAGCTTCTTGATGGGTTTTTAAGAAAGAGAAAGAGAGAGAGAGAAAAAGAGAAAGATTGGGAAAGAGATATGTCTGTATTGATTTTGCAGAGGGTTGCTTCAGACAAGCAATATTCATGGTCTAGCTAGATAGCGACCTGAAGAATAACCCATCATCATCATCATCATAATAATAATCTCTTCACGAGAGATTTTAATTTTTTGCTTTTCTAACCCAATAAAATGATTCCTTTCTGTGTCTATAGGGTGGGTATACTAGTATAGTTTGTTGTCCAAAGCTGGGATTCTCTATTTCTGTGCTTATAACTTGGTCTTAGTTATATTAGTCTCTCTTTTTCTTGCTGTTATTATATCTTTCAAAGGTTTGCAAAAGTGGGGTACTTTGAAAGAAAGATCTCATTAAACAAAACAAAAAGATTATATTATAGCTAAAGGAAAGAGGGTAGTACTGGTTTTTTTTCCTTTGTTTTTCTCTTGTTGGAGTTTTCTTCCAAAAGCAAATGTTTCCTGCCGCCATGTCCAATTCAACTTCTTTGTCTGAGGAAGCCAGTGTGTCTTCAGGGACAAGAGTTCAAGAATTTGGTGGATTAAATCCAGTGGTTTCCACCATTTCTCCTCAGCAACCACACAAAATCAAGAAGAAAAGAAGCCTCCCTGGAAACCCAGGTAATCTATATTATATATATATATATATATATATAAGAGCTTAATTAATTTCTTTAATTTGTTCAATTTCTTATTGTAAGCTTAAATTTTATTTTATTTTTTGATTGGTTTATTTTTCAGACCCAGATGCTGAGGTTATAGCATTATCCCCAAAGACTTTATTAGCCACCAATAGATTTGTGTGTGAGATCTGCAACAAAGGGTTTCAGAGAGATCAGAATCTTCAACTTCACAGGAGAGGTCATAACCTTCCATGGAAGCTGAAACAGAGAAACAGCAAAGAAATTAAAAAGAAAGCCTATGTCTGCCCTGAACCTTCATGTGTTCATCACCATCCTTCAAGAGCACTTGGAGATCTTACAGGAATTAAAAAACACTACTGCAGGAAACATGGAGAGAAGAAATGGAAGTGTGAGAAATGCTCAAAGATCTATGCAGTCCAATCTGATTGGAAGGCTCACTCCAAAACATGTGGCACTAGAGAATATAGATGTGACTGTGGAACCCTTTTCTCCAGGTATAACAATTCTAATTCTGTTTATATCTCTTCGTCTTAATTAATTAAACTCCTAATTAATCTTCTTCTCCATGTGATGTTTCTTATTAGATTATTATTAATTATTAGAAACCCCTTTTTTTTTTTTTGGGTTTAAAAATGGGAAGTCTGATGAGTTGTCATAAAGAGGGTGTGTTTCGTTTTTGTGTATTCCGGTGATTTTGGTCAGAAGGAGTTGTTGTTACATGAGAATGGTAAGCTCTCTGCATGGGAATATATATATCTGGGTGCTTAAATGCAGTGGCAGGTTGCGCGGAAATAGACACCATTAATGCAAGTGTCTGTTACTTGAGGACAATTTCAATAGAGAAAACTGAAAGCATTATCTCTGAAAATCTGAACCTGCCATTTTCGTCTTAATTTGAAAAAAGAAAACAAAGATAATGAAGAAAAACAAATAGAAGCAAACAGTTAATAAATTTTTTGTTTTTGTATATATACATGATAATGTTTTGTACTTTGCTTGTCGCCAAGCCAGTTTGATTTTTTATGTATCAATCAAGTTCTGGATGCATTATGCGTATGATATAAGTTTCTTACACATAGTTACAGATTCATTCTCAGTATCAAGTTTTTGAAGATTTTACGTGATTTTTTTTTTCTTTAAACTTTATATTCTACGATATTATACATTTGGCTATACTGTTTTTCATGGTTCTTCAATTTCATTTGGTTGCTCATAAAGATCGAGTTGGTCTTTTTTTTTTTTTTTTTTTGGTATTTTGTGGTTCTTTTAGTACTTCCTAAAGGGAGTGACTGCAGTCTCGAAAACAATGATGGAGATCTGCTCTTGTCTAAGAAAAAGTTAAAGAAGTTAAATTACTTTTTGGGTTTCTTGGATGAGAAAACCCGTGACAATTATTTTCCTTTTTTTTATTTTTTATTTTTTATAATCTAATGAAGCATGCCATTGGTAACTTGCAGAGAAAAACACTGAACTTTCATCATTATAAAAACTGATAAGTCTGCAAAAAAATCTGATCATGCTAACTTACTTTCCCCTTCATGGTCAGTAGATTTTTACTCGGTTTTTTTAATTTTTCATATTTCTGTTTTATGCATGTGCGTGATTTTAATGATCAATTTCCTGGGCATTATATCCAATACGCCCATCTGCATGCATAAATTAATCAATTTGCCAAGCATCTCTTTTATTTTGGCAATATATAATTAATTATATATCCTCTTCTTTTTTTTTTAAATGTTTTTTTGGCATTTCTTTGTCAATGCAACAACATGCATGATTATTATATACACACGCATTGCATGCTGATCATTTTCACTTTTTTCTTTTAATTTTCTTTTTTATTATTATTGTTTCTAATTTCATTCCTTTTGACCAGTAGATATCCAATTTTACATTTTTCCCATGCACATGAATTAAAACCCCATGCATGTTATTTTTTCTATATATGAACCAACTTAACCCCACTATGACCAAATCAATACAAAACAAAGAAACAGTTTTTTTTTTTTTTTTTCTCTCTCTAATTCACACAAACACCCAATATCCCTTTGTCAGATTTCAAATATTAGCTTTTCGTACTAAAAACTCTCTTGTCTTTCTCTGTTGGCTATTCTCGTGAATATAAATTATAAACAGGAAGGACAGCTTCATAACCCACAGAGCCTTCTGTGATGCATTGGCCGAAGAAAGTGCAAGACTCTCAGCAAACCAATTAGCCACCACAACGAACCCAGTTACGATCCAGCCTCTATTCCCTTTTAATCCAAATCCACCACAATCAATCACACAAATCTCCCTCACACCCTGGGACCCACATCAAAACCCTAACCCTAATAGCAGCAACAACAACAACAGTGCTCAAACTCAAAACCACCCACTTCAGATCAAGCCAGAAGTTCAACATTTCCAAATCCCAAACAATTCACAATTCTTCCAAGATGGTGGTCATAAGGGGGGTTTGGTAACCTTACCATACCAAAACCTCCATGTGACCACACAACAAGCCTCAAACGCCGCCACCTCAGCGCACCTGTCAGCCACTGCGCTGCTCCAAAAGGCTGCAACCGTTGGTGCAACAGCGAGTACTGCAGCGCAACAGGCTCAGTCAGTGGGTCACATGGCTCACGGCTTGGCCATGACCGAGTTCGGAACGCTGGGTCACACCATTGATACGGTGAGCCATCACATTTCCACCGAGTTCCTCGGTGGCTTGGCGTCCGGAGATCTAGCCACGTGGCACAAGACTGACCGTTTGACTAGGGACTTCCTGGGTTTGACTGGAGATGGCAATGGAGGCCATGGTCCTCCTCATGGTACGGGAAATGGGGCTCTTAACGTTAGCGTAAATGTCAAGGATATGCTAACATACTCGGGAAGTGTAGATTTTCATCAACCGTATGAGCGGAATCACCACCACCACCACCACCACCACCACCACTCTCTGTTGAAGACTCAGGCTTTTGGGTTCGCTGCCGAGGCTGCTGCTGCTGCCGCTTCTGATACGTGGGCTGATTGTTGAAGCCAATCAGGGGTAAAAGAGAGATTTCAGATTTGACCATGCTGTCTGAAATGACAAAACTACCCAAGTCTTCCTTCCACAATCCACTCCTCTCATCTTATATGCGTTTATCCGTCTCCACATTATTAATTTTCTTTTTCCTTTTTTGCTTTAAATTGTTCTCAATGTCCTTAGTTGATTTACTAGGTCTTTTATATGCATATCTATATTTTCTTTTTCCTATGTATATTACGTTAAATGGTTGTTGTTTTTCTTTTGTGAAAGTTTTTGTTGTCGAAGGAGAAAAAAAAAAAAAACAAAAAAACAAAAAAACCATTCCACCAATCAACTATATAATCCTTCTTCCTTGTGCTGGAATGGACCCCAACCTCCTCTCATCCTTTGTAAGAGGTTGGGGTGTTTGTTCTCTTTGCATTGTTGTTAATGAATTCTCTTGTTTACCAAAATAAAAATATATTTATATCTATCTATTTATCTATATTATATATATATATATATATATATATATATCCTTCTTATACTTATTCTTAAAATTGGTAGATTTGCATATATTCTGTTATTGCAGCATATATATATGTATAGAATCAGCTAAAAGTATTACAATTTTTATAATTTTCAGTGAGTTTGAACATCATTATCAGGCTTGTGAAGGAGTGAACACAAATAAATTTTAGACTAACGTTAGAATTTCTTTAATTTTCAACCCTTAGATCCTATGAAAAAGTGATATTTTATTAATTATATATATTTATATGTGATAAAAACCGTGCTATTTTCTTCTCTAACCCTAACAAATTTAGCTTTTAACTTTTAGTTCAGAATGATTAAATGAAAAATCCCTAAAGAAGCAACTTCCATAGCAAATTGAAAAAATTAAAGTAGTTTATAGAAACAAACTATATACCACACTTAGGAGCTGCTGTAAAGACAATTTGCTCATAAAAATATAGCAATTCGAAACTTTAGTTTACAAAAGGTTACATATATAACACAAGAAATCACTTGCAATTTTCATGATTTCATCTTATTTCCGTTAGTGCACTACTCCATATATATCATATTTACCTAGTTTTTTTTTTTTTTCAATCGTTTTCCACTCTTTCATACATTTATCTTTTGTATTATTTCATAATCAAGTAATACAAATGCATTGTCTCACTTTATCTTTTATGTTAGACACGTCAATCAAAATTATTGACATTGAAAAATAAAAAAGTGATGAGACAGAAAATAAAACAGATAGTACATTAAAATATTTAATAAGGGGACCTACTATTATGAAAGGTAAAATGCTCCAATAAAAAAGGTAACATATGCAAGAAATACAGTTTGCTTATGACTAGCAACTCAAAACTAGTTTTTTTTTTTTTTTTTTAAAGAAAAGAGAAGGAAGAAAAAACAAAAAAGGTAAGAGTACATATGTTTAAATCATTTATCCTTTTTTTTGTTTTTTTGGCTTGCTTTCATGAATGTATAAGTGCATTATTTTTGTGATCAAGCAATGTAGATTTGCTATTTTACCTCACATCTCATCTGATCATTATCTTTTTTATACATCAATTAAATTATTGACATTGAAAAATAAAAAGGTGGTAAGACATCGATTAAATTATTGATATTGAAAAATAAAAAAAAATAGTAAGACAGAAAATAAAACAGATAGTACATAAAAATATTTAATAAGGGAACCTACTCTTATTAAAGGTAAGATGCTCTAATAAAAAAGGTAAGATATGCAAAATGCACAGATTGCTTATGTGTAACAATTCAAAACTATTTTTTTTTTTTTTTGGGAGAAAAGAGAAGAAGGAAAAAACAAAAAAGGTAAGAGTACATATGTTTAAATCATTTATAGATATTTTGTTTTTTTTACTTACTTTCATGAATGTATAAGTGCATATTTTTGTGATCACGCAATGCAAATTTGCTATTATACCTCACATCTCGTTTTACTATTATCTTTTTGATACATCAATTAAATTATTAATATTGAAAAATAAAAAAGTAGTGAGACATCAATTAAATTATTGATATTGAGAAATAAAAAAATATTGAGACAAAAAATAAAACAGATAGTATATTAAAATATTTAATAAGGGAATCTACTCTTATTGAAGGTAAGATGTGTAAGATGTACCCTTTGTTTATGAAAAAACAATTCAAAACTAATTTTTCTTTTCTTTTCTTTTTTTCAAAAAAATAGAAGAAAGAAAAAACAAAAAAGGTAAGATTACATATGTTTAAATCATTTATCAAAAAAAAATTTTTTTTTGCTTGCTTTTATGAATGTATAAATGCATTATTTTTGTGACCAAGTAATGCAAATTCACTATTTTACCTCATATCTCATTTTACTATTATCTTTTTGATACATTAATTAAATTATTGATATTGAAAAATAAAAAAGTGGTAACACATTAGTTAAATTATTGACATTGAAAAATAAAAAAGTGATGAAACAGAAAAGGAATCAGATAGTACATTAAATACTTCCAGGAAATAAAGGACCTACTCTTACACAAAAGAATACAATATAATTTTTGCAATAATAAAAAATGGTAAAACATTAATTAAATTATTGACATTCAAAAATAAAAAAGTGATGAGACAGAAAAGAAAACAGATAGTACATTAAATACTTTCAAAAAATAAAGGACCTACTCTTACACAAAAGAATACATACAATTTTTACATAATTGCATGCAACAGAGTTACAAAAAACACCCAAGATTTTCTAGTAAATGTGCAAAAGGAAATAATAGAGAAATAGAAAGGGGAAGAGGTAGAGATGAGAGATTTGCATATAGCAAGGCTAAGAACGAAGAGCAAAAATGAAGAGAGAGAAATAGAAGCAGAAGAAAGAAAGATGAGGTGAGCATGTCGGTAGAGGTAGGACCCCACAACTTGTACCCTTCGGATTGACGTATGTGCCCCTCAACAGAAATCCAACCCATCGATGTCGACATTGATAGGCCCCATTCTATTATTCTGCAGCCTCTCCCTTGGATTTGTATTTGATAATTCAAACCAAACATAAACAATACCAATATTCTCCACCATCTTCTCCTTTTTTATTCACGTTCAAAATTCATACACTGCCAGACTGCCACTGATATTGAATTTTACATAACCTTAAAAATTGTCACTCTGTATATTTTTCTGATTAATTTGGCATCTTCTTCAATCTTGACAGTAATTTTTATTTTTTTTTCCTAGTTCTCAGATTTTAAATATATAAAAATTAAAAAAAAATTACATTAAATAATGATGAAAAACTACTTGTACAAGTTCTTTTGTTTCAGATCCATATCTAAGTAAATTTGTTCGGTTTCTTTTTCTTTTGGGGATACCTCTATACTAGCTTTTATCTTCAAAAGGTGGTCTGAGGGAGCTAGGATATCCTTCAATTTGCTGTATCTAAATAGCCTTTTATGTTAATTAGCTTCAATTAATAATGATCTCAATTCGTTCATAGCCTTCAATTTTATGCAAGTCCGTGATACTATAAATATTATTAATCAATTTTTACAAAGCGAACAAACTAATATATATATATATATATAGAGAGAGAGAGAGAGAGAGAGAAGAATTAATGGAACTTGTTTACAAAGGACCTTAGCTAAAGATTTCACAAGGGTGGTCACACATAAAACATATTCGTGACTAATCAAATTCCATATGTAAATAATTGTATAGATTTAATATAGAGACGTATTAAGGCGAATCATTGACTCATAATATTCAATCATATAAACAGACATGTTGAATGAGGAAATCTTTTCATCTCCCTATTATGACTAAGCGAGCATAGCACATGAACAAAGACTCTCAAAATTTGAGCAACTCACTTTTTTTTTTTCCTTTTAATTTGTTTCCTTTTGCAACAAATTCCAATTGGATAATGAAGTTTCCGAGAGATTCTTTTTCTGGTCACTTTCTTTTGGGGGTTAGTACAAAAAAAATAAAAATGGGGATAAAAATTTCAAAGAAACTTAGCCTTTTCTAAAGAGAGAGGAGGGTAGGGAGGCTGTAAAACTTGTTTTAAGCGTGAGTGCAGAAAGTTAGCCTAAGTTGATGGTGTATGTATTTTTGTGCTTGGTGTGGTGGTGGTCCGGGACTTAGTGAAATCTAAAGAACAAAAAGAAAAGAAAAGAAAAGAAAAGGAAAAATAAATAAATAAATAAAAGATTGGGAAAATGTCAACGGTTATGAAAAAGATGCTCGATACAACTTTGAAATTTTGAAAACCAAATTCTCAGTCTTCTTTTTTCTTGATGACCCTTTATCAATTTCTGTGCACATCCCCACATAACAGCCTTAGGTTGGCTGCTTAACCTACAATAACCTTCACACAATTGAACTACAGCTTCCTTACTTTGTTACATAGCCAGCCTATTTTTCGATTGAGTACTGTTTTATTTTCCTTTTTCTTTTTATGAATTTTTGATTGAGTACTGTTAGGTTATCAAATTTGTATATAAATTTGATAATATTAGTATATTAGTACGTGAAAATTTATACCATAAATTCTAAACCTTTTGTCAGTTGATAAATAACATATAAGGGACAAATTTGAAAGCTCTTGTATTACTGTTGTCAATTTCTGAGTGTCATGGGTTGGTAAATATAGATAAGAAGTATAAATGAACAATATATGTATTTTTGATTTTTTTTTTTTTTTTTTTTTGGGGTAAACATGAACAATATATGTATGCACAAATTTAGATGCAATATTTTTACGGTTATTTTATGACTTTAGGTTTTATCTAAATTGATCATAAAAGAGGTCTCTTCAAATGGCGCTTCATTCACAAGAGCTTTTGCTAATTGTGGGAAAAAAGTGTTACTCCAAACATCTTAGTCAAATAAAAAGAATTACCAAAAAAAGTTTCTCAAATACAACTGAGTATATCCACCAAGAGAAAGAGGGAGAGAGAGAGAGAGACAGAAAGAGAGAGAGAGAGATAGTGAAGCCTAGGGATTAATGAAAGGAGGGTTTGGGTGGTTATGGTATATCCAAGCTTTTAGAAAGTATATATATAAGTTGCAGGGTTTAGGATACAATATATACCATTTGCCTAGTAAAAAAGACTCTTTTTTATCACCCTCTGCTCCACAACCAGACAAACTAAAAGCTTCTCTTCTATTCTTTCTCTTCTTTCTTTCACAACAGACTTGCATATGTCATCTTCCACCAGGGAATCTCTTCCTCTACATATCTTCCTTTTTCCCTCTTTTCTTTCTTCCAACTCTAATAATTACCAAACCTTTCTTTTCCATGCTTTGTTTTTTTTTTTCTCCTTTTCCCTCTCCAGCTGCAAATTCCCACAGAATGACCCTCTTTTCCACATATCTCTTAATGAGTGTTAATATATTTAATAATAAACAAAGATGTAAAATTATACATTCTCATTGCGTTTTGCATCTAGTTATTACTTCTCTGACCATTTTTGTTCTTGTCATTTTCACAAGCTTAGCTAAAGAAACCTGCTAAAGGAGTATGGCATCAGTTTCTCGATTAAACAATCATAAGAAGCAAGTTATTTTCTAATTCAATATATCGCTTCCCACCAAGCTTATGGTCGTTTAATGGGAATATTGATTACCTCAGCATATAACTAATTGAATCTCAAATGCTTGAATTTAGAAAAACATAAAACATATCAAATTGTTACAACGTTAATTTTTCCTCTTTAATAGATGAAAATTAACAGTGCAATCTATCCGCCCATGACGGATCTAGAGCGGAACGTAAAGGAATGAACTTAAATCAGACCAAAACTTCAAAAACAATTCAGAGTTGTAGTTCAATTATAGTATAAATTAGAACGTATGTAGATATCCAATGCTTACAGCTGAATCAAAAGTTAGCGGTGATTTTAGTTCCTTTAAAACAGTAGAAAAATACATGTAAGAAAAACGTAAAAAAAATGAAAAAAGCTCCAGCAGCACCGAATATACACATCAATTATATTCTCTCAAGATACCAGAGACCCGGAGGGACCAATTTCTTTAAAGGAGTGCTTGCAGAAACTCTCATCTAAGCCCACGTGTTGGCCCACCCAAATCAAATCCCACAAACTTGTCCAACACATTCCTGAATGCCTGAAAAGAAAAATTAAACAAAAATAAAAGTGTTAATCTGCTTAAAAAATAAATCATGGTTCCTCATGCATTCCATCGCCTGAACAATTTGTTTCATATTCATCGGATTCTGAATGTTTTGAAAGCAATGTGCAGCCAATCTTTTAGACGAGATGTGTAAATATTTGGAACAACTTCTACATGTTTGTCAAAGCATTCGATTTCTTGATAAGTTCCAAAACACTTTGAATTTGCATCTTTTGTTACGCTTGAGTTAATTAGTGAATAATCAAGAACATCCAAATTGTGCTGCAAATTTTCAATTTACTGCTCGAATATGGAGGAGAGTAGACTGTATAAATCCACAAGATAAATATTGCACGAATATCCACTAGGCTGAAGATGATATAAAAATGTAAAGAAACAAAGAAAAGCAAGGCATCCAAAAGAAAATTCTACAGAGTCTGCTCATTTTGAGAAAAAAAGCAATGCCATCAAAGTTATTCAACAAAAAGATTGCCATGAGAGTTGTGCTAGACAGGAAAGAGCAATTGGCATTACAAGGAACCATGCTTAGTTAGAACTTCCAGTAAACTAACAAGAAGTTTAGAATTGTGCATGCTAACAAGTACTACTTGATACAAAAAATTGCTTGATGATGTTTTAATAATGAAAAATCTATTATCTCTGATAAAGGAAACAGTAATTGGAATAACTTTGAACCCTTGTTCCCCACCCAAGCTCTATTAATGATAAAGTAACCTCAAGGAAAGAAAAGAGCATTTGTTTGAGCACAAATAGCCAAACTTTTAGAAAGTTTTCTTGGCACCAGTTCATTCACATGAAACACTCTTACCAGCAAAAGTCCTAAGAGTAGAGTAAATTTATTATTTTCTGGGACGTTACAAAGCAGTAGATGGTGCAAACAGAACACTATTACTAGATGTTTAAAATGAGATGTTTTAAAACAGACGAGTCATGTTTTTAGTCAATCAAAACCAAAGAGATGGTTCATGATCTTCATAGGAAGGAAGGCCCAGACAACATCCCATTTTCGCTTTCCCCCTCCCCAACCCCTGACCCAGAAAAAATAAGTAAAGTAAAAAAGAAAAATGTCTATATAGTCTTACATTATTTTAATGCATGAAAACCTACCTCCTCAACCTATACAAGCACATTTCAAAGAATTATCTATATTTGCTGTTTATACTTCACATTCTATTAGGGGGACATGTTCATGCTGAGTTCCAGATACAAGCTTCGACAGAGCACAGTATTACCTGTAGGGCAAATGATTCTTTCCCATTCAGAATGGCATCCATTGCCGCAAACTGATCATCAAAGGCACCATAGAAAACCTTGTAGAATTTGTTCCTGAAATAAGGATTAACATGTAGAAACCAAAAGTAAGATGAATACCATTTGTCACAGAAAATATAAATGAGAACCAAAAGAAGGATTATGGGAAATCAGTATGTACCTATCGTCCTCAGTGGTACGTCGATCTATCTCATCAAACTTACGTGTGAGGACTTCAGCTCCCACCGGTGAAAGCAAATGCAGTATTAGAGCCTCCAGAGTTCTTGGGAAATTTCTCTAAAAGAGGAAATAGAAATAGATAATAAGTTCTATATAAAAAAGTGAAATGAATTCAAAATCTGAAGTTGAGTAACAATGAACTATCAAGTGCTATTCACCTTAAAAAAAAAAAAAAAAAAAACCTATCATCAAGTGGATCAGAACTTGAAGAGTTCAATGATGAAAAACAATATATTACTGGACAATATGCGAAGGGCGGCATCTGTATTGTGATGAACGTTAGACATAATACTACCTAAATGATGCCAACTGCCATACATACTTTCATTTACAGAGCTCTGGCCATCTATTCTATAGTCTTGTGGAATGAATCAATAAAAAGCGCAACTCAAATGTATAGTATCTATAATCTAGCCATGCCACAAATTCCATCCATCTATTAAAAGTTTAAGCTTTTATTAGAAATAGAATACTCACTGCCATAGCAAGAAAGACACTTTGAAGAGTGCATGAGTCAAGGGTCCAAAGAATTTTAGCAACTGGATCATCTTCCAAGCTAAATGAATCAGTTGTCATAGTTTTTTTGTATTCAACTTTCACACTTGCGGTAGAATCAGCTGTTGAAGTGGATTGAACTGGTTCAACATGATCAGCAATATTAACAGAATCATGAACCAAAGAAACAAGTTCATGAAGAGCCTGGATGGAAAATGGCTCCAGTTCATGCAACGTATTTCTCTGCTCTTGTGTTCCATTTAAATCCCATTCCTCACATGTCTGATTTTGGTTGTCAGTACTATTATCTGGATATGAAATTATTGAACTCTGGTAAGCTTTAAACCTCAAATTCCATTTCTCTACTCCTTGAAAAAATGGAAAGACAAAGACACCAAGTAACATATAATAGATCTCTCAGTAAACAATAAGAAATTGACCTCCTTCTCGTTTATCCAGCAGCTCACACATATTCATTTTTGTCTTCGGCATTTCTGCAGAAGAGTCCTTACGTAGAGCTTCATCCTGTCCTAATTTATAACAAATATATAAATAAACGTACTTAATAGGTGGAACAAGAAACATCAGAAAAGGAATATTACAAAGAAAAGTGGAAATAAAAAAGCATATTTGATTCCCACATTTAATGAATAGAGACAAATATAAACTAATAAAGTTAAAAAGAAAATATGAAAAATGAAGTAAAAGTTCTACAAATAGATTGCTAGCTAGAGTCGACAAAAATTTTATCTATATTGTCCAAATCAATTGTGATAAATCATGAGTACTTTTCTTAGACATGAAGTTTCGCAAGCTTTCCCACAATAAATTGATATTAAATAGTAATTTTTGAAAATTTTTATAGGAATTTAAGATAAATAGATATATAGAAACAATGTTATATATCTTCTAGATAGAAGCTCTAAAAATCTTTCAATCAAATTGTCGAAATAGAATCTATATATTTATTTTCCTATGGGAATAATTTGAACGAGTAGAATATGTTTCTCATCCCTTGAAAGCAACTAATGTTGACAAATATGCTACAAACTTGAAGTAGTGTAATCTGGATAGAAATCACACACACATGAGTAAGACACATACCATTTCCCTGTCCGTTAATCTTCCATTTGAAATTTGGATTTGATGCAGAAATGAAGCATGAAATAAATATACAATCAAGTTAGCTTTTTGTATTAGCAACACTTTTAACTGACATTAAAGATAAATTCAACTGTAAGAACCTCCTCAGTATTCTTCGTAAATAATATGAATCCATGTGTTCTAACATGCTTGACATAATGTTGGAGCGCCACCAAAAGTTAACAGCAATGGTCATTTCATCACTATCTACCTGGTGGAACCTACAGCGAAGAGACAAACATCATTTAACTTGATGGTATACCAGGAGAAAGGTAAACTTGACATAATGACAAATATGACTATGAAGAATAATTTCACAATAACAATGATCAAAACAATAGAGGGAAAATATACTTTTTGTAAAAACACTCGTATCATATCAGCAAACAATTGACACACAAGTGAAGGGGTTTTATTTTCTTCTTCATGAAACATTGCCAGGACCAGGAGCTTCAGATTCTTTCCTTTTTTCCCTTTTTTTTTTTTTTTTTTTTTTTTTTTTTTTGGGACAGCACAAGTGAGAAAGGAGCTTCATATATATAACAATAAAAGCATAGACCAGAAGTTTCTTCAAACTCTTTTTTATATAATGTCAGAAGCTGGATTACATGGCAATTAGAGCACCCAAAGAAAAAAAACAAAAAGCAACACCTACCAGGATTTGGTTATTTAAGTTGGGAAAAATACTGGGCAAGCTTTAGAAAATAAATTATATAAGCTATACATTCTTACAGAGGGAGTAGTCAATAACAAATGAAACAATAAGGCAATGACCCGCACAATGGTTTAAGTTACACATGCACACAACGTTGCCAAAAATACAAAGCACATATTTTAACTTTAACTAAATCATCTTTTTCCTTGCTGTAAAACCGTAATACCTATCAATACCACACTAGGTAGATATCACATTCTCAGTCTCATGACTACGGAAAGTCAAAAGCAAAATTAGCATGTGAAGAGAAAGAGATGATGATTCTGAACATAAGAATATGTAATTAACATATCTCTTGGAAGAAAAACAACTGGGTTCGGTACTTTTATATTAACAAAGAAGGGAAACTCTTCTAATGGAATAAATACACAGTAGATTTAATCCTTACCATCCTTCAGGAATGAAAAGTGCATCACCTGCATGAAGAATAACCGTCTGTGAGTACTCCATTAAGCATTTCGCTCTTGGATATATTGAAAAGTTTGGGTTTTCCAAAGCAACAGAACTGCAGAAAAAAAGCAGGGGAAATCAGAATATATATGTGTGTGCATGTGTTGAAGACCACAGAATAGAAACATTGAGTACTGGTCATTATGCAACAATTAGAAGTTTAAGATTTCCCTAAGCTAAGGAGTATAAAAGAAACAAGATCTAAGTTAATATCATCGATTCAGAAAGTAGAATACCTATGATTTGATGCCTCCCCATATATAGCCATTGGATATAATGTTGGACTTGCAGAAGGAGGCCATAAAACCACTGTGAAACAAACAAGTTTGTCAAACAAACCCCCCCCCAAAAAAAAAAAGCATCAAGTTTGACAAAATAACATTAATGCAATAGAAAATCAAATAAATTGAAATAGAAAATAAAATCTCTTCAACCAAAGTCCTCTGCTCTTACCATCCACTATAAAGTTGTTACCACCAAAAACCATAAAAAGTGAGAAGAAAGAAATGGAAAAGAAAAACCACTTTGAAGGCATACAAATACAACATGCACTCTTACACAACAAAGTTGCATTAGTTGAAATCTGCCTGTGATTCATTGTTAAAGAACTATTGAAATGCAGCTCGTAAAGGTTAAGATATAAATCTTCCACCATCTCCACCCCCAATCTTGCAATTTTCTAACAAATCCTGAGACACCAATTCAATCCTCTTCTTGACCAACCCATACAACCATTCCCCGGTACTAACCAATTTGATACCTACAATTATGCAACCAGATCAAGAAAACAATCTTCAAGCAAACACCAATTAAAACAAGTAACTTAGACCATATTGCCTACCAAACTGTAAAACATTTTTCTAACACAGGCCAACTCTTGACTTCTATATACTAGTCACACCTCCTATCAGCCAATAGAGCCATCTACAATACATATCAAGCCAACAACTAGTCTCATACTATAAAATACGCCAAGGGATGAAACATTGTAAGCCACATAAACAAGATTTCTGTATTCTCTTCGCATCTATAACCATGTTATCAACATCATAAACCTAAACTCAGAAACCTCATTCACCAAGGTTGGAGAAAATTACTGAACCTCGTTTGCAACCAGCAACTAAGCATAAAAGGTTATGGTGAGGATCATAATGAGTACTTGATCTAGCTTCAGCATTGTTCATCCACAGGTTGATAGATGATAGAACTTTTTCCTCCAAAAATATGGGCTGCATAAATCAATGCCAGGCAATTAGTAATTACATGTGAGAACCAAAGATTCTTAAGTAGAGGGCTATAGAAAAACCTATGAAGGACAGGTCAAATAGAGGAACTAACCATTTGAATATCATCCCTCAAAGCTTCCAGCTGAACGTGCTCTTCGTTCTCAATATTCATTATCGGTACCTAAATTACATACAATCAAGGAAAGATGCAACACGGTTATACTTTGTAATGAATGAATTAGGTGGAGAAAACTACACCATAAAACTGAGAATTTATAAATACGGTTTCAACGGCAATAATGAAGAAAAACATAATTAAAAAAGATATCCGGTGCCTTAGAGCTTCGAAATAGGAACCTGTGCTAAATAAATTTGTTGATGGGCATCATCATAAGGCAAAGACTCATTGTAAGATTCAGACTCTGCCATCCCATTCCTTTCCAATTCATTATTAACACCACAAGGTCCACAAACACCATCTGTATTTTGCAAACGTTGCTTACAGAAACCGATAAAGGCAGAAAATGGCAGTGGTACCTACAAAATGTAAAGAAAGCAAATTACTAAGAGCTAATGTGTTCCAGGGAGAAGCAGCTACTGAAAGCCACATAACTCAAATAACACGAATTATATATGTCATTACCCTCTCATGGCTTCGGAGATCACCATAGAATACAGGTGCAGATCTAGATAGCATAGCCTCCACAGTACATGATCCTACCCTTTCCTAAATATCAATTCGAAATCGAGCACATGTTTCACTTGAAAGACATAAATTCAAAAAATACTCTACAAATGACAATTTCTAGAAAACTAAAAATACAATCAAAAAACTGAAACAAAAACGAACCTGCAAATAGTCAAGACCGTTCTTCTTAGGATTCCAATTGAAGACAGCTTTCCAATCGTTAACGCATCCCCTAAAAACCTTTACAGGCAGATAGAGAAAAAAGCTAAAGAGAGTGAATATTTTCCTGTAAGTAAAACAAAACATAGAGTTTTCATAAAGAGTTTTGCTTACTGCGGGAACGTTTGCGGATTCAATCAGAGATTCGAAGTCTATGGCCGTTGGAGCCACTTCAAAACTTCGAATTTGCAGAGGCTTCTCCATTCATTCAGTTGCTTTTAGCGGACGAACGAACTCACTGAACTTTAGTGGAAACAAAAAATTTTGAAAACAACAAAAATATTTTACAAAAATAGTTTTTTAAAATAGCAAATGAGTTGAAAGTTCGAATAGTTTTTTAGTTGCAGTTATTTTGTATACAAGTCTTTTACATGCCCATGAGAACGGAGATGGCACATCACTGCACCGCCAGCAGTATATGAAACGTAAGGGCACGATGAGGCTGACATATCTTATTGCACCGGATTCTGTATTTCTTCGTCAGCCCAATAAATCGACCAAAGAGTGCCAGGCGGCCCAAGCCCAATAAGAGGCCCAATGTTTTACAACTTTATAGTGCCAGTGCCACCCCTACTAATAAATAACAAAATAAAAATATTAACTAAATTTATTTTGTTCCTGATGAGTACCAATTCAACCTCTTAAGTATAAGAAAAATATTTTTGAAAGGAGGGATTAGTATGCTAAATTCAAATTCAGTGACAATCTTTTCAAGATCATTATTCTTAGCTGAATTCGTATGTGAATTGATTCAATTTGTGTATGTGAGCGTTCAAAAACTCTTATAAAATAAAACCAAAATTTATATATATATATATATATATATATATATATGTAGTTTACAAAATTTAACTCCAACAACCACCTCAAAATAAGACATGAACAAAATGCCACACATACAACGCTTTCATATGGTGAGCCTAGCCTGTACATTATATAGGACTATATGTGGGTCTATTCCGGTACAAATATAATGTTGTGCACTGTGTACTAGCATATGTGGTAGGTGGGGCGACACAGCGTTATTTCTCAAAGTGCGAGAGATAAAGTAAATGAGTTCTGCCTGAGACTGTGGAGTCAAAAGAGGGAGAATGAAACCTCTAAATAATTCCAATGGCTGGCCACTCTTCAATGAAAATTGTATTGTCGTGTGGTTAGTGTATTTGTTTTTGTATGTCTGCCAATGCTAAGACTGAATCATTAGGTTTAGTCGTGGTTAGCGTATTGTTTGGATGTCGGCTAATGCTAATTGGACCGCATCGTTAGGTTTAGTCTGTCTCATGGGTTTGCTTAAGCTGTAGTTTAATGTTGGATTTGGGAGGTTAGGTTATTTTCTAGTTGATGTGAGTTGAGTGGGTTGGTTGACTGAGATTATAATGAGTACTATGTTTGCTACTGTTGTTTATCCGATTCTTTTTGGCTTACTGAAAGGCACATCCCTCCCCCGCCCCACCACTAAAAACAAAAGGCACCCTGGTAGGTTGGAATTTTTCTAAGTTTGCTATAGACTTTATAATCTAACAATAACAAAGATAATATCTGTTACAAACAAAAAAATGTACTTGTTTTCGAAAAGATTTGTCTCTGTAATTCTTTTTATTTTTAGTAAATTTATTCATTTTCCTTGTCATCATTCATTTACAATCTAATAGCATAGGTAGGATTGTTACGAGTTGATTGTTTGTTTTGGGGTGCCTTAAGTTAATGATTATAAATTTATTGGAAGAATAGGCATGGGTCACGTCAAAGAGTTTGTTTTAAAAAATATTGTACATTTTCAATTTGTATTATTTTGTTTGTTATTATTCGATTCTATGTGGATTTCGATGTGTCATGGGTGATTTTGAAAATAGTTATTAAATTAAATAAAAAATATATATATGAAAAACTACAATTAAAGTAGCAGAATTCAAATTCCGAGTTTTTTTTTTTTTTTTTTTTGGGATAGACAATTCAAATTTCGTGTGTTGACACGCAATAAAAAATATACAATAAAAATAAAGGAGGAAAAAAAAAAAAAAAAAAAAGGGATTGGAAAGAAGAATCAAAAGTCAGCAATTGGGAAAAAGCTCAGACCCGAATCCCCCACCCCCAGGTCCGCAACTCTTGCGTTTGAGTAATCGAACCTCGGGGGCCCACTTTCACGCGCTTTGCTACTGAGGGACCCTCCTAATATCCTTTCCGTTTTTCCGTTTTCCTCTCATTTTCTCTTATTTGTAGTGAATATATTCAATTTAGAGTTTGATGGATTTAAAATGAATTATAGACTTTAAAAAATTTGATGAATTGTTATGAAATTCTACAGACTCCATAAAAATTTTGTAAAAATCTAATGAAATCTTTGAATTTAAAGGTGGATTTCATATTGACAATTTTCTTTATAATTTTCCTGTTAAAATCCTTTCAAATCCATTAAAATCTATTATTTTTTAAAATCTTTTAAAATCAATGACTTTTTGAATACCATCATATTTTAAAAGAATTCTATAAAATCCTAATTGAATACATCTAGATTTTAATGGACTTTTATAAAATCCATCAAAATCTGAATTGAATATTATTAGATTTGTATGGACTCCTTTAAAATCTAAATCGAATACCTCAAAACTTTAAAAGACTTTTAAAATATTTTAAATTCTAAATTGAATACATCCCTCTTATATTCCTTCTCTCAATTGCCACGCGCTTGTGCTTATTTTTAAAGGGAAAAAAATACATGTTACTCTTTTATAGAATGAAAAATACATTTTGTTAATGTCCCAAAAAAGAATGAATAAATACAAGTTGTTATCTTTGTTTTTATTTTTTTGAAGTCCAAATTAGAATTATGAGAATGTTTGGTAATTGGTAAACGTATAACTTTTTTTCTTTTGAAAATTCTGAGAAAGATTTGATAAATTGATATTTAAGGAGAATTTTATTATTATTTATCATTATTAATGATGATTATTAATTTATATAATAAATTTTAATTAAAATATTTTATTTTATTATTTTTATATTATTATTTTGAAAATATATCATTTAAATGATCAGTATATATGTCATATCGATTAGTTCAATAAATATTATTTCCATTTTAAAAAATTTTAAAAAAATTTTATTAGATCTACAAATATTTTCTCAAAAAAGTTTTTTCTAGCAAATTTTGTGTACATATTGATATTAAACTTTAGCAAATACGTATTTTTTACTTTTTGTCAAATAGCATAAAAAATCTAAATGTTTTACTTTTCAGTAAAAAAAACAGCAATTAAATAGTTAAGTGCATTAAATATTTATTTGTTTATATATTCATTAAATATTAATTTACTTACTAATTTTCCTTTCTTTTTATTAATCTCGCCTAACAGTTTCACTGAGAAACACAAAGCATCCGGAAGACTAAACATGCATAAACTTTTTTTTTTATTGTTTTTATTTGAAAGTATTATTAAAACCTTTTTAAAAAGCACGCACACACACACAATTATTCATGTACATGTTGGCATGATGCGTACGATGTAAATAAAATACAGCAACTCTGAATTCCATATTCTGTTATTTTGTTATTATTAAGATATATATATATATATATATATATTTTTTTTTTGAAAATGTAAGTCCTAAAACTAAAAGATTTTTTTTTTTTTTTTAAAAAGAAAAGTAAAACTATTTAAGTCCCGTAAAATAGTCAACAACTTGACACCAATCGGACAAATATTGGAAAATAATTAAAAATAACAATGATAACACGTAAGCATACAAATTAAGTTCCAAGTCTCTTCAAATCAGCACTGAAACATGATAAGTGTTAGAGATAAAACAGCTGGTCAATTTTTATTCCAAGTTATTGTCAACGATAAGTTTTCTTTGAACAAATAAAAAGAAAAAAACAAGGCCAATATCCAAAAGAAAATTGTATTAACATTTTACAAGATATTGAGATTGCCGTGTAGAAGTGACCCCACCAGCACGTGAAAAAAATCATGATCTTGAATGCGAGTGGGAAAATCAGAGGACCAAATCCAAAATTAGCAAGTTGCCCCCATTATATTTGAAGCACTAAATCACGGGAGAGGCGGGAGATTATAACAAACAATTTGTTTGAGCATGTCCCAGTTCATATATTCAAATTTTCTTTGGCTTATTCTATTATCTAAACCATATCTTAATTAAAAAAAATTGTATTTAATGGGTTTTTTTTTTTTTTCTCTATGAGGAATTTGGCAATGTTACCATCTGTGGAATGGGCTCGATTAACATCTATTATAAAATAAATTACTAAGGACCTTGTTGCTACTTGCCGTTAGTTGTCCATATAAAATCATGTTTTATATGAATGATTCTAAATAAGACGATGGTATTCATTTTTGCGTGTGTTATCGAGTTAGAGAAGCATGAAAGGGAGTCTGATTGTACACCTTAATTGACTCTTGATTTTATGCCGAAACGTATAAGCAAATTGAAGTTTATTCACATCTTGTAATATATGAATTTTGACGACTTCAAGGTTACACAAAGGACTTATTCTTTACCTAACTTCTTTTATATTCACTTCCGCTGAAAGAAATACCAAATAAGGTGTTTTAGATTGACCTAATCTTATATTGCTTTAATTCTGTATTTTATTATAGTAATAGAGATTATTTGTTGCCTTTTTGGTTTTTCAGTTTTTACAAATAGGGTAAATTGTAAAATTAAATCACCGGGTTTAAAAACTATATATGGTTCTATCCAATAATTAAAAAACTAAGATTAAAATGGAAAAATAAATGTGTGTACAAAAATTGTTAATCAATTAGCTCTGATGTCAAAATCCACCTAACCTGTTTTTTCTATTTGATTAAAGGGATGATAAAGATCGACTTCCATGTTGAATAATCTCCTTGCTGACCGTGGCATCGACATATTATCATGTAATTCATGCATGCATCATGAAATTATTATATTTGGAAAAATAAGCCAAAACAAATTTTTGTTATTTTAATGGTATTAAACAACTTATCGAGCACGGTGTTATGGTGGTGCGCTTCCATAATGTACGAAATTTGGGCATCATATTCAATTATAATCCAAATTCCACGTGAGGAGGAAGCACGTTTCGTCCACCCTATCCTGCCAATAACAATATATTTAAAATAATAATATAAATGGAATATATATATATATATATATATATGCTGATCACGTATATATACATAATACTTGAAAAATCAATAAAGGGGGAAATATATAACTAAGTAGATTGTCAAAATATTAGATTTTACTGGGAAAATCTGGATTAAATATCATTAACAATAAATAAAAGTCTCAAAAAAACAGAGTAATCAAATTATGAAAATCAATTTGTATTTAGTATTTGATTCTACATTGGTTTATTTATGGAAAAAAATTCTTATAATTTAAATGAACGCTACTCACCTCACAACCTCAGTGCATCATTGTTTCCATATAATGAGTTGAAAATTCACTAATCTGTTCTATATTATTATTTAATTTTTCTCCCATTTTTCACGAACACATGCAGTTAATAAAGGAGGTAATATTATTAAATATAAAATTTTAATAATAGAAAGCATGTTATAAATATTAATAAATATATGGTACTACAAACTGAACTGTTACAAGCAGCTGGCTCATGCAAGAAAAACATAACTCATATTTAATGTGGCAAACAACTTCCTAGTATTTTTTGGGTACCTTACAAACTTATTAGAAAGCCACATGACATCCCTTTGTCATTAAGGAATCAAGCAAAAGGTTACATCAGAGTTTTTCTGTTTGTTTTTTTCTTTAAAAAAAAAAAAATGGTAAACATCAGAGTATAAATGCTCTCTAAATCAACACCCTCAATAATCACCAAAAAGTCCTAATACATATTCATAATTAACCCTCCTGCTTTTTTTTTGATAAAATAATGAACCCTTTTGCTAATTTCAAACGAAGACCGCAGGAGGCATAATAATCAAGCAGAGGTTTCCTTGCTTGTGATGGAATTTGGAGAGTCCACGTGGAAAACAGAGAGACGTGGATCCCACGCTGACGTGGTCGAGAAAAGGGAACTAAAAGAGGAAATATTTGTTTATTTTTTTCTGATAACAAATATAATATTATTTTTAAGAGAGAGAGAGAGAGAGAGGGGAATAGGATTTTAGAGATATAGAGAGCGAGGTAGAAGGCGCGGAGTGGCCGTCCGAAATCAAGCAGAGAGACAAAGAGAGAAATAGAGAGAGAAAGAGAAGAGGAGAGAGAAAGAGAGAGGGTCGGCATTTGTATTCTTATTTCTTGGTTTTCTTTCCATAATATAGCCTTTTGTTTCTCAACCGAAATCCGCGTTACCGTTTCGTTAGCTCTCTATTTTTTAGGCCTTTGGAAAAATTTTCTCTGCAAATTAGAAAAAAAAAAATTCAAAATTGGAAAAAAAAAAAATTTCCACTTTAGGGGAAAGAAAGAAAGACACAGATAGAGCAGCGAAAACACAGATCACGAACTCACGGAAAATTGGAAATTAAAAAAAAAAAAAAGGGAGAAAAGTTATCAAATTTGATAGATCTCGCTGCTCGCAATCCGCAGCGGACTTCGAATCTTCGATCGGATTTGGAATACATTTATAGCTGCATTAATTCGATTTCCTGGAAAATAAATTTTTTTCCCGGAAAATTGTTTTCAGTGAATTCTTTCTTTACCTTTTTGATTATTATTTTTATTTTTTATCTGGAGGTGGAGGAAAAATTCTGAGGACAGGGATTTGTTAAGGTGCTAAGGCGGGGGATGAGACAGAGATCCTTCTAGGTAGTTTCTAGAAGGCTCGGATCTGGTGGCGGTAATCGTCTCGTCGGATGAGAGAGGGAGGCGTATGTTTCAGGGATCAAAAGGCAAAACGATGAAATGGGTAACATTGCTTAAGGACATCAAAGAGAAGGTCGGTTTTACTCAATCTCCTTCTTCCTCGTCTCCTTCTGCTACTGCTGGTTCTTCTTCTTCGGCTATCTCATCCTCTTCTTGGGATAACAATGCTTCTTCAGCTCGTCAAAGCCTCTCCTATTCTCCTTCAAGGTTTATTGCCATTTTCTTGATTTTCTGTCTTTTTTTTTTTTGGGTTTTAAACTCTATAGCCATTCGTCACAAATGTCAAGAAACGAATTGGATTTTAGCTAAGCTGGACTGGTCATTTTCTTGACATGTGTCGATGATCATTTTGTTCGATTGAATGTTGGGGTTTATGGGTTTTTGGTGTGAATAATGATTTAGGTTTGTTCATTTTAGTTTTGTTATCACTGTGGTTAGAATTACTCTGATCCTAAATGTAGTGGTCTAGAATGATGCTCTATCCTCTCTCGGTAGCTAGATGAGCTTACATTAAGTAATTGTTGACTAAAGCATGAGTTTTGAGGTTTGACGCTTTACGTGTTAGATTCTCCGTGCCTTAGCTTGCATTCGTTTTTGAATTCAATCATTCATTCCTTCTCATGGCTACTCTCACGGCTACTGATGGTGTTTGAATATGTAATAGGGCAATCAGTTAAGGTTCTTAAGCTTTTTGATAGGGTGCTTTGGGATTTTGTTTAGCTGAATGTAGCTGGTGGCTGTTTGCAATGGACAATTTTTAGGTTATTGTTATTGGAATCTGGATCACGTACCTAAACAACCACATTCTATGGTGGATGCTGGTCTTATTTCTAAGCTAAGAAGCTTATATTCTGTGCTGATTTTGGCATGAGTTAATTTTAACTTATGAAGGAGTACTGTTTGAAATATGCTTGCAGCATGCTTGGTAAGTTCACTATCATAATTGGGTATTGGCTAATGTACTACCTTTCAAATTTGAATTTTTATTTCATGGTGCAAGTTTAGATGTTAGCTGTTGATTCTATTTTCTAGGAATTGTAGGTTGTTGATCCAGAAATTTACATGGTCAACCTCTGGATGAAAGTAAAAGGTTATTCAACTACATTTTATGATTTAGTTGAGGACATGTAGAGTGGATTAGCTAACTAGTAAGCTAGCAATTAAAGACTTTTTGAGTACAGAATTTGAAATATGTATGCGCATGCATCTACATGTATTATAATGAATACATCTCCTACTTTTAGTCGTAAAAATACTGCATGTGCATGTATTAAATGCGATTTTCTTAAGGAAAAAGCTCTAAATATGTGGTTCATTTGCCTCTTGAAAAACATTGATTTGCATATGTTTATAGATATGTGGATTTGTAAATATACGGTTCATTTCATATGAGTTTTTCTATACATGACATGGCACCTAGTTCAATATGTAGAATATTTATTTAACAGCTCAAGCTTCACTAGGTGTTTTTAGAAATGACATGACAGAGAGGATTAATCATCAGATTTGTATATGTTTTTTTTTTTAATTTTTTTTAAATAAATTTTTTTATTAAAATATATATACATGTATATTTATAATCTTCCAGGGCTTATATTATCATGCAGTAATGACCCTAGTTTTGTTCCCTGTGAAAGCAGAGACCAACATGAATTGGAATTGGACTTCAAGAGATTTTGGGAAGAGTTTCGTTCATCCAGCTCTGAAAAGGTTATTGCCTGAATCTACTATCCTTTTCTTTAAATTCTCTATGTTCATACATAAGTTGAATTATCTCATGATATTATATAACAGTGGGTGCTGATGACTTTTTTTCATGCATGCAGGAGAAAGAAGCGGCCTTGAATTTAACTGTAGATGCCTTTTGTAGATTAGTGAAGCAGCATGCTAATGTAGCCCAGTTAGTTACCATGTATGGATGCTGTTTCTCGTTATGTGTTTTAGAGTTATTATTTCTTATTATGCCTTTATTGGGTTTAATCTAAAAACTTTATGTGTATGCTTAGAAGTCTCTACGTGATTTTCTCAGATATATTGTAAGCTAATACTCTCTATGCTCTAGGTTTCTTTGGATCTAGGTCCTTTTTTTGTAGTCAGTGATGTTGTTATGGAATATAGTTTTGTTACATGGGATATAGGTTTTTTCTATCTTATATTATGCAAGTCAAAGTGAAGACTATAGCTTCTTTTAACTGGGAAATTTGACAGATTATTTTTCCTGAAACTAATTCCTATTATCTTCACAGGTTAGTTGAAACACATATATTCTCTTTTGTTGTGGGAAGAGCATTTGTAACAGATATTGAGAAACTAAAGATCAGCAGCAAAACAAGATCTTTGGATGTAGCAAAAATATTAATGTTTTTTTCAGAAGTCACAAAGGTTTGCATGTTTTCCCTATGTTTTCAATGTTAACCTTTCCATTCATTTGTTAATTAAAGTTGTATGCCTGCATAATGATCGCAGGATGGCATCAATCCAGGTTCAAATTTGTTAGCTGCAATAGAGATCCTTGTTTCTGGGGTAAATTTCCTTAATTTTCAGAAGATTTGAGATATCTCTTTGGTTGTACTGTCTTACATGTTTTTCTTTGGTTGTACTGTCTTACATGTTTTTCCTTTCATCTTTAAGTGTTCTAGTCTGTTACAATCTTGGATGTGCTACATTTTATGACACACTAGGTGACTTGATCTTTGTGATATTCCAGCTATGACACTGTCATAATTGTGGAAACAGGGATGGTTATTACTGAACTTCTTTGTTTTATGGCCAATTGGCCATTGACAATTGATGCCAATTTTCACTATTATATGCAAATTCTTTCTGCTTTTTGCAGCCCATTGATAAGCAATCTCTTCTTGATTCGGGAATTTTATGCTGCCTCATTCATATTCTCAATGCCCTTTTGGATCCTGATGAAGCCATTCAAAGGCAAAAGGCTACTGATGATGAAGGAACTTTGCTAGCTGAGAATGTTTATAACGGTGATGCTGGCCAAATCCGTCGGCTTGAGGTAGCTTTCTCTCCATGGAAAATACCCATAGCTCAGTATGTATATATATGTATTTATGTGCTCATGTTCAGATTCCTGTGGATTATTGCTCTACTGCTGTTATAGTATGTTTAGTGGGTTTAATTTGTGATTATCAAGTGTTCTAAATGTTCTTCTTCCAACATACCCTTTTCTTGTTCGGAGCTTCTTTGATTTCATCTTTGAACGGACTTAGAAGTGTAGTTTTTCATCAAGTAAAACAACAATCTACCATTCATTCTACAAGAAAAGGCTTTCTTTGATGTTGGTGAGACTGTGAGAGATAGGTTTTGATTTTTATTTGTTCTCTTATTTTCAGTATATGAAAAGTAATTAGGATATAGGTTTTGACAGCCACCTTTTTATAATCTTTGTAAGTTTGATTTGGATTTGTGCTTTGCCGTAGTAACCATGTGAATAAAAATCCATTACCCTCCTATACTTATCTTCATTTATGCAGGTAGAGGGAAGTATTGTGCACATTATGAAAGCACTAGCAAGCCACCCGTCGGCAGCACAAAGTTTGATTGAGGATGATTCACTTCTAATGCTCTTTCAGATGGTTGCTAATGGGTCCTTGATAATCTTCTCTCGGTATAAGGAAGGCCTTGTTTCTCTGCACAGCATACAGCTTCATAGGCATGCTATGCAGGTATGCAGATTGTACATAGGACTGAATACCAGCATCGCTTGTAAATAAAATCTATACTTTCATTTTTGTTACCTATTTCTTATTGTTTCAGATACTTGGTCTTCTTTTGGTCAATGACAATGGAAGCACGGCAAAATATATTCGCAAACATCATCTGGTATGGCAATATGAAAACTACACGTTTTATTCCACCAGTATGTGGTGATACTTATGGGATTATTTGTTATGCCAAGTCTCTGTATGAGCAGCTTTCTTCATAGTTTAACTTTATTTATGGTTGATCGGCCAATAAACATATTTCGTCATGTATAAAGCCTAAAAAATGCATTAAAGGATCAGTTTTTTAATCTCAAGAGCAGCCTGTTATCTGTATGCCCATACTTAGCCAATAAACATCAATTTTTTGCAAAAAATGCTCTATGATTCACTTATTGTTTTACTTATTTTCTAGACTGGTTCATCTTTTGTTTGAGATGTATGCCCATAGCTTTGAGTGTTATTCAGAAGTTAGATAGTCTTTTGTTATTGATTTAAAATTTCTAACCTGGTTCCTATGTGCAGATAAAGGTTTTACTAATGGCTGTCAAAGATTTTAATCCCGACTGTGGTGATTCTGCCTACACAATGGGCATTGTGGACTTGTTACTTGAATGTGTGGAATTATCATACAGACCTGGTAATTGGCTCATCTGATGCCCATTTTCTTGTATAGTAGCAATTAATGAGAAAGACGTCCTTATTTGGTCTAGGAGTTGAACTAAGAATCAGTATTTTCAAGGTTCACCTATATATATGTTTATGCCATACAGCTTAATTATTGTTTCCTATTCTGTTCTGGTGCTGATTTTATACACTTTTAACCTGTAGAGGCTGGTGGTATCAGGCTTAGGGAGGATATACATAATGCTCATGGTTATCAGTTCCTTGTTCAGTTTGCATTAACACTTTCCATGCTGCCAAAAAGTCAGGGTTTTCAGTCTTCTCATTCCAACTCTTCTTCAGAACAAAATCGTGTCTCTGATGGTTCTCATGCATTGGATGATGTGGACAAACAGGGTTTCATGGAAAAAGAGGATCCTCTGACGTACCAACTTTCACCGACTCTGTCTAGGTTGCTTGATGTTCTTGTTAATCTAGCCCAAACTGGACTACCTGAAATTTCAGGGTCTTCAGGAGTGAAAAGCTCCAAATCTTCTCATTCCAGGACTAGTAGCCAGAGCAGAAACCGTACATCCTCTTCTGAACGGTTTTCTGATGAAGTTTGGGAGAAGGGAAATAATAAAGTTAAAGACCTTGAAGCAGTTCAAATGTTGCAGGACATTTTTCTAAAAGCCAATAGCAGAGAATTGCAAGCAGAAGTTCTAAATAGAATGTTTAAAATATTCTCAAGTCATCTTGAAAACTACAAGTTATGTCAGCAGTTACGAACTGTTCCTCTCTTTATCTTAAATATGGCTGGTTTTCCTCCACCTTTGCAAGAGATAATCTTGAAAATTCTTGAATATGCTGTGACTGTTGTGAATTGTGTTCCTGAGCAAGAATTACTTTCACTTTGCTGCTTATTGCAGCAACCAATAGCATCAGACTTAAAGCACACCATAATTTCCTTCTTTGTTAAACTCTTATCATTTGACCAGCAGTACAAGAAAGTTCTGCGTGAAGTTGGAGTCCTGGAGGTTCTGTTAGATGACCTGAAACAACACAAGTTCCTTTCGGGTTCAGAACAGCACAGCAGTAATGATAATCAGTTGGAGAGAAAATCCAACTCAAGCAGCTTTAAGAAACATTTGGACAGTAAGGATATCATTATTTCGTCACCCAAGCTGATGGAGTCTGGCTCAGGAAAGTTTCCCATATTTGAAGTTGAGAGTACAATTGCTGTTGCATGGGATTGTATGGTGTCTTTGTTAAAGAAAAGTGAAACCAATCAGTCATCTTTCCGTTCAGCTAATGGTGTTACTGCTGTTCTCCCCTTCGTTGTGTCTGAAATACATCGTCCTGGGGTCCTCAGGGTATTATCATGTTTGATCATTGAAGATGCTACTCAGGTCTGTGAACATATTTACTTTACAGATACATTGTCTGATGGTGTTATTAAATTTGTGAAGGTTTTCTTCTGATATTATTATTCATAAATTTGTGGGTCAATTCTGAACTTCCAACTTTAAAATTTTTTTAGCAGTTTTCTGACCAATCCGCAAGATTTATTGTCTACATTATATGTTTATAACTGTTGTTATATATTTTTAACAAGTATTCGATATCATTTTTACCAGGTACACTCTGAAGAGTTAGGTGCAATTGTTGAAATCTTGAAAAGTGGAATGGTTTCCAGTGTTTCGGGAATCCAATACAGTCTTCAAAATGATGCAAAATGTGATACTATGGGAGCTGTGTGGCGCATTTTGGGAGTGAATAGTTCTGCTCAGAGAGTTTTTGGTGAAGCCACTGGTTTTTCTCTTTTGCTTACCACACTTCATAGTTTCCAAAGTGATGGAGAGTGTGCAGATCAATCTTCTTTGGAGGTTTATATTAAGGTTTTTACATGTTTGTTGCGTGTTGTAACTGCTGGAGTGTGTGATAATGCTGTTAATAGGATGAAATTGCATGCAATTATATCATCCCAAACATTTTATGATCTTTTATCTGAATCTGGCTTACTGTGTGTGGAGTGTGAAAAGCAAGTCATTCAGTTATTGTTTGAGCTAGCTCTCGAAATTGTGCTTCCACCTTTCTTGACGTCAGAGAGTCCCATATCATCTGACGTGAACAAAAATGAATCACCAATGTTTATGTTAGTGACTACATCTGGGTTGTTTCTTCCTGAGAAAGAACGAGTTTACAATGCCGGCCCTGTTAGAGTTCTTATACGTTCATTGTTGCTCTTCACTCCCAAGGTGCAGTTGGAAGTGCTGGGTCTTATTGAGAAGCTAGCCCGAGCTGGGTCCTTCAATCAGGAAAACCTGACTTCTGTAGGTGCGCAACAAATAGTTTATTGCTCTTACACCACAAAAAATTAAAAGAAAAGAAAAGAAAATCATATGTGTAAGCAATTACTACTTTACTCACTGGTCTCTTTTTTGATGTATTTAGGTTGTGTAGAACTTTTATTGGAGACTATCCACCCCTTCCTTCTGGGTTCATCTCCATTACTCTCTTATGCTCTGAAGATTGTAGAAGTTCTTGGTGCATATAGGTAGGAACTGTCATGTCTGAAAATTAATTCATTTGCTCAATCCAACCATTTTGTTTGTTTCACTTGTTTACAAGGTTTGTGTATTTGGTGACAGATTATCTGCATCAGAACTCAGAATGCTTATTAGATATGTAATACAAATGAGGCTAATGAATTCAGGCCATATACTTGTTGACATGATGGAAAGGTTAATTCTTATGGAAGATATGGCCTCGGAAAATGTTTCTCTTGCACCCTTTATAGAGATGGACATGAGAAAAACTGGGCATGCTTCTGTTCAGGTCTCTCTTGGAGAGAGATCATGGCCTCCAGCTGCTGGTTATTCATTTATTTGTTGGTTTCAGTTTCGAAATTTCTTAAAGGCACAGGCAAAAGATATAGATCCTTCCAAAGCTGGTCCTACAAGGCGGAGCAGCTCTAATGGACAAAATCATGAGCGGCATATTCTCCGGCTATTTTCTGTTGGTGCAGCAAATAATGAAAATACATTCTATGCGGAGCTTTATCTTCAGGAGGATGGCATTCTAACACTTTCAACCAGCAACTCTTCCTCCCTTTCGTTTTCTGGATTAGAACTTGAGGAAGGCAGGTGGCATCACCTTGCAGTTGTTCACAGCAAACCAAATGCCCTTGCTGGGCTATTCCAAGCCAGTGTTGCTTATGTCTACCTGAATGGAAAGCTGAGACACACAGGGAAACTAGGATATTCTCCATCTCCAGTTGGAAAACCTCTGCAGGTTATCATTGGGACTCCAGTTACTTGTGCTAGGGTTGGTGACTTGACATGGAAACTCCGTTCTTGCTACCTTTTTGAGGAAGTTCTCACACCAGGTTGTATTTGTTTTATGTATATTCTTGGTAGAGGATACAGAGGACTCTTCCAGGACACAGATCTTCTTCGTTTTGTACCCAATCAGGCTTGTGGTGGTGGTAGCATGGCTATCTTAGATTCATTAGATGCTGACCCTACATTGGCTTCAAACTCACAGAGGCTTGAGACTAGCAAGCTAGGAGACTCCAAGACAGATGGCAGTGGAATTGTCTGGGATTTGGAGAGATTAGGAAACCTTTCTTTACAGCTCTCTGGAAAGAAACTTATATTTGCATTTGATGGAACATGTACAGAAACTATTCGAGCATCAGGGGCTTTATCCATGCTCAATCTAGTTGATCCAATGTCTGCTGCTGCATCTCCTATTGGAGGTATATTACAAAATCCCCAACCTTGCAACTATATGTGGGTATTTGACTTTATGAAGTATCATTGTTGTGATTCTTATAGTTTCTTTTTTCTTCTTTCCTTTATTGGGATTTCTGTGCAGGTATACCACGTTTTGGCCGTCTTCATGGGGATATTTATGTCTGTAGGCAATGCGTGATTGGTGATACTATCTGCCCCGTTGGTGGAATGGCTGTTGTCCTTGCCCTAGTAGAAGCTGCTGAGACTAGGGATATGCTACACATGGCCCTTACTCTGCTGGCCTGTGCACTTCATCAGAATCCTCAAAATGTGAGAGACATGCAAACATATAGAGGATACCATTTGCTTGCTCTATTTTTGCGTCGTAGAATGTCACTATTTGACATGCAATCTCTTGAGATCTTCTTCCAGATTGCTGCATGTGAGGCTTCATTTTCTGAACCAAAGAAGTTGGGATATTCTAATTTGTCACCTGCTACAACCATGCAGGACAATAGTTTTGAGGATCTGAATTTTAAGTTTCGTGATGAATTTTCTTCGGTTGGATCTCATGGAGATATGGATGATTTTTCTGGACATAAAGATTCATTCAGTCATATTTCAGAGCTAGACCATGTTGATATGTCAGTTGAAACTTCAAATTGCATTGTGTTATCAAATCCAGATATGGTTGAACATGTCTTGTTGGATTGGACATTGTGGGTAACAGCTGCAGTTTCAATTCAGATTGCACTACTGGGCTTCCTTGAGCATTTGGTGTCCATGCACTGGTATAGAAACCATAACCTTACTGTACTGCGCCGAATTGACCTTGTTCAACATTTACTTGTTACTCTGCAGCGGGGTGATGTTGAAGTTCCTGTTTTGGAAAAATTGGTTGTATTGCTTGGGGTCATTTTAGAAGATGGCTTTCTGTCATCTGAACTGGAACAGGTGGTCAGGTTTGTGGTTATGACATTTGATCCACCTGACCTGACTTCACGACGTCCGATTATGCGTGAGTCAATGGGCAAGCATGTAATCGTAAGGAACATGCTGTTGGAGATGCTTATTGATCTGCAAGTGACCATAAAAGCAGAAGAGTTGCTTGAGCAGTGGCATAAAATTGTTTCATCCAAATTGATAACATATTTTCTTGATGAAGCTGTTCACCCAACTAGTATGAGATGGATCATGACTCTACTTGGTGTTTGTCTTACTTCTTCTCCTACATTTGCACTGAAATTTCGCAGCAGTGGTGGTTATCAAGGCTTGGCTAGGGTTCTTCCAAGTTTCTTTGACTCCCCTGATATATATTATATTTTGTTCTGCCTGATATTTGGAAAGCCTGTTTATCCTAGGCTACCAGAAGTTCGCATGCTAGACTTTCATGCCCTTATGCCAAGTGATGGGAGTAATGTGGAACTAATGTTTGTTGAACTGTTGGAATCTGTGATTGCAATGGCAAAATCAACTTTTGAAAGGTTGAGCATGCAGTGGATGCTTGCCCATCAAACTGGCAATCTTTCCCAGGTTGGTGCTGGCCTTGTGGCTGAGCTTGTTGAGGGGAATGCAGATATGACTGGAGAGCTTCAGGGTGAAGCTCTGATGCACAAGACATATGCAGCACGCTTGATGGGTGGGGAGGCATCAGCCCCTGCTGCTGCAACATCAGTGTTGAGATTTATGGTTGATCTGGCTAAGATGTGCCCCCCTTTTTCTGCTGTATGCAAACGAGCTGAATTTCTTGAAAGCTGCATTGACCTTTATTTCTCTTGTGTAAGGTTTGTCATGTGACCGATAAATTGTTCTGTCTTATTGTTATGGGTTATTTTATTTACTGAAGTAAGGCGTGATTCTTATGGTAATTGCCCAGCTGTAGCAATTACATCTTCTTTCTTTATCGAACCTTTTGTTTGTCTCTTACAGGGCTGCCTATGCAGTGAAGATGGCAAAGGAACTTTCTGTAAAGACGGAAGAGAAGAATGTGAACGAGTGTGATGATACAAGTAGTTCACATAATACATTTTCTAGCTTACCTCATGAACAGGATCAGTCTATGAAAACATCCATTACTGTTGGAAGCTTCCCTCAAGGTACAAGTTCTGAAGATATGGTTGTCCAAAACTATGTGGCTGATAATAAAGCAGAGACCAAAGTTGCTACATCACAACAGGAGTTTAACAAATCCATGCAAGATGATGCCCCAGCTATGCATCGTTTAGATGGTGACAATACTGACCAGGTTTCTGCTACCTCCAGCTCTAATGAATTCAATTTCCGTCGGAGGAAAGGCACTCTAGAAGATATACTACTGGTAGATTCTCCGAGTTCCACATCTTATACCATGCCAGATTCTCCCATTTTATCAGAGAAGTCTAATTCTAAATTCTCAGTCACACCCTCATCATCTCCAGTTTTGGCATTGACATCTTGGCTGGGAAGTGCAGGCAATACTGAATCTAAAACTCCTTTAGTTGCCACTCCTCCCATGGACTCTTCTATTTCAATTAATGAATTAGAGCTATCTTCAGACTTGAAGTCTAGTTCTCATGGGCCTTCATCTGCAAACACCTTTTTCTCAGTAAGTCCAAAGCTGCTTCTTGAAATGGATGATTCTGGCTATGGGGGTGGCCCTTGTTGTGCGGGAGCAACTGCAGTTTTAGATTTCATGGCAGAAGTTCTTTCTGATTATGTCACTGAACAAATAAAAGCTTCACAAATTATAGAGGGGATCTTAGAAAGTGTTCCTTTAAATGTTGATGCTGACTCAGTGTTAGTGTTCCAGGGCTTGTGCCTTGGTCGACTGATGAACTTTCTAGAAAGACGTCTCTTGCGGGATGACGAAGAAGATGAGAAAAAGCTTGATAAAAGTCGCTGGTCTTCAAACTTGGATGCATTATGCTGGATGATAGTGGATCGAGTATATATGGGTGCCTTTCCTCAACCAATGGGAGTGCTGAGAACTTTGGAGTTCTTGTTGTCTATGTTACAATTGGCAAACAAAGATGGTCGAATTGAAGAAGCTGTTCCAAGTGGAAAGGGTCTTTTGTCCATCACAAGAGGGACTAGACAACTTGATGCTTATATCCATTCAATTCTTAAAAATGCAAATCGTATGGTTTTGTATTGTTTCCTTCCATCATTCTTGATTTCAATCGGAGAAGATGATCTTCTTTCATCCTTAGGTTTGCTAATAGAATCTAAGAGGAGGACATCCCCGAATACCTCTCATGATGATGCAGGAATTGATATCTGCACAGTTTTGCAGTTAGTAGTGGCTCATAGGCGTATTATATTCTGTCCCAGCAATATTGATACTGATCTAAATTGTTGTCTTTCTGTGAATTTAATATCTCTTCTACATGATGAACGGCAAAATGTACAGAACATGGCAGTTGATATTTTCAAGTATCTCCTAGTACATCGTAGGGCTGCTCTAGAAGATTTGCTCGTCTCTAAACCAAACCAAGGACTTCACTTGGATGTACTACACGGAGGTTTTGATAAATTATTGACCGGAAGTTTATCTGCTTTCTTTGAGTGGCTTCAGAGTTCAGAACAGGTTGTGAATAAAGTGCTGGAACAGTGTGCTGCCATTATGTGGGTTCAGTATATTGCTGGATCAGCAAAATTTCCTGGAGTGAGAATTAAAGGTATGGAAGGACGTCGGAAGAGGGAGATGGGGAGGAAAACAAAGGATACTTCAAAGTTAGATCTAAAGCATTGGGAACAGCTGAATGAACGGAGATATGCACTGGAATTGGTTCGTGATGCAATGTCTACTGAGCTGAGAGTTGTCCGTCAAGATAAGTATGGATGGGTTCTGCATGCTGAGAGTGAGTGGCAAACTCATCTCCAACAACTTGTACATGAGCGTGGAATATTCCCAATGCGTAAATCAGCTGTGACTGAGGATACTGAATGGCAGCTTTGTCCAATTGAAGGTCCGTATAGGATGCGTAAAAAACTTGAGCGCTGCAAATTGACAATTGACACCATACAGAATGTTCTTGATGGACAGTTTGAACTAGGGGAAGCAGAGGTGCCCAAAGGAAAAACCGATAGTGGTCCAGATAGTTCTGATACTGGTTCTGAATCATTTTTTCACCTGTTGACTGATGGAGCCAAACAGAATGATCTTGAAGGTGAGCTGTATGATGAATCACTTTTTAAAGAATCTGCCAATGTAAAAAATGCAGATTCCGTTAGGAATGGATGGAATGATGACAGAGCTAGTAGCATAAATGAAGCAAGTCTACACTCTGCACTAGAGTTTGGTGGCAAGTCTAGTGCAGTGTCTGTTCCAATTGAAGATAGTACGCTGGGAAGATCTGACTTGGAATCTCCTAGACAGTCATCTTCTGCGAGAATTGATGACATGAAGGTAATGGAGGATAAACAGGATAAGGAACTTCATGATAATGGTGAATATCTAATCAGACCTTATTTGGAACCTCTTGAAAGGATACGGTTCCGATATAACTGTGAACGAGTTGTGGGTCTTGACAAGCATGATGGTATATTTCTGATAGGCGAGTTTTGTCTGTATGTAATTGAAAATTTTTATATAGATGACTCTGGGTGCATTTGTGAAAAAGAATGTGAAGATGAACTGTCTGTTATTGATCAGGCTCTGGGTGTTAAGAAGGATGTCACTGGCAGTATGGATTTCCAATCCAAGTCAAGTTCATCTTTGGGCACAGTGGTTAAGTCATTGGTTGGGGGAAGAGCATGGGCCTATAATGGTGGTGCATGGGGAAAGGAGAAAGTGTGCACAAGTGGTAATCTGCCTCATCCTTGGCGCATGTGGAAGCTTAATAGTGTTCATGAGATTTTGAAACGTGATTACCAATTGCGTCCGGTTGCTGTTGAGATATTTAGCATGGATGGATGCAATGATCTCCTGGTGTTCCACAAAAAGGAGAGGGAAGAAGTGTTCAAAAATCTTGTTGCCATGAATCTTCCAAGGAATAGCATGTATGAAACTTATTCCCTTTATTTATCGTACTTTATTGCTTAACTCAATATATATTTCATAATTGCTTCATATGCTATTATAAATGTTTGAAATTTTGCTCTTTTGGTATGCATATAATTTTGCTTTTGGCATAAATATTCTATTAGTGTGACGAAGAAGGAACTCTGTTATAATCTATGTAGTTGGTTAGCAATTAAAGTTGAAGACTAGATATTGATACTCAATTCTATGGGGCTCTTTATTTACTGACAGCAGAGCTTGTTTCTGCTTTCTTGCAAAGAAACATAATTTGCCTCTTTTTTTTTTTTTTTTTTTTTTGTTTTCTATAGTAAACAATATATTTTTATCAATAAGTAAAATATAAGAGAACTGGAAGTCTATCCTAACATCATTTATCTGAAAATATATATATATATTCACAGAATCATGTAAACAACAATTATCTATTTATAATGTGATGTTAGATTGGCATACAGATTGAAAATTCCTATAGGAGCCTCTTCTTTGTTTTTTGTTATTGTTATCCAATTGAGTCTTTTTTCTCGAGTTGAAGAAGGTGGACTACATTTCAGGTGAACAGATATTTACTCTACAAAAGTAAAATGTTTAGAGTCAAGGAATTGCCTCTCTCAATGATGTCAAATGTGTAATAGTGAGCACTAGAGGTTTAGATTGAGTCAAATTTTTAGAACCTGTAGGTTTGTCTACACAAATGACCATTATGTATGTGATTGTTAGCAGAGGTTATTCGCTTTCATTCTCTATTTGTTTGATATATGGTGATTCTTAGTAAAAAAATAAAAATAAAAAAAAATAAAAAAAAAATAGAATATTCAATGAAGCCGCATAGCTGGAGCATCTAAGAATTTTGAGTGATGTAGTTCAACAATAAGTTTATAACCAGTTCAATTAGATTTTGGAGTTGAACTTTTAGAACCTTAAGGGGCTATATGTGTTTACTCAAATAACCAATATGTGTGTGATTGTTAGCATAGGTTTTTCGCTTTCAGTCTCTATTTGTTTGATATATGGTGATATTTAGAAAAAAATATTAGATCATTCAATGAAGCTATGTAACTGGAACATCTAGAAATTTTATGTAATTTATTGTTGACAATAAATCTACAACCTGTTCAATTGACTATAAGCATGGATGGCTTTCTATGGAAAAATAACTATAATTGATGTTTAAACAAATGCATTAAATGCAAGGTTGGAGATTTGCGGGGGATCTTTTGTTTAGAAAACTTCAAATAATTGAGTGAGTCCTGGTGCATGTTCATACCTAAGCTACTAAAATGTATCATGCATAAAAACTCATGCAGTATTTGTTTCTTTTCATTTAAATAAACTAAAATAGTGTCAATTGAAACCAAGAGGTTAATTAGAACAAAAGCCCATACACATGGAGGGACATACACATAATTATAGATAGGCCCTGTTTGGCATGGATTCCGGGAAGCTAGAAGCAGTTTTCAAGGCTCAAAAGCTGCTTCTTGGAGTGTTTGAATAGATTTTAGGAAGGCTTCCAAAAGCACTTCTAACAAAAGTTAGCGGAGGGTAGCTTCCTTAGGAAACACTTTTAGACATGTAGAAGTTGATCCAAAAGCAATGCCAAACACACCAATAGAGTTGCAATTTCTGTGAAATGCTTAACTGTGACTTGTTTCCGTTTCTGGATTTTTCTGCTGTTCTGTTCCTTTCTGAATGATAACCTACTTCATTCTCTTCCTTGTCCAGGTTGGACACAACCATTTCAGGATCAACCAAACAAGAAAGCAATGAGGGTAGCCGTCTGTTTAAGATAACTGCTAAATCCTTTTCAAAAAGATGGCAAACTGGAGAAATTAGCAACTTTCAGTACCTGATGCATCTCAATACCTTGGCGGGACGTGGATACAGTGACCTTACCCAGTATCCTGTATTTCCATGGGTTCTTAGGGAATATGAAAGTGAAAATTTAGACTTGTCAGATCCAAAAACATTTCGTAGACTGGATAAACCAATGGGTTGTCAGACTCCAGAAGGAGAAGATGAATTTAAGAAAAGGTCAATTCTCTATTAGAAACGCTGTTATAAATTCTATCAGAAACACAGTTATAAACTCTTTTTTGCTTATTCTTCCTATATAATATTTTTAAATTTTAATTTTTTTCTGATATCATTGCTATATTAAGTAGTTCGGGAGTTTTGCACTTTGCAGCACTTCTGTTAGCACTGGTTTTCATGCGTGAATGTGTGTTAAAAGTTAAATATTTGAACTTTATATTTCCTTTTCCTATTTCAGATATGAGAGCTGGGATGACCCAGAGGTCCCAAAATTTCATTATGGTTCTCATTATTCTAGTGCGGGAATTGTCCTGTTCTATCTTCTACGCCTACCGCCTTTCAGTGCAGAGAATCAGAAGCTACAGGGCGGGCAGTTTGACCATGCTGATCGTCTTTTTAATAGTGTTAGGGATACTTGGTTAAGTGCAGCTGGAAAGGGGAATACGTCAGATGTGAAAGAATTAATTCCAGAATTTTTCTACATGCCAGAATTCCTTGAAAATCGATTTAATCTTGATTTGGGAGAGAAACAATCTGGAGAAAAGGTTAAACTTGAAACATTTATTGACACTTTCACTATTGTCTTCCATTTTATTTTTCATGATATTTGGACTACTAATATTTTGGGGAAAAATGGTTCATATACATTTTCACTACTTGGCTATAGAATATATCTAGACCATTCCTGTCCTTAGGGGGTGGGTATTTGTAACTTGGAAAGTGGCAAACCTTGTAAAGAAATGATCTTTTTGAGAGAACCTCCTAACGTGTAGGTGGGGTTGGGGGTTGCATAGCTTCCCTTGCCCAATGGTGGGTTTGTTGCTGATTAAAGGACCCTTTTACATGCTAGAACTTTTTGTTTTTCCTTCAAGTGCTGGATATTAATTATTGTGAGTGCTCTTGTTCTTTTTATAGGTTGGTGATGTCATGTTACCTCCATGGGCCAAAGGCAGTGCTAGAGAGTTCATCAGGAAGCATAGAGAGGCACTGGAATCTGATTATGTGTCGGAAAATTTGCATCACTGGATAGACCTCATCTTTGGATATAAGCAGAGAGGGAAGGTAGGTGTTATTCATTAGCAATTATGTTTCTGCTTAATTTGAAGCTGAGTTGACTTTAAGTGGTTTGGCAGAACTGGTCATTGACTTTCCCTGACAATCTATTACAATGTTTAACAGGAAATAAGGATTAAAGACTTGAATTTTAATTAGCACTTGAGTACATGGGAAGTCTAATGAAAATTCGATTTCTATATGTTAAAACCATACATTTTTCACGATATTAACTTGATATACATAGTTGGACCCACTTCATAATAGCTTAAGTTTTTGGTAACCTAACAGAGTCTTCTTATCTATTGGGTCATGTGTTCAAATCCTACTATCCCTTACTTCTATAATTAATTCTGCACCCAATTTGTCCTCTGTCAATAGCAGGCTTACATGCAAGTGGAGTGCTAAATCTATCTACTGTTTATTTTGTTAGCATGATATAGATAGTTGGGCTTAAATTCCTATTTACTTAAGCTTTGTTTATGAGTAGACCTACTAATGAGAGGAGTCTTAAAACTTTCTTCTATTAATATGTTAGGTTGATTTATATAGTTGGACCTACTTTGACCTACTCTATAACCTTAGCTTTCAAGAGAACTTGCAGCTTAGCACTATAGCATTAAGATTCTCTTTTTTGAATTTGATGATCAATGTCATATATTAGAGTTTTCTCAAAAAGAATATCCATTATTGCTTTTCTAATATTCTCTTTTTGACAGATTACAGCCAAATTGTGTATTTTTCTGTAAATTTAATAAATGGAAATATTGGATTAAATTTAGCTGGGTTTTTACTGACACTAACTTGCTATATTCATTTTTAGATCTAATTTTTAGATGTGCTGATGGTCGAGTCACTTTGAACAAATTGTTCTCTTTGTTCTGCTACATTTTTTCTCCTTTCCTTTTTAGTCCTGAAAACTTAAATTATAAGGTTTTACAAGTTAATATCAGGTGGTTGGACAAATAAATTTTGTTCCTATTAAAGTTTGTCTTCCCTATGCTGTTCCATGATTGTTCTATTTCGGTTTTTGTTCTTGTTTTGCTTCTAATTCCAAGTTTGACAGGCTGCTGAGGAAGCTGTAAATGTTTTCTATCATTACACATATGAGGGAAGTGTGGACATAGACTCGGTTACAGATCCTGCAATGAAAGCCTCAATTTTAGCACAAATTAATCATTTTGGGCAGACACCCAAGCAGTTATTCCTCAAACCCCATGTGAAAAGGCGAGTCGACAGAAAACTTCCTCCTCATCCCCTCAAGCACTCTAGCCATATTGTTCCTCATGAGATACGCAAGAGTTCATCTCCGATAACACAGATTGTTTCTATCAATGAGAAAATTCTTGTGGCAGGAGCAAATAGTTTGCTTAAACCACGAACATATACAAAGTATGTTGCATGGGGTTTTCCAGACCGTAGCCTGAGATTTATGAGCTATGATCAAGACCGTCTCCTCTCCACGCATGAAAATCTTCATGGGGGAAACCAGATTCAGTGTGCTGGTGTTAGCCATGATGGTCAGATTCTTGTCACTGGTGCTGATGATGGTTTAGTTTCTGTTTGGAGAATCAGTAAGCATGGGCCGCGTATCTTGAGACGCTTGCATCTAGAGAAGGCACTGTGTGCCCACACATCCAAAATCACATGTCTTCGTGTCTGCCAGCCTTACATGCTTATTGTGACGGGATCAGATGATTGCACTGTTATTATATGGGATCTCAGCTCCTTGGCATTTGTTAGGCAGCTTCCTGAGTTTCCAGCACCAGTTTCAGCAATATATGTGAATGACTTGACCGGGGAAATTGTGACAGCAGCGGGGATTTTACTTGCTGTTTGGAGCATCAACGGGGACTGCCTTGCAGCAGTTAACACATCCCAACTGCCATCTGATTCTATTCTCTCTGTGACAAGTAGTTCATTTTCTGACTGGCAGGATACAAACTGGTATGTGACAGGTCACCAGAGTGGGGCTGTCAAGGTGTGGCAAATGGTTCACTGCTCCATCCTAGAAAGTTCTCAAAACAAGTCACCGCGAAGTGGGATGGTTGGATTAAATCTCGGTGATAAGGCGCCAGAATATAGGTTGGTCCTCCACAAGGTGTTAAAGTTTCATAAGCACTCTGTTACTGCCCTCCACCTCACAAATGACTTGAAGCAGTTGCTCAGTGGAGATTCTGGTGGGCATTTGCTGTCGTTGACACTGCCAGATGAGGTCTTGAAAGGATCAGTTAGTCTGGGGTGAGGAAGGAAGATAATCGTCAAGTGTGATAATTTAAAACACAATGGGCAGCTGACCGTTCTAATTATTCTTCATGGGACCCAGAAAAAAGGTTCTGTGAGTTTGTCATCGTCGATAGAAGAATGAGTGCTGCGTTCATATGCATGGAAAGGAAAAACAAGACAACAGGGCTGGCCTGTTATTGAGACAGGAGAGAAAGGAAGATGAAACCTTTCGTAAAGTTCTGACTAAAATGTTGAAAACTAGAACCAGCTTGAGGCCTAGCTACCACTGTGTACACCTGGCGGGTTAAGAGTGATTGAAAGAAGGTGCCATGGAAGGCTGTGCTTTTGTTGTACTTTGCATGGATAGGAGGATGTTTTCAATTTTGTGCGAGAACATCTAGTTTATAGGAATTTTGATCTGTAAATAGGAGTAGTAAACCAACAGTGTGTAATGAAGTTGTATAGCGGAAAAAAGCGTGAAAGTAATGGGTCGTTGGGTGAAAATGGACGGCTGATTTTGGATGTGGGACAGTTAATTGGTCAAGTGTGTTCTTTTTCGGCTAAAAATTCTTTTGGCATAGCACATTGGGCATTCTTGCCGGTTTCTTTGTTGTGAAATGTACAAATGCTCTTTCTCTGAATCTATGAATCTATAATGGAAATGGTTCTTCGCTATTTCTCTCTCTTTATTTTTTTTTTTATATTTTTTATATCCTTAATAAAAGGTTTAAAAAAAAAAAATCTATATTTGTTTCTTCTAGAATGCTGTTATTATTATTATTATTATTATTATTTTGCTTAATGGTGCAAAAAAGTTAAATAAGTAAAAAATATACATATTCCAATTATTTTCTTTTTTTTTATCTTTATATTATGCATTATATCAAAACATATATAAACAGGAACAATTCGGAAGTGTTTTTCATGAAAAAAATAGAATTTGAAGAAAGCAATTATTTATTTAATTTTATTTGTATACGTCATTCTTTTTTCTACAATCTTAAGGTTGCATGAATTTTTCTAGCCCCCAAATAAAAAAATAAAAAAAAAGGTTGCCTGAATTTTTTTAGTTAGAATGAAAAAAAAAAAAAAAAAAAAAGAAAAAAAGGAAAAACGCAAAAGTCGAAACACCATTTTATCATTATTATTTTGTGGAGAATCATACAAGTGTTGTCTATTGGCTGAGAAGCTGGTACAGACGACTAAACAATTTGTAATGCAAAACTACAGAAGAATAAAGCTCGCTGTAATTGATGAGAAGACAATTGGCTACTTACGAGCCTAAATTCTTTGCCTGCGCATGGCGGCTTTGGCTTTGGCTTCTCATACACATACTCTGTGATCTTTATCTATAATGGCTACCTCAGTCCCATGCCTCACCTATTCAACCATATCATACCATTATTACCACCCCATGTTGAAGAAAACCCATGCTCTTCAACTTCCTCATGTATCTCATAAACCCATCAAAATTCCTTCCTTGAAAGGCACTTCTAAGCAAGGAAGTCTCCAGGAAGCTTTTCAGTCATTTGGCCAAACTTCACTTCAGTTCTGTCTCCATGAAGCTTATTCATCTGTTCTTGAACGTTGCGCAAGCGAAAAAGCTCTATCGCAAGGGCAACAAATTCATGCTCATATGACTAAATTTTTTTCTGTGACTGATTCTGTGTTTCTGAGTACTAAACTTCTGTTTATGTATGGAAAATGCGGCTCCCTTTTGAATGCTCATAAGGTGTTCGATAGAATGTACGATAGAACGATTTTTACTTGGAATGCGATTATTGGAGCATGTGTTTCAAATGGCCAGCCTTTGCAATCGCTTGAACTGTATAGGGAAATGCGGCTTTTGGGAGTTACTCTTGACTCATGTACATTTCCTTGTATAGCGAGAGCTTGTGGCATGCTTAACGACCTCCGTTGTGGGACTGAGATTCATGGTCTGGCTATCAAATATGGTTTTGATTCCGTCGTGTTTGTTGCCAATTCACTGGTTTCTATGTATGCAAAGTGTGATGATTTTATCGGGGCAAGGAAGTTATTTGATGGTATAACTGAGATGGACGATACTGTGTCGTGGAACTCTATGATTTCAGCGTATTCTGCAAATGGGCAATCTACAGAGGCACTAAGTCTTTTTAGAGAAATGCAGAAGGTGAATCTCACCGTAGATGCTTATACCTTTGTCTCTGCTCTTCACGCCTGTGAGGATTCACTTTTTGGCAAGCTGGGTAAGGAGATCCATGCTGCTGTTTTGAAATCGAGTCACTGCTTTGATACTTATGTGGGAAATGCACTAATTGCTATGTATGTTAGATGTGGTAAAATGGTTGATGCTGCAAGAATCTTTGAGGACTTAGAGCGCAAGGATAATGTCTCATGGAACACCATGCTGTCTGGTTTTGTCCAAAATGGCCTGTACAATGAAACTCTGCAGTTGTTCTATGATATGCAGCATGATGGTCAAAAACCTGACCAGGTTTCAGTATTAAATATCATTGCAGCATCTGGTCGATCAGGGAATCTATCGTATGGAAAGGAAGTTCATGCTTATGCAATAAAATTAGGATTAGATTCTGATTTGAGGGTTGGAAACACACTAATAGATATGTATGCTAGGTGTTCATGTGTAAACTTAATGCAGGGTGCGTTTGATAGGATGCCTATTAAAGATATCATTTCTTGGACGACAGTTATTGCTGGCTATGCTCAAAATGATAGTCACATAAATGCCTTGGAAATGTGCCAAAAGGTGCAAACGGAAGGGGTTGATATTGATTCAATGATGATTGAAAGCATTTTGCTAGCTTGTAAAGGCCTGAAATGTGTTTCCCTGATAAAAGAAGTTCATGGTTACACCATGAGAAGAGGTTTAGATGATCTACTGCTACAAAATGCAATTGTCAGTGTATATGGAGAGTGTGGATTAGTAGATTATGCAAATCGAATATTTGAATTGATTGAATGTAAAGACATCGTTTCTTGGACGAGCATGATATCTTGTTATGTTAATAATGGTCTTGCAAATGAGGCATTTGAACTTTTAGACCTAATGAAAGGAGCTGAAGTTGAACCCGATTCGGTAGCAACCATGAGTATACTATCAGCTGCTGCCAGTTTATCTGCCTTGATGAAAGGAAAAGAGATTCATGGATTTTTAATTAGAAAGGGCTTCATCTTAGAGGAATCTGTTGTAAGCTCTTTAGTGGATATGTACGCCCGCTGTGGTAGTTTAGGGAACGCAATCAAGGTATATAACTCTGTTAGCAACAAGAATATAGTTCTTTGGACTACGATGATTAATGCATATGGAATGCATGGTCATGGCAAGGAAGCTATTAAGTTATTTAATGGGAAGGAGGATGAAAGATTGGTGCCTGACAGAATTACCTTTTTAGCACTTCTATATGCTTGCAGTCATTCGGGTTTGGTTGATGACGGTAAAAGATATTTTGATATTATGGAAAAAGAATATCAGTTAGAGCCATTGCCGGAGCATTATGCCTGTCTGGTTGACCTGCTTGGCCGAGCCAACCGCTTGGAAGAGGCGTACCAATTTGTGAGTAGCATGAATGGTGAAGCTACCGCTGAAGTATGGTGTGCTCTCCTTGGGGCTTGCCAGGTTCACAATAATAAAGAACTAGGTGAAATTGCAGCAAGGAAGCTATTAGACTTGGATCCACAGAATCCAGGAAACCATGTGCTGGTATCTAATTTCTTTGCTACCAGCGGAAGATGGAAAGATGTACAGGAAGTGAGGAAGAGAATGAAGGGAAGTGGGTTGAAGAAAAATCCTGGATGTAGTTGGATTGAAGTTGGAAACAAGGTTCACGCATTTATGTCAAGGGATAAATCCCATCCTCAGTCTGAAGAGATTTATATGAAATTAGCTCAAATTACTGAGATATTGGAAAGGGAAGCAGGTTATGTGGCTCAAGTCAAATTGGTTTTGCATAATATTGAGGAAGAAGAAAAAGTTGAGATGCTTTATGGACATAGTGAGAGGTTGGCCATTGCATACGGTCTGCTTGAAACTCCTGGTAGAACCTCTATCCGAATCACAAAGAATCTTCGGGTTTGCAGTGATTGTCATACGTTCAGCAAATTAGTCTCAAAAGTGTTTGAGCGAGAACTAGTTATGAGGGATGCCAATAGATTCCATCATTTTAAGGGTGGCGTCTGTTCTTGTGGCGATTTCTGGTGACAATTCTAAATACATTTTGGGTTATGACTCATATAGACTCCCAGATTTCAATCCCATCGCCGATGACCAATCGACCATTGGAAGATATCAAATAGAGTAATATTGGATCATGTATCTGCTATTAAAGATGTTGTCCAAGTCCTCTATTTTGTTGTCCTAAGGACAAGGTAATAATGTCATTCTCTTTATAGTTAGTATGAGATTTTGTATTTGATCCTTCTATAATATCTGCCTTCAAAAATCTTCGAACTTACAAGGTTGGTTACACTGACTTGAATCCAGGAGTGTTAAAGTAAGCACTTTCCCAAATGTGAGAGGAGAGGATTTGACAGTCTCAAGATTCAATCCAGGAGTTTTACAAAACTTGTCTGGGATTCTTCTAGGAGTACTTTGTATGTGATGGTCCCCAAGCTTGGACTCCAAAACGATAGTACTGCTATAAAGTCAATTTGTTACCGGCAGCTATTTACAAGGTTAGAAACTCAACAGTTCTGGTGGATTAATTTCAAATTTCCAATGGATATTAGGAAAACAAGCCAAAACCAAAAAGAAATTAGAAATTTGGATTGATGTTGGTAAATTAAGGGGAAAATGTCAGCCAAGGGCCCAAAGTATGCTGGTTCTTAAACCCCCATTTTTATATTGCTTCATTCTGCTATTGATAATGTATCTAAAGAGATTTATTTATTTATTTTTTATCTGGGTCAAATGCTATCTATAGAGATTGTGAAAAGAAAATAAAATGAATCTTACATGTTTGATAATGAAAAACCATCACATTTATTTAGCTTTAACCCAAGATGTAGACTTTGCTGTCAATTTCAGTCTCTTAAAGTCAAAAGTGGCTAACCAAAAAACATGTGAAAGCAATATTCTGAATGCAATGATGGTTCTTTTTTGTGCAGCCGAGTAAATGCAATGTTAGCATACCAAGAGAAATAAAAAGGTTTCTCTATCTTCTTCACGCTCTGAACATACTGCAGCATAATATGGAAAGCAATGGGACCACCCTACTCTAGTCTCTTGCACGTTACATCCCAACTTCTTCTTCCTGCATTTAATTCCATAACTTTTTCCCCCCCGAAAAAAAAAAGAAAAAGAAAAAAAAAAAAAAAGAGTTTTCTTTTACAAATTCATTTTTCCAAGACATTTCAAGATGGAGGTGGAAGAGGAGGCAAGTAAACAAAAAAGCAAAAAAAATTAAATATATATATATATATATATATATATTTACTTTTTTCACTTTGTTTTGTTTTTTTGTTTTTTAAAACGAGGTTCATTAATTAATTTGCTTTCACACTTATCAGCTCTTTATCAAATTTGTACTGCTCATTCTCCTCCTAGTCTTTACTCCCATTACTTTCTGTCTGATCCCAAGTACTCTGCGTTAGGCTTGTCTCCACGGCTGTTTCTAGTCATCCAAACAATCCCCCTTCCAACAAAACCAAGTTTCTTTAATGTTTTTCAACCACATCGGCCAAATTAATCGGTCACGGTTTTTGTCCATTTTGATATGTACAAGGAATTCAAACTATAAATCTTCCCCGTATCTTTTCTCTGAAAACAGTTACATGAAAGATTCAGATGGAAATTGTTAGGTTCTTGCGCCATGGAAACGACTTTCTATTGACTTGCCTAGGAGACTACACACCAAGGCACATTTGGGTAGGTTTGCGCGTGAAAACTTACGTACCAAAAGCAAATAGTGTTTAATTACCAATTCCATAAATTTCTTGTTCAAATTTGACCCAAAAAGAAATTGAAATTCCATATGTATTTGGATTGATGAGATGGATATAGATATAGAGATCTAGTCCTAAAAGTGTGATAGTCTTTGTGTTTGGAGACTGTGACAAGTAGTAGGCTTCAAAAACGAATCGTACGGGGCATGCAAATGCAGGGGGTCCAAGTAAAGAGGATGAAGCCTTTTGAACACATCTACCAATACCAAAGTCTCCCTCCTTCGTCACACTCTCTCCATCTCATCAGATCGAACTTCTCTATTTTATCCTTCTCTTTATCTCTTTTACGTTCACGAGCAAACGCTCTACAGGAAATTAAAACACTATAAATAAATAAATAATTTTTTTTTTATTTTAATAAAAATAAATAAAGAATGTAGAGCAAAATGAGACGGCTAATATCACAGCTGTAACCCGTTTGGCAGCAGCAGCAGCACATTAATCAGCCTTAGATTATTTAGTTCAGTCATGTGCTCTTACACACGCTCTCTGACTTGCTCTATGGTGGTGACTGTGACCGCTTACCATAAATTGCATTTACATTTGCATTTGCTTACTCTTTTTTTTTTTTAATAATATTTTTTCTTTTATCGATGGACAAGAGGTGGCATTAAAATCACCCGAAACATGAATTGACAACTGAATTTTGATCAAGGCCAGTTGTGGGGAGAGAGAGAGAGAGAGAGACTAGGGTTTTGGCCTTTTGAACCAAGTAATCCAAAACACTGCATTGAGATTCGGAAGAAGAAGAAAAAAAAATATATATTTTATGTCAACCCAATAATTGCAGTTCAGTGGGCTATATGATCTGCTTCTGCTGCTGAAGAGGAGAGAACAGTGATTTTGAAATGTCTTTTGGTACGATCCCTATGTCCTTTCTAGTCTTTTATAGCCCACAGTCTAAAACCTGCATGCTTTTGCTGTCCGACATCTATCTAAATGCAGCGGATTGCACTTCCCCTCCTCCTCCTCCGAGCCCCATCTCCACTGTCCAGTGCCATGCCGCCCTATATTTCTACCACCTGTGATCCCTAAACACTCTCTCATCATACACCTATGTTACACCTACATCTATAGCTTTTTTTATCTAGCTCTTTTTCTCTCTTTGCTCTATCTTTTTGGTATCTTTCCTTGACACTATTCACATTCGAAATACCAAATAAATACTTTAATATTCACTCTTTCACAACCTAGCTGGCTTTCTTTTGGCCTCTTTATAAACCATCTCTATTACCTACATCTTTTAAAGCCTTACCTCGCCTTGCCCCCTCTTGTGCAAATAACAAATGTCCCCTGATGCTTTTCAATTTATATCTTTTCTTTCTTCCTCTTTTTTTTTTTTTTCTTCATTTTTCACATCATGATTGCATTCTAGTTCTTAGTTTCTTTTAAGTCTCTTCCTCAGATTTTGAAACTATATCCTTCTCTTTCTATGCCCAAAGTTGCTACTTCATTGCCTTTTTCTAATTTTTTGGTTTTTTGGCTTCCTGTTCATGAATATTTCACTGCTTGTGTATGTATATCCGTACATGGATGTTGCCCTATTGAAGAAAAAGTACCCAAAAAAAAAAACGTAAAGGTTCACAAAGGAAAAAGTGAAGCTGCCAGCATGATCTAGCTTCGTTGGGTTAGTGATGGCGGGTAAGGGACGCCGGGAGAGTAGAAATATGCTAACCCTAGCTAGGTCATGCTGTGACAGCCTCACTCCTTCCTATTTGGGGACCCATTTTGAAATGCCAAGGTCCTTCCTCAGTTTCTAAAAAGGAAAAGCTGTAAAGTAAGTATAAAATACAAAGTCACTATGAGAGCTCATGGTAAGTATATGAATATATGGGATGGGATATTCCTCTTTGGTCTAACGACCCTCTTTTATTGTTTATTATTGGCATGCGCTCTTTCTTTTGTTTTTTTCTTTTTTTTTTTAAACCTGCTTTTTTGTTTTTTTGTTTTTGTCTTTATAGTTAGCGTTCTCGTTAATCTAATACTAACCTCTGATTATATTGCTTCTGTCGTTTCTTTTCTTTATAGAGCACAGATTCCTCATTGTCTTGGTATTTATCAATAGGAGTCAAAGTGTCAAGTGGTGAATATTGTTGTTGGGTTTTGAGAATAATATTTTTAGGCTTCATTTTACTTTATAATAAGAAAAAAAGGGGTGGGGATATTTTGGGATGTTTCAATTTCTGGTTCAAATTGTTACCTTATACTGGATGATCTTTTGATGCGCTAGTGCTAGCTCGTAATCCTCGGTTGGAAGTAAATATTTGTGGTGGAAAAATTCCATTTCGAGATGGAGAAAGAGCTGTGAAGAGAAGCTTGATCGTCTGTACTAAAGGCTAATAGTGAGGGGAGAGCCTTGATTTTATGTATGATAATAGCTATGTTCGTTAATGGGTATAATAATCATTTGAGGACAATGTTTTGCAACTATATGTTTTGGATTTCTCATAAACTTGTATACATATGTCTATAATTTGATTAATTGTTCCGAAAAAATAAGTTGCAAAGTTCTTCAACAGAGTGTTAAATTTCTTTAAAAAAAAAAAAAAAAAAGAGAATAAGTCAATAACTCATATTTTAATGTTCACAAGAAGTGAGTCGTTTTGAGTAATAGTAGTTGAGCGACAAAAATGTAATCCAATTTGAGTTTGTATTAGCATTTTTATTGATAATGGTTTGTATAATTATTATTTTTCATTGATTGCTATAGGACCCTTCATGAACAGCCATTTATGTTCCTTATTAGAATTTTACATCACATATAGGTATGCTTGATTCTTCAAAATTCCAAAGTTTTGTGGCAGTTTTAAGACTTGTAGCATGAATGAAGGTCGAATTGTTAATTTGTTATATCAAGTTGTAGGTTTCCTAATTTTTTATGCGCTTTCTAATTATTATTGATTGCAAAAACAAATTTTTACCCTTTTTTTTTTAATAAAGGACAATTTATAATTAAATATAATTGTTGGAGTAAAGATCAACCTTAATTGTAAAATAAAATACTATGATCCATGCGACAAAGGAAAAACGAGGGCAGGTGGTTTCTCTGATCATTCTCGTCTCGGGGAATCCCATCGTGGTCTCTGTCTAAATTCCTAGTTTATTCAGTCGTAACCGGGACGGGCAATACTCGAGTCAAGGCCAGAAATGAGTTTTTGAGTATTTTTAATTGAAAATTTCTAGAGTGTTTATTTTTTCAGAATAACAAATTAAACTTATTAATATTGTCACCTACTCTTTCACATCAAAGAATAAAAATATATGAAACATAAAAAGCAGAATTATACAAAGTCAAAAATAATGGTGTTTTATTATTTATAAATAAAGTAGGTATGAGGCTTTTGGTTTTGTTCCATTCCGAGGGTGCTATCCTAATTAACCGGTGAATTGACATGATGGGGACAAAAAGACTCGGGATAAGTTGTCATCCCCTTTGGAAATTTTTGTTGAAACGTTGCTAGAAACTTCTTGCTTGGTCATAGAATTCCAATACGATGTGTTTCTCGGTTTGATCATAAAATACAAAGAATGTATTGTTGGTCGAGTGATGTGACTCGAAGCAATTGGAAAATGGGATGGTCGGTGTCTTTTTGGGTTTATTTGCTTTCAGTTTTGCTTAGTAGGATCGACTTTAATAACTTAAATTTCTCAGCCCAAGTATCCTGTTTTGTGGACCCTTTTTTGGAAAAAAAAAAAAAAAATCAATCTGTGTGGATATCAATGAAAGATAAAATTCACTCACGGCTCAATACACGTTAAATGTTTATGAGGGTTACCCGTCATTTGCTTCTTGTTTTTTGTTTATTGGTTTGGTGGAAATATCAGTTTTGAGTATTATGCGAAATCTGTCATGGGAATATGGATTAGAAGAAAATGATAAAACTTATTTTCTCTCAAAACGACTAGATTATTTTTAATAAAATTGATATACAATCTATAATAGTTTCTTTACAGAATGGATTGATATATGGTTCACCGCATTGCCTTTATTTATTTTTGGTTGATATATTCACAACGTGTCACTTTCATAGTAAGTAACATCTGAAAATGTTTCTTCGCGCAATATGGTTGCATACTAATGTCTGATGTCTTTTCTTTTTCTTTATGGGTGGCCAGAGGATATATATATATATATTTTTAAAAGATTGAGTTTTAGCTAGGGTGACAAGTCATGTCGTTTGAATCATGTTCGGTCAATTCATTAATCGATCTTATTGAAATTGCTCAATTCGAATACAATCCAATCGTTAATAAAGTTAGAAATTTTCAATCCGAATATGATCCAATCATTAATTATGTAATTTTTTTTTAATCCGAATAAATATATAATTTGATATTATTAAATAAATTAATTTGGATTAACATATATAAAATTAATAAAATTGATTCACTTATATAAAATTGATCAATTTAATCTGTTTTACGAAATTTATGCAATTGAATAAGTTCACCTTTTTAAATTAGTTACGCAAAATAAAAATAATTTAATTATTAATTAATTTTAAATTAAAATATATATGTAAAATTATATAATTATAGTTATAAATTTACACTAATATAATATATAAAATGACAATATAATAATTTTTTAATCTGTTTTACAAAATTTATCCAATTGAATAAGTTAAACTTTTTTAAATTAATTATTTACACATAAAATAAAAATAATGTAATTATTAATTAATTTTAAATTAAAATATATATGTAAAATTATATAATTATAGTTATAAATTTATGCTAATATAATATATGAAATGATAATATAATAATTTTATATAATAGCTAAATATAGATATGCATAAATCTAATATTATTTTTTTAAAAAATAATATAAAATATTTTATTAATAATAATATTTTTAATTTTCTACACCTCAAAGTATATTAATTTTTATTTTTCCATGTCTATAAATTTATACATGTGTTAAATATATTATAATTCAGTAAATAAATAATATTTTAATAGTTTTTATTCTTTATTTTTTAATTAATAAAAAACTAATAATATGACTGTAAATAAATTTGTAATTTAATAATAAAAAACTATTATTAAAATTTTATTAATGATAAATTTAATATATTAAAGTTATAATTTAAACAGATTTATGTCAAGTTAAATTAACAGGTTAACCGACATATTTGATTAAATGGGTTAATTCAGATTAAAAGGATTAATATAAAATTAATACATTTAATAATCGTATTAAACAATTTTATTTGAATTTAATTCGAATCTATTTATAATAAATCTAAATCCATTAAATTTATGTCATGGTCTAAATTAACATCTTTAGTTTTAATTAACTAGAAGATTGGAAAAAATAAATAAGTAGTTTGAAAATCGAAAGCTTATTGTTTTGAATGCTTAGTTACTTATATATGTTATTACGTTAAGAGTATCGGTAAAATGAACTTTGATATACCATATATATATATATATATAGATATATATATATATATATATATATATATATATATGTATATGTGTGTGTTAGGAATTACAATATATTTTAAAATAAAGAAAAAAGCGATTTCACACAAAATCCTAAATAGTATTCTCAGTAGGTCAAATATACTAATATATACCATAATATTGAATTATATATTTTCGTTATTTTAATATTGTGATAGATGAGGAGAGAATAAGGTTATTTTGGTTATTTGTTGGAGCAAAATTTTACTTTTACTGATGTAACGATGGCTTGTAATCTAGTGTTTTTTTCATTTGGTGCAAGATTGGGAAAAGTAATAAGTAGTTTGAAATTCAAAAACTAATTGTTTGGATACTTAGTTATATATATTATTACTATGGATTATCGGTAAAGTGAAATTTTGATATACTATAATTTTTATTTTTAGGAATTATAATATATTCTAAAGTAAAAAGGAAAGAGATTTCATACAAAATTTGAATATGTATTCTTAATAATTTTATTATCCAGCCAAATTTAATATACCAAAATATTGAATTATTTATTTTGATCTTTCAAAAAAAATTATATATTTTGGTTATTTTAAGATTGTGATAGACGAGGAGAGTATAAGAATAGATGGGCTATCTTTGTTGGAAGCATAATTTCAATTTTAGTGATGTAACTATGGCTTGTGATCAAGTTGGGGTCTTTAAAAAAGATTAGTATCTTCTAAAACTTTCGTCGCTGTAGGCTTCATTGATATCAAATATCGTATTGGGTGCCTGTGGTTTGGGTTTACCATTTATGTGCTTGTTTGCTACTTATCCAAAGAAAGAATTTTATTTTTGATGATTTATTATTAGTAATTTGTGTGGATAATTAGGGTCTCATAATCTATTGTGTCGACCAAATCATTATTTATTTAAGATTTCTATATGGAATATAACATCATATATAACTAAGGGTCTTTTTTATATATATATATAATTAAATATTAATTACACTTTAGTATTTTAAAATTTTAGTATTTGATAATTTAGGTCATCAATTTTCAAAAGTAGTGATTTAGATTTTAATTTTTCAGTTTGTTGTAGATTAATCCAATTTCAATTTAGAGATTACACAAATCCACAATAAAGTGAAAAATTAAAAACTTAAATGGTAACTTTTAAAAATTAAGAACCTAAATTATAAATTTCTATTTATTTTTCTTTACAAAATAATAATAGCATAAATAATTTTATTAATTTTCGTCACAGCCTCACTGGATTAGCAATAGTAATAAAAATAATAACAATAATAACAAGTTAAATTATCAATTATCCCAAAAATTTTATTCGGAAATGGATTATTATTTATTTTATACTATTTCTCTAATACTTCTCACAGTCACATGGATGTCAAATCATAGATGTCAATTTTTTATTTTTTTTTAATTTGAATCTTTATATGTGTTTTATTTTTATTTTTTAACAAAAAAATCTTTAATTCTAATATAAAGTTAAAATTACCACTTCTCCCTGTAATTTAAACTATTGCAAGGTGGGTAATCATTTTTCCCTTTTTTGTTTTTTTTTTCTTTTTTGGTACTTTTTCCCTAACAAAATCCAATGCATGTGGAAAAACAGTATTGGATGGATGCGGTTTTCTTACCAATAGAACAAGTTGAACAACTGACGATCAAGCACGCAACTGCATAATATATAAAGACAAAGAAAAAGAGCTTACAGAAAAAAGGAACCCTTAGATGGAATATTAAGAACATTGAGATCCTTTAACCAATAAAATTCAAACTATTTCGGAATCTCTTCCAACAAAGTTAATTAAAATTACAAAAACCCATGCATTTCTTTACACCCATATATAGAATCTATAAATGTCTTATTCATAACATATAGTATATAGTTAATTATAGTTTATAAATATATACCTATATGAATCCAATATATATGTTTGAGAACTTTCTCTTTAGAATATTTATGTTTTCCTCTTTTTGATACTTTGATTATTTGGATGACTCGGCGTGCATCTATTGGGTCCATCTGCTCCAAACCTACCAAATGGATCAAACAAGTTGAAAAAACAACAGAATGTCAAAATCACAACTAACATTATCACAATATACACAAATCATATTAAAATTTTTCTAATGGGTTTGTATCAGTTTAGTCTAGATTGCTTTATAGATCAGAGACTCTCCAAATGTTACTAAATGAATTAATTTCAATATCTTTTTAGAATTACTTTTAATGTATAGCTGACACCAAATTAGATTCGGGAGTATCAAGTCTCTGACAAATGGCAATATTCCATGTTTATAAAGCAATTTAAATATAAAATATAACCAAAAATACAAAGGTAAAAAAGATCAAAAGAGATATAGTTATAATTGAATAGAGTAGAGTCACATGACTTTGTTTTGGTAGAGAGATGTTTTCTTTCCTTTCTCCTAAATGTGCTACGAAGCATGGAAATGGTCCCCCATTAAACTATTTGTGTTTTGCACTCTTTTTTGGTTCATGTATGATGTGAGAAAGAGAAAGAGAGAGAGAGAGAGAGAGACCCACCTAAAGTAGATAAAAGCATATAGGTGAATTTTACAACAGATCACTAGCTTGTCTGCATGGTGTTGGCGTGGGCATGATAATATTCAGTTTGTCTTATATTGGACCACTGCCATCTGTGTGTTTTCATTTTTTTTTTTTTTCCCTTTTTTTTTCACTTAATTAATTAGTAACAAAATCACCATAATTTAAAAACAATAATAATAATAATATAAACAATCAACCCTCAGTGCTGAGACATTCTGGCCCTCTATTTATATCCCTCTCCTCTATATCTTCTCCATTATAGCATATCCTACTGAAATATAGTCACAGATCTCTCTTTCTTTCCCTCTTTCTCTCTCTCTCTCTCTCTCTCTCTCTCTCTCTCGCTCTCTCTCTCTTCCTCTCTCTTTCTCTCAATCTCATGGCTTAGCCTGCATATCGTGCACCAGTTGCAGTTGAAGCTGCCAGCATGATCTAAACTTCCCTATACGAGCGAATCAATCAAGGAAAGATCAGATCATGTGGTAGCTTCACCTGTTGATGGATCACGAAAATCCCCTATATACATAAATTCCATATCTATTTTCTTTCAAAGTGTTTTTTTTTTGGTTAATTTGCTCATTTGGGTTTTACCAGGAAACTCCATGGTCCAAGGTGATTTCTAATTTTCACCATTTGGGTACCATTTCAAGGTTACTGTTATATCTCAGGGCTTTTTTGCACATTATTTATTTATTTATTTATTTTTCTTTTAACTTCAATTTTAAACTCTTTGTACTTTGATTTTCCCTAAATTTTATCAACTAGCAAGAATTAATTTGATTGTTCATTATTATGTTGCTTTTTGAGGAGCTCTATATAGCTGAAGTTTCTCAGTTCATGCTCTCTCAAGCTTCTCCTAGTTTGTCCAGTTGAGTTCAAATAGTCCTAATATAACTAGACCAAATTAAGAGAATCTTGAGCTATATTTGAAAAAATGGTAAATATATTATAACATATGTGAGGGTACTTATCTTTTTTTCATTTTTGTTTTTGTGTAGGAATTATGCTGGGGAATCTTAACAGAGGGTAGAGATATGAGTGTTAGGGTTTTGAGTGACAGAATTTCAACTGTCTAAACATGGTTGGTGCTTTTGAGATCCAATCTTATCCCTCATGCATTAGAGAAGAGCCCTTTACCTCCCTTTTTGTATAGTTTACGATAGTTTTTTATTGGCTGTACCGTTACATTTTTTTAATAGGGTTAAGTTTATTGGTTTTATTAAACAACAATTTAAAACGACACCCATCCACCATAAACAACATGTAAGTACTGGTAAAAAGGAAAAAAGGGAAAAAGCCAACTTGAATCTTCGTGGCCTCCAATATTAAAAAGCTTTAATCAGTGTGTATATATATATTGTTGATTATTGATTTTTTTTTTTTTCAATTAACCAAGTCTCTGGATATCTTTGTTTAATCTTTGAAATCATGAAAGTGATTAAGAAATTATTTTATTAAGATAATCTGCTATTGAATCTGAGATTCTTGTTGAGAACATTTAAGTATTAGACTTTGCTTGTCTTTCTTGTAATCTTGTTAATTGTTAAGGTTTTTCTAAGAAGGCCTTGAGCTGTGCGTTTTAAGACCTTCGTAGAGTTGTTAATCCTTTCTTCTTTTCCTCCTCCAATAGGCATCCAAATATTAGTGCCTAATAAATCATATGCTCCCGAATTTGCGAAGCTTGGAGCAAAAGCCAAAGTATTATTTTAAGTGGGGTAGACAATAAAGTTATCTTTAATTGGCATCTAAAGCATTTCATTATTTTTTTAACTTTCATTTAGGTGGAATCATATTTAAATATCATTTCTGATATTTGGAGTGTAGAATTACTTTTTTTTTTTTGCTGGTACGTTAAGGGGAAATAACTTTTTGCCCGAAGGAAAAAGGATACTATTTTAACAAATTACTTTAAAATAAATGGGTTTTACTAAAGCACTTTTTTGAGTGCAATTCTAATACCTTGTTTGATATATATATATATATATATATATATATATATATATATATATATATATATATATATATATATTTATTTGAGAAGTCAAAAGTAGTTTTTAAGGTTTAAAATTATTTAGATAATTTTTTTAAAGGTACATGTTTCAAACATTAGAAGAGTTTTTAATCAAACTAATAAAGAGTAATTTTTCAAAGAACTACTTTTGGAGATACAGAAATAAAATATATTCTAAACAAAGTTTAATTTAAGGGTTAAATATACTTTGCTATCATCTAATTTGGTAAAGTTTATTTTTGTGTTTCTAAATTTTTATTTTTATGCATTTGATACTTTTTAAATTTCAAAAAGTTCATTATTAATAAGTTCATCCATTTTTTAACACTAAATCTATTTTTAAATTTTTTATCATTACTTCATCCCAAAATAATTTAAAATTCATTATTTAATGGACAAATAAGCATTAGAAGGGGAAAAAAAAACAAAGAATTTAGGGTAAAAAAATGGATAAACCATTAGGGTTCAATTATATTTAATGGTTTGTTATTAAAATGCAACTTTTTGAAATCTAAAAGGTATCAAAATGCAAAGCAAAAAAAATTATAAAGACCCTAGTATAAACTTTGCCCATTTTATAAGATAGTAAGTGTATTTAACCCTTAATTTAATCATTGCTTTTATTATCTATAGCTCATATACATAGCTCATATATTTAAGTATAAAATGGTTACTATTGCATCTAAATACGTGCCTCACAGCTTCACAGAACTGTTTCGATCAAATTTATTTATAAAAAAAACAAAAATTCATTCAAATTCGCGACTTAAGATAACGTAATATCAATTTGATATATCATTGACATATTTTGGTTTTTTTTTTTTTTTTTTTTTTTGGGTTAATGTTTAGAGTACAAAGCTAGTAAAAACAAAAAAAAGATCGATTGAATGCATATAATTAAGACTACAAAATTATTAGTGCTGATATCAATTTCATGTGAACTAAACATTGGAGAACATTATTTTGGGACCAAGAATCAGAAGAGAAATAAAAATTAAATTGTGCCCTTTAATTATTTCTATATATACTCTTTTTTAAGTCGCCAATGATAAGATTGGATCTGTTACATGGCATTCATTAATTGGATGCTTTCACAGTTTGGAAGAAAATGATTGACACCGAAAAAGAAAAAAGTGATGGTCATGTCGAGTAACATATGGACATTAATTATCAGGGGAATAATTTTCTGTTTTTTTAAAAAAAAAAAAATTATAAGATTAACACTTCACTTTTCGGAATGTTGACCCAAAAAAAAAAAAAAAATCATTTTTGGAGAGAGAAATAATTTTTAAAAAAAAATTAATACAATTTAAGGAAGATAAGAATTTTATTTAAATTAAAGTTTGAATCTGTTCAATAATTTTATTATTAGACCAAATAAAAAGTTAAATATTTTTTATTATGTACATATTTAAATTAATCTTAACGACTAAAAATAATCAATATTTTTTTCGATTGAATGAATATGGTATTTTGTCCAATCATAATTTCTCTCTGTTTACGGCATCTCCATAACACTTTTTAAAAATATTATATTCTTTATTTTTATAATTTTGATGGGCTCTTTAAATTAAGAATTAAAATAAATAGTAGAACTTGGCTCTCCAAATATAGAGCATCGAATTCATTTTTTATATAAAAAATCTTACTATTTATTTTTTAAAATTATTTAATATATTTTTTATTTTAAAAATTATGCTTTTAAAATAAAAAATAATTAAGATGCTCTCAAATCTTCTTTTTATTTCTCTGTAGTTAAGTGAAAATATTATCTAATATATAGATAATGTTACCAAATTATGAAAAAATAATATTAAACCAAACATGTTAATTTATGAATGATGTTACTATTTATTTTATAGATTGCATTACCTACTTTAAGAATTATATTACCTAATTGGAACATATGTATCCAGTTTTAGAGGATTGTTTCAATCGAATCTTTTAAGAGGTCGTAGTGTATAATTTCCGATTTTTTATTCCAACATTAAGAAAATATTTGATTTTGCTGACGAAAACAGATTTAAAGTTCTTAGATATATGAACAATAAGTTTTCTCTATGCTGATAAATAAATTTTCAAAATTAACTTTATTTTCTATCCATGGATTTTTCTTGAAGCCGAAAGTATGAAGTATTGATTTGTACAAAACAAACAAATAAATAAAGGGTGAAGTATTAGGAAGGGGAAAAAGTAAAATAAAAAGCGTGTAATGTAGGATTTTGTGGGTGGGGGGTGGTTGTGTGTGTTGTGTTTTGCGTTTTGCCACGTGAGTTAGTTTTCTGCTGGCATCCCCGGGCGAAGTGTTTGTGGGTAGGTCTGCACGGGGTCGAATAAGAAGCCAAGTACGGCTTAAAGCAAAGAGCAGTGACTGTTTCTTTGCTAAGTGAGTTTTCCTCTTTTATTGCTTTTTCTGATTCTCTACGCCTACATTTATGCCATGAATGCCACATGTTTGATTTATATTTCTTTGATATCTTCCTAATCAACGACCATTCCAGTCAAAACTGGTTGCTTTGAATTGAATATATTTTGGTGCCCTTTGCATGTATATGCCTAAAATTACTCAAAATTTAATACATATTGTCTAATTTCAATTCGTGGGGTTGCTCATTTAGACTGCCTTTTTCTTGACAATCTTGTTGAATACTGTAGAATTGTAACCTTCAATTTTCCAGAATTGAAGGTCCTTCATTCAACGATGTGGAATAATTATTTTGTAATTTGGCAAAAATCCACTGGTATTGAAGGTTTTTTTTCTCTTCTTTTTTTTCCCTGATAATCTCTTTTGGGTACTCAGAAGAGTCCATGTGCAAAGTTCACTGATTTTCAATGTGTTTTAATCATGCTGAAGTGTTTGAGAAAATCTCATATTTGATTTTATTTAGGAAGTCTCTCTGTGTGCACAAACTGGGATTTTCTTGTTAGTCTAGATTGCCGCCCCTTCAGTAAGACCCATGATTTATATTTCCAATACAGAGTGAAAAAGTGCTGATTCCATTTCAGTCGCGTTTGAGATTTATAGTTTCTTAAACTTTCTTTGTTTGGAATAACAAAATGAAGTAAAAATTGATTCTTTTTAGCTGTGGATAAGATATATAGCATTATCAAGATGACTGTCCAAAGCAAAGCAACATCATTTTATGGAGGCATTACCAATGTTTAAACCGGTAATTCCATTTTTGGGGAACACTCCTGGAAGGGGAAGAAATCACATAAAAAAGAATTTGAAGCCAACTTCACCACGTGAAATGAATATACAATAATAGATACATACAGGGAAATAATATTAGTCTCTAAACAAAACGCATGATAATCTGCAAAAGAAAACAAATTTTCCTATTCCTATTTGATACGACTACAGATTTAATAGAGGAAGCCCTGTCCAATTTCAAAACAGAGTCCAAACCAAGAGTTAGCCAAAAACCTATTCACCACCCCCAAAAGAATACTTTTCTCTCTCACACACAACACATTGAGTTAGTATGTATGCAGCATAATGATAAGGTTCTTTTACTGCTCAAGCTGTTCTCGTGTAGCACTTTGTTGGTTCCATGGATATCCAAACTGATATGGCAGCAATTGGCGGTGTCCATCTCAGCCCATGACGCAGGGGATGAGACGGGCCAGATAGTCCCAATTGATTGGGATTAAAACACTGTTTAATATAAGTTGTCCCGATTTCAAATTGTAAAACCGAACATCAGACTGGGATACAGTCCCTTTCAATACTGGCCAATCCCCTTACCAAACACACCCTAAAGGACCTAATTTTGCCCAAAAGTTTATTGGGGCATAACCTTTTCGAAGACCCCACTGTTTCCCATATCCAATTTCTAAGTATGAATTGGAAGAGTTTTATAGGAATACAGACCTGAATTTTCTCTTGATTAAGCTGATGAATGGTTCTTCAATTACAGGAATGGACTTCACAACCCAAGCAATAGGCCAAGACACAGACCCCATAGCAATGCAGAATAGCCACTGCCACCAGTTCAGATTCGTTGTATCAGCAAACTTCTTGAGGAACTCCACCATCACAACTTGCAGAACAATGGTTATCGCCACGATTCCTATAAACAGTCTGTTCCTATGGATCCCTTTGAACACATTCATCTTCTCCATACTCCTTGAATTGAACTCGTTGAAAACTTGGCAGAACACAAAAGTATTGAAAATCAGGGTGTCATTAACTGCCTTGGAGACATTGAAGATGGATTCACCTCCGAACTGCAATGTCAAGAGGATGGCTATTTGATATAGAGATTGAAATAAAAGATTCCTCCACATGATATTTGTTATTAAGGGCTCGGTTCTTCCCACTGGAGGCCGCTTCATGAGCTCGTCACTCGGACGCTCTGTGGCCAAGGCCAGAGCACCCAGAGTGTCCATAATGAGATTCACCCATAGCAACTGAACTGCTGTTAAGGGAACCTCACCGGCTGAAACTGCAGCAACGAAGTTGATGACAAGAGCTGCAACATTCACAGTGAGTTGAAATTGAATGAATTTCTGTATGTTATTGTAGACACATCTTCCCCACCTCAAAACCGTGGCCACAGAACTGAAGTTATCGTCCAAGATTACGATATCTGAGCTTTCCTTGGCCACTTCAGTGCCTTGGATCCCCATGGAAAGTCCTATATCAGCTTCTTTCAGAGCAGGCGCATCGTTGGTTCCATCTCCGGTGACTGCAACCACATGTCCCTTCTGTTTCAAGCACTGTACCATCAAAAGCTTGTCGAATGGAGAGGATCTTGCCATTACACGGATGTTATCCACCTTCTGCATTCTCTCTTCGTGCGTGCAGTTTCTGAATTCAACACCTTCTACTACTTCTCCATCGTTTACTTGCGTATTAGTCCCTAGTATTCCACATTCTGTTGCTATGGCTTTTGCAGTGAAAACGTTATCTCCGGTGATCATTTTGATTTCCACCCCAGCAAATTTGCAAACTTCTACGGCTTTCTTGACGTGCGGACGACAAGGATCCTTAAGACCAACTATTCCTAGCAAGGTCAAGCCGTCTTCTTTGAGCCTTCTATGAGTCTTTCCATCTTCATTGTACTCCATTTCTTGTTCAGAAATTTGGACATAGGCAAAGGCAATGCATCGGAGACTGCTAGCTGCCATGCCCTGGATGATATTCTCAAGATTACTTTTTACATCGTCGTCTAAGGACTTTTCAGCTCCACTACTCTCACGATACCTAGAGCACATTGCTACAACCATCTCAGCAGCTCCTTTCCAGTGAACATAAATGGTGTTGTCCATTTTTTTCCTTAATAAGACCCCACTTCTTTTCTTCTCCGAGTTAAATGTTTCAACATGCATAACAACATAATTTTGATTTAGCTTATCCATTTCCATCCCCAGATCCAAAACAGCCCAAGAGAGAAGTGCTTTTTCAGTTGGACTGCCAGAAAATTCAGGTTCAGAACCAGATACGGGATTATAGACGCTACCAGTTGTATTCAAACCAACCCCTTGATAGAACAATTCACGAACAACAGGTGAAATTGTATTTGTAGGTGAATTTTCCTCAATGGGTATGGGTTCTTGGCCAAGCCAAAACTTAGTCACTTTCATTTGATTCAATGTCAAGGTTCCAGTTTTATCAGTACAGATTATAGTTGCAGACCCCATAGTTTCACAAGCAGATAGTTTCCTGACCATTGCCTGATCAGCCATCATTCTTTTCATAGAATAAGCAAGTGTTAAAGTGACAGCAAGTGGCAAACCTTCAGGTATTGCCACCACAACAATAGTCACTGCAGCAGCGACAATTTTCACTACAGCATTCAAAATATCATCTGTATCTGTTTTGCTACCGTTATACTCCCTATACCCATTCTCATCTTCCGTATTCCCCGTGAAATAACGAATTAACAAAACTACAAGGACTAAAGAAGCGACTGTAAGGCCAACCTTTCCGATGGAAGTTGTAAGTTTGTCGAGGCGAGCTTGTAATGGTGTTCGTTCGTTCGAATCCCGAGTTATGGAGCTCATCATAGCTCCCCAAGCCGTGTTGATCCCAACGGAGGTCACCAGCATTCTTGCAGAGCCATCCACCACCTTTGATCCCGAGCTCAAGAAAGGATTGTCGACGGTGTCTATGTCCACATGATCACTCTCCCCTGTCATGCTGGATTCGTCTACCATCAAAGAATGTCCGTATAAGAACAGACCATCAGCTGGAATTTGATCACCTATATTAAGCAGCACAACATCTCCAACTACAATATCAAAGATGGAGATTTCTTGCCTTCTTCCTCCTCTGACTACATCAATCTTGATGTTGTCACTTATTTTGGACAACTTATGGAACTGGGTTTCCTGTCTGTAATTACTGGAAGCCGAACCAACGACGACAAGAAACACAGCTACGAAAATACTCCCTCCTTCATACCAACCTTCCTCTGCGCCATGCTCTTTGATTCCAAAACCAAGAGCAAGCGCAGCACAGGCAAGTAGGATTACAATAGTGATGTCTTTAAAAGCGTCTGCGACGAAGTAAAAAAAATTCTTCGGCGGAGGCTTTGTGTAACTATTTGGTCCGAAAATCTGGCGCCGTTTGATAACTTCGTGACCATCATCGGGAACTCCGTTCTCGGGATCGATAGAGAGGCTGGTGGCAATGCTTCCTACTCCACCCAGTCCACGTAGAGTTTCCAAGTTCTTGCCTTTCACCATTTCTACGAGTCCTTCATGGTCAACCTTCTTTAGAATAGAACCAGTACCACCATCTTCTTGATCATCGTTGGTTAAAGTGGTGTCTGGTTTAACGTTGAGGGCGGTGAAAGGCTGAGGGGAATGAGGAGGAGGCTGAGAGCTCAAAATCTTGGTGATATTCTTGGGTGAAACTGATATAATCTCTTTGGGAAGCGATGATAGCATGAATAGTCGGGTAGCATAAATTTTTAAGTATGCCACGCGCCATCTTTTCTGGGCTCTGGTGAGGGTCGTGATATCAAGAAGCAATATGCTACAGCCATAGCGTGATTGATCACTGCTACTTGCCATTCTTTCTTCTTTTTTTCTTTTCTTCTTTTATTTTTTTTTTTTGGTTTGATGATATAATAAATCTCAACCGGGAAGATGGCAGCTGGGAAAGAACTTCATTCTAAACCAAGTTAGTCATTGTCCTTTTTATAGATGGAGAATTGTTTGTCGGTCTATTATATTGCGCTCCCGTTAAAGTTAAACAACAAACAAAAATAAAATAAAATAATTTATCAAGTCTTCTAAAACAAATCTGTGAACACATTTAGAAAAATTGACCACAATCTCTTTTCATCTTTTTGGTCTCCGTTTAATTTCTTTTCATTATTTTTTAAGTGCTTTTTAATTAAAGAAGATTTGGGTTTCGTTCTCTCTTAAAGCATCCAATCGATTGGTCCTTACTTCGAAAAGTTTGTCTGGTATGGTAGATAAAATTTTTAGTTGGGAGACAAATTATTTCTTTATATGCATCTCCAAAAGTTCAAAAAAAATTTGTTTGGTCTAATGGGTAATCGTTAACCCAGATGAGGTGGTTTCGTACATTCCTTGTACAGGATGGTGAATGAAAAAGATAGTCATTGACGACCCCCTGTAATGTGGGAAACCTGGAGCCTGACTTTTCTTCTCTTTTCTTTATTATTATTTGCTTTTCAATAGTTACCGCACCTCTCCCCATTTGAACGCTTAATGCTTATGTGACACGGCAGAGATTATTCAAATCTGCCTGCAATTTCTTATCTTAATTTTAAGATTATTTTTTATTTTTCATTTCCATTTTTAAGAATTTTAAATTTTAAGAAAATAATGTTCAACATTTTATTTGATTCGGGGCCTGGAAACGATTCGTTTAGTAATTAGCATCATATGCTTTAGATTTTTTTTTTCCTTTCTCCTTTTGCTTTCTTCAGGGTGACTACATGACAAAATAATAACAAGCCTTTTTAAACATGTTCTATTTGTATCAAATGGCCGTGTCCAGTGTGATCGACATAGATAATGGTAGGCGGTTGCCGAACTAAAAAGGTCATCGTACAATTAGCTTCGTCCTTCTCGAATTTATCGAAAAACAACAAGGAAATATCAAACAAAAAACGCCGCCAAGCTGGACTTTTTTAACTCAAAACTATTTACAACAAAACAATAAATAAATAATTAAAATAGTACCAAAACCACCAAAAAGTCTACTAAAATAATATAGCAAATATCGTATTATTATTATATAATAATGTTAAAGATTCCATCTAATACAAAAAAGATGTTTTCCATATAATAAAATGAATATTTATTTACATTTATTTGTTAAAAGCTTCACTAATCCATATCAATGACATATTAAAATTTCAATCGATAAAATAAAAACATATTATTACCATGTTACATCATCTTTATAGAAATATTAGTAGACTAGTTATTACCTTTTGCATTGCTCTTATTTCATTGCTTGAAATTACATAAATATAAAAAATAAAATTAAATATAGATCAATAAAATAAGTAAATATTATTATTTCGTAAACATTTTGGTAGACTTACTGTACCTTTAGCACTACTAGTAAACTTCATTGTGCAAACAATTTAGTTTTCTATTTTGCCGGCCAAAAAATAATAATAATAATAAAAAGGACAATTAACCTTGTTCGTAAAAGAAATCCGCTTTCCGTAAAGAAAGTAGCATGAACATAGAAATTTCCTGTGAAGTGCCAGTGGCGGCTGACACCAACCATCGGCGTAGACTAATTGGGCCACTTGCAATGAAAACGAGGACCCAATGTTGCCGTAATTCTGGCATTATTCACGCCATTCAAATGGGGTGGACCTGAAATCGGGCCCAAGATTTAATTAAATGCTAAATTTTAATAGCCGACTAGAAAAAGCCACCGCCATTAAAAAATAAATAAATAAATTCCAAGAAAGAAATTCCCAGGAAACCAGCTAATAGTCCTTTGGAAATGAAGCCATTATTTTGGTTGCATGTTCCTGACAGTTGATGCCGGCAGGGCAGCTTTGTCAAATCTTCTCGTATACGAAGGAGAGGATACATTTTACATATTTGATAACTTTTGTATTAAAAAAATAAAATAAAATAAAAAATCAATACACGACATTGACTAAGCTTTTTGGCAGGTACAAAAGAACAAAAGAAGTCATTTAATAAGCCGTCAAGGCAATTTCCTCGAAATTTCTAAAAACCTAACTACAGAGGTTCCTAACATTGACAAAAACTAGATGACGACCTTGAAGAATTGAGACAAACACGTTAAGGGGACTGTCTATGCAAAACATTATTATGACATCCAGTTAAACGTAACGCTGGCAGTTCATGTTAAAGGGTGGTGTTTTGTGTCAACCCATTATTTAAAATTATTAAAATCTAATTTGTACCTATTTTAATAAAATATTATTATTTTTTACAGTATTATATATTTATTTATCAATATTTTAAATTTTAATTTTATGTCTTAATTTAACTATTCAAATTTTGTTAGTTACCCATTAATAATCATGTTAACAGTGTAGATACTGATGATGATAGGTTAATTACAGAGTCGTTTTCCAGTGAGTTCTCATGTCAAACCTAGCTTAACTCTATACCAACAAAAACGCAATGAAGCAAAAATTTCTAAATTTCCTTGGTTGCATGTGAAATCCAGCAGAACTAGAACGACATTTTGGGTTACGGGTGAGCTTGACAAAGACGTTAAGGACCCACATCTTAGGTCTTCGTTCAATCAATTGACTCCAGTATTAATGTGCCTAGGAAGATAGCTGATCCCAGTCCCACGTGGATCAATAGTGCTTTGCAACATAGGAGCCTAAGCCTAAACACATCTAAACAAACTCTTTTTTTTTTTTTTTTTGGGTGAATACGTCTAAACAAATCGTATTTGAGAAGAATTAGTTCAAAACTAGGCTCCGTTTGACTGTCGAAATCATTGAGGCATCAAGTGTCAAATTGCAGGAAAAAGTTCAAAACGTGTTATAATCGGGTTTACAAGAAACTGTCTGACAGAACCCAATACACTTATCTATTTTCCTTTCAATTTTTTTTTTTTTTTTTTTTAAATTTGGTTAATTTTTTTTGTTTTGTAAGAAACCACACACAATCTATAAACTGTTATTGTATTAGAAGCCTCAAGACGTGTCATCATATAGGAGTCTCAACCATTGACAAAACTGCAAGTAGGCAATAAAACACATTTAAATCCCTTCCACAATCAAACGCTTACCTAACCCCTTAACTTGTATGCTACTTTGTACCATTAATCAATTTCATGCTCTCATCATCTTAACGGACAAACATCATACTGACGAAATAAACTTTGAAAAATAATTTCATAGTTAGCAAAACTCGTGTACACTTCACAGAAAGAGATTATTCTTATCAAGATATGTATCCTTGAAATTTTACGAGGAATTGACTTCAAGGAGGTGCGCACGATCACACACGCACACACACAAGATAAGAAGATGCAACGTGATCTAAGGTGTTGAATTGCTTAAGACTACTATAACATTGTTGAGGCAAAATATTTGGGTTGCTATAAAAGCTCAACCTATGTGGGCTAGGCCCAAGACTAATTGGTTTCATCGATGCCGACATAGGGCAATGTGCAACCCCTATAAAAAGAAAACAGTGGACACTGTAGAAGCTTAATTTGGGCATGGCTAGAATGATAAGTATGGCATAATAATGGGACTTGTCCAAAACATATCTCTATGTTATATCTATTATCGATAATCTCCACATAAATTAGACACATTTATAGGCTAAACGTAAACTTAAGACAACCCTGCACACCAGCTGATCCATATCAATTGTCGCAAATTTGGTCTTAGAAAGCTTAACTGGGTCTAGGCCTCATGATCTAAAAACCTAGAACACGGGCCACATCATGCAATTATCTATCTAAAATTCCTTTCTATTGATAACTGGTAAGAAACCCCAAAAAAAAAAAAAAAAAATCCAGGTCTGACTCAGACTATCGACATGCTCTTCAAGCCGATCCAAACTTTTTTAATAGTCAAAAATGGGTAAATGGAAATTGGGGTAGAGAGCTGTAAAATATAGTTCCCTACATTATCAATTTCATTGAACAACCATATCGCTAATTCTATTAAACTGAATATATTATATAATTCTACAATTAAGAGTGAATGGGTAAAGCTCAGCAAAACATTAACATGCTATGCATTCAAACTGCTATCATTTAGATGATATATCATGAATTTTCACTCATTTAAACAAGAGAGTTATCTAACTGCGCCTCAATTCATTGGAACTTTTAGGCTATTGTATAGCTGTGCTTGGAAGTTACACAAAGAAAAGGAAACTGATTGAAATTCTTTTTGGTTGTATTTTCCTAGCAATACTATATGTGGCATGGATATTTCAACACATGAATTAAATTCATACTGGTTTCAACTTCTTAGAACACATTCTTAACAACAGATACGTCTAAGTTACTTCTTGGATGCAGGATGCCCAGACACATTCTGAGTTAAGGATTTTTTCTTTATCCTATAGATCAGGAAATGGTCATTGATAAATATACATGACTATGTTTTGATTACATAATAAACAAATGAAGCTTCTGCACAAAAACTAAACTACCTAACAACTTAAAACCAAAAAAAAAAAAAAAAAAAAAAAAAAAAAAAAAAAAAAACGATTTATCAACGAATCTATCCCCAATAATATTCTAGTGCATATAATACCATCTTTCCATGCATGAAGTACCTTATTTAGCAGATATCTATCTATGTACAGAGCTTACTAGCAATTCAAGCATAGCAGAAAAAGGTTTATGCAAAATTCTACCACCCTAATAAAAAAGTAAGTCGTTTAGTTAAAACAATGTAACAAAAGTTATGATGATTGAGAAAAGAGCATAAAGTTCAAAAGAATTACTAATGTCAGCAATATATTGTAAAGCTGCACGCACCCAACTGTTCAGCAATATAGTTGTAAAGCTGCACGCACCCAACTGTTCACGATTACAGCTAAAACAAAGCTGTTGCCGTTGTGCAGACTACATTGGGAAGACTGGTCGGATAAAATCCCTTGTCACTGACTAAAAATTTGGCAAAACAGTGTTTGTGTAGGTTGTAGTGGGCCTATTGGTTAATTTTGATTAGTGATGGAAAAAATAGCAATCAGGACGATGTACAGAACCTCAGTACAAATTGTCAGAGCGTAGATGCACATAAAAACTATCCAAAATTCCACTATGCAAAATGCAATAAGTTACCATAATCGCTTTTTTTACTCAAACAAGCTACCATAATCACTTAGACATGGATGTCTCTCCTTTTGCATCATCTCTATTAATTTTTATCATGCACCAAAATCACGAAGTAGAAGTTATATATAGTCTACATACCTCTGCAGTACCTACCTTCAACAGCACCAAGTCCCAATTGTAGAACGCGGCCATAAATCTGAGGGCTAGACTCAATGAATTTCTTTTCCAAAATGGAATAGATCATACTCTTCAGCTCTTCAAATCTCACAACTTGGATGCCTCATTCCCACTATTTCCACAGCCTAATATACAATCAATATCAGCATTAGATCCAATCAACTCGCATGCCCTATAATTCGTCGAACTCAAAGAACCCAACTGATCAATTCCAATCAAATCGACCCATATACTCCGATCCACCATAGTTGCCCAGCAAACCAACTTCTCAAGCTGCTTCGCATTCAAACCCTTACGACTCGCCGCGATCCTACCGTCCCTCAAAGACTTCAAACACTTATCTCTCGCAAAACCGATACACTTCTCCTTCGCCGTTACCAAACAGCCCTCCATCTCTCGCTCTTCGCACTGCTCCCTCTCCTTCAGATCCGACACTCTGAAACCACACAGAGCTCGCCACCATGGGGGTTTACACTTGCTCGAAGCACTGATAGTACATCCGATCCTCGCTCCGGCCTCGCACTGTTCGATAATCTTGGATTCGCAGGCTCTATAAGCGTTTGCCCAAGCTTTGGAGTTTCTGAATGAGAGGACGTATGGGCCAGCCAAGGGATTGTCCGATCGGTCGGCCGGAACAGGCCCCCGGAGCAAAGGTATCGGAGGGTCGAAGGCGATGATTGTGGAAGAGGCTGAGTACTCTTCGGTATTGTGAGGAGTCGATGGTGGGGGCTCCATGTAAGGGGTTTCGTGGAGAAGTTCGCGTAAAAACTAAGCAAACTTCGGGAATATTCTTATTGATTCTTATCTTCTGAGATTGAGAATTTGAGATAGAATTGGACTAATCAGTAAATCAAAGAAAATATAGGGGGCAGAAAATGAAACTTCTAGCTTTAACGCGGCCGGGAACGGAGGCTAGCATCAGTGGTGGCTTGCACGGTAATGCTACTTAGCCTTTTTAGTTTGGTGGCGCCAATCCCTTTTTTTAATGTGCATATCATTTTCCAATATTTTTTATAATTTATTTTTTTTTTATATATATAATAACAATTTTTAATCTAAAAGGAAGGGGTAGGGGTGTCTCATCAGTGCACGTTGGTAAGTGTGGTACTAACCATGTTGATTTTTTTTTACTTTGAAGTGCTAACCATATTCTTAAATGTTGTATGTTAAAAATTCACATTCAATCTACTTATCATTTGTTTAATAGATTGTAATATTTATATATATATATATATATATGTTAGAATTCATTTCGAATATATATTTAAAAATACAAATAAATTTCAAAATATAAATATAATTTATTGGTAATCTTCTTTTACCAAATTATTGGGCCTCATTTGGGAGAAAACTCCTTACTAATATATACATATTATATAAATGGTTTAAAAAGTTAAATCCTATTAAAATGTGAAATAATAGTAATAAGCGTGTATAAAATTATAAAAGTCTTATTATTAAGCGTGTATAAAATTATAAATACTATCAGCGACAAAAAAAATAAAATAATATTATAAAAGTCTATTTATTGGGTTCTCACAATATAAATTGTGTACAAAACGTGACTGACAATACATGTATGTTAATTGACCCCAAAAAAAAAAAAAAAAAAAAGTTGCATGTATGTTGAATTCTTTTACGGAACCATCTAGCAGCTCATAGCCACCATTTTCTCCGGAATAATTTTAAGCTTGAATTTCCATACTTTTCGATGATAAAGAAAGAAAAAAAAAATTGTATAATAAAAGATGATGTCATCTGGACAATTTCAGCACTTGTGCATAAATGGCACTCAATCAAACAACGTAAACTGTTCCCTAAGATGTATGGTAATCGAACCACAGAGTTAATTTTCATCAATTTATAATTTACTTGTATACAATTAGTTGATTAAGATCAACTCAGCATCATAATCCTAGCAAATTCATCGTAGCTGACTTGACCATCACCATCCAAATCAGCTTCTTTAATCATCTGCTCAGCCTCTTCATCTGTCAATCTTTCTCCCAAGTTGATCATTACTTGTCTCAGCTGAAGGAGACCAAAAAAAAAAAAAAAAAAAAAGAATTTAAACCAAGTTGATTAATATACTATTTGACACCTATAAAATAACATTAATTTTACGCCATCTTAAAGTCTTTTGTTTTTTTTGGACGTTCTTTCAAGTCAAATGGAAAATGTAGAAAAATATGCTTATTATAAATGATGTAAAAGACTTGTATATTTATGTACACACATGAAATTGATTCGTAAATGGCTTGCATCAACTTGAAATGCAGAGTTTTGGTTGATTTTTGATCTTTTTTTAGATGTTATTATATTACTTTTCAAGTGAAAATATTCACCTCAATGGCCGAAATAAATCCATCTTGATCTCTGTCAAATACTTTGAAAGCTTCTTTAAGCTCCTCTGCAACATTTTCCTATAATAAACACAAAACATATACATACATAATATATCCTCATGAATCAGCGGCTAGCAAAAGAGCCTTGGTTTTTAGATAAACTGGTCCAAAAAAACAAAAGCCAAAAAAGTAGATTACCTTGGCTTTCCTAGCCATAATATTCAAGAATTCCTCAAAATCTATTGTCCCATTTCCATCAGAATCAACCTCACTGATCATGTCCTTGATTTCTTCTTCTGTTGGATGCCGATCTATTGATTGGATTACCGCTGCCAGTTCTTCCGTGGTAATGAAGCCTGAAGCCAAATTCAAACGCACACCACACTATGAATACAGTAAAATAATCCATATATACACCTATATATGTGCGTGTGTGTGTGTGTGTGAATATGATTAGGAAAACTCACCGTCTGAATCTTTATCGATCAGAGCAAAGGCTTCCCGGAACTCTGCAATCTGATTTTCTGTCAATGCATCAGCCATGCTTGGATTTCAAAGTTCAAAATAGGGGTTAATTTGCAGATAGAAAAAGAAAGAAAACTGTTTGGGAGAATAGAAATTAGAACGAGAGGAGAAAGGTATGTTTGAACTGAAGAATTTGTGTTCGTCGTATTATAAAGAGGGCAAGCGGGAATGTTTTTGTTGAACTGGGAATTGAAATTGTCAAACACGCTTATGAAAATTTTCCATTCAAACAGCATGACATTTTCTAGAAAGCGAGAGAGTCTTGAGTCAGCGGTTTGAATTGTTTGAATCTATTTGTAGAACTCTCTAAGCCTGGTCTCAGCTCTCATGCTTAAAGTCCACCAGTTCATGACTTTTCTTTTTTTCTTTTTTTTATTTTAATTTCCCCGTTTAATTTGGGATAATTTTGCTCAACTTGATAATTCTTGGAGTCAATCACACTTTAAGGTTTGTTTAACATAGTTTTTAAAAAATCAAAACAGCTTGTAAAATTACAAATCTATTTTTGATAATATTTAAATAATTGTCAAAAAATATTTTTAATTTTTAAAAATACTTATAACCAAAAGTTTAAAAGATAACTTTTTTAAGAAGTGAAAGCCAAAAACTATAGCAAAGAGAATCTAACTCTCCCTCAAAGGATTTTACTATTTATTACGTACACTCTCTTCATTTGTTTTTTTTATGAATATGGACACTCTCTTCGTATCTCAACTTTTTTTTTTTTTTTCCACCAAGCTTTGAGAACTAATGAATGGTGCCGATTCTTGTTTTAGCGACTTTTTGACTGCGATTGAATAAGCAACAATAGTCTCCATATTTTTCCGCGGTTTTAATGATTTGTCAAAATACATTACAGTCACTGGCCTAATTTCTACTATTTTTTTTTTTTTTTTTATCATTAGTTTCTAGTAACTAGTAATTTACTTCTACATCCTTACTCACCTGGGCATTCAAAACATAAAGATAATTGGAAGGAATTATTTATTATTGCTATTATTATTTGGGATTTTAGCTTTGGTGATCCTGAAATATTTCTAATTGAGTTATCTTCAATTTAACTTGACAGCCTCAAATTTCAAATTTTTTGATCGATTTATTTGATTTTCTTTTTGTTTTCAATTTATGCCTTTCAATTTTTTCAATCAAGATTTCCAATTTTGCCTTTCTGGATTTCAATATGGAAAAAACCTAATGAAAATTTTGCTCAAAATAAATGCTTCATTATAAATCCAAACATTTTAGTAACTTAAAGTATTAAGAACTAAATAAAATTATGTGAACTGAATAAGATCACAGCTGCAAAACAAACAAACAAAAAAAAAAAAAAAAGAAAATGGAGGCATAAACTGAAACCGAAATGAAAATTTTAGGTCCTCAATTGAAAAAACTAAAACTTGAGGCAGCCAATTAAAATTGGAGGCAAACTAAATGATTCAAAGGTAAGTGTTTAAACATGAAGTGCACATAGTGTACCATGAAAATAAATGTTGCAAGAAGAGTATTGCTCGCACACTTTATAATTATTCAAAATTAGACTGCACAGAGATGATTACCTTTATTATTTTGGTATTGGATCAAATGATTTGACGACTATACTATATTTATTCTTCTTATAAAATGAGATTTTAAAATTAAATCTAATGAAATTATTAGCTTTTATTTTTTTGGTATGTGATCTGTTGGCGTTCTATTTTAAATCAATTTTTGGACGCATACGTGGTCTAATAAACATTAATATATATTTTGCCTCATATAGGTAATACAACAATACCGACAATGAATATAATAACTATTCAAAGAAACAATATATATATATATATATATATATATATATATATATATATATGTATATATAAAAGGGTGTATTTTGGTTGGTGATCTAAAACAACATTTATAAAGATTAATTGACTTTAAAGTAATATTATATTACGATGATTTTAACAGAAGAATAATGTCTTTTGTATTGTTGTCAATAAATTGGCATTTCTTTTAGTTATCGGTAATTTTATTTTTTATTTGAAATAATTGACACAGTTAGTTCATGAACAACAAAATTGCAAAATGAAACAACCATATAAAATCTTTATAATTTGCAGTGCAGATAAAAAAAAAAAAAACTGCTATAAAGTAAACAAAAAATAGTTTAGTGATCAAGTGCTTTAAAAACTAAAGATTAAGGATAAGAGAGCCAAAAAAAAAAAAAAAAAAGAAAAAGGTTCAAGAATCAAAATGGTTTTATATAGTTAATAACGGGTCATTTACCTTTTTTATTTTTTAAAAATGATATATTATTCCTGTCATTACCATGGTCAGTTTTTTATTATTTTTCACATTAGTATTTTGGTTGAAATTAAAATTTGTAGAACGTTAATGTAGTCTTTTTATATGTTTTTCTTCCATTTTTTTTTTTTTGTTATAAAGTAAAAATTTTTAATTTATCAATTTTTTTAATGTCAAACAACACTTTTATTTCTTTATTTATTTTTACCATTTTCTAAAAAGGCCGTCGGTGTGTCTGTACTGCAAAAATACGTTTCACATTCTAGCAGATTTTATTTTTCCCCAAGCCAAGTCTTTACCTTGTAAGCACGTAACACCAAAAAATGGGCTAAAAAAATAAAATAAATAAAAGTAAAAAAATTTTATTATTTCAACAAATATAGGTAAAGATCCATATCGAACCAGAACTAAAGTCCCAGTGAGAGCTTTCATTCTCATTCTTGCGGATGCTCTTTTAGCCGCTGTCGTTTCACTTTCCGAGTTCCGATTCGAGTTCACTCACTCCGAGTCACGCTCAGCTAAGGTACTCCAATTTTTGTCTCAATACGACAATCAAATTCGGCATAATCATCCATTTGTAGAATCCAAAACCGTTTTCTATGATTTTAGACTTCTCAATATTTCGTCTATTCTATTTTACAGTTTTTATTTTTAGACATACTTTACTGGAATGTTTGCCGTAAATTCTTGAAGAGAAAAAAGTTTCTCTGCTGGAACTCAACTTGAACTATAAATCAGGGTTTAGGGTTTTGGAGGGATTGAATACAATGCGATTCTTAATCACATTAATGGCCAAATTTTAATTTAGTGCGGCATTTTTAATTGTTAGTTTCTTAAAGTTCGCAATTTTGTGGAAATGAAGGTTTTTCTGTGTCTGGCCGACGATGTGGATGTAGGGTTCATGGTTCAGGTGGTTTTACTGTCTTGAGGGTAGTTTTTTTCGATGTCAATTATCAATTCTATGAGGGTCACCTTGAGAATGATGTTTGGTCGTCTGTGGTTTGAATGGAATTTTAGTGCAAATACAATTTTCTGTGATTGTAGTGTTTATTTGAGGTGAGATTCAATGGCCTCAGGGCTGGACCTTGAACAATTGGTCTTCGTATGAAACCTCTGAAGTAAAATCCTTTGACCATCTGGACATTCTCTATGCCCTGATTTTTTTATTTTTTTCCTTCTGAGTTCTGATGGTTGAAAATCTAGTATTAAATATGCCATGTGCTTGTGCCTTTTTTCTTTTCTTTTCTTTTTTTTTTTTTGTCATTTTTGAAGCAGGGAAATATGGTTAAAAAGAAGAACCCTTTTGTATTCTTGGATGTATCAATTGATGGGGATCGCATGGAAAGAATCGTTATTGAGGTAATTGAAATGTAATGGTTTTTCATGTCCTTCGAGGCTTTTGCTGATAAAGTTTTGTAAATGCTGAAAATTTTCTTGTTTAATATCCACAGCTTTTTGCTGATGTTGTTCCAAAAACAGCAGAAAATTTCCGGGCACTCTGTACAGGTAGTTTCAAATTTTGGAATTATACTATTTGTTGGTAGTCTTTTGTTTATTTTACTTTTATTTTATTTTTTTATAAATATCAGAAGCAGTCAAATCTGATTATCTAGTTTCTATTGCTTGTTATCTTATTCTTGGCTTGAACTCTATGAAGACATCTTATGCCATTATTTTGTTATATTGCCTTCAATATCGAATTAAGTTATTTATGCATGAAAGAAATATGTAGAATATTGATAACTTCAGCATAAGTGAAATTTGTTAGGCACATTGCTTGACAATCTGTATATGTTATTTCAGAAAGAAGAAAAATGGTATACTAGGTATGTTTCAGGTTTGTTTGTTTATGTTCTCTTAAAAAAAAAAAAAAAGAGGTTTGTTTGCTTAAGAGAGGACTGCATAACTGATAAGATGATGTTTCCTTTTAAATTCTTAAGACATCATTTATGTTTTTGGATGTAAGTCTATGCTGATACCTAATTTCGAGTTAATTAAATGCTAGTGATGAATCTATGATTATGATTTTTGTTGTGTTTCTTGAAATAAAGAGGGGGGGGGGGGGGGGGGGGGGGGGGGGGGGGGGGGGGGGAAAGAGAGAGAGACAGAGAGATAAGAAGAAGAAGTAAAAGAATAGATGCTTACATTAACAATTGAATGATGTACACATTCAGGTGATATATGTGAAAGCAATGGTTTTTGGTTGCACAAGCATTGTGGTGGGACTTTGATGGTATTGTGCTGTCTTCTGCTGTAGGTGAGAAGGGCATTGGAAAGTATACTGGAAAACCCCTTCATTATAAAGGGTCACATTTTCATCGGATAATTAAAGGATTTATGGCTCAAGTATGTTCTTTCTTTTTGTCTCTTAGCATTGCATCATCCATTAATATATGCAGCAAATGCCCTCTGTGTGTTCATTAGTACAGTATGCTCACTCAAGTAAACAAAGACGCATACAACACTACTTGCCATAAAATATATACATCTGTTTGTGTGTATTACTTTTAAATGTAATTGATTTTAGAGAGTGAAATTATGGTTTTTTTTTTTTTTTTTTTTTTTTTTTAAATCTTTTGTCCTTACAGGGTGGTGATTTTTCAAATGGAAATGGTATGGGCTTTTCTCTTTCAGTTTTTTCCTTTTCACAAATGCAGATTCTATGCTTGACTTATATATTCATGCCCAGACTTGTAAGGAACAACCTTTGATTCGTTTTCAGGCACTGGTGGAGAAAGTATATATGGAGGAAAGTTTGCAGGTGAAGTTTCTCTATGTGAACACTTGATCAGTATGTCATTCGCTATTAGTATTCTAAGTTTTTGTGTCATTTGCAGATGAGAATTTCAAGTTGACACATGATGGACCTGGTCTTCTCTCAATGGCAAATAGTGGTCCAAACACAAACGGGTCCCAATTCTTCATAATTTTCAAGCGCCAACCTCACCTTGATGGGTACTTGCAATTTGCTTGCACTTGGGACTTCTTGTACCATTTTAATTTATATTCGTTGCCATGGAATTCTTGATGCTTGATTGGGCCAAAAGTGTGTTTTGTGTGTTGACTTGATGTGCATTGTTGACACCGATTACTAACAGCTTATGTTTCAGGGGTTGATGGTAAATCAATATGTAATGAGAGCTCTGTTTGTCTTTCTAATCTTATGTTCAAATCTTGGCAACGTGCCTGCATTGAGCTCTGTTATTGGATGGGTCTGCTTGTTGCTGGGAGTGTTAAGGGTGTTACATTTGTGGGTTTGATTTACATGGTTGGGTCTACTTCCTTACTTTTTTGGCTGATGGTAACTTAACATTACTAATTAACTGTATGGCAGGAAACATGTTGTTTTTGGGAAGGTTGTGAAGGGAATCAATGTAGTTCAGAAAATTGAAATGGTAGGAACAGCTGATGGGAAACCTTCTGGAACTGTGAAGATTGTAGATTGTGGTGATAATGCTGAGAGTAAAATTCATCATTCAGTTGAAAAAGATAAAGGTATTGAAGGGTTTTTATTCTGGTTCAGTTCTTACTTGCTTAAGGGAGCACATTCTAGACACAATATAATATGGTTCTGTTACAGGAAAAAAGAGAAAATCAGGGAAGATACCGTCCTCTGGGAATGTTTCTGATGAGGAAGTGAGAGGACGCAAGAAGTCCTTGAAGGAAAAAAGAAAGAAGAGAAGAAGAAGAAGATATTCTTCATCAGATTCATACAGCTCGAAAACTGAATCAGATTCCGATAATACAGATTCTGATTCTGATTCAGAATCAGATACAGCTTCTGATTCGGAAAAATCACGATCTGATTCAAGTTCTAGTGATGGAAGGCACAGAAAAAGGAAATCTAGTAAAAGAGATAAGAACCAGCATCGGAGGAAAAGAGGGGATAGACAAAGGGAGAGGAAGAGACGCCGACATGACAAACGATCAAGACGCAAGCCCAAAAGGTCTGGTTTACAATTATTAGTAGTGCGGTCATCCTTCTGTTTCCTAACATCCATGATGTTAATTTTCACCTTGTTTTCAGAAGATCGGATAGTTCAAGTGATACAGAAAGTGAGAGGTATATTGGGAGCAGAAGCAGTTCTGATGATGATAAAAATGATCACCGTACCTCCTCACGTAAGACCAATAACTTAAACGATGCTGAAAATAAACAACCTAGGAATCTTGGTATGCTATCTTTTTCCATTTTAGCAGTAAGGAACCCTGTTATGTGGTCATAGTTTTATGGTTGCTTTTTTTTTTTTTTTTTTTTTTGGGGATACAGATGGATGAATTTCGTAAACATTGACAATATGGTGGTTTAGAACTCATGGGTGATTTTTATGTTTCAGATATGAAAGAGTCCCCCCATGTACTAAGAGAAACTGTTCAAAAGAATGTTGAGATAAAGACTACGGAGAATAACTCATCCCAAGAGGAAGGTGAATTGTCTCCAAAGAATGAACGTTTAAACAATGGGCATGATACAGAACCTAAATCTGTTAATCTACATTCCCACTCAGATGACACAAATAGCTCCAGGTTGATACAGCTTTCTTACTCCACTTCTATTAGTGCATTTCTTTGCTAAATATTTGACTCCGTTGAACTGGAACATGCATAACTTTAATAGCACTGATAAAGCTCCTATACATATTTAATCCACAGGAGCCCAACTCCCAAAAGGTCAAGAAACAGGCCTAGGAGCATTCCCTGCATGAGTCCTAGAAGAATTTCTGGAGCTAGTCCATTGGGTGGTTTTGTTCACAAAGGCTCTGAACCTTCAGCCTCTGACCATGGGCGGGAATTGTCAAGGAGCACTTCTCCAAATGGGACTTCAAAGCGTGTTAGAAAAGGGCGGGGCTTTACTGAGCGCTATTCCTTTGCACGTCGCTACCGTACGCCTTCTCCAGAGCGTTCACCTCGTAGCTCCTACCATTATGGTGGAAGAAATATGTACAGAAGGAATAATGATAGGTAACTCCACGTGACTGAATTAAGTAGGGTGGCTTTGTTTTGGTATTTATATGTGTTTTCTGTACTATGAAGGTACTCAGGCTATAGACGTTACTCTGAGCGCTCACCATATAGACGTTACAAAAGCCCACCAAGAGGTGACAGCCCTTCCAGGTACTCTCTCTCTCTCTCTCTCTCTGTTTATAAGGTGAACTTTGTCAGAGTTTGTTTATGTTGTTGCACTTGTATCTTTGCTAGTTTCAAGAATCTGATAGTGTAGAAGAAAAGATTTATGCAATTGGAAGATGGAATAACTTTTGTTGGTTATCCTGTTCTTTATTTTAATTTTTGTGTACAGCATTGCTTTTTAATTGATTTGTTCTTTTCTAACTTACTTTTTTGGTCGCATATTTAGTTAACTATATTTCTGTTATTCTTTGCAATCATGAAGAAATATATATGGTACTAACCTACATTATCTATTATATAGATTTCAAAGGAGGAGAAGTCGAAGTAGAAGTGCTTCTCTTAGTCCAGGTCATTATCGTGGCCGTAACAAGGACCGTAGCCAGAGTCCTACACACAGTCCTAATCCACTAGATAAGCGACCTCTTGTAAGTGACAGGCTAAAGTCCCGTCTTGGTCCCCGAATTGAGCATCAGCGCTCACCAGATAGAGGTAGGATGAAATCCAGGTCCAGGTCTGGGAGTGAGGAGTCCTCCCGATCCAGATCAGTAGATGCCACACCACCAAAGAGTCGCAAAAGAACATCTATATCTAGAAGCAGGTCAAGATCCAGCTCCCTATCTGGACAAAGGGGGCTAGTTTCCTATGGAGATGCCAGTCCTGATACTAGGTAATTTGCACTGGCATCTTGGTCGTCGGAGAGAGGCATTCCCCCGTAGTGTGCAAATTGAAACTGTTAAAAGGCTTATCTGGTTCAGTTGTTTCATACTTAACACCGCAATGTAATTTGAATTGGATTTTCTGCTTTGGCTTTTTTGTGTTGACTTCGTTTTGAACTGATATATTGGAAAACTAGATAAGGTTACTGATAGACTTAAATACATGTATCACTGGTTAGTTTGCTTAATACCTTTTGTGTGGCAATAGATTGTTCGTTGGTTGTGCATGTGAAAAAGAGAAAATAAATAGAGATAGCAAAATGTATGATATAGGCATTTGCACGCAGCAGATTGGTTACCAGGACAGTCTCCAATGAATGCAACATCAGACGTGCATTTGAAAAGGAGTAAGTTAACATACAAAAGCACATGGAATGGCTTATCATTGTTGAGTGAAATATCTTAAGGATATTAAACAGGACTTGAGGCATGTTAGCATATCCTACAAACAGCAAAGACCTCTCTCTCTCTCTCTCTCTCTCTCTCTCTCTCTCTCAGATTGGTTGGCCTTTGGGTACAATTTTATCTTTGATCCACATATAGATAGGCACTAGTACGAAGTAAGCCCCAGCCAAGGCACCCAAAATCAAGCGTGATAGGAACACTAACGGATGTACTGGCTTTGAAACATCCTCTTGCTTCGGACCAAGCTGCATTATGTGTCATACATAACTTCATTAATACTAAGAATAAACATATAAATAATACAAAAATAATACAAAATAAAATGAAACAAATTGTATAATCACCAAGTAACAACCAGTTTCAATGATAATTTAAGTTGACAAAATAATATCCTACAATGTAGACACATTATAATATCTCATTTTGATATAATTCAGCAGGATAGAAAGAAAAAATCAGAACTTCACTCCACTTTCTAAAATAAATAATACCCATTACCAGTCCTAAAGGTGTCATAAACTTCTCCACCAGTACTAAAGGTGTCGATAAGATCCAATTCAACAATGCAAGCCAACCATTTCAGATTAAGCCATAAACTTCTCCATCTATAGCATTTGAATCCCACTGCTCTCAATTATTACTTTGCTTCATGACTTCTAAGTTTTGCGAGTACAAGGCCCACACATAAAGGAGCCACCACAACATATTTTATGATTTTTGACATGCAAATTATTCAAAAGTACAAATAGAATAAAACGAAAAAAATGCACTGAAGATAAAGCAGGACAAAATTATCATACAGCAGAAATTGAACTAATCAAAGCATATCATGAAATAGCAGGATAGACAGTATAAACCTCTCTGTGTTTTCCAACATTGTCATTGACTGTATGCACAAATCTCCAACAATTCACAACATGTTTTATAAGATGCATCTCTGGCAAGTGGGAAATGAAATAGAAGAAAACATTGTAAGGAGTACTAAAAGTATAGAAGCAAGTTACCTGCAAAGGAGAATCCCCAGATGCTGGTTTGACACCTGTTACAGAACATCCCATGATCAACCCATGCCTGCGAACCCCACGATACCATTTTGGGCCAATCCTTTTCAGTTGTACATCCTTAAAACCTGCCTTTTGGAACCATTCTATGTACTCTTCCTCCTTTGGAAAGAGCATCCATACATCAGCAAAGAAGCGAGATAACCAGAATGTTGGATAAACAGGACCGATTATGCATGCTTTTCCTCCGAGTTTTAAGACCCTATATGCTTCCCTGATGCCACGCTGTGGGTCTGGCCAATACTCGATACTGAGAAAATGAAATTTTACAATTCCCATTAGGGGCAGAACGACAAAAGGTTAATCTCTCTTCCTCCCTGTCTTACTATATCAATAATGTAAACACAATTTGCAAATTTACAACATATTCGAGTTCACCCATAGAATCAAAGTATGCAGTCAAAGACTTCCCAGTATTCTTGCCCCTTTAAACTTGCTGTTTCTTCGAAAGGGATATTTGGGGGAACACAATTCTATTGTATGATTATTTAAATTTCATTCACATAACCAATTTCTTTAACAAACATTATGCAATGATTCTACAAACTCAATAACCAATCACATTCATTAAGTAAATTAACACAAAACCAGTACTTTTTATTCCCCCAATTAACAAATTCTTGCTTAAGCACATTCTTAGCAGCTCAATAAAATAACTAGACAACATCACTACATGTTAGAATTATGACACAATAATGAAAAATAATTTGGTTGATAAGAAAATGTTAGAGAAAAAATCATACTAAAAAAAATAAAGCAATGTACCTTCCAGCCGATACATATCGATCAGCATAATCAGTACGGAAAGGGAGTTCCTCCGCATCACCTTCAATTATCTTGCAATCCTTCAAAGGCTCCTTCTGCTTAGCCTTAGCAAGCTGATGAGGGGACTGGTCAAGAATGGTTACATTTTTGGCATCCACATGCTTAACTATACCCAAAGTGGTGAAACCAGTACCACCCCCAACATCCACAACAATCATGTTCCGATCACTGAGATCAGCAGGTTCGAGTGCATCATCCCTCATGTCCTCAGTCCAATGCCCTGGGTTTATAACATGGTCATACACAATCGAGAGGAACCTGTAGAACCAAAATGCCTCCTTTTTGTGCTGAATGAACCTCGGCTGAGAAGCCGGCCTAGAAGCTGAGAGACTGCACTTGGGCAAAGTAATTCTAGCACCAGACCTGGAAATTCTAGCATTGTAAAACAAACCCACCTTGGGAAAGTTCTTCCCATGAAAATCCGATCCAGAAAAACCTAACCCATTTGGTGTTATTCCTCTGAAACGAGTGAGGTTCTCAGCTCCATTGAGCATTGCAGAAGCCATAAATATGATTGAACAGAGAATACCCACAAAGTAAAATCTAGTAAATTTCAATTAAACAGTACAGTGATATAGAGAATACAGCGGAGAACCCACAAAAATCTACCAGCTACTTTAGTTATTATTGTTAATGCCCAGGGAATATCAAGTAGTTCGATGAATCGGCAAGATGGTGATTAGTCTCTTACCTCTCCGAATTTGGGGCAGCGAGAGTACCGCTAGTAGAGCAGGAAATGACGCTCACCGGTTCAGCGATTAAGCTCGATAAGAGAGAGCAAGAAAAAGGAACCACAGGCTATGGCCCCACATACATAAAAACAAAAAATCTCATGTGATTAATGTCACTCTTTTCTTTTTATTTTTATTGGTGTCGCTCACAAAAATTCTTGTGGTTGTATTTAAATGCAGGGATACGCAAGCAGTCCCCACTCATTAGAGAGCTATTTTTCTCTTATTTTCTATATTTCTATTTTTCAGGTTATGATTTGATATAATTAACCAAAAGAAGAAAAAGGTTATGATCTGATATGAGTTGTCCCATTTTTTTCTATATTCTTTTTGGGATCATTGGCCAATTTATTGGAGAGATATTTTTGATTTTGTCTTGTTTTCAAGTTCCTATTGGATATGATTTTGGCCCCTAAAAGTCGGTAAAAATTTAATTCTCTTTAGAAAGTAAATACAATTTTTTTTTTTTCATGTTTGGATAGTTATTAGAAAATAAACTTAACTTAGGTTTAATATACAAAATAGTTATTCTTTTAAAATTAGGAATAATATTTATAGGAATAGAAAATGAAAAAAAAAAAAATAATTTTTATTTATATATTTTGATTTAAAATTAAGGTTTAGTCTTTATAAACAAAATTTTTTTTTTCAAAAGTGTTAAAATTTGATAAAAATAAAATTTTATATTTATTTATATATTTTTACATATGTGATAATCAATTTAAATTTAAATATGATAAAAATATTTTAAAATTTATCCAAATTAAAACATAAAAATAAAAATTTTAAGATTTTAAAAAATAATTACTACGCCTTCAAATGGAGGAATATCTATTATAAGAGTGGGTTCGGTGCGGGTATGTTTGGTTTTATGGGTTTTTTAAAACCAAACTGACCAATTCGGTTTGGGTTGGATACGAAACCGAATCGAACCAACCACCACGTTCAACTCGAAATCGAACCAAATCAATAGTCATTGGTCAGTTTGGGTTAGTTAACGGTTTGGGCCTCATATTAGGACTCGGTCCAAATTCTTTTATTTATGCTATTTTGAAATAGAAATTGTATACATTGGACTCAAAATTGTATAAAGTTTTTTTAGGCCTTTTTAATTATCAATCTTCAATCATATTCATGCATTATATTTTGAATTAAATATCTTTTTCAAGCTATTATCTAAATAAAATAATATCTAAATTAAATAATTTTAACATACATTCACCTAGCAAAAATACTAAATAAACTAACCATTAACTACAATACAACATTAAACCATACAACTACAATACAAGTGAAATAATACAACGTAAAACCATACAACTACAATATAAGTCTACAACTATAACCTAATTATACAAATACATCATGCACCAACAAATAAATTCTATGACAAATTTAAAATCATTATTAATTATAAAATATAATACAACCCATATTTAAAATTTTAAATTTCAAAATGAACTTATCATTAAATAAACTAACAATCTATAAATATGAAAATTATTTCAAAAAATCTTCTTTTACACTCTTCCATCCCATTCTCACAATAAATAAAATAATAATTTTATTTTATAATTATATACTATATTTATATATAAAAGTAAAATAAAATGTTAGTTTAATTGATGATTGGTTTGTTACGGGTTGGGTTGGATAAAATTTAATCAAACCCGCAATCCGAACCGACAGTTTTGGTTTTTTTTAATATATTTAATCGAACCAAAAAGATTAATAAGTTAAAACCAATCTAAACCAAATCAAATATGTCGGTTTGGTCGATGTAATTCGGTTTTTGCCCATCCCTAATCTATTCTTATGGAATAACTATTGTCAAATTCAAAAATTTATCAAATATAAAAAAAAAAAACAAAAAAAAAACAAATCTTTGAAATAGAAATTATATTCCTATGTTTCAAACATGCAAACATGCCTTTAGGAAATCTATTTCACTTTTATAAAAACATAATTTTAAGAAATTTTGAAATTAGTTACATGATTTTTTTTTTTCTAGAAAGACAAATTTATCTTTAATTTGTAACACAAGTCTAATTTACTTATTTTTGAATTTTAATTTTTTATTATTAAACAAATATTAGGGGGGAAAAAAATTAAAATTTAAGAAAATATTCAAACGAACATTAAAAAGTTAGAGGTCGTCTCCATCTCTATTGGCCGTTGATATAAAAAGAGATATATTGGAGAATGCGCAACCTCGATGAAGCAAATTTTACCAAAAATAAAGAAATTACAAAACTGATGAAGCCAATCGTTGAATCTTGAACAAATGCCACGTACAGATGAGTCACTCAAATTCCATAAAGATTACGTGGTCACAAATAATAATTAACTATTATACTCATAATAATTGGCTCTAATTCTATAACTTCCTTTGGGAGCATCAACACCATTAGCCTAAAAAAATGTCCCACCTTCCACTTTTCGGCCGGACCTCCAGTGTTTCCACTCCTAGCCGTTGGATTCCCCGAGTTATAAAAAAAAAAGCCGTTGGACTCCCCGCCCTTGTTGGACAACAAATAGAAACCAAAAAGATCCCTTTTATTTATAATTTATAACCTTTCCTCAAAACATTGTCATTCACAAATTTAACCTCTCTAGTACCCATCCAAATGTTAGATGCAAATAATAAACCATGGACATTTTGGTACCTCCACATCCATACAACACAATCACGTAGATATAATAAATAGTGTGTATATATATATATATATATAGTAAAAAAAAAATAAAAAATAAAAAAAAATCCCAGCTATACCCAATGAGTATTTCGTAGCAAAACAAAAAGTCCCCTAACTAGCTCATTCCTCTTCACTCTGATTCTTTCTTTCTCAAGTCAAGCCCCGAATTTGGCGGAGTCGAAGCTCAAAATGGTTTTACCGGTGAACCTTCTGCCGGACGATGCCAATCCAGAGTGGATGAACAAGGCCGACAACGCCTGGCAACTAACTTCCGCCACTCTTGTGGGCCTCCAAAGCGTTCCGGGCCTCGTCATCCTCTACGGCAGCATAGTCAAGAAAAAATGGGCCCTGAACTCCGCGTTCATGGCCTTCTACGCCTTCGGCGCTGTTCTCTTCTGCTGGGTAGGCTGGGCCTATCATATGTCGTTTGGCAAACATCTCCTACCGTTCTTGGGCCAGCCTAACACGTCTTTGGCACAGAAATTTCTGCTAAAGCCAGCATTCCTTGGCAAATTCCCAAACGCGACCATGGTTTATTTCCAGTTCGCTTTCGCGGCCATAACGCTGATTCTGATAGCTGGAGCGTTACTGGGGAGGATGAACTTCCGTGCATGGATGTTGTTCGTGCCGCTATGGCTTACGACGTCGTATACTGTTTGTGCTTATAGTATTTGGTCACCCAAAGGGTGGTTATACATGCTTGGGCTGATCGATTACGCTGGAGGATATGTCATTCACTTATCATCCGGTGTGGCCGGGTTCACTGCAGCTTACTGGGTAACACCTACTCTCAAACCCTTTGGTTCTATAAAAAAAAAAAATATATATATATATATATATGGGGTTAATTGCGAATTAGTATACGAGGTATGCGAATTGATCTTTAAAATTAAAAATTATTTAAATTGAATTTTAAAAATTGAATTTTTTTTTTACAAATCAATTCAATTTATTAGCTTTATTAATTTTACATTTATATAACATCATATTGACATCATAACTTGCTTTTCAGAAAATTTTTTATTTTTCTATTTTGTATTTATTATTTTTTAATTAAAAATTTGTATCAAATTGTATTTTATTTAAATTAAAATTTAAAAAATTGAATATTTTTTAACCTAAAATTAGATAAAAAAATACAAATTTAAAATAAATTTGGAAAAAATTAAATAAAATTATTTTAATGGACCAAAAATTAATAATAATTCCATTAAAAAAAGTCTAAAATAAAAAAATTTAATTTTTATAATTTTTTTATTTTGATCTAAAAAAGAGAAGAATGGTAAATCTACTTATATTCACTTGCGAATCATTGATTTTATAAAAGTGAACCATAAAAAAATTAGAAATAGAATGAACCATTTTTATTTAAAAAGATAAAGATGTAAAAGTAATAAATATAAATTATTAAACCAAATAAAAATGAAAAAAACAAAATCACTAATAATAAATTTATTTTTTATATTAGACCAAAATAACAAAAGCATACAAATTAACATTTATTTTTATTTTTTATGGTTTGATATAAAAATTATTATAAGTTTTGGATCTGAAATTATTTTATTTAATTTTTGATCCAAAATTTCAATTTATTTTTATTTTTTTATCTAATTTTATGTTTAAAATACTTAATTTTTAAAATTTTAATTTAAATAAAATAGGAATGACAATAAAAAATTAATACTTAATTTTTGAAATTTTAATTTAAATAAAATAGGAATGAAATAAGAAATTATAAATGTAAAATAAAAAATAAAAAATTAAATTTTCAATTTTTTATTTTTATTAAAAAAATTATAATATCAATATTATAAATATAATACCTGTATAGTAACCTCATCTAATAATAAAATTAATATCATTAATCAACTAAATTAATTTATAACAAGTTCAAAATTTTATTATTCAATTTACATAATTTTAAAAATTTAAAATACTAATAACAATTAATGCAAATACATATATATATATATATATATATATATATATATATATATATATATATATCATTAACGATCTCGACGTTGTGGACAAATTTATGGGCGGTGGTGCAGGTGGGAGCCAGGCAGAAAAAGGACAGAGAGAGGTTCCCGCCAAACAACATCCTTCTGATGCTGGCAGGTGCGGGATTGCTTTGGATGGGATGGACAGGATTCAACGGTGGAGGTCCATACGCAGCGAGCATGGATGCATCACTAGCCGTCCTTAACACCCACCTATGTACGTCAACCAGTTTGCTGACGTGGCTGATGCTTGATATTCTTTACTTTGGGAAGCCGTCTGTGATCGGTGCCACACAGGGCATGATTACTGGCCTTGTCTGCATCACCCCTGCTGCTGGTATTGTCACCCTCATTACTGGCCCTTTTCTTCCCTTCATCATTTTTGCCTACTTATCTAACAATATTTAATAACAAATATGAATTTTATATAAATATTCTTTTAGAAAGAGAAAAAATTCTATATTTTGTAATATCTTTTTGAACGCTAAATTAATGATTTTTGAAATTTTAGATCAATTATAACTTCAGGACATGTATACGTGCAATGGAAACATATAGTACGGATACTATAAAAAAAAAAAAAAAAAAAAAAAACCAACATAGTTCAAATTTTGATTGATTCGGTTTTGGGTTAGAATTATAACTAAAAAGATGAACTTTATTATTCATTCTTTTATGTGTGTTGGGAGAAGCAGGAGTGGTACAAGGTTGGGCAGCTATAATAATGGGGATAATGTCAGGAACCATCCCATGGTACACTATGATGCACCTCCACAAACAGATTCGGCTCCTCAAGCAAGTCGACGACACAATGGCCGTCTTCCACACCCACGCCATCGCCGGAAGCCTAGGTGGCATTCTCGCCGGCTTCTTCGCCGATCCAGAACTCAGCCGCATTTTCGTTTCAGTTGACGATTGGCCGCGTAATATTGGTGTCGCTTACGGCTTAGCAACTGGGCGGACCACAGCGGGGTTTAGGCAAATGGGTATTCAACTACTGGGCATTGGATTCGTGATTTTGGTCAACGTTTTTACGACCTCAACAATTTGTCTGTTAATAAGGTTTCTAATCCCGCTTAGACTGGAAGACGACGATCTGAGAGTTGGAGACGATGCGATACATGGAGAAGAGGCTTATGCTTTGTGGGGAAATGGTGAAAGACTAGAGAATTCTAGGCACAATTCGGTCTACAACATGGAAGATTTACCTCCAGTGGTGCCCAAAGATGGTGATGCTGGAGGGGACCAAGTAGTTCAAAACTCATAGATGTTGTAATTAATTTCCAACTTTTAGCAAAGGATTTTATGATCTGGGTCTCCACCCAGCAATGCCTGTGTGCATAATAATTTATGGAACAGAACCAATAATTCTAGTGCAGCTTTCTTTGCTCTGTGTCAATGCCGTGTTGCAAAATCTGCATTTTAGTTATTATTATTTTCGTTTTTTTGCTTGGCTTAAAGCAATGGGTGGTATTTTGCAGGCCACTGAGCAAACAACTTGCAGGGGTGAGAAAGTGTTTCCCTTTCCCTTTCATCGCCGACATAGTAATGGGCCTTTTACTTTATCTCTCTCTCTCTCTCTCTCTCTTTCTCTCTCTCTCTCCCTATGCAATACATTCCCTTGTTGTGGTTCTACTATTCATATTTTGTCTCGGCATCACAATTTCAGTGCTGCCATTGAAGATGCTCGATGGAATATACAAGTAAATGACATCCACATATAAAAATTAAAAATTAAAAATTAAAAATCCAATTCTATAAAGAGCATAAAAAATATGCTACTACATACAATGTCATTTTTATATAATTCGTCATCATAATCTTAAAGTTTAACGTCGCCCACTGCACATAAGTGATGAAATTTTTGAGGCTTAACAAGAAGGGGCCCATGACATTAAGCTCTTTAATACAAATGTTAAAATGTTAGTATTAAATTTTGACAAAACAATTTAACAAACAAACAATGTCGGTTGAAATGTCAAATATAGCATCCTATATATCATCTTAGACATCTGGCTTGTATTGGAGATACAGGGCCAAAATACCGAATTTATATTTTAGCATTTACAGTTCTTGTGACATTAATCCATTAAAGATGCCGAGTGTAACATAGAAAATTAAAAGAAAAAAGGCACTTTTTCAACACAAAAACAGCATCTCGTTCTGCTGGTCACCACTCAGTCACCACTTAGAGAAGGCAAGCACCTTGGTAGGGTATAAATGAAAATATTAGTAAATCATATATATTTATTGTTATAAATCATAACTTTCAATTACAATATAAAGAAAATATTAGTTGTGCTTTTATATAGTTATTTATTTGGAAAATGAAAATTTAAACATCTGAATCAAAGAGAGAAAAGATAAATAATAAGAAAATACACGGCGAATGTTTATTACAGAAAAGCAAGAGAATTTATAGAAATGGTTAATTGGTTTGGTTCTTTTTTGGTCGGAAAAGGGCAGTATTTTGGTCTTTTTTCCTTTCATTTAAAGTCAATATTTTGGAAATTTAGGATTATTTTAATCTATCAAAATATATATAAATATATATATATTTAAAACTGAAAAAGTTGCAAATAAAACAAAAAGGAAATAGGAAAACCAATTATTTATTAAGGTTTGTTTTTGCTATCAAGGAAAAAACGGCTTTCCTTCCAAGAAGTTAAGAAACAGACTACGAAGCAAAGAGAAAAGAAGGCCAAAAAGTCATGCTAATTTTCTGCATTTTTAAATTGTTGGTTTCAACTAAAAAAAGAAAAAAAAAAATACACTGGCAAAGCAGACAGAGAGGGGGAAAAGTCGATCTTGTACGGAAATTCTATTTCTCCGAAACTTTTAAATAAAAAGGGGAAAAAAAAAAAAAAAAGAAGAAGGAAGACTCCACTCCAGATCTGCGTGGGTCGATAAGAGAAAGAGAAAGAGAGAGAGAGAGAGAGAGAGTAGTTGAATGCGGTTAATTGGTTGAGAGAAATCAGAAGCATGGGGTTCAAATGAATGTGCTGGTTTGAAGTATTCTTTCAGTGGAGGCTCCATATTTGCAGTTAGTTCCAAAGTGTGACTACTGATGGAGACTGAAACGCCATCGTTTGCCAACGAACAGCTCGATTCTTCAGTAGGAGGAGTAGCAGGAGGAGTAGCAGCAGCAGGAGGATCAACCTCCAATGATAACAGAGGAAAGCATCGGATTCTTGCTGAGCTCAAACGCCTCGAACAAGAACTCAAAAGCTTGGAGGTTTTTCTTCACTGTTTACTTCCTCAACTTTCCGTCTTTTTTTTTGGTTGTGTAGGAATGCTGTTTGTTTCCCTAGAAAGTTGGTCCATTAGAAGAACTTTCGCATTCTTTTCTGCTTTTGCTTCCGTTATCGTGAACCTTGGTGTACAAGCTTTTTTCTTTTTCTTTTATTTTATTTTATTTTATTTTTTAGCATGTAAATATTATACTTAATGCAATGGCCAACAAAAAAAAAAAAAAAAAAGAGTTACACCTAATATTCTTGGAAGCAAATTCTCTCTCTTTTTTTGGGTATTTTTGTGTAGAATGAAAGAAAATGAGATATTGACTATAGTTGTTTCTTTAACCCATTATTAACGTTCGTCGAATATGAGGGAGTTTCTTGGATTTCCCAATTGGTTTGACTACATAGGGAGATTGGACCGGGTTTAGAATGAAGCGACCTGGAGATGTTCCACTCTGTTGGGTATTTTGGCATCGGTAAATCAAATTTTCTCTTAGTTTAAATCATTGATTAATTGGAGTCGCTGATTTTATCAAATTGAGAAAAGAGGCTGTTGAACGAATAAACATCTGATGGGCATGAAGTTGGTAAATCCCTAACAAGAATATTTTTGCAAATTGGAAATTCTATGAATAAGTAAGAGTAAAGGCCGCTTATTAAACCTTTGTTATTATGCAAATTATGTAGCTTGGAATCTGAGTTATTGATTTTGTTTAACTTTGAAACAAGTTTGAGTAAGGAGAAAATGCATGTATTTTTTTACTGTGAATTTTGTTGAATGGTAATAGCATTAGCGACTTAAATGCCCATGAAATCAAGGTGTAAACAGACCTGTTTAAGAGCTGTCTTAAGATTGCCATTGACAGCACTGCTCTTGCTATTGACCTTCAGGATAAATATTTGGTTTGTTTTGCCTTTTGATGCTCTATGAATTTTCTAGCCTTCTTGGAACTTCGTATCAGATATTCTTAGATGCCAACTACAGCAGTGTTCTATTTATTGTCATTTTTAATATTTTTAAGCATTGGTTTTCTTTCTCCTACAAAATAATAAATTCTTGACTACTCTGTTCCTGTGGAATCATAGGTTATGTATTAAGTTTTTCTCTTTAGCTGTATGAACTATAGTATAGGCATATCAATGTTCTTTTTCTGATTTATGTTTATCCATTTCTTTCTCTGTCCAGGAAGAGTTGGAAGAGCTTGAAAGAACCGAAAATGTCTCATCAATATGTGCTGAGTAAGTATGAGAAATGGTTCTTCATATCCTAATTTCTGAAGATAATAACTAATTCTGCAAACTGAAGTATTAAGAATGATTCTTCTGGCATCATAAAAGTTAAATACAATGGATATGATGGTTCATGATGATATATTTTTGTCCGTGCCCCTAGATTGCTGCCCTATATAGAAGCCAGACCAGATGCTTTGCTCCCAACGTAAGTATCATAACATTCATCTTCTCACTCTCTATCACTTCAGGTTGCTCTTATTTCTGATGCTCCATGATAGATGTATTCCTATTACAGAACAAATGGCCCAATAAACGTAATGTGGGATCGATGGTTTGAAGGACCACAGGATTCACAAGGTTGCAGGTGTTGGATACTCTGATTTGTAAGCAAAAATATATATATATATATATATATATTTCTTGCCATTTGTTGCAAGATGGTTTGAGATATCCCATATAGAAGAACTAGTTCATCTGATACAGCACAATTTTCTTTTGGCTAAATGTGCTCGATTAATTTGATGTCCATGTTGATTCTGAAATTTTGGGCTATAGTTGTATCACGGGCAAGTGTCGTCCACCATTTCAATTGAAAGTTGTATATCTGTTACATCTACAAACTGAAAAGCCTGTAGAAGAGTAAGAAAAAGAAATTTGGCTTTTTACCAACTTTAAAGCCATTGTTAAACAAGACTATGTCAGGTAGCCTGAGATCATGCTGACTGCAATTATACAGGGATTTGAAGATGTGGGATCCACGTAATTATATCACAACCAACTACTTAGAAACCTGAGTGTTCATATTCGATATGATATTTAATACCAGGTGAAGCACTTTTTTAGCGACAGTCACCCTGTAAATATCCAACGAAAATTGCTCTCTGCCAAGCTTAGTGATGACTTGAGATTGGTCTTTTCCTTTTCATCTTTTATGTCGTTAGCGGGTGCAACAGGGCTGGAAAATCAAAATGGTGTCGGTTATCGTGGGAATAATTTTACAAGGGTGGTCACATACACCTTTTTTTATTTGTACTTTTTTGCCCTTTTCCGCACGACCTTTTGGTATTGGTAAGGAACAATTTGTCTTTGTTGTTTATTACTCACCAAAAAAATTTGTCTTTGTTGTTTATCATGGAAAGGAAAAGAATTCTATGTTGGATTATGTGAAATAAATAATGTATCAAATTCTCAATCGACCAGATCTAAAAACTCCAAACTTCAAACTTCAAACTTGGTACATAAAATAATCCACCACCCTCGAAAAACCCAAATAAGATAGCCACCAACCACATTGTAAGTAGCTAGAAAGGCTGGAATTTCTTCAACAAAAGAAAACATGGTAGAATACTCTTTGGAACCCTTTTGAATCCACAATGGACTCCTTGGCAACGGAAACATAATGAGGAGATTTTAATTTCCCCACTAACAGCCAGTTGATTTATTGACAATGAGGACTAAACAATTAAAATCGTAGAAACTAAAGTCAACAGGACAGCAACTTTACATAAATCTACAGAAAAAAAAAAAAAGAAAAAAAAAAAGGCCCATTTTGTACTTTACATAAATCTACAGAAAAAAAAGAAGCTCATTTTGTATCAAGGTTTCAAACTAAAGCAAGCTAAAGCCATATCAAGAAAAGCTGAATGAAACATATTAAAAGACATTTCGTATTTAACTTAGGAAACAGGATGGAATTCAAAAAGGCGTAAACCGATGGCCGACTTTGCATGTATTTCGACATGGCCGTAGTTTATAAAGACAAAACTGAATTCCTTCTAGACCAATTTACATGAATTTACACGACGGAAACAGGCAGCAGAATGTTGTCTACATCAGAGGAGAATGTAACTAGAATCTTCAGCAGATTCCATAATATGTCAACGAGTGAGCTATACTATTGATTGGTTTGCGGACGGTGGAGAAGTAGTGATGGAGATGATTAAAGAACCTGAGCAGACAAGAGGTGTCTTAGCTGAAATAGATGTTCCTCATTAGAAATATGAAGAGAAAGGCGGAGATTTGTCAGCATGGATTCTTGTTCCCAACTCAAGGGACCTGAAGCATGAAGTGCCTGCACAGTTGACTTGTAAGCTTGAAGTTCTAGTTCATGAATGTCAACATTAAGTTTTTGAGGAAATATGGATGGATGTTTTTTGCTAGATAAAGATGGAAATGTTGACTCAGCATCAGAACTATGACATATGACTTCCATAATCTTATCAGAACTTCGGGAGCAATCATCAGCGATCGGGTTCAAATTACAACTAGCAACGGAGCATTGATAACTATCCTCAGTATACTGAGGCTGAAAAGAATTATCCATCCACAAGTTTCTTCTTTTTTGGATCACGGTACCTATATCAGTAGATTTGTTTACCATTTCTTTTTCCACTTCGACCGGAGGAGTAGTGTTTCCTTTATCTGGTATTGTTGTTCTTTTCTTGAAGCTTCTTTCCAAAACCAGGTCCTTGGAGGATGATTCAGGATGACAGGCACGACCCTTTTTCATGTTCCTTAAATAATTGGAAAATCCGAGACGATTATGCATGCCCTTCTTAAGAACTTTCTGCCTCTTTTGCTCTCTTGAGCAAGTTTCTTCACGCTTTACCAGTGCTTGAGCATTGCATTCCAAGCTCCCTGATTGCTCTAGAGTATTCAGTCTACAGTTTTTGGCTTCCTGCTTATTTTTTGGGACCTGTAGGAAATATCAAATATGTGCTTGGACATCAGAAATATCTCATATATTCAAATACAATCAAAAGTTAAAAACGCTTTCCCCAAATTATAAACATCAGGGAATATTTGCATGTGGAAATATCATAAAAGGTGAGCTTGCAAAACTTTTAACAATCATAACTATGAAGAATTGTGCTTGTATGTTAATCATTTGTCCAAATTCATGTAAATGAATAATTACAAACAAACTAGATGTTCTTAGTAGCAAAAAACGCAAGCAAAACAAATATTAGTTTTACATTTGGCAAGGTTCAAGAGCAAGAACTCATTCCCTTACCTTTACAAACATAGACCAGTTATTCTCATGCCAAGCTTGCCGAATCCTTAGATCAGATGCATGAAATTCCTTAAGTTGGATTGACCCAAAAAATTTGATAACCAAGCGGTTATTCTTCAACACTTTTGCTACCTTCCCAAGCCTCCAACATTGCTTATCAAATGCTTCAGCTATATCACCAATGGTCCATTTTTGCTCCTGATGATGTGGAGGCTGAGGCCTGATTTCTTCTTCGTGAACCCTTTCAATGACAGGCTCTCCTCCATCGTCCATGAGTAACTCATACCTGACAATGTAGTAATCACCATCTTCTGCAATTATATTACCACAGAACCATGACCCATATGGATCTTTTTCTCTTCTTAACACCTCCACTGCACTTCCCTCTTCGAACTTCATTTTTCTTTCAAATCTTTCAAGCTTGAATCTGAAAATTTAAAAAATAAATAAATAAAAACTGGAAGAGCCTCTCATGTGATATTTACATTTATCCAATCGTTACATTGATATTCTCAAATGGATACTCAGAAAAAATGCAGATATACACTGTTAAATTTTCCCCAACCCAAGTACAATTAGGCAGCGCAGATTGAAGGATCTAGGTAGTTGAGTAGAAATCAAGATTTCATTCTGAATTATAAATTTCTTCACCATCACAGAGTTTAAGCAACAAACAGAAAAAAGATCCATCATCATATACAAATAAACTGGTTTAAGTCAAAGCAATATAGGCCTTCAACAATCCATGTCACGATGAAAGTAAACTATGAGATCTTGGTCCAAACCAATACAACTTCTAGTTGAATCCAAAATCAAACTTTAATTTAGCCTCAGAAAAACAAAATTTTATATGGGGAAAAAAAAAAAAAAAAAGAAAAAAAAGAAGCTAATCTGCCAGTACCAAATAAATTCAACATATTACAAATCACAATAGATAAAAAGGGCACAAACTTCGTGCTTACTCAAATAAAACATACCGTCTTTGTAACTTCAGATGATTTCTTTTCTTCCTTTCTCATAATAAAGCATGCAACCCAGAAGGAGAATTACACTAAACTATATAATTAAAAAAAAAAAGAGAATTATAGATTATATTTAGAAAAACCAATAAGTGGGATATGAAAATAAGATTCAAAAAAAAAAAAAAAAAGAACAACAGTAACAGTATAATTGTGAAAGTGAAAGAAAGAATAAAGTGAGAGAATTGAATGGGGATTAACCTCAAAGCGAGATGGGTCTTGCCTGTTATGCGGAATGGTATTGTATTTTTGTGCTTCCTTTCAATTGAGATTTTAATTTGCAAAGATTAACAATACTCTTGTTTTCAATTGATAAATCTTTTAGAAACAAAACTTATTAATTATTAATCCCGTAATAGAATTAAGGATTCGTAGCTAATTGTCTCCCACTCCCTGAGATTTAATTGGACCATGCTCCATTTTCCACTACGATTACGTGCATATCCTTCTTGTGTTGCCTCATTGCTCTGCGTTTTGGACACTCCCTCCCATTCTGTGACACCCTTACAATGATGAAGTTGATTACTGGGTTACACGTGGAAGATAAAATGGGTGAGCCCCTCTTTGTTTGGGTACGATCAATTTTACTTCTCTTTCTTTCCAATGTGATTTCGTCACGCAGCCACTCTTATCTACATGTTACGCAAGTGGTTCTGGTATTGGGCCTATTAGGCCTTTCTGTTCAAAAATTCTTATTTATGCCCCATTTTATTGGGCTAAGTCTCGAACATTAAAAGGCATTAGCCCATTCTTACCTGCCGAGTTTCGGCTTTCAATCTACACCAAAAGTAGCTCCAAGTACACTTGGAAAATAATTTATATTCACTTTGTTTAGTGTTGTATTGAACTCCATCAACCAAGGCTAGACGATGGGAACTAGGGCAACATTTTCAGACTTCCATCTGTCTCCATCAGTCATAATTATAAATTAATTCTCATTTTATACATGGAATTTTAGTATAGATATCAAACATAGTGATTGAAGCAGTTGTGATTTTATGAAAAATAATAATAATAAATAATTATGAACAGTTGGCTAAATTAATATAGAACGTAGAATCAAACATATGAGGAAATTGAAATGATATAAATAAATAGAATTTTATGCACAGATTCAGACGACTCATCTCTTTTGTGTTCTTTAATTCGCAGGTCAAGAAATGGTTATTCTTTGAGGAGGACTGCAATTAAGTTATTTATCAAACAGTTGTGAAAACTCTTTGAACTCGTTTGATTGAATAGAGTTGGCCTTTAAGAGTTTCTCAACCCTCTCATTCATTAACATTAAACTAAAAAAAAGATAGTGATTTAAAATTTTAAATATGTGTTAGTGAATTGTAAAAATCTTTCAGAAATCGGTACTTAATATAAATAAATTGAAGATGAGCTGGCAGGCAACAACCAAAGTGAACAAGACCATTACATCATCGATCATCATGATGCTCTTAAATATAGAAGTAATATGCATTGAAATGTGAACAAGTTATTTCAACTTTCATAGAAAACTTAAAACATTAACTGATAAACTATTATATTATAAATTAGTACTTAATCATGTATATATTTAAGATTATATAATTAACAACTCCTTCATAATAATAATAATACGATTCCATGCTCTTCGTTTCCCTAAATGAAGACCCTGCACTTATACAGAGACAGAGAGAGAGAGAGAGAGAGAGAGGAAAGGCATGTGAGGGTGGGCAATGGGCATCCATCAATGTGAGAAGAGCCCTTTGCTTTTGGCAGATGGGTTTACGCTTCCCAAGCAAAGTGGAAAAGAGAACCAACCTCTCGCTTTTTCCCTCAAATACATTTCATTTTTGACAAACCTGCAAAAACTTTTTTTTTTTTTTTTAACCTGCAAATATTTAAAATGTGTATAAATATATTTATATATATCGCTTTCCATTTGTCCTCCTCTTTGGCCCCATTAATTTGTTTTTTTAACTTTAAAAAGGGTCCTAATATATGTTTTGGACTCTTGCGAAAATGAACCTGCTCATGAATGGTTTTACATGTATATATGCTTCAGCTCACCACCGTAAATTCCAAACCCTTGTCCTTTTAGGCAAAATCTAAATTTGACATTTACATATCTAAATTATTTAATTTGCAACTTTTAAGAGGAAAAAGAGAAAAAGAACTCATAGTTGGTTTGTGTTTAGCAGCGTAAAGTAGTAGGCCACTGTGACAACAGTAACTAGATATTTATTTTGAAAAATAAGAATAATTTTGCTGTTTGCAGTGTAAATATTATTTGGTACATTTCAGTAATTTTAATGGGATATAATATAGAAAGACCAAAATAAATAAAGATATTGTAATGTCAATATATGTTAGAGTTATAACTGATTAATCAACATCCAATCCAATTATTTATGGATAATTATGGAGAAATAAAAGGCAAGATCTAGCAGAAAAACATGCTAATGTAAGATATACGTCATGGCATGTGCAATCTGCATGTATTATCCAAACTTAAAAAATATATATATATATATAAATAAAAATGATAATATGAGAAAATGAAAATAAGGTAACATCATGTGCATGCTGGAAGAACCGCGCCCTCATAATTGGATGTTCTGTGAAAAATGTTGGATATAGTAGGCGCATGACACATATTCCATACATGTAATTAGAAGATTGATGATAAAATCCAATTGTGGGGTTAGAGTTAGCCTTCCCCTACTACATTCCAAAATTGACAACTATTCATAGGCATTTATATTTTGCCACTATACTTTATATTATAATTTTCAAATTTAAAGGAGATAATATATATATAATTATAGATTTAACCTTTGGTCATGACACATTCTTTTTGTTATTGGATTATAAGTATAAAGGTACTCGAAGACTATTTGACTTGATATTTCAAAGATATTACCGGTGGACCATAGCTCGTGCGTGGAAAATAAGTATGTGAAAGAAATATGTAACATTTTATATTGGACAGATATTTATTATAATTAGTATGTATATCAAAAAAATAAGGACACAGTGCAATAAAATTATACACAAACTAAGTAGTATTTACTACATGTTCGCTTCTCGTGTGAAATATTAATAATTTATTTTCGTTTATCTCGTAATAAATATTTTCTTTCACTACCAGATTTATACTTTTCAAACAAGGTAACTTTTTTATGAGCAAGAAAATGCGTTAGCAGAAATAGAGGAGTATCCGATAATATTTAATAAAGTCAAAATAAAAAAAGGTTTTCTTTTTTCTGGCTGAAAAAATAAAGAATGAGAGTTGACAGTCTCCGAGGAAACCCAACTACTGAACGGCAGGGAAAGGAATCAGAATCCCATATCCTTCATGATTGATTCAGCATTCCCAAATCAATTCTCTCCAATCAGCTAATTTGTAGAATAAAATATATACAAGTTAATAGAGCATAGGGGATTCTCAAACCATACAAGCTTAGGGGGATAATATTCCACATAGGAATTAACGGCACATTTCCACGAGCTAGCTTTGCTACAACTCATATATTCACTTTCTTATATATATATATATATATATGAAACCCCCTATTTGTAATTTGTTTACTGAGTAGCCCCAAATCAATATTCCATAGACCAATAGAGCATCCATATATGATAAAGGTGAAAGAGAGTTTTGGAATTTGCCCTCTTCCTTTCAAAGCCTAAAAGGGCACAAACCACTGGGCTTCTTGATTTTTTAATTACATGGGATACAGAGGAATGTGTGCAGAAGTGGTGGGTCGGTGAGAGAACATGGGAGTTTCAGGTTTGGAAACTGTGCTCTCCTACCATATTCATGTAACCAGGACATGGGAACTTGAGGAACTTATGAAGAGAGTGGACCCACTCAGTTTTTATTTGATTTTATTTTACTTTATTACTTTGGAGAAATTACTTTTATTATTTTCGTTTTTTAATATTTATTTATTTGTTTTACAGTTAGTGGTCAGATCAGATGAGTAAGATGAATTTATGATGAGGAAAAGGGTTGAAACTTCAAAGTGGGGGTGTACGCAGATCTGAAATGCATGTGGATTAATTGAAAAGAGAGAGAGAGAGAGAGAGAGGGATGAAAAAAAAGTTGAGAAAGGAGTCTGGCATGCTTTCTTTTATAGTTTTATTACATTGCATACATAATAATTGTTTTTAGACCCAAAGACAAGACAAATGAAAGAGATGTTAGGTCCTTTAAGAATGTGAAATATAGGGGGTTGGGATAGAACTCCACAGACTAACAGCCTCACATGGCACAAACAGAAAGCCTATGCTTTTATTTATTTATTTGTTAATTTATTTTTTTGGCTTAAGACAATCCACATGGGGTGGCAGCCTGACCCCGATTCTTGATGATTGGAACCACCCCACTTATTATGACGAGGCCCATGTCATACAGGTGATTATGTTGTGACTGTAATTGACTATGTTTGGCAAGCAGGAAAGTTATTTTCCTATCAAGAATTTGATTTTGCATTCCATCCTATTGGAATTGGGATTAATGTCACATCAATGAATCCCAGTAACTTGGATCGGGTTTTGGCTTCTTCATTCCCAGAATTTTAACTCCATGTTTCTACCTCAAGCTCAATTTTACTTTCAGTTTCATGGCATCAATCAGAACGGATAATAAAAATGCAACTAAAAAAACTAGTGAGGCGAATTTTCCCCCCAAAAAAAAAAAAAAAAAAGTTGTGAGACAAGGAATGATACATGCTGTTTTTTTTTTTTTTTTTTTGAAGTATGATGAAGGATCTAAATTATTTTCAATAAAATTTGTTACTTCCTGTATATAGTTGCAGTGTAGATGTAAATGGCATACAAGGAAGGTATAGCAAACAGTAAAAAGATGTCACCCCCTGAAAAATAACCAGAATTTGTTTTATCTGGCTAATTCACAAATGAGAGTTTGCTACACTACTGTGAATATCGCAAATTGATAACTAGTGAGGCAAATTGATAGCTAACATTAATAACATGTTTAGAAACCTCTGTTATCATACATATCCATACCTTCTCTATGAGTAAATATAATTTAATTTTAAAAATTATACCTGAATAGGATTCACATGTACATAAAAAAAATAATAATAATAATTTATTGGGAAATATTGCATATAATTTGAAATATATATAATCTTAAATAAATAAACACAAGTTGGATTAAACTAGAGTTGATAACCCTGTTAGCCAATCAAATCTTAGAAGTTTTAAATTCCCAATTTTGGATTAGGTTACTTGGGGAGTTGACAGCAGAAACATACCAGCTGCACATTCTTGCAAGTTACCGACCAACTTGCAGTTCTGCAACTTACAGTTTTAGTAATAAAATTAAGACGAAATTTATATAATATCAAATTTCCGAGTACGTTGAGAAAGCTGTAATAGACTTTATTCTAATCAAATAAAAGTATTTAAATCACATTTCAATTTTAAGCTAAGCCAAAAATCCATGGAACGTATGCATTTTATCAAGACCAAGATCCACAAAATCATTAATCATATTTATAGCAAGTGTTCAATTGTGAGTGCATATAGTCACGCATTTGCTAAAACCATAAGCAAAGAAATCATCTTGATATTCACACCCTTTTAACTCAACCAAGTGAGTTTACCGTTGGAAGAATAAAACCCCAATTTTAAAAAATAAAATAAAAGGAAAAATCCAGACAGAATTGAGGAAATTCATAACAGATTTTAAAAGGAAAGCAGAAATCCTATTAAACGATATTGTCTAATGTGAGGCTATAACGGCACTAATACCACAGCATTGTCGTAAATTTATAAGATAAGTTACGTGAAATGCAAGCGGTTGATGAAATTAATGCAGCAAACTTAGCTTAGCTTAAAAAATAAAAAATAAAAAATAAATAAAAATTGCTACACAATATAATCATGCATTTAGAAATCTGGACAGGGAAAAAGTTAATTTGGCATCAACCATATATATGTATACGGTTTGGACTAGTTGATAAATATCAGCATCAGTCAAACAGTGGATAACCACAATGATTGAACATGCAATGGCCATTCGAATTCGGAACTTCAAAAGCAGTAGAAACAGTTGCCACAAAGGGATGAAGTATGATTGTAGTCGTTGGGCAAAAGAAGATTGATATTTGGGTTTTGTTGTGTTTGAACATGACACGTAATACGCCTTTTGGCCACACCACATCTAGAAGTCTAGCCAGTTTAACATTCATGCAACGCAAGAACCTTTCAAGGATGCTTTAAATTACCGCTGCTATATACTATATAGTTTTTCCTTTTTTTTTTGTTTTTTCTTTTCTTTTTTCATGATCAATATTTGTTCAGCCAAATATCAATTAGATTTATTTTATCCGGTTTGTTTAAATTAAGTGAAAAGGAAAAGTTTGTTTCTAAATATTTGAAAAGAATGTTGAGGAGTGAAGCGGTGAACCCATGTCCTTGTCTTGTGCGAGTCTATAAGAAGAAGAGATAAGAGATAACGGCAGAATCTTAAAAATTCATTCATGTAGATGGCTATACACGTGGCAGGTTCTTGATAAAAAGCATTGCCTCTGTGTTGCTGGCCACTTGGTTCTCTCGGAAAAAAAAAAAAATATATATATATATATATATGTCAAGTGAAAAGCCGGTATTTGAGTGTTCTTACGTGTACAGAGTGCCACCTGTGAATTCGTATGCAGGGCACGTGTCAAGCAAGGTGAATATGGTCACCGCGTTCCAAGTAATCGTCCGCCTGTGAGGGTGAGATTGGTGCAACCGTCTCGCTCTCGCTTTCCAGTCCATATTCAATTATCCGGTAAAGCGCCTACTACGGAGCTGCGTCGTTTTGCTACTTCACGCACGCTCATTAGAGGAGAGAGACTGGCTTTATATAAAAAACAAAAAAGAAAAAGAAAAAAGAGAGATTAATTTCCAATGCTTTACTCACGGGCTGTCCTTAATATTTCTCATCCTACTTTTCTCAGTTCTCTCAGTCCTCAACTTCCCTCGTGATCCGCGTTAATTTGCTGGTTTAAGTGCGCTAAAATATTATCAATGAACGCCCATCTGATGGAAGATCAACGGTGGAGATCTTCCCTGAGTTGGAATCAATAAGAAGGTATCAAAGTATATAAACAGGCGTATGAGTTGGGGGGTAGTTTTGGGAATGAGAGGGTCAAGCCGGTCATCAAAAGCACGAAAATCGAGGAAGTGGGTACCTGACACGTAGAGAGCATCACCCACGGAGCCAGCCTGCGGGTCCAGGTCCTTGCGCTCGGCTCTCTCTCTGCAATAAAAGAAAATTAGAATCCCAATTTCAAAGTCCCCGCCCCATTGTTTAAGGACCCAATTGTCAATTTTCTTAAACCGTCGAAGCACTTTTGGCATTTTGCTAAAATAGCAGGGGTAATTATTGAATTTCGATCTTTATATTACTGCCCTGCCTTTTTCCATTAAGTCCGCCCACCCCTTTAAAAGACCAGAAAAGCGGGAGAAAACAGATTAAAGCATATTCGGCGCCTGAACAAAATCAGAGAGAGAGAGAGAGAGAGAAAGAGAGAGAGAGAGTGAGTGGGTGTGGTACGGAGAAATGGAGATTGGAGAGTTAGAGACTCGATAGTGATAAGTTTGGGTGAGAGTTTATTTTTATTGTTTAGAGAGAGTGAGTATTGAAGGCGAGGAAAAATGACGACGGGGATAGTACAAGACCAGAATCTGGAGAAGCATATAGAGAAACAGATGGGTTGCATGGCTGGTTTCCTTCAGATCTTCGACCGCCACCAGATTCTCGCCGGGAAACGTGTTTATTCTACCAAACGCCTCCCTCCTTCTGTGCTGGTGAGTTTATTCAACTACTCTTTTGGCTTTCCCTCTGTTCAATATGGACCTTTGGGAAGGTACAGGAAAATGGTGGTTCCAATCTTTTTCCACCCTTTTTGGCTTTTTAGCCATTTTTTTGATTGGGTGTAACAAAACTCGCAGGCTCAAACGGTAGATACGGTACCGGAGTCGGAGAGTACCATTGGGTCTCCGGCTTTATCTACAGAATTGGAGACACAACAAAGAAACAGATCAACAGCGTCACCGGACCGATTGAAACAATCTCCTACGATGACGGAGCTCCGGTTACCGGTGCCGGAGAGTCCCATAGTACCGCAAGAAACTCAGCCGAAGTCTCCTCTTCCTCTTCCGGTTTTTGAATTCAAAGAAGGCACTAGGTCCTCCTGGAAGTTCTCAAGAGAAGCTCCGAGACTGTCTCTGGATAGCAGAGCCACCACTGATGCCAAAGGAAGTCTCTATCCGAAGGAGATCAGAACAAATGCAGCCGTTTTGTCGGCCAATCGGTGCGAGAACTCAGCAGCAGAAGGAGATGACAACGATAAGCAGCGTCGTTCACCAAGCGTTATCGCCCGGCTGATGGGACTCGAACCATTGCCCCATTCAGATCCCGAGCCAGTCAAGAACGCTGAACTGCGGAGATCTGCTTCCGAATCCAGAGTTTCCAGAGATCTGTATCAGTACCGATTTATCGACGGAAACACTTTTCAGCTGAAGCAATCCCAGCAAGCCAACATTTCCAGCAATGTAATGAGAGACAATGCAGCAAACGAAGATCGAGCTTATAATGCTAGAGCTGTAGATCCAAGAGGGTATGTCGTACGGGATGCGAAAGCCGAGCCACCTAAACTTCAGCATAAAGGGATGGGACAGAGGAAGAGTTTCTTCAATTCTGCAGACTTCTTTCCCGAACCTAAGCATACAGTATCAGTCTACGGTGAGATTGAGAAGAGGTTGAAGATGAGAGGGATCGATGAGCCGTCCAAAGATTTGGAGACTCTAAAGCAAATCCTAGAAGCTCTGCAACTCAAAGGTCTCCTCCATTCCAAGAAACCTTCGAACCTCAACTACAGGAATTTCGTGTACGACCGCAATTTTTCGCACGATGAATCTCCCATTGTTGTAATGAAACCATCCAGATCAGCTGTTCCGATGAGTCGACCATCGAGGATGGTCGGCAGTGACTCTCCTCCGCCTTCAAGCTATGGATCAAGACCCAGTAATCGCCGGAATCATAATCTCTGCGGCGAGACTTCGCCGGCTGTGAGCCCGAGGCGTGACCGGACGGAAATTGATCGGAATGTGCGGTACCAATGCAGAGGAAGGAATTCAAGTCCCCCGCCGTATCGGGTTGAGAATAGCACCAAGAGTCCGAATAGGAGAAGACCGTTGAACGTTGAGACACAACAGAGGAAAACCAACTATAATGATTTCGTAGACCAGAGAAGAATCTCTCCGGTTAGCTCTCCTAAAGTTAATTCGAGGAGGATCATTTCCGATCAACAAACTTCCTCCAACCGATCACCAAGGAACAGAAAACGAACCGCAGAGATTTGTCGGAAGGAAGAGAAAGTGTTTCCTCAAGCAGAGGACGAGTCATCCACCATGTCCGAAAGCAGCATAAGCACGTCTTCCCAAACCGACGCTGAGGTAAAAGACAGTTTGATTATCTTCATTTTAGTCCACATTATCGATTTAATCAAAAAACTAACTTCGTAATTTAGCTTAAATTTATCTGTTATAAATGCTTCTGTTCTGTGTGAAAACAGAGATCTAAGGTGGAGGAGTACAAGGAAGGTCGGAGCCTGTTGGAGAGGTGTGATAAACTGCTTAACAGTATAGCTGAAATCACTGCAACCGAGTTGCAACCGAGTCCCGTATCTGTTCTCGACTCGTCTTTCTACAAGGACGAATCGTTGCCGTCCCCTGTGTTGAAGCGTAGCATTGATTTCAAAGGTGATGGAGACACTGGTAACTTTTTTCCATTTGCTAGATTTTGCATTTGACAAACGGTGACGTACGCACTGTATTTTAGCCCCTCTAGGTTTTAACAGTTGTACTGTCCTGCATTACTCTCTCTCTCTCTCTCTGGGTTGCGAGTTTGTGGTCCCTACCAGAATGAATATTGTGTCAGTTTTGGTTTTATGAACCAATAAAATGCACTCCACATCAGGACTCCCAAAAGTGTTTCACAACCAGCTCAGCACTATATTTCCCCCACAATAAATCTTGGTGCTGACGTGGTTGTTGTCGATTGGTCCGAGCTTAACCACTAGAGGGGAGAGGGAGAAATACAGGTGAGAATTCTAAAATGTGCGGGAGGTGGTGTGGTAGATTTGAGTTTCACATTGTAGTTCGGTGTGGTCGTACACTGCGATGTTGATGGCAGTGGCGTTGGATAAAGACGGCGTTTTTTTTTTTTCCTAGTCAAATGGAATCCATTATTGATGAATTGTAACTGTAATCGATCATCCACATTGATAAATTGGAAAGAAGAATAGATAAACCGACCTTTTGCTTCTGTAATCGTAGTAAATGTTTGATTCCGTACATCGACGTGGTCCAGTGGGGGACCGTTCGGTTTTTTTTTTTTTTAATAGAAATTTGGAGCATGTTTAATTCTTATGCAGTTTTCGATGTGTTCCTTTCTTTAATTGGAGCTATACACGATTATTTTTGTTAACCATTTACGTACTGACTGAGCTTGTTTGTTCTTGGAAATTCCAGATCAACCGGTTGAATTTGAAGATGAAATTTGGATTCCGGCAATCTCGCCCGTTGAATCGATGTTCAATGATTCCGACGACTGTGATCTGGTCTATATTAGAGAGATTCTACAAGCTTCCAATTACTTGCCTGAGGATTCGGACGTCTTCCAATTACTAGAAAAGCAACAATATCTCAAAGGGAAGGACACGTCCAAGGCATCCAGACTGCGGAGAAGGCTTATTTTCGACACCATTAATGAAATTCAGAGTCGAAATCGACAATTACCGCCTTGGAAAACTGTTTCTTGGACGAATTATTCGACGGCGGAACAAAACTCAGTACGACAAATCTGGTTGGAATTTCGGAAGATTCGGGAGAGGGATGAGTCGGAGAACTTGGTCGAAGTGATATGTGGAGTGCTAAGGAAGGATCTAGCAGGGGATGCCATTCATGGATGGGAGGATTGCCCGATTGAAATGTCGGAATCCGTTTTGGACATCGAACGGCTCATATTCAAGGATTTAATTGGCGAAACCATCCGTGAACTCGCTTTCTCTGCTGCCAAGTTTAGTAAACCCTCCGCATCTTGTAGGAAATTGCTGTTCTGAAAGCGAGGGAATATTTGAAACTAATATATATATATATATATATATATTAATATTCGGCGCTTTTTTTCGTTTTTCCCTTTTTTTTTTTCCTTCTTTTTGGGAATATTATTCTTAGTCTCTATTTGTTTTTTAGATTAGAATTTGCCAAAATGTTGAGCTCCTCACGGAAATCAGGAAAAATCTGAGTACCTACCTACTTTGCAACTGTAAAATAACTGGGGGAAAAAGAAAAAGTTGTTTCTTTTCATGTGAATGTACCACCTCATTAACGATGTTACCGAACTCGATGTGGTATGAGAGCTTCAAGCTGCGCATATTGTGTTTATATGTGGAGAGTATTAAAGCCATCTTTCTATTAATAAAATCACGAATATTTCATAATCAATATCAATACTTAGAATAAACAACTGAGTTATATTGTTATGCACCAGAGTTGGCAAAACCATAATTATGATTGCTTCTTTCTTTCTTCTTTTGTGCTTTTTTTTTTTTTTTTTTTTGGTTGAATTCCATAATTACGATTACTACTTATACTATTGTTTAGCAAAAGTAATTATATTGTTGGAACAAAATTTTCCAAATTGTTTTTACCAAAAATTGCACAATAGGTCACATTGCATGAACAAGCATTCATTTGTTTATATACCTATCCATAAGTTTCATTATTGTTTTTTTTTATTCCTTAGATTTTCTCTATTCTCAATAATGACTAACTGAAACACCCGGGATAGTATGTTAGAAGCATGCCTTGTGTCATCCTTTAATATGACAAAATTGCTGTGATAATACAAGAGGAAGTATAATGGAATTATAGGAAAAGGTTCACATACAGTGGGATTCGTCGAAGATTAGAAAACAGTTACCTCAAGCATACTTTGTCTCATGGGATGTGTGGGCCTTGAAGGTACTGTAGGGCTTAATGGCCCGTATCCCCCACAGAGTCAGCCTCCTACTCTTTTTGACAGTTGGCCAGCCCATTCAACCAGAGGCACACGCGCTGTTATTAATGAGTAAAGCCCACAAACGACCTAACAAAGAGAGTCTAATTAATCTTCCTCGGTGCATACCCATTACTTGTGTGTTCCCCTCTCCCAAGTAGAAATCTTTAAGAAGCAAAAACCAAGAATTTCTGAAAGAAAGCTAAAGAAAATGGGGTCCTTGTCATGTGGAAAGGACACAAGCTTATCTATGAATGTAGTGGGGACGTGGATGGGTGCACTGGCAAAGCCACATGCCCCTATTATGGACTTTTTTTTCATTTATGTGCTACATTATTTTTTGGGGCTAATAAAACGGTGACCACATCTGCCCAATAATAAAAAATAAATTAAATAAGAAAAGAAAGGGTCTCTAATACTGTCCAATCCCTGTGACAGTCCGGGAAGTCATAATAATCTCCTGGTCGTTGTCCCCTCCATAGGGGTCCTTTATGCGGGGATGATAATTTGACTTCATTATTGGCTCACCTCAGTGTACTGCAAAAATAAATAACCCAGAAGGGGAACATGGTCCTTGGCTAAGGCACCGTGGAATATATTTTCTCTGCATATAAAATCCAATTTAGAGACGTGAGATTATCAGGAATATATTATGGAAATTTGAATAAAAATACACATTATCTTGCTAATTCACTTGTTCATAAGAGGTATTTGTTTGAAAGGTTTGTTATTTTTATTAATATGTAACCTTAAAAGGATTATTTATTTATTTATTTTTAATGCAAGATTGAGTTGGAGATTCCATGGCTTTTATGCACTCTCCTTCCATTAGCCTGAAAGTTATTGGTCTTGTTTAGGCTAAGCTACTATTGGGCTGGATCCAGTGAGTGTGACCCATCTTAAGTACAAGTACAACACCGTCCTGGAAATCCGATTGATTCCCCGGCGACTTTACATTGATAGACTTGGAAATTTTGAATTTGCCATGTTAAAATTGTAAAGTTAATGATCTTCACCAACCAATCAAACATAGCCCTCTAGACTTCACCATGCATATCATTCCTCCTTCAATACTTCCTTCTCAAATGAGATTTTTTTCTTTTTTTCTTTTATTTTAATTTTTTACTGTTCCCCATATCGTAATTTTACTATCGTTCTTTGAAAAGCCACGATTTCTTAGTCTTCATAGTCGAGTACGAAGCAGTTGAAAAGCTTAGGAAGATGGATAAGGGCCTATATCCGATTCAGTCGCTTATCTGCTGACAGATAATGGATTTCATGAACGCTGGAAAAATTACGCTAGCTAGGTGGTAGGTTGTGCTAGTTAAGTTCTTACAAGTGCTGGTGGAGTACCATGCGTCCCAATCAAGGTTTTCAATCCAAATCAATAATTTTTGTTAGCCCCCTGACATTAGTAATCAATGTCAACATGAGATGGACAGAATAGTAGACTGTGTTTGCAGAATAGTAGACTTTGTTTATCCATAAAAGCTATATTCTTATAGTTCCGGTGTTTTAAAGATGGTTTTTTTCCTGATTGGTATGATGCGTTATGGAGACACAAAACTGGTGATTAGGGGAGAAAAAATTACTTTCCGACCGATTAATGTGCCTTTGTCCTTCCATTTTTTATTGTCTGGCACAAAAAAAAAAAAAAAAAAAAAAAAAAAAAAAAAAAAAAAAAAAACCCTTAAAAAAACTTCAAAACTTTATTATAATGGAAAAACCACTTTCAACCAAAACTTTTTAATGGGGGTTCAAAAATGGGTCGGAGCACTCAGTCGCTCTCTTGGTGAGACAGAAAAGACGTCATAAGAATCTCAGAGTTAAATCACTTTATGATAGCAAATTGAAGGTGGGAAACACTCTTGGTCCACCTTTGCTGACTAGATCTTAAAGCAGTCAATAGTTCAGTGTTTGGTCAAAGCTTTTATTCTCTAAGGAACCTACTAGGCTTTGCCATTGCAGTAAATAATAAGTGCAAGCCTCATCATAGACGTAAAATACACCTCTGAAGAATCAACTTTTCTTCATTTAAACAAAAGTCATGAACATTTTGTTGGATGTGTCTGATATCTTAAATTTTTTCCATTTAATTTATGTTTATGCTTCATTTGGGTTGTGACCATGATTAGTGCAAATGTTGATACAGTTGCAGACCAAATATATTTTGACACCTTATGGTATCCTTACTTTGTTTCTTTCAGAACATATATATATATATATATATTCCATGATTAATTGGTTGAGTTTTGGTACCATTTTTTTCTTGGTTGCTTGTTGGAGCTCAAATTGTCATCCATGAATAAGATGCATGTCCTAGCTAGTTTCAATTTCAGGAGCAAGAAAATGATCTTTGCTCCTCCGCCTGTATCTCATAAGTCAGCTGTCAAATTCCTTTGTATTTATGCAACATTTGAATTTGATGGGCTTAACACAAATACTAATGTCCTGTCAAAATTGACAAACTCTGTTTTGAAACTGTTAGAATTGATCATTTTTGGCTTAGTGCTGCTGTTAGTGTTCCTTAAGTGGGCTAAATACTAGGCTTGTCCGTTTCTAGGATGTCAGTACAGTTCTTAATTCTAATTTTTCCAAACTAAAGTCATGACTCATGAGTCTTGAAAACAGTTCGAAAACATTTTTCAAATAAATATAACTAAATTGTTGACTTTGATATATGAACAGTAAAAATTGGATTGTTTCACCATTAATAATGTTACAGATGGCTATTTGCTTTACCTGCACAAATTTTGTAAATATATATAAATATTAGAATGTCCAAATTTTGGTACAGCTAAAAGGTTCTGTTTGTCTGACTTTCGTAACATGCAAGACTAAGATATTTTGAACAAGTTGAGTTTGAATTATTACATAGTTTATAGCATGGTTGGTTGAGTGCAGGATCATCTTTTGATGCTGGAGCCTCCTGGCCAAATATCATCTCGCAGCTCATATCCTCAAAGTCTGCAAAGCACATACAATTAGTGACACTCTATTTGATGTGGTCCATTTTTTATGAATCTTACTCGCACATTTCATTTTACTACTTCATTTATCGTCAATTTTTTTATATATACATATATGGTGGAATCCTTAAGTGAATTTGGACGGGTCTACTTGCAGTATCTTGCACCCCAAGTGGTTATATATGGGGTCCTCCATTGACATGGTGAATATGAACCTCCACATATTAAAGTGCAGCTACTATTACTTTTCAATTATGATTTTCCGTTTTTGTTCATTATGCTTTTCCAATAAACTAATATTTGGTCACATGTAAAAATTTATTCAATTGTTTTAGTCGAGAAACAATGTAGAAAGAAGTTAGATACTGTCTTTTTCTTTTCTTTTTTTTCCTTTTTTTTTTCTTTTTTTTAGAGCTTAAGCAACATTCAATAGCTTGCTTACTTGGAACCATGTAAACTGGCATTCCTAAAGATTCCTTGATGAAGGTCTGTGATGGTATTTTACAGAGATTGTTGCACATTCCCACACAATTGGTTTGCTCTAGAAACCTGAAAATATTGTTTACAAAAGAAGAAGGCAAAAAAAGAGGAATAGGATCAGTGTGCTGACTTTGAGATGATTATAATGCAAACCGTGAATTTATTTATTTAATTATTACAACAATTAGATGGTAATGATGAAAATATATGATTGAAATGCAGAAGATAGGGTCTGGGACGCAACAATCATTAGAGCACAAGGTTTTGAGGCCTCGAACGTTTCTTAGGTTGGTAAGGTGGGACCAGGGTTAAAAACTTGAAAATATATTATGTAAAAGTTGGTAAACTCAAGTGAGTAGCAGCTAAACGCTTACCTGCATTTCTTTATGCGGACCACATTTTTTTCTCTTCTTCCATTCAGCTCCGACTCTCGGACCTTGTATTGGTGGTAAAACCCATAACATCATAAACCATGTTAGATTTTGTTTTAGAAATTCATAAAATACAAAAGTTGAATATAAAAATTAATTTTCTTGGCTTTCAATGATGTAATTTCCTGTTCATATGTGTTTGTGTGTAAGATAAAGAGAGGGTGTCTATGGATTTTAACGTGTGGAATTGAGCAATACGACACTTGTTCATAACCCCAATAGATATATATGATTTTATTTTACCCCATTAAAGCTTGTGTAAGGATAGTGGTGAACAACTTGGATCTCAAGGGTAATTATTATTGGTATTTGTGAAGAATGGAGGTACATAACTAGTTTAAAAGAAAAGGCCAAAATTGTGGGAGGCAATATTTGTAACTATGCAAGAGAATAATTGCTGAGAGACCAAAGTTTTTAAAGTAGCCGAATTATACGAATGTAAATTGCAGGCAATGTCTCTTTCCCGAATCAGCTCTCCATATTCCTCCAATTATTGTAATACACCAAAAGTTAGCTTCCAAATTTAGAAGTAACCCTGTTTCTCTTCCTAGCATTGATTTCAGAATTGGGTCATTAACAATACATTCATTTTATCATCCTTTTCTATTTGGGGTACCACGAACAAGAACAAGTAAATATTAAACCCAAAAAAGAATTTTAAAACAAAAAAGTTTGATACTTATAAAAAACAAACAAAAAAGAAAAAGCTAAACAAAGTTATGGCATACCTCGCAGGGTCCGACCAACCACGCAAAAAACAAGGTGGTGAAAATAGCGAAGTATTCCCTTGCGAATTTAGACTGTGGAAGTAACATTTTTATCTGCAACATTAAAAAACTTTTTGTTTCGGCATTATTGATCTTCCAATAAACATACACAGAAGTAATAAATACTAAAAAGTATATCCAAAATGAAGCGATTAACCAAACCATTCTATTAAAAAAAACAAAAAAAAATCTTTAACAATAACAATAAGAATAAGAAGAAAAAAGAAAAGAAAATGAACTTGCCAGTGAAAGTATTGGTCTTGGGAAGGCTTTGTGACAATAACAATAAGAATAAGAAGAAAAAAGAAAAGAAAATGAACTTGCCAGTGACAGTATCGGTCTCGGGAAGGCTTTCTCTAGAGCTTGTATAACAACTTCATGCTGTTTCAATGGACCGAAATTCCTAGCTGCCATACTAGCCGCCTCTACCAAGCTTTCATACCCACTCTTCCTATTCATCAACCCTGCAAAACCATTTTCTCATATTATATCAGTCAGATTCATGCACAATCAATTTCTTTCCATTTTTCTGTTCTTTTTTGGAATGGAGAAAAAGAAAATGAAAATGAAAATGAAAAAGAACCTGTTGCTGATTGAACACTCTTGGAAAGATAGTCAATGGCAATCCGATCAAACCAGCTATCATTGTATATTGCAGTGGTGTTTTTTCCTACTCCGGACATGGAATTATCAGCCGGAATAAAACTGGTTTTTTCCGTGGCCGGAGGGGTAAGAACCGCGACGACGAGGAGAGAAGATTGTTTATGCTTATTGTGTTTATGTCTCCGATGAGGCAAGGTTGACAATAGACTAGAGCCCCTGCTTCCTAAAAAATGTGTTGCTTCCATTTTATGACAAAAGAGGGAGCTGAAAGTTTTGTATAATTGAATATTTTTGGTTATGAGGAAAAATATGGGGAGAGAGTTTATACCTTATATTAATGAGAGCAAAAAAAAGAGTGAATATGTTATGGGAGATTTCAAAGGGGGGTGATTTTTAAGTATGGAATCTTGCACACATGGAACTTTTTCCAAACATTCCTCCTAGTTAGAAAGATGCTCTTTATAAGAGTTTGTTTGTAATGGTGTATTGGCGAATTTTGCTATGATGCCCAATTACAAAGTGGAAAATATAATAGGGCCAGTTGCATAAAGACAACTAAACGTAATATGGCGGATTAAACTGTACTTGCCACCTAACTCAAAAGAGGGTAACAATCCAAAAAAAACGAAAAAAAAACAAGGTCCAAAGTCCCATATGCAATTATCAGATTTTTTTATATTTTTTAAAAAATAATTTTTTATAACATGTTTCATATTTTAAATAGAAGATAGTGTCTCTCAAAAAAAAAAAAAAAGGTCCCATATGCAATTATCAGATTTTTTATATTTTTTAAAATACAACTTTTTACAACATCTTTCATATTTTAAATTAGAAAATAGTGTCACTTTAAAATGAAAAACTACTTGTAGGGTATGAAGTTTCCAATTTCCACATGAAACCTAATAAGGACGAGCTTGAGCTACATTAGTCTTGTCATCATTATGTTTAAAATTTACTTATGTATTATGTCTTTGAAAAATAAGAAATTAATTTCTAGAGCCGTTTGAGCAAGTTAGAATGATTGAGGATACCTTATTTGACAGAAAAAAATAAATCAATAAATAAATACCATCATGGAAGATTTTGGAAGATACCTCTAAACTGGTTAAAAGACTTAAAATTTTATTTTGGTTATGAGATGAAGAGGCTAATTCAGAAAATTTCTTGATATTTTTCAAATGTCGTTCAATCACATTTTGGCTCTAAAGGAATGGAGGGCTTGTGAAACTAGATTTAAGCTGTTGAGTATTTTTCTTCAAAACGAAATAAATTTTAAGAGCGAAACTCTTTACTTTTACAAAATAACAACCTAATCCTTTCATCTAAAAGCCAAATATTGCAGGAGAAAAAATATATATTTATACAGAGACATTCTAAGATCAGAATGTAGTCCAACTTGACTTCTAGCTCTCCTGCTGTACAGTCTTGGATCAACATCGTTACAACGGAGCCGGAGCCGAAACCATAACATGAAACTAAGTCGTCCTTTCGTGGTTTAAGATATTAGAAGAGAAAGAGAGAAAGAGATAGAACAGCATTTGGAGGAAATTTGAATGCTCCTAATCTGAGCTATCCATTTTAATCAAAGGTCAACACAGATCCACACTAAAGGACCATATTTTTTATCCGGATGCAATACAGGATGTTCTAACCTTAAAAAACTACTCTATATGTATATATATATATATATATATATTTGAAATTCAAAAACCTTAATATCTGTGTCTCTGTGCGTGTGTGTGTGTGTGTGTGTGCGCGCGCGCGCGCGTTTGTCGTTGTTGTTATTATTGTTGTAAACTAATAAACATAGCTACCGAAAGATAATGGTCCACTTGGTAGCTGCTTCTGGTTTATCTAAGTAGTGAATATCTAAAACTAAAATCAGATGGTGATGTTTTTGGAAGAGGGGGAAAAAGAATTGTTTTTGCAGCTAATTTGGCACTCGCCCTGAACAAAGAGCCATCACACTCTGTGGGATTTCATTTTTTTCTTCTTTTTTTTTTTGGGGAAATCAGAATTTGACATGCAAGCTTATAACCTTGCGAGGCTGTGAATCTACCTCGAACTAGCAGCACAAAACCCAATAACAGATCCATATTCAGGAACCACGCACGGCCAATACGCCAATCTTTCCCTGGGATTAACAGCATCCTGAATATTGTTTCTGTAAGCGAAAAATTTAAAATATCTATATATATATATATATATATAGAATAAAATAAAATTTTAAAAATGCAAGAAGTCCAATAGATAAACATTTAAGTTTCCGAAAATATTAAAGGTCACTTTTTTATCATGTTATGCAATAAGGCTTTCATTAGCTAACAAATTGGGGTCATTTTTAACTGGCTTGTCACGCCTAATTATTTTATATGAAACATTCTTTTACAAAAAAACAAGGAATAGTTTGCTTTCTTGGCCTAATTGTCTCGTCCTTATCCTTATGACTATGTACCAATCCAAATGATCTCGACCGCTTTCTTCTCCTTATCATGTCTTACACAGCCGACCCTCCAAAAAAACAGCCAATTCATTACTGTAATTACAGTTTCTTCCTCGACTTTTTTTATTTATTATTATTTTATTCTTTTCGGTAATCGTCTTTCTCGATTTCTTTGAAAAATATTCTAATTTTTAACTTTTCAATAAGTAATAATAAAATTTAAAATAAAAAAAAATAAAAAAAAAACCTTTGTTAAATTTAAGCCTCAACCTTGGAAAACTACATTCCGTCTTCACAAACACAAATTGTGAGACACCAGCACCAATCAAAAATTTCATAGGGAGCCATCATCGGCCAAAATCGGGACTGGCCTTAATCAGGACCGGCCTTGGAAAAAGTCTGTTAAAGAGGATAGAATCCAACACCCGCTATATTTTGGACAACGGCCCAAAACCCGGGAAAAAAAATTATATTGGCTTGTTTGATAACAAATTTATTTATTATTTAGTATTTTTATTTTAAATTATGTATAATTTATTTATTTCAATGATTTTTTAATATTAGTTGATAATATTTATAATTTTTTAAACATATTAATTAACCACAAATGTTACAGAAAAAAATATCACTGAAACATAACACACTTTTAAATTGTATTTCATTTTTTGTTTATATTTTTTAATTGTACTTATAATTGATAAAAATATCTAACTACCATTAACTAATATTAACAATAAATTATTGAAGATCTCAAAATACATACAATTTAAAAGAAAAAAAAACAAAAACAAAAAATAAAAAATAAACTTATCAAACAGGTTACTTTCCTACCAATTTTAAATTTCATATCGGAACAAAACAAATACAATAACTCTACCAATTTTAGATTTCATATCGGAGCCAAAATTAGTTTGCCATGCAAATAAATTGTGATCGACACCAGCTTAACATACATATAAACTCACTTCTTACACTCCAATTTAAATCACACCACGGTCAATTTAAAAAAAATTAACATTTGTAAAAACCAAAAATGACTTATAAATGAGAGGATGATAGACACTAGCTTAACAGAGGTTAAACCCACTTTTTAAACTTTTGAAATTAATAATAATTTAACTCACCCATAAACTAAACCATATTTACCATCCAGTACTAGTTGGTCTTTTGAAATCCAAATGGATGAATTTTAAAACAAACGGCATGGTAAACCAAAAACACTCTCAATAACTATACGTTTCAATGCACGTTTCAAATACCTAATAAAAAAATCCATATTCGTTTTACTGCTTTTCAAAATCTGTTTCTTTGAAAACCCAAAACAAACTCAATCGATCATGGGCACTAAATCATAAAGAGATCCAAATAGCATACATTAGGATTACATATTAAACAGATAAAAGGTAGCGAGAGAGAATAAGCTTGGTTAACACTATCCAACAAACAACGATTTATAACCTAAACAAAGATACTAAATTTAAAGAGCAAACAGTTGATTAACCATATATACGAGCAAACAGTGGATTACCCATATATACTAATCTACCTAGCTATCTATCTAAAAAGAACAAACATTAGGATTAACAATGTCTGCGTCAGCCAAATAAAGGAACATAATCACAAGGTAAACACAATATTTTCTCCAAGTCAAAGAGCCAACTGGGATTCAGATCCCAAATTAGCTTAATCCTTCGAGGTTTTGTTAATGAGGGACTTGTGAATGTGGGGAATAACACCACCTCCAGCAATGGTTCCCTTGATGAGAGTGTCAAGCTCTTCGTCTCCTCTGATAGCCAGCTGCAGATGCCTTGGTGTGATTCTCTTCACCTTGAGATCCTTGCTAGCGTTCCCCGCAAGCTCAAGTACCTCAGCAGTAAGGTATTCAAGAATAGAAGCCAAGTAAACAGCAGCGGTGGCCCCAACTCGCCCATTGGCAGAGATTCTTGATTTCAGATGCCTATGAATCCGACCCACAGGAAACTATATTTCCCAAAGCATGCAATAAAAACACCAAATTAGAGAACTAAATCCAGCACAGAGAATCAGTATGCGAAGAAACTAACATCCAGAATGGTGCAACAAAAATCAACACTCTAACACAATGCAATTCTCACAATAGGACAGACCCATTAACCATTAAATCTATAAATAACCAAACGCAAAAGCAAAGGGCTAAAATTTTTCATGCTACAAGGCTTTTGAACTTAATTAACCGAGCAAGCCCAAGAACAAAAGTTGCTTAATGATCATAGACTAATACCCAAGTCTAAAGTGATTCTCTCACTCATCCGGGAGGTCATGGTTTACACGTAATCCGGGTATAAGTCTAGTTGTCAACGAACAATGTGATGAAAAAGAACATGTTTCACAGTCACAGGTTCATGCCAAATTAATCTCATATCATAGATGAAAACTGAATGCGAAAACTCAGCCTTGGCGTATCCCGAATACGCATCGTAATGCAAGAGGGAAAAAAAGCAAGTACACGAAAATCATTAGAAAAAGAAAAATGAAAACGGAAAGACTTGCCTGGATTCCGGCACGGGATGACCGGGAAACCGGCTTCTTCTTGTCCTTGTCTTTGTCCTTATCCTTGTTTGCTGCCGTGGTCTTCGCAGCCAAAAGCCCCTTCCCGCCTTTTCCCGCCATTAATTTTACCTATCAAAATAATTCCCAAATTTCAAAAAACCAAGCAAGTAAACAGGTTTGTTAAGGTAGAAGGAACACAAGAACGTGAATAAAACCTACTCGAGAAGAAATCAATTTGGGATAAAATAATTTAAACAATATATATATATATATATATATATATATATATATATTTGAAAAAAATAAAGAAAAAAGCAAAAAAGAAATCTGTATTTACTTATTCCATAACCAAAAGAACCTAGAAACCCAGATCTGTCCCATATGTGGGCGAGTAAAATCTAGTCGTAAATCCAAAAAATATATAAATTGTTGAAATAAACTCTAATGTCTCTGAAATAAGCGAACCATACGAAACAAGAACAAGAAGATCTAGATCTGGGTAAAATATTAACTGAACGAAACCGTGAATTAAAATTGCTAAAAATAAAAATTAAAAATTAAACGCTTCCAAGAGAAAAACGAAATAGAAGAGAAATCCGCAAGACCAAAATTCGTAGAACGGAAACCGACTAAAAAAACAAAAAAAAAAAAAAAAAAAAAAAAAAACAATAATAAGTAAATAAACAAATACGGTGAGAGAGAGAGAGACCTGAAAGGGTTTTGGAAGGCGAACGGAGCGAGGGAACTGGAAAGAATGACGTAAATGAGTGACAGAGCGATGGGTTTTGGGCTTTTATGATGGGTTTTGGGCTTATATCGTCCTTTCGTTTTTTGAATTGGGTTTCACTGAATGGCGGTTTCTTTTAGGTGGGAATTCACTTTCGATTTCAAAATTTTCCCACTTTACTAAACGCTCCTTTCCTTTTTCTTATATTCCACCTATGCCATCTCTTCGTGTGCCTCCTTCGCATGTGACAATGCCCTATTCTTTCTTTCTTTTTTTCTTTCCTTTTTTTCCCCCCAGAAAATATAAATAATTATTTCCAAATTTAATCATCTGTAAATTTTTTTTTGGGGGGCAATAATCATCTGTAATTTATATTATTTTTCCAGTCTCCAATTATTTACATACTCTATTAATATGTCATTATATAAAATTAGTAAAACTTTAATATATTCTAAGGACATTGTTTTCATATTTTAAAACTAATTCATGAGTCCTTTTTAAATTGGAAATTTGGAACTAATACTTGAGAGTCCAAACCAAACCACTAGAAAGCAACTGGTAACAGTGTGTGAAAAACGTTTATTTGTTTTTTTCAGAATATGAAAATCGTTTTTGGATAAATTTCAATTCTTTGTCAATAGATATAAATTTTGAAATATGAAACTATCGCGTTTTGTTTGGTTTTTTCATGTAAAATTATGTTCACCACAAGTTTATTAATTTCATAAAAAAAAAAAATTGATAAGTATGAGAGTGTAATACGCAATAAACAGGCTCTTTCATTTGTCAAATAAATCATATTTTTTTAACTTGATAGATTAATCAACACCTAGTTCCACAATTTTTATTTTTATTTTTTTAAAGTCAAAAACTACTTCATATTTTAAACAGTAGAAACTGAACAGATTGTTAAAGGTTATTTTGTAAATAAGGGATTGATAGTTCAAGTTGAAAATATAAAAACTTGGTTAAAATCATCATCCCAATATCAAAATAAAAAACAAAATGGTATTTTTCATATGTAAAAGTTTGTTTTTGGGGTAGCAAGCAATTAAACTGACGTTTTAATAAGGTCAATATATCACTCTTTTATTTATTTATAAATAAATACTAAATTAGAATTTATTTTATTCAAATGCTGAATGACAAATTTGAATGGTTCCATTTAAACTTTTTTAAATTTGTTGTTTTCAAGACTATTATTCAATTGAAGCTTTTCATATGAAATAGAAGTAATTTAAGATGCATTTGAAAGAGATTTCCAGAGCATTAAAAGCCAAATAAATATGACCAAATCACTCCATATCGTGGTTGGAAAAAAAAAATATTTAAATCGCTTTCCGATAGTTTTGTTTAAAAGAAATCACTTGTTTGGTTATTTTTTATAAAAGCATCAATCAAGTGATTACTCAATAATCACTTTCTAGAAGGGAAGTGAGTCATAAAGAACCATTCACATCCAAACCAACACTTGGTTCTTAATCCAATTAATTATTAAAAATAAAATATTGGTCTATATAAAAAAAATCTTAGATCTCCAATATTTAAAAAAATAATAATAATAAATTATAATTAATAGCACTACAAGAAACACCCATGAAACTAGTGTGGTTTCAGACCTTCCAGTTGTGAACTTGAATAAGACGGAGAAACGTGGACCTCACTGTGGTCCAAAACATTAAAGAGCCTGCTGAAAACAAAAAATTGCTTGGCCCACAAGCCAATCTGATTCGTTCACCGAATTGTCGGTTTGTCACACCCATCAAACAAAAAGGGACATATATGTCTATTCACAACATAGCCGCAGGGTCAATGTGAATTTTAGCAGTCAACTAGTTCAACCTTCAGCCACTAACTCCTAAAGCCACGAAAAACTCAAAACCAAAACGCATCGATGTTAGGTCAGAAAAACCCCTACTAAACCCTCCACGTCATCCCCCCTCCTCAAAACTAAAAATTCTTCATCCGCACACCACGTTTCGAGCTCACCGACGACATGTCTCCGGTGACCTTCAACTCTCCATTAACCACCACCTCACAAACATGTTTCTTCTCTCCATTATGCTCTCCGGCCTTTATCAGAGAACCATCCTATAATAAACCTCTCCTCCACGTGCCCAATCACGTGGCGGCCAAAAGGCAGCCGGGACTATCAGTACGTTCCAGAGTCCTAATCTCCGACGAACGGAGGATCTCAACACCGGAGATCGAGGTGGACAGCGTGTCGGAGGCGGAGCTGAAGGAGAACGTCAGAAGCACGCGGAGGACGAAGCTGGTGTGCACGATCGGCCCCGCCACGTGCGAATACGATCAGCTGGAGGCGTTGGCCGCCGGAGGAATGAACGTGGCTCGTCTGAACATGAGCCACGGCACGCGTGAGTGGCACCGCGGTGTGATGGAGCGCGTGAGGAGGCTGAACGATGAGAAAGGGTACGCGGTGGCGATCATGATGGACACCGAAGGGACTGAGATCCGAATGGGCGACATTGGAGCAGCCATGGCCGCCAAGGCAGAGGTGTTTGCTGAAATTTCTCTCAAAATTAATCAAATTTTATTTATAGGCATTTATAATAAAAATATCTTTTGATTGAGTTTAAAATATGCAATGCTGCAGGACGGTGACATCTGGACATTTACGGTGAGGGCTTTGGATTGTGCTTCTGAGTTGGAACGCACGGTTAGTGTGAATTATGATGGTTTCGCTGAAGGTATATATTAATTTGTTTTTAAATTTGTTGCATTGTGGGTGTTGAAGAAGTGGTTTCATGGTGTTTGATGGTTATTCCTTCAATTGCGACAGATGTGAAGGTGGGTGATGAAGTGGTTGTGGATGGAGGAATGGTGACGTTTTCGGTGATTGAGAAGATTGGTCCTGATGTCAAGTGCCAGTGCATTGATTCTGGATTGTTGTTGCCACGTGCTAACCTTACTTTCTGGAGGAATGGGACTCTGGTTCGTGACCCTGATGCCATGCTTCCCACTCTATCGTCTAAGGTTTGCTGTGCCTTTCATATGTATATATTTTAGTGTATTCTGCCCCCACTTCAATATTGGTTTGAACAAGTAAGATGTGTTCATTTGTGGTTGTGTTTCATGGCCTATAGGTTATGCACTTTGCAATGGCTCATGATTACATGGATTGTGATCTAATATTGTTCTAAATGCAGGATTGGCTGGACATTGATTTCGGGATTGCAGAAGGTGTTGATTTTATTGCAGTGTCGTTTGTGAAGTCTGCAGAAGTTATCAATCATCTAAAAAGCTACATCGCTTCGCGGTGTCATGAGAGGTAAGCATGCATGCTTTTTTCTGATCCTTCAGTTATATTTTATATGGTATATTGTTGACAGAAACAATTCCTAGTGGGGTAAAATCAAGAATGCCAAATGGGAATTTTCCATCATTTTCTACTTATTATGAACTTTAGAGATAGCTAGTAGTAGCCTTCTGGTCTAACTTAATGGCAAATGGGAATTTTCCATCATTTTCTACTTAATATGAACTTTAGAGATAGTGAGTAGTAGCATTTTGTTCTAACCTAAATATCAAGTGTTAGGCATGACACATTTGCGAAGCGTTAATATGGGCATGCAGTACTCTATCCTTGTTTGTGACATATGGAGCATTATAAGTCTATTTTGTTTTTGTTTTGTTGTTTTTTTTTTTCCCCTCTCTCTTTTGACTGCAGTGAGGTTGCTGTAATTGCAAAGATAGAGAACATTGATGCCTTAAAGAATTTGGAAGAAATAATTCAAGCATCTGATGGAGCTATGGTCGCCAGAGGAGATCTTGGTGCGCAGATACCCTTGGAACAAGTTCCATCAGTTCAAAATAGGACTGTTCAGCTTTGCAGGCAGCTTAATAAGCCTGTTATTGTTGCCTCCCAACTGCTTGAATCCATGATTGTGTTTCCTATTCCAACTCGAGCGGAGGTTGCTGATGTTTCGGAAGCAGTTACACAGCAAACAGATGCTTTGATGCTTTCCGGTGAATCAGCCATGGGAAAATATCCTGACAAGGCATTAGCTGTGCTGAGAAGTGTCAGTTCAAGAATTGAGAGGTCTTTGAGGGAGGAGAAACACCGTTGCAACGCTCTGAATTTTCCAGTTATTGTATCAACAATGTCTGTGGGTATATCAGAGGAGATATGCAATGCAGCTGCCAAGATGGGTGAGCACTCATGTCACCGTTAAAACTAATGGATTATATCGATTTTGTTGATAGATGCATTCTTGCTCTCCTATTTTTTTGATGATGGTAGTAAAGTCTAGTTTTCTGTGATTTAGGTGCCAATGGCTATAGTTATTAGTTTGTTAGTAACATGGTAGTATGTTGATGAATTTTCAGCCAACAATCTGGAAGCAGATTCTATCTTTGTCTACACAAAAGCTGGGCATATGCCATCTCTTCTGTCCCGTTGTCGTCCTGACTGCCCAATCTTTGCATTTACTCCAACAGCAACTGTGAGGAGGCACCTGAATATGCAATGGGGCTTGATACCAATTCGCTTTGATTTCACAGATGACATGGAAAGCAACCTAATCAGAACTTTCTCTCTGCTAAAAGCAAGAAAGATGATTAAGCATGGAGACCTTATCATTGTTGTGTCGGATATGCTACAATCAGTTCAAGTGGTAAGTGTTCCCTAAAGGGAATATATATGCCTGGACGTCTTCTTTTGGGTAGTGTCTTTTAAGATCACCAATATTTGATTCGTTAGAGGTTAGGAAAATCGAAGTGTTTAATTATAGATTATCAATGATACTTTAATAATTAATTTTTTCTACTTAAGAGTTGGGTGTTCAGGATTTTTCAGCACATTGGCAGGGTTAAGATCACCCATTTTGGGAGTTCCTTGATATTCTATTAAAAAAAATTTCCCCAAACATGCTGCAAGTGATAGAAGGAGTAAGCATAAACAATTTCCACTGCTTTTTGTTCCATTTTCCATTGTATTATAGTGTGTTGTAACATTATTATGTAATTCTAATATTCAAAATTTTGCTTCTTGTTGATCTATTAGTGTGAACAATGATGGTAAAGCACATTGATAGTATTTGGCAATTTAAGTTTTCCCAAGACGCATAAAAGGTTACCGTGGAAAGGTAAAACATAAAAATCATACATATTTCTACCCAAAAAAAAAAATTTGGTGATTCATATTGAAGAATCTGCAAGAGATGGACTTGCCTTGGCGGGTACTGAACGATCAATGCTAATTCATATTGCATACTTGCTTTTCACCAGTTTGATTATGAATTTTTGACATTCCACTAGCAACTATGACCATCAGACTGTTAAAGGGGATTAGAAGTCATACAAAAGGTTATCATCTTTTATTGTTAAAGGGCCTCAAGGATTCTTGTCTTGCCGCCCTTGATCAAGTAGGAAATAAAGAGAAGCAAAAGAAAATGGTTAAAAAAAAAAGAAAAAAAAGAAACTGATGTCGCATAGAGAAATAAACACAACGTAGACTAAAAAGTAAAAAAATTTAAAAAGAGCCTTGTGTTTAGAACTACGAGGATCACAAAAAGAGAGAATTAGAGGGAGAGATTTGCTGTTCTTTGTTGGAGAATAGAAAGTGCCAATTGAGCCCAAACCAGTAACGAGCAACAATGCAGGGAAAGTGCAACTAATGGGCTTCGAAAGCCATTTTCACGAGTCTCTCAAGTGGGGAATTGTATCTTAAAAGCAAAAAGAAAAAGGAAAAAAAGTAGGGATTTATATTCCCTCAGAATTCGATATTCGATGTTTGTCAATATAGGTGGTTAATTATTTGATGTCATTTACAAAATTAGCTTGCAGTCCGTGTCAAATTCATACAAAACCTTTATTTTGCGGGCTTTCTTGATTCCCAACACATTTCACAAATAGTTTCAATTTACATTACCCTGACACAAAATATACATAGATATATATATATATATATATGAAAATTTTATGGTGAGTACGATCCGTATGAGAACCACAGTATTAGTGACGGTTTTTTATAGTATTAACGACGGTTTTTTAGAAAATCGTCAACAATACTATAAAAAACCGTTACCAATACTGTAGTCCGCATTAGGACCATCCGCACTATAAATATATATATATATATATTTTGCTTTTTTCTTTCTTAATCCTACTAGCTTTATAGATTAATTGACCATATGTAGTCCTTACATACTTTTTCTTTTTCTTTTTAATATTTAGTCGTTACATGCTTGAATGGAATTCCCGAAAAAGTCTATCAGCTACTTATTCATTTTATGATAAAAGAAGGATAATGTTTTGGGTCTTTGAGGTCTTTGCCACCCTTTTTCCTTTGATGGAGCTTGAGGAGCCTATGTCTATGTTGACGTTGCCAACAAACGCGTTCTGCTTTTTATTTTTGGTTTTTTTATCACGGCTTTTTCTTCCTTGTTATGAAGGAAAAAAGAGAGAGAGAGAGAGAGAAGGAAAAACTTTTTGCATTTGGAAATAATAATAATAATAATAATAATAATAAATAAATAAATAAATAAAAGTAAAAAAAAGAAAAAAAGAAGGTAATTAGGTAGATCAAATCTATATGAAGAAGAAAGTGGATGTTTCAGAGGTACAATCTTGACTTTGCGATTTGGAAAGAAGGTGAAATACGAAAAAAGTGATTAACCATAGTCCTTTTGGGTTGTTGAAGTTTCTCCAAATACTTTTTGATAATAAGTTTCTTCAAATACTTGTTTACCTTGAAAAATTATATTAATGTGAGAAATTTTCTTTTACCTGGAATATATATTCCAGATATTGTGGATCATAGAAGATTTTGTATTTGTCTGTTCAAAATTCAAAATTATCTTCTTCTTTTTTTATTTGCTAAGCTTCCTGCTTTTGTAATTTTTTTATTTGCTGTTTACCGTGTCTTTTTTTTTTTTTTTTTTTTTTGGGGGTATATATATAGGAAATTTCTCCAAAAGAAAGGGGAAGGTGGTTGCTGAATAAGCCATCAACTCCTTTCGTTGCTGTGCTTCAGTTTCACGTTATGACATCTATATCTTAGAAATTTGTGTAAACATTGGGATTACAAGGAGGAACAAGATCCTTTCCAAATATAACATAATCTGAGCTATGACTTCGATTTTAAATAAGAAAATTTAATCCAAAATGAAAATCAAAAGAAAAAACCAAAAAAAAAAGTGCTTTTATTATTTTGCTATGCAAGCCAACAGAATTGTGAAAACCAGGGGCTTATAAAATTTTGAGAAACTTATTAAGGAATAATTGATTTTGATTGAATTGGTAAAGATAAGCATCATAGTGATTCCATTAATCTTCTCCCCTTTTTGAAAAATAGTTGAATATGACTTTGATATAAAATATCACACTCCCAAACGGCAAAAAATTGGAAGATCTGAGAAAGCACATAGGCATCTTGAAAATTTAATCATACAAAACCTGAAAGAGAAATATTCAATTTCATTTTGCAAATCTATGCCCCATCAAAGAAAGCTAGGAGATTATGTGGTTTTGCCTAACCTACTTTCAGGTCACGTAAAAAGTGATATACCGAATGTGGGGTTTGAAGAAACGATGAGGGAAAAAAATTTCCACCATCCTCTAGTATAAACTGTAATCATTTTGGTAACCTTTTTTTTTTTTTTTTTTGGAAAAAAAATCAAATAAAAGAAAAAAATTTAATAAAACCACTTGTCCAAAACCACTAAGGACCCCGTTTTTCTTCATCGCTTTTAAGGAAAAAAAAAAAAAAGTATGATGGTTGTTCTGAAAGTTCACATGCCCTCTAGAACTAGAAGTAGGTTGGGTGACCTTATACCTTTCCTCGTGGGTCATTTTCATTTTTTTTTTTTTCCCACTTTGTTGTTAAATTTCTTTTCCTGGGAAAGATTTTTGAGACATCTCTTGGCCAACAACAAGTGTCTCATTGAATAAAAGTTGAGCTATGACATAGGAGTAGATTTGCCTTTATGGCTGCGTCTAATTTACCAGGCTTTGGGTGTAAAAAATAAAACTACATCTTTTTATTTATTTTTTTCTCCTTCTTTTTGTGGTTTTTTTTTTTTTTTTTGAAAAACTTTATGGTTTAATTATATAAAAATTATTTGTCACAAATAAAATAAATAAGACATGGTAATAAAAACAAGAATATTGTCGTCTGTCATCGCCATTCACCAGTAAATCTTTTATTTATGTGTTAGTTAATAAATAATTATGTTTAAATCAATTCTAATTTTTTTAAAAATTTATTTTTCTACATAAAAAAATTAATTTTTAGCACGAACGATCTTATCATCAGCAGTAATAATTATCCTATTTTTAAAAAATAACAAATAATAATAAGTATCATTTTTATGAAAATAAAATATATTATGTCATATATTTTTAAATTTTATTTTTATTATAACCAAATATTTTTATATTTATATTTTTATAACTTTATCAAAATATCTAATTATAATTAATAAAAAATTTAAAATCTTCCAATATAATACACCTTATAAATAAGACATGATAATAATAACAAATAATTATATACAATAGTACCAAAAGAAACAGAGCATGGGTCCCATCAATTTTACACCTCATCATTCATCATGCACCACTAAATCTGATAGAACAAGTTGGGGCCCACGTCGCATCTTTGATCCACCTCAACCGTATTGGTTTTACCTTGAAACCTTGGTTTGATGGTAAAAGAAGCTGCATGAGTCTTATCAGGGCAGCATCATTCATGGGCTTGTCCCACCTAACATTTAGGACTAAGCCCATTTAAGGCCCACCATTCAAACATTTCTCTTGGATCATACAAGGCTATGATATGATCCCTCTTGCCCTGGAGCCCGCCACTGAACTCTGCAGCTTTTTTAGCGAGAGTAAATGGTGGCCCACATAATGATAAACTAAGGTGAATTATTTTATTTTATTTTATTTTGAATAAGGTGAATTATTCGATCAGATAATGACAAAAAAGAAAAAGATCAGATTGACAAAACAATAAAATAAAATAAAAGTTTTGTAGCACCAGAACTTGAACCACTGACGGTTTATAAAACAATTTTAACATTAAATAAATAATTTAAAGGGAAGTTTTCTGTTCCACTCAAGCCTCTCTCTATTCCGTACTAGTATTAAAGACATCTTAAATAAAATCTTACCTCCCCTAAGTCAAACAATCAAGTTATGCAAGTATTTCACCCCTAAAAAAAAAAAAAAATTATATGCAAGTGATTTTTCCTTGTCTAAAACATAATAATTAATTAAATGACAATTATTTTCAATCAAATTAAAATATATATTTGTTCCATTATTGAATGGTAAGTGAGTTTAGAATATTATTATTCATGATCATAACTTGTGTATTTCCACAAATGATATGATAAAATAAACAAATCAATACTGTCATCCAACCCATTATTTGACAGCATAAAATACCTTGGACGAAACATAAATAAAACACAAAAATCAATTCTATCCTATAGGCATTCATAAATTTTAAACCATCGCGAGAGAAGTACCAATATATATATATATATATATATATTTTTTTTTTTTTTTGCTTTAAGAGAGAAGTACCAATTATTAAGCAATTTTACAAAATAATAATATATAATCTTGTAAGAGAAGGGAAACAAAAATTATCATATACTCAAAGCGAACGGCAAAAAATAATAAGGTGAGGTTAAAGAACGACACAGACAGATGAACTACCAATCTACATATTTTAATGCCTTTCTATTGTACTTAATTTATTTGCTATTAGAACAATCTTCTTGCTTGAGTGTCTATATTATTTTGTCTTTGTAAATTACGTAGACAACAACTTAATTGTTTAATTAATTGAAAATTATAGAAATATTTAACTTGAAACATTAAGTAGTTATTGACAATCATAAAAGTTAAAATTTGAGACTTTGATATATTTGCATCACTTACATTGTTGCCAAAGGACTAGATATGATACAAGAGTGTTTGAGCTAGCTAGCATCGTTTTAACTTCATGAAGTGCTCTTGTAGTGCTCTGATGATGGAGGAAAGAAAGCATTATTGAAATTATAAGCTTGAAAGCTTAGATGTCATAGGAAAATGAACCCCAAGTTTTAATCATGAAATTCTAGTTTAAAAAAAAAAAAAAAGGAAAAATGTTATAATCATGCATTGTCTCCTATGCTCAGGGTATTCCAAGGCATAACCAAATATACATATTAAATTTATTTTTTAGTTGTTTAAGTTTTTAAATTTAGTGATAATATAATATAATACCATAGCTTAAAATTATAAATTTTCATGTTCAAGTTATATTATCATCCATTAAAAATTCGAGATAATTAACATTTATAAAAAATCACAATAGAATATACGTGAGGATACGGCTTTAGAATGTGTTTGGTATGTTAGATTTTATGGATCTAAATATACATAATAAATTCCATTAATCATAAATTATTAACCTCCAAACGCAGCAATTGATAAATTAAATATTTAATCCTCCAAAATAGAAAACAATGTAAAGTAGTGCCTATGGACACACTACTCTCAAACCACTCTCAGATCTCTGAAAAACTCTAATATCAAAATACCGTATGGCATATGTTTGTTTGCTTGCCCTAAACCTTTTATAGTTTCTGCAAGTCACACTTACCCATTAATTTTAACACACACAAAATACTAATAATTTAATAATATAATAATACTAGAAAAAATATGGATAAGTCAATAGGCTTATAAAGAGAGTTGGTCTCCAGTCCAATGGGCCAACTGGAGTTTTATAGAGAGTGTGTGACCAAGGGCCCTATTACAAAATATTAAAATAAGTCAATCCCATTAATGGCATAAATAGGCCATGTAAGTGAGTAATTGATCATGCTAAGTCCACAATTATTAATTTATTTAACATTCTCCCACTTGGACTGCATAATCATCATCATATATATAATCCAAACTCATTTACTACAGAATCTCCCGAACCATAATGCCATTTCATCTAAATATATAGCATACCAACAGGGCATAACAATATACTAGACTAGGCAGTAGAGATTCTCTCAGTAAATCTCCCAAAACATGATACCATTTCAACTGAGCACTTTGCATGCCATAAACTCAGTCTAGGTAGTAGAGATTTACCTAACCACGTGTAATCCCCCAACACACAAATACCATTTCATCCGAGCACATTGCGTATCGACAGGATACAACAATATACCCAAACTAAATAGTAGGAACTCACCATGGCATATATGGATCAACATATACATATACATAGACTACTAGTCTCAACAGGCCTGTAAATATAATGAGTAATAATATGTGTAATAAAATATCTCATAAATATATAATGAACCACATACATCAATGTATCAAAATAATAAATAATACTTAACATGGATATTACTGCAGAAAATATAACAAACTCCCACTGACCCACAGCAGTCTCAGCTGCCTAACAATCCCATACGGGACACATGCATGCTCCTCAAATATACCTACAGATAAGGCCTTAGTCAGTGGATCTGCCACCATGGTGTAAGTAGGCGTGTGAACTACAGTAATGAGGCTTTCTTCAACTTTCTCCTTAACCACAAAATATTTAATATTAATATACCTCGCACCAGAGGTACCTTTTAAATTATTAAAGAAAGATACTGCTATAGTATTGTCACAATATATCATAATAGGCCTCTCAATGGAGTCAACCACTCCCAAATAACGAATAAAATTCTAAAGCCAAACTGCATGATGAGTAGCCTCATAACACGCCACATACTCTGCCTTCATAGTCGAGGATGCTGTCACTAACTGTTTGGCACTGCGCCAAGATACAACACCTCCTGCCATGACAAATATATATCCAATGGTAAATTTCTTATCATCCACTCAGCCTTTATAATCTGCATCACTATAACCAATAACATTTAGGGAGTTGGTACGTCGATATGTCAACATATGATCTTTAGTACTCTGAAGATACCTAAAGACCATCTTAACTGCTTGGTAATGAATAGGATCAGGATTACTCATAAATCTACCAAGCACACCTATAGCAAAAGCTATATCAGGCCGTGTACATACTTGAGCATACATCAAACTACCCACTGCTGAAGAATAGCGAACATTTCTCATCGCCATCCTCTCTTTATCATTCTTGGGACATTGATCTTAGAAAATCTTTCACCCTTTGTGACCGGTACACTTCTAGGAGAACAATTATGTATATCAAATCTCTTAAGGATTCTATCAATATAAGCTCTTTGAGACAATTGCAACACATAATTAGTCCTATCTCGAACAATTTTGATGCCCAAAACAAAAGAAGCCTCTCCAAGATCTTTCATATCAAAATGGTTGCACAATATCTGCTTTGTCTCAGCCAACAGGTCAATGTCATTAGTAGCCAGAAGTATGTCATCAACATACAACACTAGAAATATAAAACTACTCCCACTAATCTTTATATATATGTATCTATCAACAACATTCTCCTTAAAGCCATTTTGGATGACAACCTCATCAAACTTAAAATATCATTGCCTCGAAGCCTGCTTAAGACCATAAATTGACTTCTTAAGCTTACAAACCAGATTACCATTCCCTACTTGCTGGAAGTTAACTAGTTGAACCATATATACATCCTCATACAAGTCACCATTCAGAAAAACAATTCTGACATCCATCTAATGCAACTCCAGGTCATAATATGCCACAATCGCCATAATGATTCTAAACCAATCCTTTGTGGATACAGGAGAGAATGTCTTTGTGTAATCAATTCCTTCTTTCTGGTTAAACCCTTTGGCTACAAGTCTAGCCTTATACCTCTCCACTTGACCATTAGAGTCTCTTTTAGTCTTAAAGACCATTTGCACCCTATAGGCTTGCTACCCAATGGTAACTCAACCAAATCCCAAACACCATTTGATTCCATGGATTTCATTTCATCTTCCATTGCATCCAACCAAAAGTTTGAGTGCGAACTGCATATGGCTTCCTCATAAGTGACTGGATCTGAATCATCACTTATGTCAAAATCATGCTCTTACAAGTAAACATCATAGTCATCAGGAATAGCTGACCTCCTAGTCCTTTGTGATCTTCTTAAAGGCACATCAGCATCTACAATAGCTGGGGTATTCTACTCTTCAATGATGGGTTCATCCTGACCAACTACTGGTTCATTAATTACTGGACTAATAATATCTCTATCATAAACTAAAACACTGGAAATGGATACATTTTCTTCTCTAAATTGAGGCTCTCTTGGAGCATTACTATCATCAAATCCAAAAATATCTTCAAAATAAATAGCCCTGTCTGACTCTATAATTCTGGTGGTGTGAGATGGATAAAAGAATCTTAAACCCCCAGATTCTATACAATAGTCAACAAAATACCTACTTATAGTTTTAGGATCCAACTTCTTAATTTGGGGATTATAAATTCTTACTTCAGCTTTGCAACCCCATACTCGAAAATGATGCAAATTAGGCTTTCTCCCTGACCACAACTCAAAAGGAGTCTTAGGAATAGCTTTAGTTAGAACTTGATTCAAAATATAAGCAGCCGTCCTTAAAGCTTCTCCGCACAAGTAATCTGGCAAGCTAAAATTTGCCAGCATAGATCGTATCATATCCAACAAAGTGCAATTTCTCCTCTCAGCTATCCCATTTTACTAAGGTGTACCAGACATTGTATATTGGGCATCAATGCCACATTCATGTAAATAAATTGCGAATGGCCTTGGGTTTCATCCACTCTCATCATATCTGCCATAAAATTCACCACCTTTATCAGACCTCACAATTTTTACTTTCCCTCATGGGAATGCGTTGCAATGGTTAGGGGTCTCACCCCTTCACCTGCCAGCAATCTATCTTCTTGTGTCCAATTTTATTGCAGTAGCCACACCTTTCATTGAAGTACTCTTTCTTTTCTCCTATCTAATAAGCATCATCAGTATTATTCAAAAGGTCCAAATAATAAAGCTTCTCATTCATATCAAACTTGATAAATTTCTTTCCTATCTCGTCAAAAAGTTCTTTTGCTATATCAACCTTAAGAATACTAGCATATATAGCTTCATACATGTAATTCTCCATCATCATTATGCAGCACTTATTAAAATGCTTCCAATACTCATAAAGTTTCCTAATTACTGCACTACTATCATTAGTTGGTATCTTGGGTGAATCTATCTCCAAAGACAAATCCAATTTCATAAATGTCACATTCATAACCAAGGTCTTTTTTTTTTTTTTTTTTTTACTTCTGATAATTTATCACATCCAATTTCATCATGACAGTCATATGCAGAACATTCGGGGTGCTACTAACTGTGAAAATAGTAAACACAATAAAACATTTAATATATATAAAATAACAACTATTTTCCAGCCCCTTAACACAAAACATAAAATATCAATATCGCTAGGGTCTTTGTAGCACTAAAGATACCCTTTCGCGGGCCAGGGACAGTTAACCAAATAACCACAATCAAATGCATTGAATTGAATTACCGACAGGGTAACTCAGAACTTGCTATTCATGGCATTCATTCAATTTCCACTGCCAATCCAGGCGGCATACTAAACAATTAAAACCACCGACAGGGTAGCCTAGTTACCCGTATAGACCCTGGTTAATAAGTGGGAGAAAATAACATATTTGTAATTTCATGAAATAGGCAAATATAAAATATCCCATTCACTATGCCAACAAATATTACATTGGTACACATAATGCAGATAAAATAAGTCTCACGACAGGTGAGTACCTAAAATCCCACACTACTATACCAACTAGGCACAAAGCCTTTTTAAGGAAAGCTCCAAACGCAATCCATTTTTATTTTTTTATTTTTTAAACATAGATATTTAATTTAATTCAAAAATTTAGAATGAAATAAATAAACAAACAAATAAATAAATCAATAACCAATAAACAAACAAATAAATAAAGAAATAACATTTTTTTAAATAATAATAAAACAATAGATGAATAAATTATCAACAATAAATAAGTGATAAAATGATATAAAGATATATCAAATAAAATAAAATAAAATAAAGGTTTTTTTTTTTGTGCAATTTTAGGTTGATGATGTCCGCAAGAGGGATGCTGATGTCAGCGTTTTCTTCACTGAGCCGGGTCGCAATTCCTGGTTAACGGGTCGCGCGACCCGCTTCCCTAACCCGGTCGGAAAACCAAAAAAAAAGGGGTCACCGTTTTCTTCAATTCCGGTGTCTATAAATTCCTTTCAGTGTGGAAAATATTATTCATAGATCAATTTGGCCTAAAAACCCAGAAATTTTAACACCCAATCATAATGAAATTCGGCCGCCGAACTCCAGTTTTTTTTTTTTTTAAACATAAATTAACTCAAAAATATTTCATTCGATCCAGAAAAGAAATTCCACAAAGAACCACAATACCCAAATCAAAAATTCATACAAAACACAATTTTCTCAATATTTTGCAAAAGCAATATACGGCCGAAAATTTTACAATTTTTTATTATTATTATTATTGAGTATATAACAGTCGGACTATATTTCACAGATTAATAAAGGAAGAGCAAACAATAATAAAAATAAATATCATGTAATCAATGTACAGATCATCAATGGCCGAATATATGCTGCTCAATCCGATCATTATAGATACAACGAAGACTAATCATAAAGAAATTTATTATGCATATTAACCATACTGTGATACCAATTGTTAGATTTTATGGATCTATATATATATAATAAATTCCATTAATTATAAATTACTAACCTTCAAACGCAGCAATTGATAAATTAAATCTTTAATCCTGCAAAATAGAAAACAATGTAAAGTAGTGCCCATGGACACACTACTCTCAAACCACTCTCAGATCTCTGAAAAACTCTAATATCAAAATACCGTATGGCATATGTTTGTTTGCTTGCCCTTAGACCTTTTATAGTCTCTGTAAGTCACACTTACCCATTAATTTTAACACACACAAAATACTAATAATATAATAATACTAGAAAAAATATGGGTAAGTTAATAGGCTTATAAAGAGAGTTGGTCCTCCAGTCCAATGGACCAACTGGAGTCTTATAGAGTGTGTGACCAAGGACTTTACTATAAAATATTAAAATAAATTAGTCCCATTAATGGCATAAATAGGCCCTGTAAGTGAATAATTGATTATACTAAGTCCACAATTATTAATTTATTTAACATGGTAGAGGTTTTTTTTATTTTATTTTTTATCAACAAATAAAAATGTTTGATAAAAATTAATAAGGATTTGTTAAAAAAAATAAAAATTGAAGCTATTTTACAAAAACTCAAATTTTGAGTTTTTTTAGAAATTTTCTTTTTAGCTTAATATGGATTTAATATAATTTTTTTATTCATAATCAAATACTTATTTATTTTTTAATAAATTTTTTTTTTCAAAAAATCTATAATATAAAAATGTACAGATAAAAGTTTTGCATTAATTATAACAAACGAACACTTAAATATAACTAGATATATATTAAACTTATTATTTAAAAACCAAAACTTTTTTATTCAATGATAATTTAATAAGGCCAACATAACTTTATTTCTAATTTTTTATTCTTTTTTAGTTGTGAACAAAACAAAAAATAGGATACAAATTCAAAACTAAAAGAAGAATTAATTAGAATGTAAGGCTTATGTACATACTGGATTAAAATTTTTTGTGCATATTGGTTAAAAAGAATTCAACAACAACTAGGACTTTGTATAGGATAATGTAATACGGACCAGGGGTGTTGCGTTCTTAGAATTAAGATTATTTGTTCCTCACCCCTGCACTTCATCCAAACCATGATGGATGATAGGTAAAAGTCTCACATATTCAGAAAATAATAACAAATAATACCAGAAACTTCCATTTTGTACATATTCCTTTGTCCGTCTATTTTTAATTTTTTCCTAAAATTCCTTAACTGCTACAAACTTTATAACCAGTATTAGAACAAGAGTTTCCTCCTCGATCCGCTTTCAATGCCTTTTAAAGTAATTAAATAATTACCTTATCGAATAAATTAAAATTGAATTACACGTTTAACATGGAAACAAAATGGAACGATTAGAGATTAAAAGAATAAAAAATAAAATTGACCAAAGATAAGATATTCTTGAATTACAAAGGCTGATTTGCAAAAGTCTTGACTACTACCAGATTATGCTCCAATATTATTTTCTAAGTTACTATTGGGTTTATTAACAAATATATAAATCAAAACAAATCAGGTTTACATAATCAATATTTTTTTAGGTACAAATAAATCTATGGATAGCTTTATCGAATTATAAATTTTATTATACCGGTGGTTTATATTTTATTATATTTATTTTTTTAATTTATCCATATCTGGAATATATTAAGATTTTAACCGATAAACTTTTAAAAATTCTAAAAATTTATCCTCTACCGCATTGTTTTGGTAGATATCTTTCTAGTAAATGTCTTTAACATTACTCTAAGATTATATACAAAAACTAGGTAGATTATGGGAAAAGTTTTAAACATCATTATGAATTGCCGAGTAAATGATTATTCATTATGAGTTGTTTTGGCTTAATTATATTTTTCTTACTTTCATAACGCACCCTTCATGAATTTTATGTATTATTCTCGCTAGCTCTTTGAAGCTGCTATGTTAATTTACTTTGGATTATATTATTTCCCTATATTAATATTATTTGGTGAATATTCAATTTCAACCGCATTTGTTTTTATATTTTTTTACTTACTTTAGCGTAGATAAAATCGTCATGCACAACCACTTTACAGGTATTCTACCGTAATAGTAACAAATAATGTTCTTGTTTGTTGTATGATTTTTTTTTTTTTTTATAATAATTTGTTTGTTATATGATTGAGTGTAATGATGATCTTAACGAAAAATTATTTTATTTTATTCAATACATAACTCATAGTAAAAGGATAGGAAATTTGGGACAAGTCTCAATAACAGATAGACATGAAAATCTGTGAATCGATCGATGTCGATGCGCACGCCTTGTGTCTGAAAATATATAGTTAAAATAGTTGAACAGGAAAATAATTTTAAACAGATATATATGTAGATAAAACTTTCTAATATATATATATATATATATATTAACTCAGAGAGAGAATCGTTGATTAATTAATAAAGTGGTTAACTAAAATTACTAATAAAAGATATCGTTCCAGTGCATTATCTAAATAAATAAATAAAATCGCTATCTTCTATTTCTCTTTCTTTGTTTCACTTTTCTTTTTCTTTTTTTTTTTATACTGGATATTCTTATTTTTTATTATTTTGCTGAAATCTTTATCTTCTTTAGCTTAACAGCCAAGTAAAATAAACTCTATAAATATCATAAAAAGAAAGAAAAAGAAATTAACATGGTAGTACATAAACACCTACATGTGGATGAGGGGAAGGGAACATCAAGTGAATCCCAAGGGACACCTGTATTTCTTTCTTCTTCCAATTTTTATTTTTATTTGCTGATAAATCCAAACCACATATTCATTTTCTTGTCACATCACATATTTCTAATCCTTATCCAGTTCGTTTTCTCTCTGTTTCTAAGGATTTGAGAAAACTTCACCACAATTCTTTCAATGTGTGGAACCCCGGACTCTCAAATAAATAAATAGTAATAAAGTACTGGGACCACCGGTATTTACAATCTGTGGGCCATAATTCCCTGGGGGCCCATTAGAACCTCAGGGTACCGTTCTGTCATGGTCTGCTCCTATTTTAGCACAGCTGCTTCCTTGGGCCACACCATGTTATATAATATCCACTTCCTTCAACATCAGCATCATCCCAGCACCAAAACACAGCGTTCCCGTCATCTTGAAACGTTCCATTTCATAAAGACCGCCAGAAAAAAAGTGTGTATATATATATATAATAATAATAAAATAAAATAAAACATATACGATGTAACGGCTATGTGCTTCGCTATCCTGAAACAACCATTGAAAATAATTTCTATGTTTTTGTATGTTTTGGAAGGATTAGGAACTCTACGTAATATCTTGTGGCCTAGCACAATCCGTGTGGCATTGTTTTGTCGTGTCAATTTTGGACGTAGCCAAATGGAGATATACTATTGGTTAGGCCAAATTCAATAAGCTAGTGAAGTTAATTCGTGATGTGGAAGCCAAAAGCCAGTGTTAAAATTTTTCACGCTGTGAAACAAAAAAAGCAAAAAAGGAGGATGGGATTTTAAAAACCTGAAAGGTGATTCGTGCTTTTGGTAGTTAGCTCCCAAACAAAAAAAATCCAACGGTCTTCATGAGTCATGACCGAATCACAGGGACGCGTGCCTTGATCACATCAGGCCATAGTCATAACGTCCCTGTCACTATAGAGCACCGCGTGCCTGTGCTACAGAACACCATAAACCGCTTTGCCGAATCAAAGGAAATTGCTTGCTTTCTCAAAATTGCCCCCCATCCCCTAGTCTCCAGTTTCAGCCTGTTCATCTATTTCACAAGAAAAACAGTAAAGCCATCTGATTTATGGACCCCACTATTACGTAAGCCTTGCACTTTAGGCCCTTTGCTTTTTACTCATTTACCATATAGGTCATTTTATGCTCTTTGTCGCTAATATGGAAGGCCCATCCTATTTTCTTGAATTTACTATGCTAGCCTTACGTCAGTTTACACTCGTTAAAATATTCTCCAGGGGGTGAGGGCTCTTTCGTCCAACTACGGCAATTCAACTTGGAAGTTAGAACGCAGAAAATGACCATGCAATCCATACTTCTCCTTGGCGGCCAGGATACCGACCCAATGAACTCCTCTATCTAGGTTATTTGTGCCAAACGACTTGAATAGTAACCAAAAGAGTGTGGGTTTTCCGAACCTGCCCCATCTCATGACTCACGATCGTCAGAGCCGGTTTGATAAGCCTGTGCTGGTTGTCTCGAGATTGCGAACCACCTGGTCTTTTTGGTAAAACAATGAGGGCATCACCTGACCTTAACGTGGCGCCGTCTAACTGGGACCACGAAACAAACAGTGTTCCCATTGTCGACACGTACCCCAGGAGTGGATTAGACGCTCTACCACGTAGGATTTACAAGTGGCATAACAATTCCAGTCAGCAGCTCTGTTACTCATACCCCTATAAATTTTGGACCTTGTGCACTTTCCTTCATATCCTTACCCTCAGAAAAGCCAATACCATACAGAAAAAGGTGCACTCATATAGTATATTTATTTTTCTCTCGGAAATACTTGCCGGCGAATACGTCGCCGGAAAATTTGACCATCTCGCCGGTAAAATGAAGGCTCTGGCAATTTGATCGTTTTCCAAGTGACCAAGACATAAGCGTGACGTTTGTCAAGCCTTCGCGTATATCGGGAACCCTAATTATAGCAGGAAAAACCCCAAGCAAAAGCGACTTTTACTTAGCAGAGTTCCGAAGTTATTCCATACTTGACCTCGCGAATATGTGGCGACAAATCTTTATTATAATCCGGGATTAAAAGGTACTTGGTTTGGTTTATGAGCCTCGAATTTTGCTAACCCCCCCCAACAATTGATTTATTTTGAGCAAAATTCTTGGACCCTGAGTGGATTCCTTTTGTTGATCTCGATCGAGGGAGAGGTGCCAGATTTTTCAATGAAGGTTTTGATCGATGTGTAGGCTTTAGTGTCCTAACTTTTTTCTTCCCCCCTTTTATTTTGGGTTTCAATTTGCAATTAATTTTTGTGCTTTTGTTAGAATTAGTTGTGTTTGTCTTCGTTCTCGAGTTTTGGAAATGAAGGCGAAGAGTCTGAGGACTGACTTATAGGAGTTAGGGATATTAGGTCAACTTCTTTTACGATTGAATTTGAAATTAAGAAAAACAAGCTCAACCTTTTCTGGAAATGGAGGCTGAGAAAGTTTTCGAAGAACGGAGGTGCTGAGAGAGCTTCTTCCTTAATCTGATCACGTTGGTCATGCCGTTTCCAATGAAGATCCAACCAATCGATTGTCACACGCTGCCTCATGAACCAACTTGTTTTGAGCCAGTTAAGCCGGTGGTAAAGTCGCGTCTCAAGCGGCTCTTCGAGCGCCAGTTTACGAGCGTATTGAAAACCTCCGTGGCGGAGAAGACCGGCGTCGATGAACCGCATTTCTTGAAAGGCGGTTTCAATGGCTCGGATGAGTTCGAACCAAGCTCTGTGTGCTTAGCCAAGATGGTGCAGAATTTCATCGAGGAGAGCACCGATAAAAGTTTAGCTACGGCGAAGTGTAGCCGGAACCGCGGCAACGATGGCTCTGTTGATGAATTGGATTTTTTCAGCGGTATTGGCGATTCGAATTTTGTTAACTGCAGTGAAGCATGTGAGATTCTTAAGGTAGATAAGCTATATGACCAATTTTCTTTATTCTTGTTTTTTCTTTTTCTTTCTCTTTTTGTTTTGCAATTCCGAATTTTGCATGTTCGGAAAACGTTTTGAATTGCTTCCGTTTGTGTTTGGCTGAAAATTGTTTCCTTTCGTTGTCAGGGTCTGGTTCCTTGTGCCAGTGTTTGTGAAAGGAATTTGTTAGCGGACGCTGCGAAAATCGTTGAGAAGAGCAAGATCTGCAAGCCTAAAGACGATGTTAGCAGAATGATTGTTGCTGATAGATTGTCAGCTATGGGATACAACGCTTCAATCTGCAAATCGCGTTGGGAAAAATCGCACTCCTATCCTGCCGGTACTTTCATTTGCTCTGTCTTACTGCAAATAATATACCTAAATGGTTCTGTTTGGACGCCGAGAAACGTTTAGAAATTAAACTATATTTCATCTCATTATTCGTCTCTGAATATTCCTAAATGGGTTCTGTTTGGACGCTGAGAAACGTTTAGAAATTAAAATATATTTCATCTCATTATTCGTCTCTGGCTAATGAAATTAATTCTAAGTAATACTCTGTAAGCCAAGAGAAATTTCAGATATACGGATTCAGTTAATTCCAAGTATAGAATTGAGGGGTTTTTTTTTTGTTTTTGACTTTTGCTCACAAAAAATATCTTCTTTTTCTGTTCTGTTTGTGTGCCGAGAAAATATAGGAAGAATAGAAAGTTTAGCGAGTCAACGAATGGAAAAACATGATATAATATTTGTTTTGATACACAGGAGAATACGAATACATAGACGTGATCATCCAAGGGGAGAGACTGCTAATTGACATTGATTTCAGATCAGAATTCGAAATTGCTCGACCGACAAAAACCTACAAGACGATCCTTCAAACTCTTCCTTACATCTTCGTCGGTAAAGCCGATCGACTTCAGAGGATTATTTCCGTCGTATCGGAGGCGGCGAAGCAGAGTCTCAAAAAGAAGGGAATGCATATTCCACCATGGAGAAGAGCCGATTATGTGAGAGCCAAATGGCTCTCTCCTCACACCCGTGAAACGCTCTCATCACCATCATCAAAAGCCTCCGATTCGTTGCAGCGTGGAAAGAATGAGCCGGTTAAGCAGCCTTTGATCCTAACCGGCGAGTCTGAGCCGAGTTCCTGCGGCCAGAGAAAGTCGGTGGACGGTACCGTAGCCGAGTCTGTGTTTGATATGTCTGAAAGTTCAAGTGCGGGAGAGAAAAAGACGGTGGTCAACGATTGGAAACCACCGGAACTCAAACCTAGGCGAGCCAGTGTTGGGGTAAAGATTGTCACCGGTTTGGCTTCTGTTATGGACGATGAGCCATGAAATTTTGATTTTTGGTCCTTTTTTTTTTTTTTTTTTTTTTTCTTTTGACTGTCAGATAATCGAAAATCGTATATGCTTGTATGTTAGCATAACCACCGTTGATCCCCTTCTGTTTTTTAATGCAAGGGTCAGATTTACTAATATCAATAAAATTTCCAAGAATTATACTTCAATATCTTTGTTTGTTTAGTTTTACCCTCCCTCTTCTCTTTCCAATTTGTGTGTCGAAAATTTGAAAAATTGATTAAATACTTTGCGGGTGATTCAAGTTTTAAAGAATGATTATGTAATCCAAATTTATTTGGTAAGTTTCATATTCTTTGTTTAAATCCTATTTTCTGCAACAAGGTCGATATGTGTGTCAGCGGAATCGAAGGCCGATGAACAGGTAAGTTCCATCTTTTCTCTTTTATTCTTTTCAAAATTTGATCTTAATATTTAATTGTAGGTGGAACTTTAATTTGATGACGAAGAGAAAACAGACTCGTGCTGTCTCGAGCGTCGAGAGAGTTAGGCCTGGGAGGAACTTGGTTATTTTATAGCCTCTGTTGTTGATTTTCTGGACTTGATGTTCGCTGGGTATATTTTGTTTAGATTTTTTTTTTTTAACAGAACTGGTTTTGGTATAAAGTCTTAAACGATGCGTTTTGGTATGGCACCTCCGAGGAAAAAAAAAAAAAAAAAAAAGAAGAAGAAATGCTCCATTTTTCAAATTTCATTTTCAATTTCCAATAGTCAGTTTCAACTTTTTAAAAACTCAGGTTAATCGCGTGAATAGACCTTTTTCGTCACACTCCCGGCTGAAGCTGCAGTCTCTTTATTTTTTATTTTATTTTTTATTTTTTTCCCCCACCTAACATAAATTGAGAACTGTTTGCTGCATTTGGGCCATGGGAGGTTTGTGCCACAGAATTTTATGACCTTTCTATATATTATTGCTCCAAGTACGGAATTTGATGACTTTTGAAATAAAATAATTAGAAAAAAAATTTATAAAAATTAAAAATGAATGAAGCACACCATGAAATTCTAAAAACACGTCAAAAAATGACACTTGTAAATTAAGATACCAACCTTGCGTTCGTACAAAGTTGGGGGGATTGTGGACTAAGTAAAAAAAGATAAAAAATAAATAAATAAATAAATAAGGGATTTGCCCAGATTCAAGATCTTTTACTTGTTATTTGGGCAATTCGATGGTCGGTGGTGTGTAAAAGTCCATGTATTACTCCTGCCTGAACCTTCCATATAAACTTCAACACTTATTATTAGTTGGTTGTTTTTCAGACTTAAAATCGACCTTTCGATATTTTCTTTTTCATTTTTTTATTTATTTTTGGTTGAACCATTTATGTTTTCTTTATCTTTTAACAATCCTATTCCAACTACAAAATAAATCATAAAAGAAAAAGAACTGATGCTCATTGTTAATATATAAAACCCCTTTTTCTCAATTAAAGATTTTAGTTTTGTTGCTGAATTAAAATAATCTGTTTATAGAAAAAATAATAAATAAAGAACTACTTTTATCTGTTTTAAAAGAATACCTTCGAATATCTCTTTATATGTTATTTTTGCATAACATTGCTAAAAAATTATACGAATTGCCTATTATGCTATTCCAATGGAAAATAACAAATTTTATCAACAACAATTTTAGTATCATATTTGAAATAAAAAATGAAATTGATAAAATTTATTAATAGATCATTCATTAATAAGGGATGAAAGTCATGTATTTGTTTAGTAAAATTTATCTTTTAATCAGTCAAAGAATATTTAATTGTGAATCCCATGTCTTTTACCTTTTATGCGCACTCTCTCTAATATGGTCCCACATCTTAGTTAAAATAAACGGTAAAATTTCACACCATTTTTTAGCATTTGTCATTAAAAAACAATATCAAAATTTGATATTAACATTTTTAATTATTATTGAAGAATTGATATTAATGTTAAATTTTAAAAAAGAATAAAATATTTGAGGTTGAAAATGCTGTAACATGACATCGTTTTTCTCTCACATTTTATCTCTTTCATAAAATAGTTATTATTAATTATGTTCAATCTATCAAGACGAAAATTCAACAAAAATAAGATCTATCATGACGAAATGTTTCACATATCCCTCGTGAAACCTCCTTGACGGTCTTAAAAATTTGTTTATTCTTTCTTTCAAAAAATTATTTCTATTTGCCCTTAAATGAACAAATTTATATGCAAAAGTGCAGCCTAGAGAAAGTCGTCGTTCTTGAAACTGCTGTCTAGCGTAATCCTTTACACCCTGCGCAGATAATGCTTTTAAAGTATAGTTTCATCTAACATGCACCGAGTTTTGTCGTTTCTGTGCCTCGTACTGAACCGGGTCCACTAAATATCTTGGAACTTGCAATCCTGACACCTTTCGGCTTATTATATTGCATTTTTAAAATTTTCAAATATATATATATATATATTTTGATGGCAGAACAATCATTGAGTTAGCAAAATTTGGTGAGAGTACCCAATATTAATTGGTAACTCTTCCATATCCATTACCCTGATATTATCTTAAAAATAAATAAATAATGAAAATGAATAAAAGGAGTTGGGGTTCCAATTGTGGGGTCAAATTTGCAAATATTATAACAAGGAAAGGTTTTAAGCCATGTCCAAAGCTTTGAGATCGATGTTTTAACGTTTATGCTGTGAAAGCAGCCCCAAACCTACTTTACTCGACGACTCCACCACTTTTGGCTTTGGATTGATCATGAAACGGTATAGTTTTGATTACTTGTGGGTTATATATATGAATTGGACAACCAATTGCTCGAGTTTTTAAGGTAGAAAAATTCTTTCTCAATTCAATGTTATTGCGTTTAGGAACTTTCTTTATCCATTGTTTACTTGAGCATAACTTATAGTACTGTCCACATTATCAATGTAAGAAACTTTCAATATAAAAGCCTAGGGTAATTAGATTGACAAAATGAAAAAATCGGGTACTTTCTGTTTTATAGAAATATTATTCGTCCTTTTTTCCTTTGTACCTTTTTTTTTTTTTTTTTTTCTTTTGAAGAGCTAGTTTGCTTTGCATTTGATTTTCACATGTTTATGCATATAAATTTTTATTGAAGGTAGGAATAGCACCAAATTCATCCCATACAACTCCGTCTACCGACATCCTTTAATTAAAAAGCTTTTAGAAAAGTTAAATTGAATATATTGAAATATCATGAGATATATTGAGCTGCTTTATAAATATCACATTGTTTATCACTATGGCACCAACATATAGGATATAAAATTAATATTTGTGCCGTGTTAGAATGGAAAGTTTCCTATCATTAAAAAAAAAAAAATGTATTTAAACAAAAGTAGAAGAAATGGCACCCAATTCGTCACCCCAAAATGAACATATATTCGGATCGTTCTAATCTCCCTTGTCACCCTTAACAACAAGAAATACAAAAGTTTAATTCTTTCCATGTTTAGAAAATGTGCTATATATAAAAAAAAATTTAATTACTTCCATAAAGTTCCTCACATGTTCAATACACCAACACAAAATTTGAAAAGGAAAAATAAATGTGTAATAAAGTAAAGCTAAGCAGGTCAAATTAACCAAATTCTGTATGAAGCATGTGGTGAATTGCTCGGTAGGCCGTCTATGAAAAAGATGAAAAAATGGAATGCGCCAGTAACTTTTTATAAAGTAGTCAGCCTTCCTTTTAGTGGAAGCCTCACCCGGCATTGGGATTCTGCAATTTTCGAAGGCAAAACCACTGTGTTGGTTGCAGAAGTCCATGATTTTGTCCTCACCTAATAATTCCATGCACAATCGTATTAAATTTTTTTTTTTTATTCCATTTTACCCCTTGTGGTAAAAAGTGAAAACCCAAATATCTATTTGTCCTAAATATAACTTTTTACCCTGTTAAATGTGAGCACACTGCCCAATTTTACCTTATTTATATTATTTAGGCTGGAAACTCGGAAAATTTGTAGCAATTTTATCAAAAGGTCCCGCCACTCGGTCTAAGTATTCAGTTGGCATCTAACGTCATCAGCATTGCATGAAGTGTCAGTGTTGAACATGTTAGATATTGTGAGCATGAGGTATAATCATGTCATTTTGTTTTTGACAATAAAATTTTTGATGTTACGGAATTGGGAGAAAAACAAATACCAACGGAAACAAAGAAAACGAAGAATAAACACAAAATTAACGTGAAAATTTTTGACGGGAAAAATCACGGGCAGGAAGAACAAATCCAATATCGAAAGATTGGTACAAAAGGTGAGCCTGACTGCGCGATACCTTCTAACCCTAATTACAGCCGAAAACTAAATATATATAGTACAGAAGAAACCCTAAAACTATCGGCCCGAGACCTCCGCTTCCACCACAGAGCCCCAAATTTTTCTCCAAAATTTAGTTTCACCAAATAGGTCGCACCGCAAGCTTTTCGAGTCGGGTCAACAAGAATTCGGATCACAAACTCTAACATTTGGATATATGTTTTCTTTAATATTTAGTTGATTTATTAGATTAAAGGATATATATATTTTTTTAAAGTTCGATTGATTTATTTTATTATTATTATTATTATGTATATATAAATAATAATAAATTATGTATTATTATTATTATTATTGACGTTAGATGCCAATTGAATTCTTAAGACCAAGTACCAGGACCTTTCGATAAAATTGCTAAAAATTTTCCGAGTTTCCAACCTAAATAATATAAATAATTACGTTTAACGATTAGTACATCAAACACAATATACGCATGCATGTGTATATATTCTGAATTTGCAGTACTGCATTTGAGAACAGGGAAAACAAAAAACAAATAAAGGCAATTTTTCCATCCCTTTCAAACTCTCTTTAAGGAAGAAAATTTAAACTAAAAAGCATTTTGTAAGTTTAACGAAGAAAGAATCTTTTTTTTTTTTAAACTGGGAAAAACAAAATGCTGCCAAATAGTATCATCTGTATAGACCGAAGCCTTGTGCCACATGGATATACAGCATGGGACTATGAGTATAACAATCATTCGAAGTACTAACGGGGTTTATTAAGATTTGAATTTCAACTTTCAAACTCACATATGTAAAGGCTGAATAATTTTTTTCTTCTATACTTGCCACCCTCTCTGCTGAAAAAAAAATCTCTTGCATCTTTAGTGGCAATTTGTTTTCATATAATATAGATATATATATATATATATATATATATGTGACATTAAAGCAAAAAAAAAATATATGTGACAGGCTTCTCGTTCTTAAAGGGAGTAGTTGTTTAGCAGGTCGAATATGTTATTTTGTACGATAGATAGATCTAAAGATTGAGATTTCGAATCTTATTTCGCAACAAAATTATAAAATAAATTACCATAATTTTAAAAGAAAGAAATTTACATAGAATTTCACAAAACCCCACGAGAAAGAAAAAAACAAAGAGAAAAACACAAGAAGATGAAAAATACAAATCCAAGTATTTAATGTCTCCAATAATAGTGGGATTTACGAAATTTATATGATCCAATAGAAACAACCACCCATTTAACGGTGACGTAAAATGGGGACCAGAATCTTTATGGTCAGTATTGAGGGTAGTGGAGGGGTTAAGATTGGGACCATAATCCATTGGAGAAGCAATATTACTCATATGTTAAATCCGGTTGTGTCCCGAGAGGAGCGAAAGAATAAGAAGAAAGAAGATTATTTCCCGTGAACTGTAATTTTCAAGTTTCAAAGCTAGTATTAGCAGTAGCTACTTTTTCTCTCCCTTGCTGTCGGTGCTATGAGGACACGGGAGTTTCGTTTAATGTCTGATGTGATCCAAAGTCCAAACACAGCACTAGTCAGGACTCAGGGACAAGTCCATTCTCTTATGCCATTGAATTCAATTGTTTGATCTGTTTGTCTTGCCGTGTGTGGACCCACTACTTTAATGTCGCACAGTATCTTTCCTAGTGTCGTGTTTATATAGATATATGTATGCCAATTTCTAGCATCGTTACTTCTAGAACCCGCGAGTTGTCAAAAATCGATTCGTTTTTATCAGATTCAAAAAGAAAAAGTTCACAAATTAAACCTCTTTTTTTTATTTTTTGTATTATATTATTATCTTTTTTCTGCTTAGATTTTGCATGTCAAAGTTGGATGAGTGCAATGAATATATTATATATGTGATGCCGATCCCTCTAAGCTGTATGGTACGGGCTTCATCTTCACTTACGGAATTTATGGAGTAGGCCCACCCAAACCAAACTATTGATGTAACAAATAAATTGTGCATATTGATGTGGGTTTTGTTCAACAAATTTTTAAGGAAAACTTGCCTAGTTATTAAGAGAGCGAATAAAAAATAACTCCAAATAAGCAGGATTCATAAAATTTGGTGATTGAAGTTTCGGTTCCATGAAACTTTTTTATTTTTTAATTGAAAGTCTTGTGATTTAAATGTCCAGTTACATATTGAAAGTGGTTCTTATAAAATACATGTCTCTTTTTCTTTTTCTTTTTCCTTTTAATTTGCTGCCTAATGAATGCCTCCCTTGTATTCGTTCTTAAATTTTTTGACTAATGAGAGATTGCAAATTTCTTTGACAACCCATGTTCAAAAAAGTTGATGATGACATATATATATATATATATATATATAGTCAGCCTTATGAGGATGATCTAATAGATTCAACTTTAAGTCTTTTTTCTTCGTTTTCCATCCACAATAACAGTTAAGATTTAAATTAAAAATATATCAAATATGAATATAATTATATATTAAAATGAAAATGAATATTGTTGAGATTCAATAATAAATAAATATAATATAAATTTTACATCTTGATGTGATTTAATCAATATGGATGTGAGAGCTTGGTTTATTTTTTTGGGCTAATCTTAGTTGTAATTTACTCATATATATGTGCGATTATGACACTAGCTTGAGTTTTTAGATATGAAAATGAAACCCACAGTACACCAGCCAAAGGATGCCGGTATTTGTAGATTTAATCTAATGGTAAAACAATTGAGGATGATATACCTTTATTTGTAGATTTAATCTAATAGTAAAACAATTAATAATAATATTCCTTTACATTTAGGGACTCTGCGTGAAAAATTTCCACCTCAGCTGTAGTGAGTTTATCTATTTATTTATTTATTTTTTGGTTGTAAGGTTTTATGGACAGTTTGATAGAGTTTAGCATAAAAAGCAAAAGACGTCCAGTCCTTACGCATGGACCATAACATGTTAGTCCAGCCCATGAAGCAGAGGATAAAGTTCGAAACTTTACTATACCAACCGGAAGAGTATCGGATAACAACAAACCTGTGGATTAGGCAAGGATGAAAAAACAAAAAAAAAAAAAAAAAAAAAAAAAAAAAAACCTTGCTCTATTAGCAATTTTTGAAATTTTATTATTTGAATTAACATAATCAACAAATTTAATCTGGTCTGTTGGCATTGATGATCTTGACTCAGCAGTGGATTCACCAGTTTTGTCCTTGCCTACCTGCTGATTATTATTTATATGCATCGTTCAACTAGCTGCTCAAGTTGTAATTTAAAATGTTTTTCATCTTGCAAGAAGAAATATTTTCTATTTCATTGTTAAATGTCCATTATAAAATATTGGAGTATGATGGAAATGAGTAGAAAAGATTTAATATCTTTCTATGGATTATGAATAGAGATGAAAGAATGTTGAAGGAAATAGAAGGAAAATGCAAGAATTAATTAAGTCTATTTTAACCAATTTAATTTTCTACTCAATTTTTATCAAAATGAAAAATTGCTTACTAAAACCTTTTAATTTAAAAATTACCCTTATTAATCATTAGCTAATGTGATTGATATTTGTAAACAATATGAACGGCATTATTATTATTTTTCTTTGTTTTCCTTTTATTTCCATTCATAATCATTTAAACAACTATTAAGGGTGGTACGAATACGAGAAATTTGGTTTGAGTCTTTATATGTCCCATAGTTGCTTCGTTGGTTCGTGTATCTCATGCTACAGCCGCATGACACAAATTTTTTTTTTTTTAAATACAAAAAATACAAATAACTTCAAACAACTATTATTAGTAGTATTATGTTTTTCTTTATTTGTTTTCTTTTATTTTCTCATTAAACTTATCATATATTATCCTCTTTATTACTCATCTAAAGAGACTGTAAACTTGATTGGCAATACATTAACAAAAATGTCACAAATGTTTTCATCCTGATGTCCTAAGTAAACGGTATACATAAGGCATAATTTATAACCAACCAAACCACCAGAATGTTATTTAAAAAAAAAAAAAATTGGGACCAAAACTTAGAAAATCATAAAAACAATCTTCACATATAAAAATAAATTCAATGGTGCTATCTAAAAATATATTAATAATAAAAAATACGTAAAAAAATATTTATAAAAAGTAAAAATTAATAAGTGATTAAAAATATGAATATTTTAAATCTGTTAGATGTTATCGAATGATTAAAAATAAAAATAAAGCAATTAAAGCAAAAATAATAATATAAGAACCTAGCTATAATTTTAAAAATAATAATGGTTGAAATTTAAAAAATAATTAAATATTAAAATATAGAAAAAATAATTAAACAATATAAATCTGAAGGTCAATAAAACTATATACAGAAACAAAAATTTTTCTTTTTGAAATATATAGAAACAAATCTACTCTATTAGTTGAATGAATTTCAATCAACATTGACCCACATTGTTTAAATGTATTTCGGTCCACCTGGATCCTGATTGGTGTAAGGGTCCGATAATAAAATCTTGATTATAGATGGAATCATATAATTAATGAAAATTATTAGTAATGAAAATTCTTCGAACATGATTGAATGATTATAATAAATTGAATGAGCACATTTTATTTAAACCTTTTTATTTTATCTTAATTATATTTAAATTTTATATTTTTAAAGAATTATCACTATTCTATTTTAATTTTCATAATATGAAAAAATAAATTGTATATAAATTTTTTTTTTGTTCACCGATCAAATTGTATATAATTTAAATTTCAAAGGTAGAGATGAAATACATTTTTAATTTAAGCAGATTTATATATGAAAACCACCAATCGATGACCATATGAACGGTTTGATGGGCTTTAGCAACAAAATCACAGAAGTCGGGCCCCGGACCAGAGCTGTTTAGTCCAGCCCAGAGGAAATAATTCGAAACTTTAAAATTACAATTCGGCACCAACCGATCAGATAGCTTTTCGGATTAGCGCCATTTGACGGATAGAATTAATATAAACGAATAAAATAGGATTTACTTGTAACGAAGCATGACGGCACGGATCATTGCCACTCAGCAGTGGATGGATTTACCAATTTTGTCCCACAGAATGTTTTAAATTAGATTTTCAATTCTTAACAATTCAGTTCACGTCCGGAGAAAATCACAACACGAAACACATCTCCACCATGGCATAGGAGCTTTTTGTTTCACAATATTATCGTCTGCCTCTCACTATATTGGCCTACTTGCTGTTACTTAAAAATGTTTTTCATTTTCCGAGAAGTAACATTTATCATTTTATTATCAATTAGACTTGGTAATACATTGACCAAAATGTCAAAAATGTATTTATCAATGAAAGGTCAACCTAACTTAGATGGATTATTATATGGGGAGAGGGGGTAGCAGGAAACCTCCAAAATTTTTCCTGGATATTGCTTCTCTCTGGTCTTTCTTTATTAGGATAATCATAGAAATCAATATTATCCAACTCAAGCTATATAATCCATCAACCACCCAGCTTTAAAGAAATAAATGGTCTTTTTTTTTTTTTTTTTTTTTTTTTTTTTACTTGCTATATGCCAATTGTCAATTCTGATCAAGAACCAACCTTTAATGGGATCATCCACTTCAGTCCAATTCGTAGAGACAGCTCTTTCTCGCACTACTGGTCCTTTTGCTTTATCCTATACAGATCCCAATCAAAAATGGCTAATCAGGAAGCATCTTCTTTCGCTGCTGCAAGAATACCCTGCTTTTTCTCCTTCTTTCGGCACCTTCACTCACAACGATGGCACAGCCGTGAACCTTTTCTATGCAAGCGGGGAGCTTCATATCTCCAATGGCAGACCACCTATTCCCTTGATAATTTGGCTCCATGAAAACTACCCTTTCATGCCTCCAATGGTCTTCGTCTCCCCAAATTCCACTTACCCAATTCATCCCCGCCATCCTTTCGTTGACCCTTGCGGTGCCACCGCTTCTCCTTATCTCCAAACGTGGATACACCCCGGCTGCAACCTCTCTAAACTTGTTCACAACCTTATCAGACTCTTTTCCCAAGATCATCCCTTTTTATCATCTTCATCTTCTTCCTCTGTTCGTGGTTTTTCTCATCCCTCCCTTGCTTCAAAAAGGGAGGCTCTGGATCATCTTGTGGGTTCTCTTCACTATGATATAGGAGCATTGACTGCCAAAACGATGGAAGAGATAGAGAGGCTATCGAAGTTTAAAGTGGAAATGGTGAAGAGGGTTGACAGTACGAGAAGGATAATTGATGGGTTAGATCATGAAAAGCTGATTTTAAAAGGGAGGGTTTCAGAGCTGGTAGAAGAAGCAGATATGGTTTTGAACTGGTTAAAGGTTAATGATAGAGAAATTTGGGTTGCTAAAATTGGGGATGAAATTGAGAATGCTTTTGAAGCTGTTGGGGATGATTCAAATGAGGTGTTGGATTGCTTGGCTGCGGATAAAGCTATTGAGGATTCGATATACGCATTGGACAAGGCTGTAGAACAAGGTGTGGTGAGCTCTAGTGACTACATTAGGCAAGTAAGAGTTTTGGCTAGAGAGCAGTTTAAAAATAATGCTACGCTACTCAAATTGAGAGGCCCTACAATGCTCCATTGCCTCGACGACTCCAAGTTGTTTTAGATCAGGTGTTTTTCCTTTCGGTAAAAAAGTCAAACACCATCTCTGCAAATAGAAAGGGTCTTCAAGATTTGTAGACATGTACCACTAAATTTTATTGGACAATGTTTTGTTGGGTCTTTTAAAATATGCCAATGGTTGTTGTGATATTGTGACCAAAGCGAAGTCTTTGTTTTTGTTTTTCCAATATATACAATTTTTTGATAAAATTTTCAATATATACAATTGTAAATTGTATTTGTCTTACCTTTAAAGTTCAAAATTGATCAATATGTTGAGATTTTGCCCTTTTGGAATCCAAGAAAATAAAAATGAAAGTGGAAATTATGCGTAGAAAGTAAAAATGAATGTGGAAATTATGCATAGTAAACACTAATAGATAATTTAAAAATGACGCTGAGGACACTTTGTTAATACAAGTCTACTGTAAATGCCGTGTGGAAATTATGTATGGTAAGCACTAATAGATAATTTAAAGATGACGTTAAGGACACTTTGTTAATACAAATCTACTGTAAATACCGTGTGGAAATTATCCATAGTAAGCACTAATAGATAATTTAAAAATGACGCTGAGGATACTTTATTAATACAAGTTTACTGTAAATGCCGTTTGAAAACTATGTACAGAAAATTGACAAATGTAAAACTAGTCCACCTCCTTAAAAGATTCTATATATCAGAATGTGTTTGGAATTTGGAAAGTTGACAGACAATAAAATACTTAAAAGATCGGCTTTGATCGTTGGGCAAGCTGCCCATTGTCAAGCTTGAAAGTCCTAATCAATCGTCTATCAGTTCAGTGGACCAGCCCACGTTCGACTTTGTCATCGACGTGTTTGATCTTTGGATTGGGCTTTTCATTGGTTGGCTGGGCCAGTTTTTCTCCTCTTCCCTGTTCCATAATTGCCAAGAAAAAATCCGTTGACTGTCACAGTATACAATGTAATCGTATTATTTCCTTTTTAATTAAATTTTGAAGCAAATGTTAGTTTTCTTCAAGTTTCTTTTTTATTTTACTTATAGAAAAAAAATAAAATTAAATAACAGTTTAAACTTCATTTTTACTTATGAAGATTACTGTTTTTATGTGCTGGGAATTTGAATTAGGTTTGAATATTTTAGCAATCAGTTTTCATTCAAATCAAAGGGTGTTTGTACTCAAAATTGTAGAAGTGGAAAATGTGCAACTTCCAAAAATTGCAATATTATTTTGGTCACCCCCTTATTGTGATTTCTCTCTTTCTCTATGTCTCATATTTTTTTTAACACTCCGTCCCATTTTTTGGTAATTATTTTTACAATTATTATCTGATTTGGGATTATGTTTCTACTAAAATCTAGGGGGTTTTTATTTTATTATTATATTTTTTTTCTCCTTCAAATGCGGGTTTCCCATTTATGATTATGACATCTTGTTAAGAAAAAACATTCTGTATGATCTCTAGGTAATCTTTAAAAACTGGGAGGTTTTGTTTTAAAGAAAAAAAAAAAAAAAGAAAGAAAATTAGATATTCAAAATGGTTCAAGTAGTAATAACTGGATCATAACTAAATTGGTAGAGTAATAAAGTTTTGACATAAAATTCGCCAGAAGAAAATAATGGGATTTTTGCTTTTTGGAATTTTTAATTTTTAATTTTTTTTTTATCTCAAAATTAAAAAAATATATGTATTGTTTTTTTGGTCTGAAAAACAGATCTTATACCTTTAGTAATAATTGTGTGTGTGTGTATCTGGTATGTATCGTGTACATTTGGATGCAAATCACAAATCTGAACCTCCCTGTATAAGCAAAAGTAAAACCTCCCGCATGTGGGTACACGATTCTTAACGTACACCCGTTTCCATGGTTTCCTAGATCCCATTCCCTCTTGACCTTCTCTTCAAAATCTGTTTCCTTTTCTTCTTGTTGGTCTTCCCCGTGTTTGCTTCGTCGTTTCAATTCTGTCAGCCCTTCTGTAACTCTACCGCATTTGGGAGATAGTGTGGCCTCTGCTTCGCTCAACCATGGAGGTTTCTCGTTGGGTGTTGCTTATTTCGATATTTCTCTGCCTTTTCGCATCTGGGTCGTTATCATTTGACAATCTTCACCGAGCGTAAGTAATTCCTTTTATTTAGTTTAAAATTGTTCTGAATCTGAAGCTTTCTGTGTTTTCGTTTTTTTTTTTTTTTTTTTTTCCCTCTGGATGAGATAATTTTAATATTTTTGATTTGTTGGAATTGTTTATAAATTTGGTTAGTTTTAGGATAGTTAGAATTGATCTTCATGCTAAATTGCTGCAAAAGAGTTAATTTTCACATGTGGCTTGCCGTGTTTTTATGTCTTAACGGTTATAGATTTTGAAACATTTAGGAAATATTTCGAATATATGTTGTTTAGGGGTGCAAAAATGGCTATGGTTTTCAATCCAAAAGACTCAAAAAAAAAAAAAAGAAAAGGCCAGAGAATTGTCTGAACGTGCTAAATAACAGGCCTTTTTTTGTACGTTTTCAAAAATTTAGTGCGGCACACCGTTAACCTTTTGCTTTATTGACTTCTTTGTTGCAATATTGTGGATGGAATTTTAATCATAAAATTGAATACAAGTATAATATGATTTAAATAATGGATGTTGGAGTTTATACTAATTGAAAAAACATGAAGTTGGAGATTATGATTCTTGAAGTTGGAGATTATGATTCTTTTCAAAGTATGCTGGCAGTTCTCAAACTTAAATTAAAAAATTATGATTGTGAACAAAAAGAAGCATTTGGCCTAAGCTAAATTAAGGGAGTGATTGCGCATTCAGAAAGATCAATATCTTTAGCTACATAGAGCATGTATATAACTGGATTATTACTTACCCTTTCGACTTTTAAAGTCTCAGAATTTTTTCTCATATTTCAGTATCACCAGAATATTTCTCACATGCCTAGTGTAGAAGACTCAGTACTTCATCATAATCTTTGAGCATGCATATTATTGATGGAAGTTTCTACCAATACTATCCATTCAAAATGATAAATTTAATTTGGCAACTTGAGAAGCTTTGAATTTTTATTTTTGAAAGTGTTTCCTGACATTCAATATTTCTTCAGTGTCTACGTTGAATGAAAGTTGCATAAACATAAAATGAGATATCATACCTCAGTTGCATCCTTTCATGCTCCTGCAATAGAATTGAGTGTGTCTATCTTACTTAGAATGTTGTAGACCCATGGTTTGTCTTTTGTTCACCTTGATTGAGACAAGAAGCTTCATTTCCATTTGTAATATCATGTATGTACATGGGAGTTTATTCTTCTGTGTATGTTGTACATGCAGGTTTCCTATTGTGGAACCTGATCCCGGTCATACAAAACTGCGTCTTTCGAGGGAGGGTTTGGAGGCCATTGAGAGAATAACAACTCCAATTGCAGCTGTTGCGGTAAGCCTTAGGTGCAATTTCCTTAATACTCACGATTTTGATTTTCTTTATGCATTATCTTTGAAAAATTGGTAATTATTATGTTCACCTAAATTGAAATTTCTGCTCAAGTTTTTATTGTTTGTTCTGATTGGTTGTCTGACCAGGTTATTGGACCATACCGCTCTGGAAAATCTTTTTTGCTTAATCAACTTCTCTCCCTTTCTTGTTATGAAGGTGCAGTCTCTGCTTTACTACCCTTTTTTATTTTTGAAATATATATGGATCTTTTGTAATCAAACTGTCTTGCATAGCATGTCTAGCTAGAATATTTAATACATTTTAAAGATTCAAATGTTTTCTACAGGGTTTGGTGTTGGACACATGCGTGACACAAAAACTAAAGGTAAAATGTAATTTATTATTGATATGATAGAAATGGCTAACTTGTGGTTGTATATGTGCCTGTCTGTCAATTTATGCTGTATTTCGCCTCTATAGGAATATGGGTATGGGGAACACCACTGGAAATGGATATTGATGGAGTGAAAACTTCTGTGTTTTACCTTGACACTGAAGGATTTGAGAGTGTTGGGAAGTCAAATGTATATGATGATCGGTAATTGCACTATGCATAGTGCTCTTTCTTGTTATCCCATTCAAATTTGGTATATCTTGCTAATTTTCTGAGACTTGTTTACAGGATTTTTGCCCTGGCAACTGTCTTGAGTTCTGTACTTATATATAACCTGCCAGAAACGGTTAGTTATTACCCTTTTTGATGTTATTGTTTATTCAATGATGCATTGATGCTTGTATAAGAACTTTTCTTGCATTTTACCTCTTTGCTGGAATTTTAGAAGTATGTTCTACCACCTGCAATGTTATTCAAACTGAAGAAATTATCAAATGGACATGGCAAATTATGTTGCCATGTTTCTTAATTCTCATATTCATATTCTTCCAAGTGATCGAGTGCTGTTCAAATTATGTTGCATTTCATGGAATATAGATATGGGTCTATTGTAAATGTAATCCTGCACCAACTGTTGGTCAAATGCACATTTGGCAGTTGCCTTATCTTAATCAATATATGGGTGGGAACAAATCCGTGTGTATTTTTGTGTAGATACGCGAAGCTGACATCTCAAGGCTGTCATTTGCTGTTGAGCTTGCTGAAGAATTTTATGGAAGGTTTGTACTTCTTTTTGTCTTTTTATAAGGCCTTTACATTTAATGCAATATGCTATATAATATTATTTCAGACATCGCTTTTATTGTCTTCTCTTTCATTGCCTAAACTAACTTGTTTTATGGTTTGGTTGCAAACTTTGCATGGCAAATAGGGTGAAGGTAATGTACAAGCCCTTGCATCATTAGCCTCTTGCAAATTATCTTGCAATGAATCTTATTGTCAATGTTTTGTCATGCATGTGAACGGTTGGGTGATTTTATAGGGGCAAGACATTGCTTTTGAACCTGCAAAGCTTTTGTGGCTTATCCAGCGTGATTTTCTACGTAAGTCGAGATATTCCTCCTTGGATACATTATCTTGTTAATTTAGAAGGCATCCTACCACATACTTTTAGCAACAGTACCATGGTTTATGTTTTGAGTTGTTCATCCATTTTCCTAGATCACACCAGAATGCTGTTGAATTAACTATGTATGTGGTGTTATACAGAAGGGAAGTCTGTGCAAGAAATGGTGAATGAAGCTCTCCGTCATGTCCCTAACCAAGATGGTTAGTTTTTTCTCCATGCATTTGTTCACAAGCTGAGCTCTTTTCATGATAGTCTTGCGGTTGTCTAGAACCAAGGCTAATTAGGGGTGTCTTTTGAAATTGCAGGGGACAAAAATATTGATATGGTACCTTTCTCCTGATATTTGTTTCATTCTCAATAAACCAATGCTATTCTGGAATTGAAAGTCCACCTTTTGTGTCTATCAGGTTAATCAGATTCGTGACTCCTTGGCTATCATGGGTGATAACAGCACAGCATTTAGCTTACCACAAGTATGGGTTTTTTCCCTTGATTTTTGTTGTCCACTTAAATTCCTTGCCCCTTTTGTTTACCTTTCTATTATGAGCTAGGGACTGGTGAGTAGGTGTCGAAATGTCTGGATAAGAGATAGAGAAAGAGAAAGAGAGCTGAAATATATGTATGATATGGATTATAAGCCATTTTTTCTTTAAGAAAAATATTATCACTATTTTTGCATAACTCAGGTTTTGGTTCTATAGCTTGTAGCTAGTTAGTAACTTTGTATTTAACGGCTTACTATGCTGAAGGTGGGGGAGAGGGAAGAGCATAGCCTTGAATGTCTAACATCATAATGTTTCCGAATTTTCAAACAGCCGCATCTTCAGCGAACAAAGCTCTGCGACATGAATGATGGTGAGCTTGAGCCATTATACGTTAAGAGGAGGGAACAACTAAAAGAGCTTGTTGCTAGCATTATTCGTCCAAAGATTGTGCAGGGAAAATCTCTGAATGGAAAGGAGTTTGTGTCTTTCCTAGAGCAGGTACCTCTTAATATTTTGTCGTAATCGCCCTTAAGAATTATTAATTTTTTTAAAGAAAGTCATTGTCACTTTAGCTGGTTGAGATGTATTGATGATAGGCAGTTTCTAATGTCCTTGAATTGCTGGCAAGTTTTATCTTAATGCTATAAGGAGTCAAATATATTTTATTGGTTGCAAATTTGACAGTTATTGGTAATTTTGGTAACTAGTAATAAATTTGAACTAGACTCCTTGACGACTGTATGGACATTAATTGTCCAGTTTGTATGATTCTCATTGTTATCTTGGATCCTCTCTCTGATGCAAATACACACACAAAAAAAGGAGAATTAGTAAAAGTTCTTGGCTGTTGCATGTTATTGGTCGATTTAAGATGTCAATTTCGATGCATTTTATGTTTTCACATTTCAGATCCTTGAAGCGTTGAATAAAGGGGAGATCCCATCAACAGGCTCTCTAGTAGAGGTTTTCAATAAGGGTATTCTTGAGCGATGTTTGAAGTTATATAGTGAAAGGATGGAAAAGTTGGGTCTACCTCTATCAGAGCAATATCTGCAGGATGCCCATGAAACGTCCAGAGATGAAGCGATGAAACTATTTGAGGAAGAGCATTTTGGCCGTAATCATGCCAAGAAGTCAGTCTTGCAGCTAGATGAAGAAATAGAAAAGGTTAAAACTATGAATTGACTCTGTTTTATTACATTTGAAGGCGAAGAATTTACATATGATTTCCCACAGAAGCATAGGGAATTTTGTATTGTTGAATGAGATGGGTGGCATGTGTGGAAGTATGAGGATATATCCAAGTCTAGATTAATTAGACCTTTCATCATTGTGCAACTGGTTATGACCCCTAGCCCAAGTATGGCAGTGGTGAAACCTATGGCATTGGGCAAGCACCATGTGCTTGGTACATGGAGAACTTTTAGAATTTGAGGCTCAAGTGCATTTTTCTTGTTTTCCATAGTTTTGTGTTGGCACCCCTTATTTTCATGTTCTATCTACATATTCACAATTTAAAATCAGATACAGCTCAACTTCAGAAATATCGTGTAGGTGCATAAGACTGCCATTCTGGCTAATGAATATCAATCCTCGAAGCTTTGTGAGGCATTGTATACCAGATGTGAGGATAAAATGGACCAGCTTCAAGTTCTCCGACTACCTTCCATGGCGAAATTCAATGCAGGTTTCCTGCAATGCAATCAAAGTTTTGAGCATCAGTGTGTTGGACCTTCAAAAACAGCTTACGAGCATCGCATGAATAAGGTTTGGCAAAGTTTTGTTTCCTTTTTCGCTTAGATTTAGAACATTACTTGGAAAGTTGGAGTTCAGTTCTTTTTTGATGCTTGTGGGAACAGTGGATTCCACAGGGAAATGAAACTGTAGCTCTATGCGGGCCACTCATTTTGGTAGCTTTAAGCCTCTAACTTGTATATTTAGATGCAACATTTATGACTATGTTTCTTTTTATTTTTTATTTTTTTATTTAAATGTAACGTTTATGCCTATCTATTTTTTTTTTTCCTCCTCCTTTGCAGATGTTGGGGAAGTCACGGTCTCTTTTTATTAAAGAATATAATCACAGGCTCTTCAATTGGTTGGTCGCCTTTTCTCTTGTCATGGTAGTGGTGGGCAGGTTTATTATAAAGTTTATTTTGATTGAAGTTGGGGCATGGATACTCTTCATCTTCTTAGAGACATACACGAGGATGTTCTGGTCTGCAGAGTCCCTTTACTACAACCCAGTTTGGCATATGATAGTAGCCACTTGGGAAACAGTTGTTTACAGCCCTGTCCTGGATTTAGACAGGTAATAAAACTCTTTTTTCCTCTCTCTTACCCCTCATTAACAGGCACATCTTCAAGCATAAGACGTTATTATGAGGAACTTGTAACTACATGTCTAGTTATAAGCTGCAATCTCAGAGAAAAACATATTCTTAAGTCCAAATAAATTGTTTCTCACTTCATATTTGTCAAAATTTTGATTAGTATCTATTGTTTCGATACAGATGGGCCATTCCGCTTATTGTAATAGCGGGACTATTTGTGCTCTATTGGCGGTGTTATGGAAAAAGGAAACATGGGTCTCCATGGCTATTACCTCTGTACAATAACCAAAAGAGCGGTCCAAATCGGCCAAGATCTGACTGAAAAAACGGAGTGGTGATGGTATTTTCAAGCGTTGTGTCGGAGCATTGCCGATGGGCGAGCTTTCCATTTTTTTTCAATACTCGAAGCCCGCCGATCTATTTTTTGGTTCTTGCAAAGACATACAGCAGAAAAAAATTGTGAAGAGGCAAAGGATGAGAATGACTATTGGCCCCCTCCTATACTACCAAAAATGTAGAATAACCAAAATTGATTGTATTTCTATGATCTATTTATTATTTCAAAATTCAATTGTCCCTCCCCCCCCGGGCGTTGGATTACTCACTCATTTAACAATTAGGTGCTGTGAAATGATCATGTAATGCCATCTAAAACAGAAGGGGGGTTAAAAAAAAAATTTTATTTATTTTTTAAAGAACAAAATTCTTTAATTAATATCTTTGACTTGCTTAATTATCACCATTTTTGTTAAATTAGTGAAATATTATTGAAGTATTGTAACACCGGGTATATGTTTTTTTTTTTTTTTTTTTTTTTTTTTTTTTTTTTTTTTTGGGGGTTGGGGGGGGGAGTTACGAGCATAAAATATAAGTGTAGAGGGATGACGTGGTGATGACATATTTTCACTAGAACTTTCTGGATGCCTTACTAGTAGACGGGATTTATTTATCAATGTTTTTTTATTAAGTGGAATTAGTTTTTTTTTTTTTTTTTTTTGTTGTTTTTAGCTGAATAGTTATTTCTCCATTAGTTTCAATGTCATTAAAGTCTAAACATGTGAATGACCATTTTAGGTGGACCTTACAAGTAAGTTACCTAGTCAAAATTGTTGAATTTGAATGAGAAGACTTGCTTTTAAGTTATCTTAATTAAGAGACTACTTATTTTTGTATAGTAAGATTTAGCTTTTATTGTTTAAAATAAAATATTAAACAAATTATTTGAAAATTTTTAACCTTTATATATATATATATATATATATATAATTAGGCAATAAAATAAAAATACGCTTGCCCTTGACGATAATGGAAAAAAAAGGTGAATGGAGTCCAACAAATACTTATGTCCTAATATGGATAAGAATTAATGACTAAAAAATCAAAAATTAAATTACCACCTCAGAAAAAAAAGTAATTTTTTTATGTGTTAGCGGAGAGACCAACTTCAACTAGCGGAAAAGCGCGTCAAGTTTATGGGCTAACCAGTGTTGGCAAGTCTTGCCAGAGAACATAATATTAAAATATCAATATTTTAATAAACTCTAATGCTTCATAAGCAACGGAAACTTTCCTAATCGTTAATCCTTCCTATCCAGCCATGCAATGCAAGTGTCACCTAAAACGAAACATACTAGCAATTTTATAAATTAAAATCAAATATGCCAACTTAACCTACTAAAATATCTAAACCGAAGGCACAACAAAGTTGACGTGGATAAATGTTATTGGATGAGCCACAGAAACTGTGGTGGTGTGAAAAGCATCAGATTTGTATTCCTGCATGAAGTTGGACAAAAATGAGAAAATCTGAGCGCAGGTGTCACCCATTAATGCAATCCCAAGGACCACAACCTGGAAGGGAAAGCCAAATATATCTACATATATATATATATATATATATATATATATATATATATATATATATATATATATATATATATGTATATGTAATTATAATCTTCACCATCTCATTAGCAGTCTCAGTGTCAATGTGCTTGATTTCTCAGCAGGTATATGTATATGAAAACCTCTCTCGTTTAGGACAATCTTCAATTAATTTCTCACTCATAGTCATTAATATGTCCTCTATAAAATGGTGTTCCATAAAATATATATATATATATATATATCTGTATAAATAAATAAATAAATATATATATATAGATATATATAAATATAATGTTTTGGTTAAATATCCGTGTAGGGTTTCAAGATCATAATCTGAAAATGAGTGTTTCTGGAAAAGCTATTTGCAAGGTAGAAGGTGAGATCTCTTGAGAAATTAACCTGCAAGCTAAGCTATTAAGACCCTTTTGCATGCATTTTTGGCTTTGTATATGTATCTTTTTCTGATTATTCTGATCTATGTGTGGTTTTATTTTCTTTTCTTGAATATAGATGTTGGATCACTATCAGTCAGGGCGAGTTCACCTCATGAATGGAAACTAATGGAAAAGATTTGAGTGCTTGGTGTTTCTTTTCTTTAAAAAAACCAATAAACTCTAGTTGTCCCTGATTTTCCTTTGAGAATAATGACAAAAAAATAATGTAAAAGTCTTGAACCAGTAACTCTTTGGGGGAAAACTAGTGATTTAAAATGGTGATTGGAAATCCTGGTTGAATTCAGAAAAAAGTTCATCTGAAATTAATTTTAAGTTTTCTCCTGTCCTCGTATATTCAAGATTTTAATGATCAATTGGTTATTCTTCATTGTCTATATAGAAATTCATGAATACTTCGATTAGAGCAACTTTTGAAGGTCTTACAGAAGTGATAATTAGATTTAGCATAAGCTGATAAAGGTTTACCACAACTAGTTAGTGATCAATATATTTTATAGTAATTTCAAATTTAATAATCAAATTAATTCTTTTTAAAGTCAATAATTAATCATTAAAATTTTTTAACGATTAGTAACAGAAAACGATATTTTCAAATCTATAAAGTTTTAATTTTATTAGAAAAAATGCATGTACTTTTTATTAATAATATGTAAGTAAATTATTGTTACACTTCAATGCTAGAATACATATTTAGAAAGAATATTAATCCCTTGTCATGGTCACCAATAGCCTTAAAATATCTAGAAAGGATTAGGGATCGTTTCAAATTCTACAATTTAATTTAACACCATATACAGAAATTGGTCAAGCTACAGATACATGATATTATGCTAAGTACCAAATATAAGCAAAAACTAGATGGATTTGTAATTCTTAGATATATAATTCTAGTGAGACAGATGAGAGACTACTCATTTTTTGGGGCTCCCTTGGTTTAGAAGCTTTACATTTCCTAGGGTTAGGGATTCCTATAAGATCTAGCTAGCTATCTGCTTGAACGAAGATTGGTTGTCACTTTAATTCCTTCTTTCGGTTTAATCAATGACGTTTTTGTTCATGGCTGGCCCTTTAAGCCTATATTGAAATTGGTGTTGTACCAAAGTTGTCAATTTTTCCATATACATAGTTATATATATATATATATATATATTCCACATCTAGATACTAATTATTTACACATTATTAATAAACTTTTTTCTTTGTATCTAAAAATAGTACTTTGGGGTATATAAACTGTATAATTGTTCCATTTTAATTTATTAGTTTGTTAATTAATGTAAAAGAAGAAATATTGGGCAGATGAAGTGGTTAGTGCCTTTCGTGCCGCAAAACATTCCATAAAAACAGAACCAGTGAAAGAAGAAGAAGGCATTAAGGCAATCCCAGTGTTTGGTCCTTCTCCTTCTCTTCCTCCTACTTCTATTCATATTGTAGATGATGACCAGGATGAAAAGGATCATAAAGGTCATGGAATTTCATTTGCTTTGCATAACATACTAAAAAGTGATAGTGATGTAAGTTCAAACTAACAACTTTAAATTAATTTGCACTACATATATATATATATAGTTTTGTTATGATATACATAGATATCCATATTACAATGAGATCAGTACTCAGCTACTTTATCGGAAAGTTGTATATATTTATGATATGGGTTGTACAAGAAGAAAATTACCAATACATAATAGGATTAACTTTTCACAATGTCTCTTAATCATGGTGTGTATATATATATATATATATATATATATATATATATATATATATGTATATAGAATGTTAGGAAACAAATGAGGTGCGAAGCACGAAAATGGATGGGAGCTGTTATTTTTAAGGAGTTGGGTAGTGTGAGATACATGGGTCGGGTTGCAGATTATGATGTTGAAACTGGCTGGTTCAAGGTACGTTCCTTTTCTTGGTACCTCTTAGTTTACTACTTTTCTTTCAATATTAGAATATCAAAATAATTATTCTAATAATTAATTTAATTTTTGTAAATATATTTATTAATGAATTACAGCATATATATATATATATATATTCTTCTGCAGGTTATGTATGACGATTATGATTATGATTACATGGAAAAGAATGAACTCATTCAGCTCATGGCAAGCCCTGAACAACTTGGCCCCTACTTCAACAATTTACCTGATAGGTACATAAATATTCGTAACCTATATTAATCCTAGCTATATATATATATATATATATAAATCAAAACTTGTAAAATTATAATCTTGGACTAGAAGTAATTAGTTTAGTTCAAATAAAATCTGATAATCTTTTGTTAGTTTGATATATGTGCATAATCATTTAATATGAATTAATAGTTGTTTGTTTAATTAGTTTGTATGAAATTAAATTTCTAGGCAAATATTAATTCCTTTAATTAGATATATGTATATATACATATATACATCTAGAGATATATGTAATTCATATTTCTAACATACAAATTGCTGCAGAAGTTTATAAGGTAAACCATAATTACGTGAATATAATATATATAACAAGGTCGTTCCTGCTACTTTCTGGAGCAGTTCGAAGAAGAAGCGTAAGCCAAGGAGGAAGAAAGCCCCAAACGAAAAGAAACCAGCCGCTAGAAATACTTCTTCCCTGGGGGCCAAGAGAAAGACTCGTTCTCAAACCAAAAAAAAAACCAGTTCCTACATTCCCCCTTGCAATAAGAGAGAGAAAGAGGGACGAGTACTACTGGTATTAGGCCTGGTATGTGTATTTGTAATTACTTTCATATGATAATTAAAATTATGATGTATATATATATATATATATATTTGGTTAATTTGGATATAGAACTAATGGGTTAATTTCCTTTTGGTGTAATAATTGTAGGGTTCCATATCAAGGTATCATAAGGTGGAGGACCATCTTCATCTTTTATATGCAGTAGTTGATCATCCTCTTACATAAACAGCTAGTAGTTGATCATCCTCTTACATAAACGGCGTCTCTATGTTGCTTTTATCTTCATATGATAATAAACAATACATGCTATATTGTTATACGACATTATTTCTTTTTTATTTTATTTTGTGGAAGATGAACTTAATAGTTATGCAACATTTGAATTTGAATCTGGCCTTCAAATGACAATAAGGATATTCTCCCCCAAGCGAATTTTGTAACTCTGTTTTCCGAAAACTAATAAAACCAAATTAAATAAACATCAACTCAGCCTATCTTCAAAAAGTAAATACAGAAATTTGGATTACATTAGGCGCTGAATGAATAATGCTATTCTTTCATTTCCTCGAACATAGTTTCCCCCCCTTTTTTATTTTTAAAACTTTTATGGGGCAAGTCACAGACAAGGAGGCCCATTGGGTCAAAATTTAGCTCGGTATGGCCCAAACTAATTCAAAAGGGCCCAGTTAATTCACCGATTTATTCCCACAACGATAACGTTCGTACAAGAGTCCGCGAGACAATCGGCAATACTTGCACGTGATCGCTGTTTCCTTCGATAATCCTCGCTCACTCTCGCTTGTTTCTGCTCCGAGAAGAGAACACCATACGCGCGAAACCCCCAAGTCGGCGATTCCATCTGCCCAAAACAGCATCGCTGACACCGAGTCAATACCTAAATGGACACGCACTCCTCGCATCTAACCGCGCCCAACCGTTCTCGGAGTTCTCAGTCTCCTTCACCTTCGCATTCAGCTTCTGCCTCCGCTACTTCCTCCATCCACAAGCGCAAGCTGGCGTCGGAGGATCACGCGCCACCGTTCCCTCCCTCCTCTTTCTCGGCCGACACTCGCGACGGCGCACTGACCTCCAACGACGACCTCGAGAGCATCTCCGCGCGCGGAGGTGGAGCCGATTCCGATTCCGACGATGATTCGGAGGACGCTGCCGTCGATGACGACGAGGAAGACTTCGACAACGATTCCTCCATGCGCACCTTCACCGCTGCACGGTTGGAGAACAGTGGAGGCGGCTCCGCGGCGGCCTCGGCTCGCAACACGAAGCTGAAGACGGAGAATGCGACGGTGAAGATCGAGAATACGGAGAGCAGCAAGGACGGTGGTGGAGCCACGGGGACCGGTACGGTGGGGCCTGCTGCAAACGCTAGCTCGCTGCCAGGGATAATGGGGAAGGAAGACGCAACCAAGATATTTACTGAAAATTTACAGACGAGTGGTGCATATATTGCTAGGGAAGAGAGTCTTAAGAGAGAGGTATTCGTTCTTCTATGCTTATTCGCCTAGTTCTATCTTCTTGTTTATCTAAAAATTATGTGATTTAATTTTAATTTATTATTTTTTTTAAAAAAAATTTCTTAAATTTGCAGGAGGAAGCTGGAAGGCTCAAGTTCGTTTGCCTTTCGAACGACGGTATTGATCAGCATATGGTTTGGTAGTCATTTTTTCCCTAATTATTTTTCATCCTACATGTATTTGATGAAGAATTTTCCTGTATATTGTCGAGTGGTTGTGCATTTTCTACTGAAGTTTTGTATTTCCTTGGATATTTACAGGTTCTCAGTTATTCGTATTACTGTTGTGCCGTAATGCGGATTATAATGCTTGCCCTTTTGTTCCTGTTTTTCTCAGGTTGATAGGATTGAAGAATATCTTTGGCAGGCAACTTCCAAACATGCCCAAGGAGTACATTGTCCGTCTTGTTATGGATAGGTAATTCCACTAAAATCTTTCGAAGCTATATAAAACATGGTGGTCAAATCCAATGCATGGGTTTGTGAGGTTGAGAATTGACAAACTTTTATGCTAGCTAGTAGCATAGTGTAATTAGCCTAGCTAGTACCAACCCATGCATGTTGCTTTTGAGCATATTGCAAGTGTTTTACAAAGTTATTCAAGTTTGAGTTCTATGTATTGAACATGTATGTTGCTTTTAACCGTTAACTATTTATTGTTTCAAATTGATATAAACTCTATATGAGGTTTTAGTTTAAAACCAATCAAGTTCTTGTACTTGAGCTTCTAGCTTGGTCTACATTGTTTCTTTTGTATATTTCCCTTCATTCCTCTCTCGCTCTGGTAACTTTTATGGAAGAAATTCCATATCAAAGTATGTGTGTTTTCTCATTGGATTTACAGGAACCATAAATCTGTCATGGTAATCAGACGGAATCAGGTTGTTGGTGGCATCACATATCGCCCATATGTCAGGCAAGGATAATCGTTGAAATCATCCTTTAGTTTTTTTCTTGTTAGCTCTCTATACTGACAGACAGTCTTTTTGGAAGAGTACAGCCAAAAGTTCGGGGAGATAGCTTTCTGTGCAATCACCGCTGATGAACAAGTAAAAGGTTATGGCACTAGATTGATGAATCACTTAAAACAGCATGCACGAGATGTTGATGGGCTAACTCATTTTTTGACATATGCCGACAATAATGCTGTTGGTTATTTTATTAAACAGGTTCGTTATTTTACAGTCTTGTAGTGTAAGGGGTCTGCATTTGTTTGTTTGTTTGTTATGTCAATTTTTTTTTAGGATCGACTTATGGTAGCAAAACTAGAATATAGCTTTAGTAATTCTTCCATTAATATCTTGAATAATGATGTTGATTTATTTTTCTGTTGATATTCTGTTTTTGTCCGGGATTTGGTTACATAATGCATTAAATTATACTTATTTACTTGTAGGGTTTTACAAAAGAGATTCACCTGGAGAAAGATCGTTGGCAAGGGTATGTTTATGCACATCTCAAGTTCTGTGAAGACTTCCAATTTTTCTTTTCTCATCTAGGTCTCTTCTAGAGTTTTTGGTAAGCTTAAAATGTGCATTATTGGAGCTTGGGAGCCTTGAAACAGCTGCTGCTTGATTGCGCATGTCAGCTGCTGGTCCTCCACCACTGCTACTTTCAATATCTAATTTTAGTATCCTACCACATGTGTTTTCAATTAATGATCGAATTTCAAATATTGTTATCACCAATATAGATGTTATCATCTGATTTGCTATAATTACATGATTGCTTCAGGTATATAAAAGACTATGATGGTGGAATTCTTATGGAATGCAAAATTGATCCAAAGCTTCCATACGTTGATTTGTCAACTATGATTCGCCGCCAAAGGCGGGTAAGATTAATTGATTGCTTATCTATTTCCATGAGTAATTTGGTTCTTGTCCCAAACAATGAATTGTTCTAGCAGTCATTGAGATTTACTAACAATCTGCACTTGGTGATTGTTTTTGGTTTGCTAGGCAATTGATGAAAAGATTAGAGAGCTCTCAAACTGTCATATTGTTTATCCTGGAATCGATTTCCAAAAGGTATAGAGTATAATGGTAAACCAAGAAGTTACTGGATCTATCTAATCAATTATACTTTTTTGCTTTCTTACTTCATTTGGATTCATATATGACCAGTAGGTTATTTATTGGAAAAGGTATAATGGTAAACCAAGGAGTTACTGGATCTATCTAATCAATTATAGATTCATATATGACTAGTAGGTATTTATTGCCAGTAGTTCCAAAAAAAATTTTAGATTATATAAGATGCGTTATTGAGATTACTCTGAGATGTTGACATTGGTAATTCTCTGACTGATAGACTAGACTGCATTTTGGCCATGAATACAGAATGCTTCACCATAAACAATGTTAAAAATAAATCATTAGCTTTTCTTTCAAGAGTTTTGATCAAATAAATGTGCAACATTTGTTCTGATCATCGAATTATCTGTTCAGAAAGAAGCTGGTATTCCTAAAAAACTCATCAAAGTTGAGGACATCCCTGGCTTGCGTAAGTATTTTAACTCTCCTTGACTTGTCATATTACTTTTTTACTCACACAAGTCAGCTCCTGGATGCTTTACTGCTCCCAACATGTATGCCTAAGCCCATGTAATATAATGTTATACCTTTTTGGCTCAAATTGGGAGCTGAAGCCTAAATTCACAACCATGTAACATACGTTGACTGAATTGTATAATTTATGCACTTTGAGCCACATATTCTCTAACAAATTGTACATGTATTACTTCCATGATGTCAATCTCTCTTACATTTTGCACTTCTTTGGTTGTGCAAGCCATGAGTTAAGATTCTACCTATTTCAGTTCAGTTTGTCTTGCTTGTCATTGGTGAAATTATGAAATGCTTATTTTAAGTTTATGCTGGTTCTGATGATAGGGGAGGCTGGCTGGACTGCTGACCAATGGGGCCATTCACGGTTTGGAGCTAATTTTAGTGCTTCTACTGACAGTGCAAAAAAACATTTGACTGCACTCATGCGCTCGCTTCTAAAGGTAAGTTTTTAGACCTTTCAACGTCTAAAGTGATGCTAAGAGGGAAAAATAGAAAAACCATCTTTTTTTTTACATAGAGAAGTCGTTACAAAATGGAGCTGAATGCAAAAACACACAATATTAAATACGTTTCAGATGAATCTAAATGCTTTCTAAGGGAAAGGCGATGAAGCATTATGTTCTGATACCTATTTAATTTCTAAATTTATGTTTTTGTTTCATTGTATTATTTTATTCCATAATACTATAAGGACCATTAGTTGTTGCAAAATAGAGCTGAATGCACACATATTATTAAATACCTTTGAAATGAATCTAAATGCTTTCGAAGGGAAAGGGGATGAAAAATTATGTTCGAAACCTCTCTAATTTCTTAATTTATATTTGTGTTTCGTAGTATTAATTTATTCCTTAATACAATAAGAACCATTTATTGTTGATTTTCCAGTCCTTTGTGATATTAATTGTATTGTTAACAATTTATTTTACATCTTTAAGCAGACCATGCATGACCATGTTGATGCATGGCCATTCAAGGAACCAGTTGATTCACGTGATGTTCCTGATTATTACGACATCATCAAAGATCCCATGGGTGAGAATGATTTCATTCACTAAAGCCTGTTGTGAACTGTGATAATAGTTTGGGGATAAGCCGTGTTGATACCTTCTTCCTGTATGATAAATTAATAATGATATTATCAGTTAAGGAATAATGTAGATGTTACCATATGTGTATATTCAAAAGCTTTAAAATATAGAAGGGAGAGTCAAGTAAATGTCTCATCTTTCATTAATAGTTCAATTACAACACAGGAATCGAAATTAATATTCAAAAGTGTGATCATTTAGTTCGAGAACTAGAATTTTAAAGGGAACATGATCTGAATATTTACTAGGACATTGACCATAATCTGCCCTTGGGCTTTTATTTGTGGAATTCCGGCTCCTGCTGTAAATTAATTTCGGGGGCTGATATTAGACGACTGTATGGTATTAAAATTTGTGTTAATTGATGGATGTTGAATAAACTGCAGATTTGAGGACCATGTCGAAGAGGGTAGAGTCGGAGCAATATTATGTTACATTTGAGATGTTTGTTGCGGATGCAAAGAGGATGTTTGCCAATGCACGAACCTACAACTCTCCTGAAACAATATACTATAAGTGTGCAACAAGGCATGGCGCTTTTTCTTTTTTTTATTTATTTTATTTTTAGGCTTCCAGTCTTTTATTATTATTAGTATTATTGTTGTTATTATACAACTTCCATACTTGGCAGGCTGGAAGCCCATTTTCAAAGCAAAGTTCACTCGGGTCTCCAAGCTGCTGGTGTCAAAATTCAGTAGTGAATTCATTCAACGACTGGGTGACGCCATTGCATTCCCACAATTGCCAGATAATTTTTACTGTTTCAACCGATAGCTCGCATATGTGATGCCCCATTTTTTATTTTCATTTGAACCTATGTAATCTCTTTGGGTTAACTTACGTATAGGACGTAAATATGTATGCATAAAAAAATAATAAAAAAAAAAATAAAAATTAAAGGATCTAAAAACAAACAAACAAACCAAAATAACAAAAGACAATAGTTTAACTTAGGTGTAGTTTTTGTCTACTTAATTGTGTGTAATTTGCTTATGACTAGTGTATGTTGATGATAGTTTAGAGTTTGTTTGGTATCTTAAGTTAGTTTTAAAGTTAAGGAGAAAAAGAAAAAAAATACAAAATTGAAAATAATCTCAAGTTGTGTTGGTTTTTTGTTTCTATTATTATTATTATTATTTCGTTTCTTTCCTTCCAAGTTTTTAGCTAAAATTGCTTTTACATGTAATATAAACAAATTGTACATAATTAGATTTAAAAAAAATAAAAAAATAGAAACTAAAAATTAATCATATCTCTAAGCGGTAGTGGTAATGATCATATTTAATTGTCAATTGGCATTTCCACTTTTTTTTTTTTTCAATTTATTTTTTGTTTGTTTTAAATGAAACCTCGGGATTTATTAGTGGCCATTTACAGAAATCCAACAATCCTTAAAGAACGTCTCTTTTCTTATTTTAATTATTAATGACCATATATGCAATGATTTAGCTAATCGATATCAAATTCTTCATTTAATTTTGATGACAACTGCAGAATGGAAAAGTAAAAATAAACATGTAATATGTCAACATGAAAACTAGGAAGGAAAAGAAAAAGAGAGGGGCTTTGGGAAATCTTGTTGCAATGCAGCAGTAGAAATTAAAAGCTGCAATAATGTGGAGCAATATTTTATTCAACCTCCCTAAAATGGGATTGGGAATCCCAATCACGCACGCTATATTTGATTATGCTTGTTATTTTTGGCAACTGCCTGGGAAGATTCACGCTCCCACCCAGGCCCTGGTAACGACCCACAGGGATTTATTCCTGGGCCATTCTGCTTCTGCAAGTTTGCTACTCTACCTGTATGCTGCTGAATTGAAGATATGTCAACCATTTTGCCTCCCCCAACATCACTCTGTCTATTAACTTCAATTTGTGGGTGGTTTCCAACAAGTGGAACTGGGGTGTTACCAGGGAAGCTGCTGTCTAATCTCTGGTGATGCGGAGTGGCAGTGGGTATGCTGGGAACTGCTTGGTGAAAAAGCTGATTACGGTTTTGCTGCATTGGTACTGCAGCATTAGTTGATCCATTTATTGCGCTGTTCACTGAAGGCATGACTGTACCAGCTACATTGGACATGGCTAGAAGCAGTGGGTTGATCCCCGTCACTCTCTTAACTGTTTCTTCAGCCATCTTCACCTGGTAAAACTTTCAAAAGTTACATCAAGTTTAAGCAATTTTAAAGCTCATTGGAGAAGTTGCTTCCCAATAAATAAATAAAAGCTTACTGGAAAAGTGTCCAGAAGGTTTGGGCATGGATGTGATGTATCACACATGCCAAATCGATTAAGCATCCAATTTTTGGAAGAAAAGCAGATCATGCAATGAGCATTATTATTAAATCACAAGGACATGTACAACCGCAGATTGAAAACAAATTCATTTGACAAAATTAAGCATTGATATATTAATGCAGAAAATTGGGGGAAAAAATGTAAGCTGCAACCATGACACTTTAGACCATAATATAGATAAAAAAAAAGGAAACCACATTTGAATCAGGACCTTGCAGTCTCTTAAATGTGAGTGCAGAAAGCATGACCAAGGGTTGGATAAGTCTTCTGAGAAGACTACAGAGGAGTGACTAGCTCCCTAAACCAGTCAAAGTAATAAGCCAATCAATTTTCAGAATTTTATAGCTGATTAACTCGATCAACCAGCTGTTGTTGGATTTTGGAGCCGTAGAAGAAGTCGTAGAAGGAAAGACCATGAACCAGGAAATGGTGCAACTTCCAAATCATATTTGTTTATGGTCAAGAGCAAATGAGATTGAACATGCCAATTCAGTGTCTACGAATTCATGCTTGAAACCTTTTTAAATTTTTTAAGATGAATACTGCAGAAATTATTTTACCTTCAAGTGGAATATAAATTGACAATGGAAATAATATGAACCAACAAATATGAAAGAAACAGATATACACTGAATATGTCAGCTGACCTTTGCTCTTAACGTCTCAATATCAGCTTTTAAGATTCTATTGTCCACAGCAGCATTGTCATACTTTGAATTCATGTCAGTGAGATCCTTTAACAAAGTAGAGTGCTCAACCCTTAGTTGATTAACCTATGTAGACCCAGAATATATACATAATTATGTATCCTATATATAAAAAGAGCATAAAGGAAATGTTCAAGTATAAAATACGATAGTTAATGCAAAATGTGAAAGCTGAACCTGTGTTGCAAGTTCACCCATTTGTGCTTGTTTTCTTCTTCTCGAGCGTCTAGCTGACTCTCGATTTGATAGCATCCTGAGCCACCAACCGTCAATATATCAATTGATAAGGGGCTATGGATTTTAAATTTATAAGGTTATTAACCTGAATAAGGAGGTAATCTGTTGATTTTACGAACTGGCAACAATTTTCACCAGATCTGTTACTAAGCAAAACTTTCAATAAATCTAATTACACAAAATACAACTTCCCCCTTGATTTATCAAAACAATTGTTCCAAATACACTGGAACACTGGTTTCCACCAATCAATGAAAGGCACTTGAACAAAACCCTGCAAATGGAATGGCAAGTGAAATTCTTTTCTGTTTTCTTTCTCTTGCTCTAGTCCAAGACAAATGGTCCTGAAGCATCAAATAGTGATATTTATTGAAAGGAGAACTACCTTACAACCAGACAATAAACAAATAAAAGGGTCCCATACACTGGCCAAAACACGAATCTGTACCAAGCGCTTACCTCCTAGCACGTTTAGCGTCGGCAGGATCCATATTGTCAGTGATTTCCAAGTCTCCTTCAAGATCATCATCATCTGACTCCTCTCTTGATGATCCACTAGTTGTTTGCTTACTTTGTCCACCTATTTTCTTCTGAATAGAAGGTAAGGCCGGAATTCCGAGAGGTCCACCATCAGCCTCACTTTCTACCACTGGAGGACCATCATGGGCAACTGAATAAGTAGAAATCAGATTTGTAATTCACACAAAGACTCATGCATGAAGTAGCAGAATAATATCCAAACAAATTGCTGTCAAGCCAGAAAATATAGAAATTCACATTACTAAAAATATATATTGTTTATTAACTTAAAAGAGGTTCACAAATGCTAGATTAAAGTATCTTACTATATTTTTTATTAACTTAAAAGAGGTTCACAAACGCTAGATCAAAGTATCTTACAGTTACAGTGTCATAGCGACTATAACCCAATAAATTAATAATGACTATCATCTTCTAATGAATTCATGAACTAAAAGCATGAGGTCACTAAATAACGATGCAAATTGTAATGTCTAATTTTCAACATACATAAACTATAAGAGGCTTATGCATACGTTTTTCTGTCT